>NC_045615.1:44402500-45027500 GCF_009829155.1 Mustela erminea | reverse complement strand
TGAAAAGGCAATCCATGGTGATCCCAGACTAGAGCTCGGGCATCCTCCCTGGGGCTAAAGCAGACAGCGGGCGGCAGAAAAGAGAATTATTGAAAATTAAAGAATGAGGCTTTTTAAGAAACATGCTTGATCTTGTGCTATCTGCAGCTGACTCAACCAGAAGGAGAAAACCTCATAACTTAAAAGTTAAAGGGAAAAAAAAAAAAAAAAAACAAAAAACAGTGCCAAGACAATCCAATGAGAAGAAGAACTCTTTTCCACATATGGTGCTAGAAGAATGGGCTGTCCACCTGAAAAGAAGCTGGGCTCCTTCCTTACACTACACACACAAAAAAATTAATTCAAAATGAATCATATACCTAAATGTAAGAGCTGAACTATAAAACTCTATAAAGTAAACATGGAAATAAAACTTTATGACCGTTCTTAAACATGACACAAAGTGATCAAAGGAAAAACACAAATAAATTGAATTTCATCAAAATTTTAAAAATTGTGCTTCAATGACACTATCAAGAAAGTAAAACAAACAAACAAACAAACAAAAAAACGAACATAAAAACCACATCAAATAGGAGAAAAGCGTTGCAAAATATATCCAATAAGAAACTTGTGTCTACACCTCATAAAGAACTCTTACAACTCAACAACAAAAACAAACAAATAGGTCCATTGAGAAACAGACAAAAGCTTTGAACAGATATTTCTCCAAAGAAGATATATAAATGACCAAAAGTGTAGAAAAAAATACTCAATATCATTAGCCAAATCAAACACAATAAGCTATCATTTCACTAGGATGACTACAATAAAAAAGGTAGTAACAAGCATTGGTGAGGTTATGGAGAAATTGAAACTCTCAAATATCGCTGATGGGAATGACAGCATACAGTCACTTTGGAAAACAGTGTGGCAGTCCTTCAAAATGTTAGACATATAGTTACATTATGACCTAGCAGTTCCACTCCTAGGTATATGCCCAAAAGAACTGAAAATACATGTTCACACAAAATCTTGTACATGAACACCCATACACAATAGCAGCATTATTCAAAATAGTCAGGGGGCGCCTGGGTGGCTCAGTGGGTTAAGCTGCTGCCTTCGGCTCGGGTCATGATCTCAGGGTCCTGGGATCGAGCCCCACATCGGGCTCTCTGCTCAGCAGGGAACCTGCTTCCTCCTCTCTCTCTGCCTGGCTTTCTGCCTGCTTGTCATCTCTCTCTGTCAAATAAATAAATAAAATCTTTAAAAAAAAATAGTCAGAAAAAGGGGAAAAATAGAAAATGCCCACCAAGAGAGGAAAGAATAAATAAAAGGGACATATTCATACAGTGAAATATTATTCATCCATAAAAATGAATGAATGCACCATTCACGCTACCACATGGAGGAATGTTGAAAAATGTTAAGTGAAAGACCATGTATCATATCATTCTATTTATATGCAATGTCCAGAATAAGCACATGCATATAGACAGAAAGTAGACTAATGGTTGTCTAAAGCTTGGGGCTTGAGAGAAATGGCAAGTGAGTGCTAATAGCCATGAGATTTCTTTCTTGGGGTAATAAGTGTGTTCTGAAATAACAGAAATGACTGTAGTAACGGTTGTACACCTTTATGAATATGTGAAAAACCACTGAATTGTACACTTCAAATGGATGAAGGATATGGTATATGAATAACATCTGAGTAAAGTCGTTAAAAATAGAGTCAAACTTTTTCTTGTAGAACGGTTAGGAAACTAGATCTTAATAATGATATGTTTGCCCACATTGAAATTAATATAAAATAATATACTGCCTTTTAAGCAAACCCTCAATTTTGTCACTTTATAGTAATTTGCCCACTGTCAATGTAAATAGATATTCAAGAAATATTATCTTCCATAAGGAAATTTTCCCAGAAATAGATAGTTGGCATAACAGTTTGGCACATCAGGCTGTTGGATAAACATAATCTCCTCATTTTTCCTTCTTCCGTATGGTATTTTAACTGCTTTTGGTCAGCTTCTTGAAGTAATTTCCCACCAAATTATTTACATTGGATTTTTAATACATTTACATACAAGGCCTTAATAAATTACTGAAAAAGATGATTTTTCCCCACAACTGCGCTTCTTGCTTCCACACTGACACAGAAGAACACCATGGCCACGTCTGCATGTAGGCTAGACTAGGAGAGAGAGATTCCCTAACTTTTGGTCTCCTGGGACACAGGTAGAAACACTATAGTAAGGGCGCCTGGGTGGCTCAGTGGGTTAAAGCCTCTGCCTTCAGCTCAGGTCATGATCTCAGGGTCCTGGGATCGAGCCCCACATCGGGCTCTCTGCTCAGCAGGGAGCCTGCTTCCCTTCCTCTCTCTGCCTGCCTCTCTACTTGTAATCTCTGCCTGTCAAATAAAATAAAATCTTAAAAAAAAAAAAAAAGAAAAAGAAAAAGAAAGACTACAGTATCAGCCACTCGGCAGGTGCTCCGGGATGAAGCCCATGGCCTCTACAGTCATTGGGAAGAGATTAAACCAAGAAACGAACCCACTCAAATACTTCTGTGTAGAGTAAGCATCCCATCGAAATCTAGAACAAACGTCCAGTATTAATTTAGCAATAAAAAACTTGGAGGTCAAATATGGAAATGATTACCTATTAACACAATTATAAAAAGGAGAGAAAATGTTCATCATTAAAATACAGCTATAGTTAATATAGATACCATGTTCCCAAGATCTAATAAGATCTCATAAATATTTTTACCAGAGGACAGAATTTAAATTTCTCTGATCATTTTCTAATTCTCATCTTAAATTAGCTAACTTAGAAAAGTTGGATCTGAACTTTGTGTCACTCATCTATTGGTGTTGAGATCTTAGAAAGTTTTTTAAACTTTTGAACCTAACTTCCTCATGTAAAAAAAAAAAAAAACACCCAATATTTAACTCGTAAGAGTGGCAAGAATTAAATCAAATAATTCATTGGAATGATATGTTACCACAGTCAGCACAGAGTAGTACAACAAAGTAGCTATTGTTATGATTATTAAATTGTAATTTCTGTACTACCAAAACTGACTGGACTAGGGTAACAGCAGTCTTGCTACTTAAACTGAAAAATCAAGGAAACTTAATATAATCAAAGAGAACATGAAGGGTAGAATGACTACTCAGCTGAGAATATGGGAATTTATACAAGACTGGCCACAATGCCCTCTCTGGAAGCCATTTTCCTCCTCTGTAAAATAAAATGATCTGTGAGGTTCCTTACTACTTCTATAGGATAAGGGGAAAAGACTTGTTGATTTCCATTTTCCTTACGCTATTATATATTTTGTGTGTGTGAGTCTGAAATAAAGGCAAATACACACACACACACACACACCCCTTAATTTCAGACTCACACTGATTTCTTTAAACATCAACTCATGTTTGGAACAGAACAATGGAGACAATAATTGCAAATCACACACAAACATGAATGAACGTATCTTTTAATGGATTTAACTCTATAACCTTAGGAATAAAAAAAACCTACCACCACCCATCCCTTGGTTATTAAAAAAAAAAACCAAAACCACTTTAAAACAGTCTGGAGTCTACATGAATGAACAAAACTTATAAAGCCCAAAAAGCCAAAGATTTTATGTGATCCAGATTCCAGATCTCTCAAACGTGGAAATAATGTACCAATTCATGTATTATGTTTCTAACCACATCTAAAAATAAAGACACTCACCTCTCACTGAGGACTTTGGGTCTTTGTAATTTTTACTATGAGAGATGGCGTCTATATAATGTATGTAACAGGTATTGAGAAATGCCAAAAAGTTACTTCTTTATTCCTATTTTTATAAAATAGAAAATAATAGCTTGAATGTGAAACATATTTTGAGTTCAAAGAGCCCTTTCAAAAGTAGAGTATTGGGTGGCTGGGTTATGGACATTGGGGAGGGCATGTGATATGGTGAGTGCTGTGAAATGTGTGAGCCTGACGATTCACAGATCTGTACCCCTAGAGCAAATAATACATTATATGTTAATAAAAATAATTAAGAAAAAAAGAAAGTAGGGTATCTTATTCATATTGTAAGAAGCTGTATTCATTTAAAATCTTGTTGAGATTCTAAGGAAAAAATATATTCCTTCTTTTGATTTTGATATTAATGTTAAAGATAAAAATCTGATTTTATTAGCTGAATCTTAGGGTCCTATTTAAAAGTAACTTTCGATATTTATTTAGCCAAGGAATCCTAAAGATCTGTGCTTTGCTGAAAGGGTATAACTCTAATTGTTAATTTCTTTAGAGATACACTGCGTTTGCCAGAAAGCTGGCCCAGGTTCACAGACAATTTATTCACACAAGGATCATTGTTCTATGCAACAGAAGCCAAGTGGTTAAGTATGAGCCATTCTCTTTCTTTTCACTGTGGACCTTTTATTCTGACCCTTTCGGTATAGTTTCTCTACATTGTTGCTGGTTGTCAAGATTCTGTGCTCTTTCATATTTTCAAAGGAGCAACCTGAAGATGAATCTGAATTTGCAAATGCCATGGAAGCGAGAGTTGTAAAAGCTCAAAATTCAAATATTTGAAAAAGAGGGCTCCCAATTATTTGGAGGTAAAAGGAGATGGTAATTCTGCACTTTGAAGGTGATAGTGTTTTCAGCCACTGTTCACATGCAGAGAGCCCTTGTGCCGGTTCCTTCTGTGTAATTCCATCAGTCACCGATAGAGGGAGCCTACAACCCACCCGCTGCCTGCAGTCCCTCTGCATGACTAATCCATCACCACCTGTTCCATTCTAAGCATCATTTAGACCCTTGAGGCTCTGTGTTCCTGACAACCAATGAAGAGACACTGCTGGTTGCCAGCAAGTGCAGGAGGAGACACTCATTTAGGAGAAAGCAGTGATCAAATCTACTGGGGTTCACAGGTTCACAACAATGGGCTGAGCAGAATGGGTGAATGTAATGTTCATGTTGACTGAGAAGAGGGGTCATTTATGGCTAGGATTTGGACTTCCAGCATTTAGAGAAGTGAGGGAATGCAATTGTGTAAATTACACTTTTTTTTTTTTTTAACACCAGCACACAGATCATCCCATTCTTTTCCCACGGAGTCCTTTTACATGATTTGATTTTCACACATCACATCAGCTATGGGAGAAAATGATGGAAAATCACATTAACTAAGACTCATTGGGGTTCTAACACATTAGAAATGATGAGGTGCTTCTTAAAGAGAGGTGAGTTGGTGACAAGTTAGACACACTGTGACGGTAGACCAGTGGCATTCCTTTACATGGTTGCCACGCGTACTTGGGTGACATCGGTTTGCAGACATTCACATCCACAGTCTTATCTGACAGTTCCAAGATGTGATGTTCATTTCACTGAGGAAATGGGTACTGCAGGCATTAGAGAACCTAAGAGAGAGAGCAGAATCAGGATCCCATCTGCCTAACTACTAGTTCTGTAGTAGTTAGTCCATTTATGGACTGCTTCATAAATGGACTTGATTCATGTTTCCAGAGTGTTCAGTGGAACTCACTCTCGGGATGTTCATGGAGATAATGAACCGTACCTCTTCAATAATGAAATATGGCCTATAATATCTAGCTCAGAGCTGATTCTTGCGGAATGTTTAACAAACCAAATCAATCACTGAGTTTGAGTCAGGTTATAGAATAAGTGTAACACTCAGGGCTCCTGATTTTCACCCCAGAACCTACTCATTTCTAGATCATGACAGCTCTCTACGTTTTCTCTTCTTTCTCATGCTTCCTTCTCTACTTCCTCTCACCCTCCCTCCCTTCCTTTGACAAATATTTATTAAATGACTATGACATGTCAGACAGTTTACAGGTGCTAGAAATAATAGGATGAGCAAAAGCAGAGTTCTAGCTGTCATGAAATTACATTCTTGTGAGAGAGACAGACATTATTTATAAAAGAAAAATGCCAAGAAATATAGGTCATGGACCTTCAATAGTAGGTTAAGATATAGCCTGGGAGGGAGAATCAAGTGTAAGTTTCTTTGAAGACACAATACTTGCAGTACTATCTGAGAGATGAGTAGGAGTTATCTTATGAATCTTGAAATGATGGGAAAGAACCATTTAAAAAAGAAAGAATGACATATATAAAGATTCTATAACTAAAGTATGGCACATCTGAGAAACTGAAAGAAAGCTAGTGTAGTTATACTTCAGAAGCAAGGGGGAGAAGGCAACGCATTGGAACTCTGGGTAGTCTATATGGGGTCTGCAAGTTGTGATAAGATTTTTTTTTTTAAATAAGAAGTAACTTGATTGAATTTTAATATCAAGACACACTCCATATATGGGAACTCTATGTACTTCCTGCACAATTTCTCCATAAACCTAAAACTGCTATAAAAAATAAAATCTCTTCAAAAAATATGTGTAGAAAGGAGGGAGAGGTAGAGTAGAGTTTGAGACAAGCTAGGAGAATAGTGCAGTTCTCTAGGACAAAGAGGACCAGGGACTGAACCCAAGTGACCTCTAGAGGTTAAGAAGCTGAGGAGCGACAAGCAATGGCGACTGGAAGCCACAAGCCGCGAAGTAGGAAGGAAACCAAAAAAAATGTGAAGCCCAATGAATAGATCAAGAAAGGGGGGGCGCCTGGGTGGCTCAGCGGGTTAAAGCCTCTGCCTTCAGCTTGGGTCATGGTCCCAGGGTCCTGGGATTGAGCCCCACATCAGGATCTCTGCTCAGCGGGGAGCCTGCTTCCTCCTCTCTCTCTGCCTGCCTCTCTGCCTCCTTGTGATCTCTGTCTGTCAAATAAATAAATAAAATCTTAAAAAAAAAAAAAGAAAGGGGGTGATTAATGTGTCAAATGATCTGATTGGGCAATTATGATGAGGACCGGAACAATCATTATCTTTAGAAAAAGTAGAGAGCATCGATAAATACGGAAATGTCTGGTGGAGCTGGATGGGGGGGGCAGGGCACAAGTATATTGAGGCAAAGACAGGAATTGGAGAGAGTGTAGTATGGAGTATAGAACAGTTTTGTTGCAAAAAGAAGCAAAACATTCAAGTGGATGGATAATGGAAAAAGTCTGGTTGAGATGATTTTTTTAAAAAATCAGAATAATAACATGATTGTTCCTATTTTTAAAACTTTAGCATGCATGAGATTAATTTACTTTTTTAAATAAAAATGCAAGTTCCCAGGTTACTGCTTTAAGCCTACAAGAACAATAAATATGGAGGACAAAACTACAAGCAAGATGGAAATAGTACAATCAATAGATTATGGTTCTTGAAAAGGTTAGACTAGATGAAATTCTAAGGCAGATGAAGGACAGGATTTAGGAAAAGAAACAGTTCTTATATTATACTAGAGGGAAAGAGGACCAAATGGCAGATGCAAATAATTTTGTATGTGAAAAAATGCAGATTTGAACTGCATGGGTTCACTTATACATTAATTTTTTTCAATAAATAGAGTACTGTAAATTTATTTTCTCTCCTTTCTGATTTTCTTTCTTTTTTTCTTTAAAGAATTTACTTATTTATTTATTTGACAGAGAGAGTGAGAGCACAGGTAAAGGGAGCAGCAGGCAGAAGGAGAGGGAGGAGCAAGCTCCCCCACTGATCAGGGAGCCCGAAGTGGGGCTCCATCCCAGGGCCCTGGGATCATGACCTGAGCCAAAGGGAGACGTTTAACCAACTGACCCACCCAGGTGCCCCTCCTTTCTGATTTTCTTTAGTATTTTCTTTTCTCTAGTTTACTTTATTGTATTTCCATAACACATAAAATATGTGTTAATCCAGCGTGTATATTATTGGTAAAGCAGTTTTGGTCAATAGTAGGCTATTAACGGTTTTGGGGGAAAAGTCAAAAGTTATGTGTGGATTTTGGCTGCATGGGAGTCATTGCCCTGATCCCCACGTTATTCAAAGGTCTACTGTATCCAATATCAGGAAATTGGGGTGATTTTCATAAAATTAAGTTGGCAATAGGTTATTTGTGGGAGAGAGCGGCTGATCAAAAATAAAACACAAAATAAATCAACTCTCCAAATGATAATTGATTTGCATCGGTTATAACCATATCAGAATGAATTATTTGTCTTTCAAAGAACCCATTATGACACATCCCAGCCCCTAGATTAGAGCCAAGTAACCCTAAGCACAGATCTATCATTATCTCCCATGTGATTCCTGTAAGCAAATGACACACCAGAAATAATGAGTCACGAGAAAGACAATGTGATTTGTGCTGAGCAGTAAGCCGTGCACTATATCACACCCCACACCAATTGTTTTCCAGAAGCCTTAATTGCCTGTCTCCGTACTCTTTGCTCCTCAGCACTGTGAGTGGCAAGTTGGTAATTCACTATAGGAGACTTGAACAACTAGATGGAATCTATCGAACCCTCCTTTTGGCTTTCTCCCCCTGACTAGACGCATTGCAGTAGTAGTTAATGCATTAGTATACCACTTTCAGAAAGGAACTTCGTCCCAAATAAAAATTAGCCTGACTTAAAAAACAAAAGATAAGAACAATACAGGGGTACCCGTCAAGTCTATTTCTTGCACGTAAAATGTCAAAAACAAACCTAGAAGCAAAATTAAGGAGAAATTTAAATTCAAGGAAAACTTCCAGGAAAGAGTCGCTGGATAGAAAATATTTGTTCTTTCTCTGGACGGCCTGCGTTTCTATTTCATTTGTTCGTAGCTAATACTTTGATTGCTCTATTATTCAGGATTTCTAATATTTATGAAAGAATTAAGTAGAATTCTAGATTGTGGCTTGATGTACATACAGCAAGGTCTGAATTTTTGCTTCTTTTTTTGAGTCATAGGGTGGGGCTCAAGTAGTTCAGTAATAAACACAGGAAGGGTTTGCCCCCTAAAAAGAGAAGGCTCCGGAAGAACAGCGATGTTTTGTCCTCTTTTGGACACTGTTATGGGCTGAGTTGTGTTCCCCCAAAAAACGTATGTTGAAGTCCCAAGTCCTAGTACCTCAGAATCTGACCAAATTTGGAGATAGGGTCTTAAAGAGGCAATGAAGTTAAAAAGAAGTCATGACAGTAGACCTTAATCCAAACTGATTACTGTCCCCTACAGGAAAAGGAAATTTTAGGGCATAAATGGACGCAGGGTGAAGACCCTAAGAAGATACCGGGAGAAGGGAGCCAACCATAGAGCAAGGCATGGTGCTTCAGAAGAAATCCACTCCTGCTAATGCCTTGATCTTGAACTTCTAGCCTCCAAGACTGTAAGAAAATAAGTTTCTGTTGTTTAAGCCACCTGGTCTGTGGTACTGCATTAGACAGTCCTGGAAAACTAGTAAGTACTTTTTCTACCCACTCCTCTTTCTTATCATAGACAAAAAATGCTATTTCAAAAGCATGTTGATGAAGTAGGAGTTCATGGGAAACCCTTTTGTATGGGGTCAGAGGATCCTTAAAGCAATGCCACTTCAGAGTAACAATCTAGTGACTGTCCTCTAAAGTTGGTGCGGGCTATTAGACTCAGCTGGTTGATGCACTTTGAGTTAGTATGAAAGTTCAAATTCAGGTTTATTGCTCTGATGTGTGAAATAGCATTTGATTAGCATTGAATTGTATATTCTCACAAAATTAGCTGAGTGCCTGTGTGAGGATAGCCTGGTGTCTGAATGCTGCCAAGTTCCCTAAGAATCAGGGCTCCTTTGAATTGATGCTGTAAAGGAAATAGCCAAATGACTAGCTCTCCAGGACCGCCTGGGTCCGTAGGACACACACAGGAATCACACTGCGTGTCCCACTACTATCTCTTTCTGGTCTCAGAACTTCCTTCATGCTTTGCCAATATTCCTTCAGCCTGAAATTCTTAATCCCTTGTCATCTAATGAAAATCCTGTGGTGTCTTTAAATGCCACTGGCAGACTCACTGCCTCTGGAAGACTTCCTTGATTACTTCAGTTCACATTGACTTGCCGCTTCCTAAATTTCTGCTGCATTTAGAACCTCATCTGAGACAACTCAGTATCCAAGCCAGCTCTGATCTATGATACTCTGCAGATAATTTCTCCAAAATACTGCTTCTTTCTAGTGAACCTCACTCAGGTCAGTCAGAGGGCTAAGAGCTCCTCATGCTCTTATCTCCTCCCGCCCTCACCACAGCCTCATGAGGGAGCATTCTTACTTCGCATTTCCTATGAGGAAACTGGTTTAGAGCCTCAGCAACAGGCTCCAGAGGCAGAGCGGGGAGCTGATTCTGGCTGTGTCTCGTAGAGATGTCTACACCTCTGTCTTCTACGCTGGCTTCTAGGATGGCCCCCACTGCTGTCCTTTTCTCTATCACCTACCAGTCGTCCTGTCTTTAGCATCCCTCCTCCTAGGTCACTGCAAAACAGGGCAGTTTCTATGTGTTCTTTACTCCCATACGCCTAAAGCAAATAGTTTGGTATTTAGCAAAATCTTCAGCAAAGTGACTGGAATAAATTGAGGTTTTATCACTCCTAGGTGGTTCCCATTACGCTGGCAGCTTCCTTAGCTAGGGTGTAGGGATGTCAGCAGGTTGGACCATACATGTCTGCAGGATCCAGGACCTCTCAGGATTGCCATCTGGACCCTTCTAGGCCTAGAGTAATGGGACTGTAAAGAACAATTTTTAAGAATGGCAGCATTGGAATAATGAATAGGGCAAATGAACACGGCAATTAAAGATGAACAGACATCTGGCTACGTTTGTATCCTTAGGGTAAATACCCAATAGTGCAATTGCTGGGTCATAGGGCAGTTCTATTTTCAACATTTTGAGGAACCTCCATGCTGTTTTCCAGAGTGGCTGCACCAGCTTGCATTCCCACCAACAGTGTAGGAGGGTTCCCCTTTCTCCGCATCCTCGCCAGCATCTGTCATTTCCTGACTTGATGATTTTAGCCATTCTGACTGGTGTGAGGTGATATCTCATTGTGGTTTTGATTTGTATTTCCCTGATGCCGAGTGATATGGAGCACTTTTTCATGTGTCTGTTGGCCATCCGATATGAGGAAGTGGTGATGCAACATGGGGGCTTAAGTGGGTAGGAGAAGAATAAATGAAACAAGATGGGATTGGGAGGGAGACAAACCATAAGTGACTCTTAATCTCACAAAACAAACTGAGGGTTGCTGGGGGGAGGGGGTTTGGGAGAAGGGGGTGGGATTATGGACATTGGGGAGGGTATGTGCTTTGGTGAGAGCTGTGAAGTGTGTAAACCTGGTGATTCACAGACCTGTACCCCTGGGGATAAAAATATGTGTTTATAAAAAATAAAAAATTAATTAAAAAAAAAAAAGATGAACAGACAAAGATAACATGTTTCAAAGGCAGGAAGGCCCCCAGGCCCAAGGGCCATGGCTGGTTTGCAGATGATTCTTGAGATTTCACTTATTAAAACATTCAGAACCACTGCAGCTCAGTTTTCTATTAAGAAGAAGGAAGGGAGGGGGGAAGAGGAGGATGGAGAGGAGAGGAGGAAAAAGAGAAAAGAGAAGAAGAGAAGAGAAAAAAGAAGGGGGGGGGAGAGAAGAGGGGAGGGGTGGGGAGGGGAGGGGAGGAAGGGAAAGGAAGAGAAATAGGAAAATGCCTTCCCTGGTTCGCTGAGCGTTGGCACAGGTCACGCGATACGCAGTGTTATCCTGGCTACAAGCTTACTTCCCACCCCTAATTATCAGTCCCTGTTCTGCTGCACACTCGTTTTCCTTCTGCTACATTTCTTCTCCTGAGAAGTAGGATTTCTCTTTCTCATCCCCGTATCATTTCTAACGTATCAGGTGTCTTGTCCACTGGCCACCCGCTCCCTCAGAAACCCTCGAAGGGCCCCTATCACAGAGAGGAAGTCACCCCGCAGAAGCTTTATTTTCCTAATAGCCACTGACACTTGTTTAACACTTCACTGTCTCCTTAGCATGACCTGACTGCAGAGCCCTTTTCAATTATTGGATAAAAAGACAGGTAAACACACACAGCCTGCAAATGCATAATTAAAACAATGCCACAAAGAAACACGAGGGAGGAAAATCACATTTATGCCAGCAAATAACTCGTTAAGAGACAACCGCGGCCACTGGGGTACGGAAAGACACTCCTGGTTTTAGTGCTAATGAAGGATGCAAGGATGAGGCAAGGCAGACGGCTTTTTTAAAGAGTACAGTCTGTGAAATTCATGAACTTCTCTGGTCTCCAGTCTCCTTCAGTGTAGAGAGAAAGCGCTGATCAAGTTCAATAATTCACCGCTGCAGGGCTTTTAAAATTTTGATTAATCCAGTGCAATCATTCCATAGATAATAAAAAAAGAAGCCTAGTTTATTCATTAATTCAACAGACACACATTGAGCCTATACTCTATGCCAGGCACTCTGCTAGGCACTAGGGATAGAATTCAAGAGCTTCAACTCTAATGGGGAAGAAACAGAATACAGGCAATATAAGAAATGTGAGTCCCCAGGACAGTGGAAGGGAAGTCAGAATACACTGGCTTTTTTTTTTTTTTAAAGATTTTTTCTTTATTTATCTGACAGAGATCACAAGTAGGCAGAGAGGCAGGCAGAGAGAGAGGAGGAAGCAGGCTCCCCGCTGAGCAGAGAGCCCAACAAGGGGCTTGATCCCAGGACCCTGGGATCATGACCTGAGCCGAAGGCAGAGGCTTAACCCACTGAGCCACCCAGGTGCCCCCAGAATACACTAGCTTTTCAACCTTTCATCTCATTTCTTCACTTGTTCTCTTTGTTTCTCTTAATTCTTAGACTTGGCCTCCATGGGATCTAGACAAGAAATCTATCCATTTCTTACTGTTCTTGGTATAAGAAAACTATAGCATGTGGTGGTTTGCTGGGCTCAGATGGGTGTGAAGCCCGGCTTGAGCATTTATTAGAAACGTGAATGTGTACCACTGCTCACCAGGGAGGGGAATGGCACCAACCACAAGCATGGTCACATCTTAAATGAGACCTTGTATATAGAGCCTGGCATTAGTACAGGGTCAGACACCTCCTTAAGTCAACTTCAGCTGTAAATATGATAGCAGTGTTTCTTATGGCTGGTGTTAAAGAAACCTGGTGGTTACGGGTAGAGAGATGTTAATGAGTGGTAAAAGAAATAAACTACCCTTCTGAGAAAACAAGCTCATTAGTTCCCCCCGTAAACAAAGTAGTGTCATTTTCTGTTAGATACTTAAATTTTTGAGATGCTAGCATATATTATAAAATGGTGAGTTTAGAAGATACTTTGAGCTTATTTAATCCTGCAAGGGATGCTTCCCAGAATAATTAATGACTCCCTGAACTTGTATAGACTAAAAAAAAAATAAGGGGGGGGGATTTTTTTTTTTTTCATGTGGACGCACCCAATCCCTTATTAATGGTATTCATTTCTTAAAAAGTCACATAACAGTTCAGCTCTGGGCAGAATCTGGAGTTCTAAATGAGCTAAGACAGGGTTTACCTAGAGAATTTTGCTTTGGTCACTAAAATTTTTTAGATTCATCATGATTAGGGAAAAAAAAAAGTATTACTAAAAAATGAAGCTTCTAAATAAAACTATTGGCAAACAGCTCTTGAATCATGATTTTGAGGCTGTGGGTGATGCTACGGCCTGGGGAGACAGGCTGTCTCAGAGTTCTAATTCTGGCCCTGGCGGCACCAGTGGGGATTAGTGATTTATATTCGTATCTTCAGCCTCCTTTTCATAGGTTTGCTTTTCTTATCTAGCTACAGGGGTCCATAAGCTCCAGCCCGTGGACCAAATCTGGCCAACTATCTACTTTTTACATTTTTAAGTGGTTGGAAAAATTAAAAAGAAAAAATATGCTTTCTTGATATTTGAGAATTATATAGAGTGCCAAATTTTGGTGTCCATTAATAAAGTTTTGTTGGAATGCAGTCAAGACCTATTTGTTTACGCTATAATAACAGAGTTGAGTTATAACCGAGACTACATGGCCTGCAGAAACCTAAAAATATTTATCCTTTGCTCCTTTCCAGAAAACGTTTGCTGGCCCCTGACCTGGCATACAGAATGGATACTAGAATTAAATGGGAATGGATGAACGTGTCTACCGACACTGTGAAAGAGCGTTCCTCAGTAGACACTCTTCATAAGTGCGATCATCAGACCATACCCCAAATTGGTTCATAAATGCCCCAAACGCCTTCTGGTTGACATGGCAGTGACCAGCATTTCAAAGGATCACACACATTTTAAAATGCCCTTTGTATCATTTTAATAGCCTCTTTCAAATGTATATTTTAAGGCATTTTAAGTAGGATGGGAATTTTGTAGAAAAAATCCCACTTTTTTTTAAAATAAAAGAATACATAGTAGCAAAAACATGCTGATTTTCAATCCATTTATTTAATTCATGTTCAGAATTACTTGTGTATATAGAATTATGTTTTCATACCATAAACGACTCCTACTCACATTCTTTAAATGATTTCCACACATTAGCTAAGAAAAAAATAATACAAGCTTCAAGACTGCCTACAGACTTTGGCAGACAGAAGAAAAAAAAAAGAGAGAGAGAGAGAGTGTGTGTTCTAGTTGCCTTTGGGTAACAAATATAATTGCATGAATTTTAACTTACAGTACTAACACAAAAGGGGAAAAAAGTGTTAAGATAAAGATAATGTCATAAAATTAAATGTCTTAGCAGCATATTTAACTAATGATTAAGAAAATGACCAACTTTTACACCTTTTATGCTAAAGTACTATTAAAATATCTCTACATTTTCACAGAAAATAGACACCAAATACTGGCTTACATTTTTTAATGGCAGCAAATTAATACAACCGATGACTTTATTCATTCTAGGAAGAATTGCAAATATAGACATAGTAATACAGACAGATAAACTATCATTACTGCTGTGACAAATAATTATCTCAAAACTCAAAAACTGGCCAAGCATTTTTCTGTCTCAGAGACACCCAGGACTATCTCTCGGAATAGTCTATTTCTCATATGGCTTATTCTATAGTGTGGCTGCCCTGACCTTCTAAATAGGTTCAAGTTTTGGTAAATTAAAAATTATACAGTCTCCAGACCCATGAAATGTTGTATCTTGGAAGAGTTCTTTTGTAAATGCATAAAATAGGTCCTGGAGAGTTGCAGAATCAAGGAACCAGAAGAAAAAAAAACAACTAGGTCAGGGAGATAAAAGTAAAAACTGTTTAACTATATACCATGTGGTTACAAGTAATAGTAAAAAGTTTTGTCACATATATGCATGAATGTATAGAGATGAAATCGATGCATAGAAACATAGAAATAAATAGCTAAATATGGAGAAAAAGATCAATAGATTGACAGATAAATAAAAATTAATAAAGTCTCTGGGGGCGCCTGGGTGGCTCAGTGGGTTAAGCCTCTGCCTTCGGCTCAGGTCATGATCCCAGGGGCCTGGGATCGAGTCCCGCATTGGGCTCTCTGCTCAGCAGGGAGCCTGCTTCTCCTCATCTCTCTCTCTGTCTGTCTCTCTGCCTATTTGTGATCTCTCTCTCTGTCAAATAAATAAAATCTAAAAAAAAATAAAAATAAAAAAATAAAGTCTCTGAACCCCACATTTAAGCTATGGATTTTAATTTAGAGTCCACAGTTGGGTTTCAGGGAATCTTTGAACACCCTCCCCCGCAACCAAATCGTTTGCAGTTTTGGTAGGTCTTTACATTTTTCTGACAAAAAAGATGCAAAACGCAGCTACTGAATTGTCTAAGTACCCACGTTCCCTCACTTTTCACTCATACAAATCCTGAAATTTACAGAAGCGATATGCAACTGTCAGAGGGTACTGGAAGTAATTAGAAGAGTCCCAGCTAACGGCAGGATAGATGACACCTTCTCCTTTTCTGAAGGGCTTAATTTCATTTCCAGGCAGATGAAAATCACTTTGGATTACCCTTCAAAATTTCTCTCTCTCTCTCTCTCTCTCTCTTTTTTTTTTTCACTTCCACGGCTGTCCCTTCATCTCTCATCCCCTTTTTTCCTGTGTTTACCTCTTTTCTTTCCCTGGAGGAGGGAAGACGATAAAACCTCCCAGTTCTAGTTATTACTGATTTGGGGCACTGGGCCGAGATGGAGCTTTGAGAGTCTGGAATATTGGTAATTGCCCTTGACAATCATAATGAGTCTTCCCCTGGATAATACCTCTGCAGATCGGTGTACCACTTCCCAACATATGAGTAATATTAAGCGTGCTTGCTGGTGGCTAGACAGTGAAGGGAAATTTGGCCAGCATGTGGAGGGAGTTTGTGAAGAAGCTGAGACAATTTTAGCAAAGTGAGTTCCATAATGAAGAATGCTCAGCCCCAGTGTGCAGCAGTTTTCCGTAGGAAAAAAATTACACATGCATAATCCTTCTTTGGTACAGTTATTCACGTATAATTAAGGCAACTGCAGGCAAGGCAGCTTTTCTCCCCAGTTTTGCATGACAGTGTAGTTATGACCTCAGAACATACATTCGAAAGAACTGTAAGTGGGCACCTTTCTCTAGTCCTGTTTTTATGATGGGCTTCTAAATTACACAGTAATTTATTTTAATTATTAATTAATTAATTAAATTAATAAATATTTTAGACCTTTCTCTAGTCCTGTTTTTATGATGGGCTTAACCATATAAATAATTGAAAATAAATGAAAATTCCCACTCTCACTTCAAGTGCCAAAACTCTTAATACAAATATATCTATTTCCATTAATAATAAAAAATTTGCGTGCTCGAATTTCAGAAATCAGGCTCCAACCTCTAATATCTCATATTTTAAAGCTAGAATATATAGAACTTCATTTTGATTTTCTGGAACTTTACTTTTGTAAAGGTAAATCAGTCACACACACACACACACACACAAACACACACACACACACTTACATATGCATTCACTGGTAGTGTTAGCTATTGGACCTTTGTCAAATTACTTCACTGTGCCTCAATTTCTTTATCTGGAAATGGAGATAACGGAGCTGGTCTCCTGGAGCTGTGATAAGGATCAAGTTAAATGATACAGGTGCAGAGCCAGGGACATTGCCAGGATCCAAAATGCTAGGTACACATGAAACTACAGCTACTATAATGGATACGGTGCTGCTCTGTCTAGATCCCAGAAGCTGGTATGTTGGCAGCTGATGACTCACAGAAGATTTCATGAAAATTCCTCCTCACTGCACCAAGAAGCTGCTTCACCTGAGTTTATTTGTCTCCCCTTGCCCCATCACCAACTAGATCAGCTGATGCCAAGAAACTAGGTCTGGCTCCTCAGTTTACAGCCGTTTTGAGGGGCATCCCAGCTCTGGAGCTCCGTGCAGTGTCAGCAGAGAGCTCATTTGCAATGGTGTTGTGGGCCAGCTACTCTCTCTGCCTGATGCTGCTTTTCTTGTTTGTCACAGATGAAACATCTCCAGAGAGCATTCCCCAATACATGGTTTAAAAAAAAAAAAAATCTATCCATCCATCCATCTATCTATCTACGATGTCTAGTATAGTTAACATACACTGTTATATTAGTTTCAAGCATGTAATGACTCAACAATTTTATACATGACTCAGTGCTCATCCAGGATAAATGTATTCTTAACCCCCTTCACCTGTTTCACCCATTCCGCCACCTACCTTCCCTCTGACAACCAATTTATTCTCTGTTTAAGAGTATTTTTATTTTATTTTTTAATTTCTTTTATTTTTTGTTTATTTGTTCGGTTTCTCAAATTCCACATATCATACAGAATCATATGGTATTTGCCTTTCCCTATCTGACTTGTTTCATTTAGCATTATACACTCTAGATCCAACCTTGTTATTGCAAATGACAATTTTATTTTTTTATGGCCACTATATATTTTATAGTATATAGTTTATATATTAGTGTATGTATACACACACACACACACGTCTATATATATATATACACACACTAGTATACATACACACACACACACGTATATATATATATATATATATATATATATATACACACACTAGTATACACACACACACACACACACACACACACACATATACTGACATTGGGATTGCTTCCACATCCTGGCTATTGTAAATAATGCTGCACTAAATATAGGAATGCATATATCTTTTCAATCCCCAATATACCTTTTACATCAGTCTTCATCACTCTCCATCAGAGTGTGTTTTTCCAGAATCCAATCTAAGAGCACAGATAAATATAGATAAAAAGTTGTCTTTCCGTTATCCTGAAATTGCTGTTAGCATCAAAATCTGAAGAAAAAACTGCTAAAAACCCCCATTCTAAGTTGAAAACCACAATGGAAGTTGTACCTAACCACATCCCCACAAGGCTTACAGAGAATGCATTTCCAAGAAGAAACCCAAACCCCATTTTCCTGCCCCTGACTATGACAACAGGAAGGTTAGGATAGGGAAAGTGCCTCTTGGAGAATGGTTTTCAAGATAAACCCTAGTTTTTGAAAGGGAGGAAAATAAATTTTCTCAGCCATCAGAACAAACTGAGAAAGCACCAGAGAGTTTCTGGTAAATTCTGAAGTGTGTTAGAACTGTCACTCACACCTTCTCACATGAAGCCTGGCAAGCCATTCAAAATGCGGGGTCTGAAGCTCATGCTTCATGGAAAAAGGGGCAAGCTGACAGCATTGAGGGAGACAGCAATAGTGAAAGAGCCCACATTATCCCTCCTTGGCAGACCAGCATACATGAGTTTCCTGGTAGCTGAATAAGCTTGAAGAAAGCAGCTGGCCTTGGGCCCTTCTGATGGTATCCCATCTAACAGGACCATGCCTAAGGTGGAAAATTCTACCATGTGAAGCAGATTTCCCATTCTAGGGCTTCCGAATAATCTACAAAGGTACTCTAGGAGCAAGTCAACTTTTGGAAAAGGGGTATCATAACCAGTCAGTGTTGAGGGGCTAACCCCTGTGTAGGTACACTGGTACCTTCTTCCTTCTTTCTCTTGGTGGCATTATCAGAAAGGAAGGCAGAGAAATAAGACTGAGAATGGGAGGAATTTCCCGCCACTTCAGCCACTAGAGCTGAGGTCATTGCTGCACCAGGGGTTGGTAAGATCTTACACAGAAGGAAGTAAGAGTTCAACAAGGCCAAGTTAGGAGTAGCTATCACCAACAATAAAACCATTTCATAGGATTGGGAGTACTCCATAAATCTGGTAAACATACTTCCTTCAAGAAGTATTTATTCAGCACCTTGCCTTATATTGTACCAGGTGTTAGAGATACTATGATGAGAAGAAAGAGGTGGCTTATGACTCTATGGAGTACACACATCCTTGTCTCCTTTTGACTGCCTGTGTCTCTGAATCACTATGTCTTCTTCTCCCTCTGACAGACTATTCTTCAAAGAAAGTTAAGACATCATCATCCATTAATTACTGTTTTGGTTTTTTTTTAAGCAACATAAGGAAAATTTTCCCAGAACACATTTTGAGAAGCAAAGAGACTGACGGCATTTTCTTACTTCAAGTACTATACATTAAATTCTGCCAACATTCCTTTCTCAACCACATTTCCCAAAAGCTTAGCACTTGGCCATAAAAGTTCACTCAAGTCTAAAATTTGGCATGCCTGACGGCAAAATCTTCAAATTTGCCAATTTGGCAAACATCTCTGTTTTGAATAATGAGTGGAGAAACAGGAAAAAATTGGAGTGAAATGCTATAGATCATGGGATTATTTAGAGACAATTCATTTCATGGGATAATAGCAGGTTTAAAAGAAATTAACCCTAAATTATGGTAGATCTGTTGTTAGATTTTTTTTTACAAAAATTAAAAACTTGCCTAGAAATATAATATACAAATTTAAGTAATACACAAAGATCTGAGACTTTCAATTCTATTGAAAAATATTTTTGTATTATTTACACATGACTATTACTTAATTTAAGAGGACATTTTAGATTTAAGCAAAACAAAAATGACAAAACAAAAACTGCTATGTACATAGCATATATTGATATATATATAAATTATAAAGAATTATATACTATAATATCCTGTAGTACAAAGAATTATAAAGATATATAGCACATACACTGATAAACTGTATAAATATATATATACATACACACACTCACAAATGTGTGTGCATATATATGGTATGAGAAAATTTGGCAAAGAGCTTTTGGGAGGCTTTTGTTAGTTTTGTTGGAAATAATTACAGGCTTGTGGGATTAAAAGATTTAATCCCATCCATTGATATACCTTGGGTAGCTGGGATTGAGGTATTTGTCCATAAAGGTAGAATTATGGATCTGTAAACATCATTTGTAGGATGGATTTTCAAAAGTGGTGATTGAGAGAATTCCACAGAGAAAGCCAGTAGAGAATCAATACATGCTTTAAGATTCTGCTGCCAGGCAGGACTGAGGAAGGTTCTGTCCAAAGCACCAACCACATTGCTGCAGTCCTGCCTGTTTCTCTCCCTTTCTGAAAAATGAAAACACTCTTGCAACTTTCCAGATTCCCTGTGTCAAACTACCACGCGCTTGGAATAAATAGAAAACATCATCTTACCATTCTCATTTGCAAAGAGAAATCAAGTGTAGTTAGTAATCTTAATTTGCAAAATTTGGTTAAAAAATCATGTGATCCAGATCCCCACATTTTCATACAAGTACAGAAGCATCTGTCTGGAGATTCCATCTTCATGTGAGGTGAGCACAATAAAGCCCCGATGACCACAAATAATGGCGCAAACACTGGATTCCCAAGGCAGCCATAGTGTTTTCCCAAATCCCTCTTTAAAGAAGCATTTGGCACAATTCTCTTGTCACTCCTTAAGATAAATCAGAATTATAAAGCCTAATTTAGAAGCTACTGTATATTGTATTAGTGATTCAGGAAGCATCTTTTCAAATGAGCTATGGGCACGATACGCTTATTTCCATGATGACTGCAGCAAACCCAAATTTCTTTGAAGAATTTTTTTTTTTTTAAGGGACAACCTTCATATTTCACTTCATGCAGCCCAAAATTTCTTAGGCTTTACTCGTCAAAAGCCATTATGTCATATGCCCTGCATGTGAAGTATATGACCTAGAACAACATTCTTAGAGGGGAAATTGTTTTTGTGGTTTTTTTTAATTAACATATAGTACATTATTTGTTTCAGGGGTACAGGTCTGTGATTCATCGGTTTCACACAATTCACAGCACTCACCACAGCACATAACATCCTCAATGTCCATCACCCAGCCCCTCCATCCCGCCTATCCCCCTCCCCTCCAGGACCCTCAGTTTGTTTCCTGAGATTAATACTCTCTTATGCTTTGTCTCCCTCTCTGGTTTAGAGGGGGAAGTTTTGAAACTTCCCAGGCTTGAAGACACAGTTGTCTCTAGAACAATCTTGATAATATCCACTTGTGTTATATCAGAACACCTCTACCAAAAGATGAATCTCTACACGTATAGTAGATGAAGTGGAAAATCAGACCTTAACACCATGTTCCCTTAAAAGCCAATAGGCACTAATGTTGCAAATAAATAGGGAAAGATATTTCCTCTAGTGATACTTCAAAGACTTTGCAACATCTGGAATTTGGTTCCATACAGTGTATTCCACTAAAAAGTAAGTATAAAAAGATTTTAATGGGGCAAACAGGATTCAGGTTTCTTACAATGTGCTCTCCCTGGGGGAAAACAAATAACACAATGCATCTGACTAACCTTTCTGCACTTCAGCTGCATTAATTAACGTGTAGTCATGGATTCCATCATGAGCCAGATGAACTCAGTGCTACAGCTGTTTCCAGTGAGGGGGAAAATAGGCTTCCACATTTCAGATTCCCAGCATTTATATATCCAGGGAAAAATGTTTTATTGGCTGCCTTTGTGCCAGCATTATTGATATGCATTACATATTAGTCATCCAAATAAATTCACACACACCCTAGACTGTGATTAAATCAGTGTCAGTATCACATGAACTGGGTTAGCCACAGCCAATGCCATAAAAACCACGTTCCTAACCCTTTCTCTTACATCAAGGATTAAGGAAGGGCTAACAAACTGATCAAAGAAGGAGATCATGACCTTGAAAAAAGTTGTTGTTGAGTGAGTCAAACATTTAAGTGGCGATAAGGTACTCTGAGAGAGAAGGACGAAGATGACTAGAAAAAAATGAACAGATGTTGAAGAAATTTAACTGCAGGATCTCATGGCTTGGCAGAGACATTCTCAATGCTAGAAGCCAAACATGTGGAAGTGGTTGGCTGGGAGCAAAGCTGAGGTACAAAACTTCAGTGCTTGATCAGTCACTGAAAGAGGATTTTTGTTTTGTTTTATTTTTAGAGCAAAGGTTCTATTAAGATGCAATTTGTGAAGAAATATGACAGTGAATCAGCTGGGCAACGCATTCCACCTGGAACACCTTGCCAAATTTCCTATCACAGGAGCACTGTAAAACTAATTTTGTCTCCAATAGTTCTTTATAAATGCTGTGTCATGACTGCTGGTCAACTCTGGAGTCTCAGGGACAAATGGATAGCCAATAGTCATAGGGCCATGTGTGTGTGTATGCACGCATGATCATTTATAGTACAAACCTGAAATGATTACCCGTGTAAATAATACTAACCAAATTGGGCACTTGCCTTGTCAAACTAGTGTTCTTAGCCGCAACTCAAGCAGAATAAAAGTTGTGCGTCTTCACTTTTACCAACATGGAATGGCAGTAACTTAATCAAACCAGAGAACTATCTTACCTGGAACTACTTCAAAAAGGAATTTTCCTGGGCTCTCCTCATTGCAGGGATGCTCAAGAACTTTATTTCCAGGCAGAAAAATAGTACCCTGTGAACACAAAGGCCCCAAACATCAACATCTTCAGAAAGCAAACACTAAATATCCTCCTCCTCCTCCTCCTCCTCCTCATCCTCATCATCAGTGAATATCCAAGGTGTATCTGCAACCCAGCATAAAGGTATATGCATCAAACTCGTTTACAGTCCCAACCATTCAAAAATCATGTAATAGAATCATATTCCTTCAACTTTTAATAAGTCTTTGTTGACCAGCTAATGTGTATAAGACACTGTATTAGGTGCTGAGTTCCTTTTAAGCACTGATTTATTAAATACATTCTGTGTGCCAAATTTTTTACTGAGCATTCTCCCAACCATCATATTATTTAACTGTTAGAATAGTCTTATAAGGTAGGTATTATTTTCTCCATTTTACAGCTGTGAAAACCAAGGCAGAGATATAAATAACCTAGCTAATGTTATCAGAGCCTTCTCTTGATTATTCCTTCCTTTTCTGTTAGATTTCTCTCTTCAATGTATTATTTCCATTAGTACTGAGACATACTTCAAATTCTATCCTATTGAAAGACATTACTTTGACTCCCCCTCCAGCTATCACCTTTTTTTTTTCCTTGCCTAGTAAAGAGCTGCCTACGTTGAATCTATTTCCTTACATGTATCCACTGTAACCTGGTTTGTGCACCCACAATTCTACTTACATGATTCTCACAAGCTGTATGCTTGACATAAATTATGACTTCCCAGAAACACTTCCCACTTGACATAAATTATGACTTTCCAGGAACCACTCTTTCTTGAAGCACTTTCTTTCCTTCGTTTCTTAGTTTTAACCAGGTTTTTCTCTAAGTTTTCTATTGAGTCTCTTTTGCTAGTTCCAAGTATCCTTTAAATAATAAAGTGTTTCAAAGATGTATACAGTGATTCCCTCTCTTCTGACTCTGTTTTCTCTTGGAGCTATCTCATTCATGCCTATGACTTCGATAATCAACTATAAACCAATGAACATCAGATTACTCTTTCAAACTCAGTGCTCTCTGAGTTTCAGAACTTTATGTCCAAGAACTCACTTGAATTTCCATCTGGATATCTAAAAAGCCCTTAAACTAAATTTAGTCAATTTAATTGCAATTATTTTTGATCCTGTTTATGTATTCCCTAGCTTTGTGACTGGCATCTTCTTCCAATCAGTTGCAAAAGCCAAAAATGTAGAAGTCATCATTTCTAGTATATCTCTACTACCACTATTCCCTAGTTCAAGTGCTTATTGTCTGCAGTCTGGTATAGGGTGTGTGTGTGTGTGTGTGTGTGTGTGTGTGTGTGTGTGTGTGAGTTTTGTGATTTTATTTATTTGAGGTGGTGGGGGAGAGACCACAAGTGGGTGGCAGAGGGAGAAGGACCTCAGCCGAAGGCAAATGCTTAACCAAGTCACCCAGGCACCTTGTGGTCTGGTGTGTTTCAAATTCACTGAATTCCCTATAATACTAAAAAATCTTTCAATCCCCTTTTTTCCTTAATGTAGTCCAAGTAGCTTTAGAAACAGCAATTTCACCTTGCAATTTTCTTGCCTAAAAATCTTCGATGCCTTTCATTTGTCCTAGGATAAACTTCTGGATGATCTATAAGCCCATTTTTCTATTCTTTGCTTTTGATGTTTTCTATGACTTTCCATAATCAAGCTGGTAAGTAAATAAATAGTATCATAAATTCTTTAAGTAGTATCATACTACTGTCTATTTTAGAACTACATTCTTTCCTGGATTATTTTATAACCACTGATTGAATATCCAAAATATACTTGCATAGCTTCCAGAAAATTTTCCTGCATTGATTTACCATTGTACACAATTATGTTATTAGTAAAATTATTTGATTAAAGTCTATCTCCATCATTAAACTGTAAGGGAGCAAGGATAATATGTATTTTGCTCCCTAATTTACCACCAATGCCTAGTATTTTCCCTGCCATAAGGTTAATGCTAAAAAATTGTTGAGTGAATAATAAGTGAATAAGTACTCTGAGTGCAGTAAAGCCAAAATTCAAAACCAAGCATGCTGGATTTAAAAGCCTGTATTATTGTGAACCATATTATATCCTCCAGTTTTGCCATTTTGAAGCAATATTTAGCTCAAGTAATATTGTATTCAGTTTTCATCCTACCTGGTTTGGCACAGAAAATTATAGTCATCAACTCCATCAACGTCTAGACTTAAAGTGATAAAGCATAACACTCCCTAACTAAAACCCAAGGAATTATAGGTTAGACATATCTCTCTCCCTCCCCATTCCCAAAATGAAATGGTGGAGGTACTGCTTTGTTTTCCTCCTCTAGGACGTAGATTTTCCTACTTATCATGTCTAGTGTCTCTGGCCTATGGATCCCATTTTGTTTTCTGGTACTTTTCAATATATATATATTTTTTAAATTACTAAATACTTTGAAAATATTCATCTTAATTAAGATCTTTTTTATTTCTAGGTTGATTCTATATGGTTTCCATATAAAATGATAAAATCAGTTTCTTCAATTAAGAGTTTATTTTACGGGTGCCTGAGTGGCTCAGTGGGTTAAGCCTCTGCTTCGGCCCAGGTCATGATCCCAGAGTCCTGGGATCGAGTCCTGCATCGGGCTCTCTGCTCTGCAGGGAGCCTGCTTCCTCCTCTCTCTCTCTGCCTGCCTCTCTGCCTACTTGTGATCTCTGTCTGTCAAATAAATAAATAAAATATTTAAAAAAAGAAAAAAGTTTATTTTACTTACTGAAAAGATTTTGTGAAGTCATTAAATTTGTGATTTAGCTGAGTGTTAGAACATAGCATCCCACCTTCTAGACAGATACAATATTCATTTATGTATGCATGTATACTTATATACTTGTAAGTGGGTATGCATGGTTCCTGTTTAATTCTGTGTCTTCAGGCCCTACTTAGGATCTTAAGCAGTACATATATAATATAAATTGGATTCAAGCCACTCTCCTGCACATATAATTCTCCTGCAAGGGCAATTCTCCTTCATGAAATCCGAAATCACCTCACTTGGTTATTAAAAGACAAAGTAGTACTATCCTTTGTTGTCTTTTTCATACATATGAAATAGCTACTTCTGGCTGAATTTTTTTTTAAGATTATTTATTTATTTATTTGACAGACAGAGATCACAAGTAGGCAGAGAGGCAGGCAGACAGAGAGGAGGAAGGAGGCTCCCTGCCGAACAGAGAGCCCAATGTGGGGCTCGAGCCCAGGACCCTGAGATCATGACCTGAGCCGAAGGCAGAGGCTTAACCCACTGAGCCACCCAGGAAACCCCTGGCTGAAATTTTTATTTTCATTTTCAAATTTGGTATCTCACAGATTTTATATTTTGGCTGTCTTCCAAATAAATTGTGATGTCAGCAAAATAGTTTAAACATCAGTAGAGAGGGGTTAGGGCAGGATATATTGTAACTGACAAACATTTGCTCTGGTTAATTCTTTAAGTCATTCAGTAAGTAAAATAAAGTTATTTAATCGAAACAGCTAACTTGATTACCTTGTATAGAAACCATAAAGTCTGTAACTGAGAGAAGAGTCTTAATTGTGATAGTTATTTTCAATGTATTCTGAAATTTTATAGTTAAAAAATGCAAAGAAATTTTTAAAAACCTTTAATTTACTCACTGCCATAGATAATTAATATCAGTCACATCTGTATATATTTATGAACATGTATTAACATCTACAATGTCTTCTACATAAAAATAATCAAAGTAAAGCCTAATTTATTACCTGCTTCCAAACTTAAAAATCATGTAGTTATCATGCCATTTTAATAATAGACATCATTTTTTAAAACTAAATAGTAGTTTTAGTTGTTTGTTTGAATATTCATACTTTCACATCCTCTTGTAAAGAATTTGTGGTTTTTGTAAGTGTTATTATAAAGAACATTTTCATAAACATCCATGAAGCTAAATCTATGAGCTCCCCCTTAACTCATTCTGTAGGACAAATCCCCGGGAGAGAACTCAGTAGTCAAAAAGTATGCAATAAAAAAAAAAAAAAAGTAAGCACTGTTTATATGGGTTTAGTTAATTCTTTCCAGAGCTGCTCTAAATTAGCTAAGCAAACAAATAAATAATTAATGGGCAAGTAAAATAAAAGTGCCCAATCTGACTGAGAATAGTTTATTGGGACACTACCATATATCAAATATTTTTTCTAAAACTATTTCAGATGATGTGAAGTGTGTGAAAGAAAGAAACTCTTTACTCTGGATACAATAAGATAATACACGACTATAAAAGAAGTGCCTACACATATGTAGAAAAGCAGACAGATATAATAAAGTTTAAGAAGAAACCATCATTAGAACAATGTGATTAGTTAAGAAAGGTAATATAAAAAAATGGTTTTTAAAGGAAGATTAAACTTTAAGATTTAGTGAGGTCAGGGTAATATTCCAAAATGGAGGAAATCACATCAGCAAAAGCAATACTTAGATCCATATGCGCAGACCACATTAGAATAAGAGAATTTTCAAATGGAGGAACAATTAGGAAGTAAAGACTGTTGGCGATGCTGAGGACACTCTGTGGAAAGTCTAAACCGGGACAGAGGATGGGGCACTTGACGTCCGTGACAACTGAGAACACAATCAGGCTCTGGAGAAAAGCAGATGGAGAGTTAGGAATACCAGCCTCTTAGAAGTTTGTCACTGTGAAGCAATTAATTTGTCAGAGACAGCAATATCAAGACTTACAAAAGGGTGTTGGCAGCAGAAATGGCATGAATTTGCCCCAGAGATGCATTACTGGAGCTAGAATTTTTTGGAAATATAAAGGTACCTGGATGGAGTTTTAACGATAGGTCATAAAGAAGGAAGAGTTGAAGATGACTTCAGTTTTTCTCGTCTGTCTATCGAGAAGAAAGGTGGTGCCTCTTATTTGAAATGGGGAATAAAGAAGAATTAAGCTCCAATAAGCCCATGTACTTGAGCCAGAACACGTGATATTCTTTAATTTTTCTGTTCAATTGTAGTTGGGCTGGATGCTGTCTGTTTGCCCCTCCTCCCTTCTTCTTTCCACCCATCGTTCTATTCTGTACCTCAGGAGACTGATCTCTACGAATTTCATAAATCAGGCTCTCTTGACCTCTGACTTCAGGTTGGTTTTGAGAGGTCATAGCGGAAAATGAGAAGGCCACAAGAGAGATGGACTGAGGTGCCCTCCCCCATGCTAGCCAGGAATCTGGTCCTACTTGCATTGAATACCTCAGTCCACATCTCTTAAATCTGCAGGCTTCTCCTGGTTCCAGTGGAGCTAACAGGCCCAGGATGTTTTCCCTATCTGTGGGTTTCTATGAACCCTTCCAACACTTTATAAGTGGTTTCTTTATCATACAACCTACAATTATCCCTTTTAAAGTGGAGCCATCAATTTCTTGCTGGGATATTAAGTGACAAAATCGATGCAAGAGCTCTGAGTTTTCTAAGAAATGGCTTATTACGTCATGATGTTCAACATGCTTCACTGGAAATTTTGGATGACCGTGGAGAAGCTCAAATATAAGAAGGAGATGCAAGCTTTTCAATGGAAGTTCAGTACATATGGCAATAATTACATGTCAACAACTAATCAGCATATTCAGAGTGGAATTATGCTTATTTTTATCCATTACAGGAAATATCTTTTCCTAAAGAACCTTGAAAATTTCAAAATGAGATAACATGTAAAACAAAATCTTTCATAGTTTGAGAGCTGAGAGTTGGCAAAAGAAACATAATTCAGAATGATAATAGGGCCTCATTTTCAGTCTGAATTGCTATTAGAAAAGAAGCTCATCTCTGGTTATTATCAAAGCACTGAGCCAAAACCACAAGATACTGGGGTAAAAGCAAGATGATGTTGAAAATAAGCATAGTAATCTTATTGTCTAGAATTTAGATTGAAAAAAAAATGTATGCTTGTGCAGCACCTTTGTTAGTTTCTATGAACACAATAATGAGAATTTCTTTCCAGCACTAACAATGATCAGACACATCACAAGGCACTAGGCAAAGTCTCAACTTGACAATATGTATGTATTTTTAATGTAACTAGACACAGGTTGAAAATTAACATCAAGGGGAAATAACTATTATTCAACAGTTTTTTTTTTTTTTAGAGTAACATAAGTTGATTTGATATTTTTCTCCTTTGTAGCAAGTAATTTCATTGTCATTCAACAAATATTTATTAAACAACACTTGGCATATGACAGGCCCTCTCCTAGGCACAAAGGATATAATGTTGAGAAATTCCAAGAAGGTCTTTTCACACTTGGATCTTAGGGATCATTCAGTGAATATTGAAAGTTGAAAAGAAAATGATATAAAGCTGTACCCAGAAGCACTCTGGCCATATAACAATCTACCAATGACAGTGAAGTTTCTGGTTCGGTAAATCCGCACCGCAGTTAATCTGCTTAGTTGCACCAATTAGCCGTATGACTTTGGGCGAGATTGTTATCCTCCTTTTCCTCAGCTTCTACATTCTTAAACTGGGATTGAAAATAGAACCTACTTCATAAAGTCACTGTGAGCTAATACGGGTAGTTTGTAGAAGAATGCCTGATACTATTTTTTTTAGCTGTTTTTAATATTAAAAAAAATCTTTCCATATCCCAGAAGCCTCAATGATATTTTGGGCCCATATTTTGTAAATCCCCAAATAATGAGATAGCTCTAGGAAAGTTTCAATATGTATCTGCTGGCATTATCGTCTAGGTGAGAAAACAGAGGGGTAAAATTTTTAAGTCATTTTTTTTACTATCATTTGTAAGGCTAGACCAACCAAAACTAACAAACCTCAATTAAACAATCATATTAATAAACAGCACAGCATAATGATAGTGATAATGATGACTGCTGACATTTCTTACCTGCTAGTTTGCTAAACCAATATGTACACTATTTGTGTCATTCATTTGCTCAGTGACTGTGTGATGTAGATATTTCTCATTTTATAGATGAAGAAATAAAGCTCAAGGAGGCAAAGAGCCTGACACAGTAATTTCCTAATACATATTTGAACAAAAAAAAAATATGAATGACTAGATGAATACAAGCTGCTTTAAGGACTTTATCTTTGATTAGTGACCCAATTTAGGTTCCTATTTCTCATCAATTACTGCTATTTAAAGCAGATTGAAGAAGTTTCATGAAGAGTTATTAAGTTTCTTTTTAGTCTCTGAAATTAGTTACACCAATTCCTGGAATGCCGCTGGGAAGGAAGTTAAGGGGAGACTGGCAGATCCATACATTTTTAGAGTAAATTTTGTAGTAATCAAAAGTATCAAAGTAATTTTGATATGGAAACTCTTTAGGGAACACTGACCCAAGCATTGGTATAAATTGCCTTATAGAGAAAATAGCACAGTATTCACAAAGCTGGGTACCTTGTAGAATGTATGTTTTTCCTCACAGTAACAGATGTGATATTTCCAAACCATTATTTAAATTAGCCGTGACAAACATAATAGCATGAGACTATTTTATAATTAATTACAGAATAAATGGAAATAAATTATCTATATATACGTCTCATGTTGCTACTTTATATGAACTGCTGCTTTAGCACTTGAGAAGCATTGTCATTCTGGGTTCATTTTCATTTAAAGCAGCATTTGCTTCATATTATTACACATGTTCAGATCCTAGGAGGCTAATTAATTATGCATTAATTGTGAGGGAAAGAAATATGTAATGTATTTTGATATAATTCATTTAAAAGCTTTTAACCCTTTCTTCTAAGACACAAGGACCCATGTGAACACCCCTTCTAGACAAAACAGAAATACATAAATTTATTCCCCAATGGAGTCCTCCTGCCTGAACATTCACCCTGGAAACATGGCTACATTTAGATCACTCCTACTCATCTATGTGTTTTTGATTTATTGGAAAATGGAAAAATTCCTTGAAAACAGGAGGAAAACAGATTAGGAATATAGGACTCTCAAAATTGGGAGAGACCTTAGAAATGACCATCCTCATGCTTATCAAATACATGAATCCCTTTCCAAAATGACGGTCAACCAGAGTTCAGCCAAAATATCTCACTGACTTTCATATGGTGTTCCCTGCCATTTTTGAAAGATTATAATTGGAAGAAAAAAAAATTCAAATGTTGGCACAAAATCCATCCCCCAACAATTACTACCTTTGGAGTAAAACCCCCTTTTCTCATCTTGTATCTACTGAGACTTATGTGCCAGTCCTCTTCTCCAAATCTTCTAAAAAACCCTCTGTGGTGGTACAATTAGAACTATCCATTTCACACCAGGAATATCGAGGCAGAAATAGATTTAGTAGCATACAGCTGATAAGGTACAGAGATGCTGCCTGACCTCCCTGAAGTTCAAGCTCCACGTCCTTTATATGCTATAAAGCTACAATGCAATGTATTAGTTAACTTGCTTGTTTTTTTCATCAAATATATATTTAGTATGCTGAGGATGTAAATGCTTAGGGGAAAAAATGGAGATGTTAATAGTGGTTATCTTTGACGATTCAGTCATATTCAGGCCATATTATTTTTATATTTATTTACTTTTTTCTATTTTTAAAATAATTTAAAAACAGTGAACAGATTTTACTTGCAAAACAAGAAAAAAATACAAGTATATATTTTTTTTGCTAGTTTTTTTTTATTAATTTTTTTATTTTATTTCCAGCATAACAGTATTCATTATTTTTGCACCACACCCCGTGCTCCATGCAATCCGTGCCCTCTATAATACCCACCACCTGGTACCCCAATACAAGTATATTTTTAAAAACAAAGACAAATGACAGGAGAAGACAGGGTTGGAGAGGGTCATTTGGAATCTCAAGGTTAAATTTCTGCCTTGCAGTAAGGACATGGAAGACAGTTCAAGAACATGTCTAAATATAATATGGTACTCTGAATAATGGCCACCCAAATTAGCAGGTACTAATTCCTAGAAACTGTAAATGTAATCTTGTCAGGGAAAAAAAGGTTCTCCTAGATCTAATTACGTTAAGAATCCTGACAGAGAATTATCCTAGATTATCTGGTTGGGCCTTAAATCCAATCATGAATATCCTTAAAAAAGAGGCACATATGCTGTGCCTGGATGGTGTAGTCAGTTGCGCAGCAGACTCTCAGGTCATGATCTCAGGGTCATGAGATTGATCCGTGCCTAGAGCTCCCGCTCCCTGCTCAGGGCAGAGTGGGCTTGAAATTCTTACTGCGTCTCCCTCTGTAACACCCTCCCCTGCTGCCTCCCCACGACCCCTCTCTCAAATAAAGAAATACTAAAATAAAATAAAAGAGGCAGATATGATAATCACATAGGGGGCAATGTGGAAACAGATGCAAAGACTGTAAGGACCCAGTCACAAGCCAGAAAAATGGCATCAGTCACCAAAAGCTGCAAGAGTTCACTCCTAGAGCCTCTGAAAGCAACATGGATGGGACTGGAAGAGATTATGCTGAGTGAAATAAGTCAAGCAGAGAGAGTCAATTATCATATGGTTTCACTTATTTGTGGAGCATAACAAATAGCATGGAGGACATGGGGACTTAGAGTGGAGAAGGGAGTTGGGGGAAATTGGAAGGGGAGGTGAACCATGAGAGACTATGGACTCTGAATAACAATCTGAGGGTTTTGAAGGGACGGGGGGTGGGAGGTTGGGGTACCAGGTGGTGGGTATTATAGAGGGCACGGATTGCATGGAGCACGGGGTGTGGTGCAAAAATAATGAATACTGTTATGCTGGAAATAAAATAAATAAATAAATAAATAAATAAATAAATGAAAAACAAAAACAAAACAAAAAAAAAAGAAGTCTGGCCCTGCCTCTATAACTTGATTTCGGACTTTTTGAGTCCAGAACTGTGAGAGAATAAATTTCTGTTGTTTTAAGCTATCAAATTTATGGGAATTTGTTACAGCAGTCAAAGGAAATTAACATCTATAAATTAATACATACAAAACATAGTATGAAACAAAGCTTCCAATGATCCCTTGTGAGAAGCCATAAAAAGCTGAGGTTTTTTAAAAAGTTCACCGCTAGTTCTCAAATGTTGGTAAGTGATGGCCAGCCTTTAATTAGCTGAGCATTTTGGGAGCGAGTCCACAGTGTACAAAGTACTGAAATTAGATAGTAGCCAAAGAAATCCCTCCTTAACCCACCTTTTACTCTCAATACAAGGAACTGATTGAAGCTACCTTCATGTTTTTGGAAACCCAGAACAGAGTATCTGTGGCAAGGTTAAGAGTCTTTATTTGGAGAAGACGAGGTTTAATTGCTAACCTTTCTCAATTAATTACTGGGATCTTGACTTTGTGTTTTGTGTCCAATAATATACACCGTTTTACAACATTTATTATTTCTCAACCAGAAAAAGAAATGTCAGCTGTTCAGGAGGTGGTAAATGCCAACGGTTTCAAATGAGGTCTATGGCAGTAGGAGAAAACCAAAAACAGAATTCTTTTGGAGCTTATGTCTCATTATGAAACAGAAAGATGGAGAGCAAAAACATAGCTATATAATATCTCTTATGGGGAAATCTGGAACCCCTAAAAAGAAGGGTCCAATAAGCCATTTTTGGACAAGAATATTGATGATAATTAAAAGAGTCCCATTTAACCTTTTATCTTAAATAACTAATAAACACTTTGTGTGTTTAAAAATAAAGTAGAGGGCACCTGGGTGGCTCAGTCGGTTAAGTGTCTGCCCTCAGCTTGGGTCATGATCCTGGGATCCTGGGATTGAGTCCTAAGAAGGTCTCCCTGCTCAGTGGGGGAGTCTGATTCTCTTCCTCCTTTTGCCTCTCCCCTCCTGCGTGTGTGTGCTCTCTCTCAAATAAATAAATAAAATCTTTTAAAAAATAAGTAAAAATAAAGTGGAAAAAATGTGGTTCAACCTTGCAAGAAACTCTATAATAGGTAAACCTAGAGTCCCAAAATGCTGAATACAAAGATTTTGCTAATTTTTTAAACAAAGTATGTAAACAAGTATAATTGTTTTATAGTTAAATAACTTTCCATATATTTAAATTTTAAAACTGGAAAATTGGAAGAAAAATGTCTTTAGTAGGAAGATGGCAACCTAATCATACTTGCTTTTGAAACTGAACTTAAAAAAGAATCTCCTTTGACTTATGGGACACCTACTTTTCTTGGCTTTTTTCTACTTTGAACTACAGTCAATTATGTTCAATATAATCCTTAAAATTTGGTGTTGAAATTGCATATGCAGTGTAACATTTACTTGTGTAAAGATAATATGTTTTTGCAAAATTACAAGAGTTTGACTACATTTTCTTTTGGTTAAGAAAGCAGCATTCTTGGGGTGCTTGGGTGGCTCAGTTGGTTAAGCATCTGCCTTTGGCTCAGGCTATGATCTCAGGGTCCTGGGTTATGATCTGAGGATTCTGCAATCAAACCCTGCTTGGGGCTCCCTGCTCAGTGGGGAGTCTGCTTCTCCCTCTCCCTCTGCTCCTTCCCCTCCCCATTTGTGCTCACTCTCTCTCTCTCTAACTCACTCTCATAATAAATAAAACCTATCTTTAAAAAAAGAAAGAAAGCAGCTCTCTCATGGCAGCAGGTGGTAGGAGGGAAAAATAGTAAAATTCTTATAGAAATTACTTTGGTGATATTTATCACACTCAGAAAGATAAGAAATGTCATATTTGCAAGGTTCTTTGCATTACAAACAGCAGAACAGGAAACAACTGAGGTGTTCATTAATGCAAAATTGATTTAATAAACTATGATGTATCTGCCTAATGGAGTATTATGCAGCCACAAGAATAAAATAATCTATACCTATCAGAAAATTTGTATATTAGCTCTCTACAGAGCTATATCTATATAGCTACATACATATACAGAGAAAATAATATATACATATATACTATACAGAGAAAAATATAGTTTGTTTAGAAATAAGCATTCAGAATGCTATATTTCAATAAGAAAGAGATGATACTAAGAACATATATTTATGTTTGCTTTTTTTTTTTTTTAAGATTTTATTTGACAGAGAGAGATCACAAGCAGGCAGAGAGGCAGGCAGAGAGGAGGAAGCAGGCTCCCTGCTGAGCAGAGAGCCCGATGCAGGGCTCGATCCCAGGGCCCTGAGATCATGACCTGAGCCGAAGGCAACAGCTTAACCCACTGAGCCGCCCAGGCGCCCCTATGTTTGCCTTTATTCACATAGAAAAATCATGGGAAGAATACACATGAAACTAATCAAAGTGGTTAGTTACCCATACGGAATGTGTGTGTGTGTATTGCGGTGGGAAGAATAGATGCAAAGTAAGATTTCTCAATGTAAACTGTACAGTTTTGATTCTGAAATCCTATGAATGTTTTATCTATTCATAAATTAAATTTAAAATGAAAACAATATGCAAAAGTAAAATGAAAATAATATTTAAAACAAAAAATATAATAATAAACTATTAATGTTTTTCTCTATACTGTTAAATTTTTAAAATATCCTTTTTTACTTTTTTCTCCAGAATTTCCACATTGTGAGAATATTACTTTTTTAATATGAAAAAATAACTCTTTTGCGTAAAAAGCTATTTTTAATTACTTCAATCATAGTATTGAAGATAGAGCTAGTGGGCTCTATATTATTCTGGATACACTGAGGCAACTTGGAACTGAGAATCTGCAATGAGTATGAGCCTTGGCACATTTAAAAAGATTTTAGGGAGTATAAAAAGTTTTTGTTTCATATTTAAGTTTCTTTAATAATGTGTGTATGTGTAGGAATATTTTTTTTTTTTTTTTGCCATAATGAAAGTACTCAGATGTATTTACCCCTCACCATGAACAATAATTTAACCTGGTGATTCACAGACCTGTACCCCTGGGGATAGAGTATTATGCCTCCATCAGAAAGGATGAATACCCAACTTTTGTAGCAACATGGACGGGACTGGAAGAGAGTATGCTGAGTGAAATAAGTCAAGCAGAGAGAGTCAATTATCATATGGTTTCACTTATTTGTGAAGCATAACAAATAGCATGGAGGACATGGGGACTTAGAGTGGAGAAGGGAGTTGGGGGAAATTGGAAGGGGAGGTGAACCATGAGAGACTATGGACTCTGAAAAACAATCTGAGGGTTTTGAAGGGACGGGGGGTGGGAGGTTGGGGTACCAGGTGGTGGGTATTATAGAGGGCATGGATTGCATGGATCACGGGGTGTGGTGCAAAAATAATGAATACTGTTATGCTGGAAAAAAAAAATATTAAAAAAAAAAAAGAAGATTTACAGATAGTGATCTGGAGAGGCGCTGGATCAAGGAATATTTTTATTTTAAATTTAAATTTGGCCTTCCTTGGCGAATAGCTACTCTTCTTGCTCAGCAAAATGAACTCAGAGGAAAATATCAGTGACTAAAGTTTTGGATGCATTGGTCTAGTATTTTTAATCTCAAAAGTTCCATTGATTTTATAGTTGCTCTCACTTGATAGAACACATTATGTTTGTTCCTGGCTCCTGCCTCAAGCTACTCAAGTATCATTGACTTCTTTCTCTGCCTTAAAAACATCAAATTGACTGCTATGATTAAGAAGCAAAGTGTTTCAATTCTAAATATGCATTTTTACCATGCCTGTCAGATCAACCAGACACAATTAATGTGGTAATCCAATTAAAACCTAGTTTACAACAGTTAAAATTAATACAACAATTTCCCCACTTCTAAAATACATTAAGTAGGTTTTGGGTTGTTGCTATTGTTCTGGTTGCTATTTTAACATGCATTGATTTCCTAGACTAAAGAAAACTGTAACAAAGGCACTGTAACAAAACATAAATATCCAGCAAGGCCAGATATCATGACAAATATATAATCATGCAACATGAATTTTTATTGCATTTCTTCCCTGAGTCAGAAAATGTTTTGAGTAAAGCTTCAGCATCATAGAAAGCAGACAATATTCCTGTTCTCATGAAGCTTACATTTTAATACAGGAAGACATACATGTATCTGTTCATTTATAAATGAAATTTAAAACATAAGGGAATAATTGGATAATGTAAAGTGCTGGGTTGTAATTAAAAGCAGGTTGTGTGTTTGAAAGAGTGTGGGGGGCTACTTTGGAACGACTGTTCAAAAAAGGCCTTTCTGAGCAGGTGACATTTTAGCTGTGATCTAAAGGCTAAGAAGAGCCCATTCATGTGAAGATGAAGAGGAGAATGTTGATGTCTGAGAGGAAGGCCAGGGAGCTCAGACCCTGCTTTATAAACCAAGTTTAAGTGTTTGTATTTTTTTTTCAAAGATTTTATTTATTTATTTGACAGACAAAGATCACAAGTAGGCAGAGAGGCAGGCAGAGAGAGAGAGGAGGAAGCAGGCTCTCCACTGAGCAGAGAGCCCAATGTGGGGCTCGATCCCAGGACCCGGAGATCATGACCTGAGCTGAAGGCAGAGGCTTAATCCACTGAGCCACCCAGGCGCCCTAAGTGTATTTTTACTCTAAGTGCAATGAGAGGCCATTGGAGCGCTTTGAGCACAGTATCACCTGATTTTTATTTTTATTTTTTTAATTTTAATTCAATATAATTAACATACAATGTTATTTAGTTTCAGGTGTACAGCAGTGATTGAACACTTTCATACATCACCCAGCACTCATCATGACAAGCAGACTCCTTAATCCTCATCACTGTTTCACTGATTTGCATTTTTGAAAGAACACTCTGACTATTGAATAGAAAATATATTATACAAGAGAAGAAGCAGGAGGCTAGGCTAGTTCTGGATAAAGAAGATTGGTAGCCATTGAGAAAAAGAAAGGTGTGATTATTTCAATTATGTTCTGGAGGTAAACAGGAGTTGGTAATGTGTTGGGTGTGGGGCTCAAGGAAAGAGTGGAAAGAAGCCTAGAGATGTGTCAGCACTGGAGTGCTGGGTGATCTCATATACTATGATGGGGAAGATAGAGTAGTGAAGAAAGAGGATTTGGGGGAAAATCAGGAGTTTGGTATAGGCCGTATTAAGTATAAAGTGTCCGTTAGACACACAAGAAAATGATAGGTAGGAGGTTAGATATATGAGCCTCAAGTTCCAGAGACATACTCAAGCTGGAGATAGACTTTTGAGAGTCTTCTAACTATAAATTGCATCTGAAATCACAAAATTTGGTCAGGTAATCCAGGGAGAATGTGTAACCTAGTAAAGATAGGAGGCTAAGGGAAGATCTTCAGAGCGTGTCTAGATTTAGGGGGACTAGAGTGGAGGGGGGCCAGAAGGAAGGCTGAGGAGGGGTCAGGGAAGAAGAAGGGGCAAGCGCAGGATGCGAAAAGTTCCTATAAGAAAGCATTACAAGAAATGATCATCTGTGTTAAGTGCTGGAAGCAATCAATTGAGAGCATGGCTAGAACACTGACACACAGACTCGGCCCCAAGGAAGATACTGGGTAATCTCAAGGGAGTGGTAGAAAAGCAAGTCTTACTCCAGTGGGCTGAAGAGAGAACCTTCGACGAGAAGGTAGAGATACTTATTACAGAGAACTTCTCCCAAAGTTTTCGTGTGACAGGGATCAGGCAAATGATTAGTAGCAGGATAAATGCAGGTCCCAAGGTGTTCGTGTTTTGTCCTCTTTTGTTTCAGGGGAGGATATAATAGAGTGTTTTTACTTGCTGCTGGTAACAATTCAGTAGAAATAGGAACAATAATCCCAGAACCATTTACTGAGAAGTCTCTTCTTTCCCAACTGATCTTCCTCTCTCTACTAGCTCTGTTACTAAATCACTTTTGATACATGTGAGGATCTGCGTTATTCTGTCCTATTGGTCAGTTTGTCTGTCCTTACATGAGTAATAGACTATATTAACTATTACATGAATTATATTAATTATTATAGCCTCATAAGTCTTATTTCATTCTCCTTCATCAGAAATGCCCTATCTATTCTTTGCTCTTTGTACTTGCCTATAAAGTTAGAACCTCCTTACAACACCTCCCTCCAAAATATCCTGTTAGGATATTGATTGGCACTGCATTGAATCCATAGATCAATTTCCTTCTTACAATATGAAACCTTTTATAGTATTAATGGAAACTTTATAGGATTAAGACTTCCAATCCATAAACATGTTACATCTCTCCATGAATATAGGATTTTAAATATCTTTCCACAAATAATTTTCATTCATATATTTTTATATATGCACATATACAAATTTTAATTGTATATATGCTACTATATATTTTATATGTAGTATATATATATATCTTGTATATTTTGATGCTTTTTAAAATGACATTTAAAATGTTTTTGAACTGTTTACTGCTAGGGTATGAAAATGTATGTAGATTTTGTATACATCAATCTTGTTAAACTCTTATCTGTAATATTTGAGGGGTTTCTAGGCACACATATTGTCTATAAATAAGGGCAGTTGTATATCTTCTTTTCTAATCCTAAACAATTTCTTTCTTTTATCTAATGTTTGCTGACAAGGACCCACTAATAAGATGGTGAATTGAAGTAATGATAGCATATATTCTTAACTGAGTCCAGGTATTAAGAAGAAGCTTTCAATGTGCCATTACTAACTTTGATGACTGCTACAGTTTTCTGTTTCTCAAAAAAAAAAAAAAAAGATTTTATTTATTTATTTGACAGAGAGAGAGAGAGAGCACGCGCACAAGCAGGGGAAGCTACAGGCAGAGGGAGAGGAAGAAGCAGGCTTCCTGCTGAACAGGTAGCTAAATGTGGGGCTTGATCCCAGGACTGTGGGATCATGATCTAAGCAGAAGGCAGATGCTTAACTGAGCCACCTAGGTGCACCTGCTAGAGGTTTTTAATAAGATGCTCTTTATAATTTAGTTTGCCAAGAATTGCTTTTTTTTTTCAATATCATGAATAGAAGTTAAATTTTATTCACATCTTTTGTATCTATAGAAATAAACAGATTTTTTCTTCCTGTAATCTGTTATACTATTAATAGTTAATTCTTAAATCTAAGTGAAACATAGCCAGTACTATATTTACACAGCCATTGCATTTCCTTCCTGAGCACACCAGGAGCTTTCATTTCCTGGTCACTCTCGTATCTAGGTGAGATGATGTGACTGGGTTCTTTCCTGTAGTAAATGAGCAAAAGTGAGATACTTCCAAACTTGGTTCTAAAACATGCTTTCTCTATCTCTTCCCATTTGTATGGTTGAAAAAAGATGTCCTTAAGCTACAAAGCTACAAATGATAAGCACATAATTCTAGACAAAGCTGTGAGTGGTGTGCGTGTGCCTACACATGTGTGTATGCATGTATATATAAGTGTGTGTGTGTGTAAATCATTCTCCAGGGATATTTTTTCTACAAGTGCTTAGAGAACACCACCATCTTACAAGAGCTCTGAAACCCTTGGGAAACTATACTATACTATCAGAATGGGTACTACTTGAATTTTTCTAATGACGACAATTCATTACTAAGAAAGGAAGGAGAGTAGTGTCACTGAAAGGATCTGAGCCCCTAGTATGCTATGGTCTCTGAAGCCCTCAAGAGCAGAGCTTTTATTTACTTCTCTATCCCCAGTAGTTAAGGAGGTATTGGGCATATTAAAGGTACTGACAAAAGTTGAATGAAGCCACCTAATTTTTTTGGTGAGTTTCATCACTTACAAAATAGGGATAATTATAATATAGTACATACTCAAACTAACATAGAGGATAATTTGGAGATTAAAATAAATAAGGGACGTAAAATTTGTAGACTGCTAAACATTATTAAAAATACAATATTTTTCCTTTTATTCTCCCAAGATAACTCATGTTGTCTAATGATTACAGACATTAAAGGATAAAATTGGGTGTTTTAGATGATCTTTAGGGTAAATACCCAATAGTGCAATTGCTGGGTCATAGGGCAGTTCTATTTTCAACATTTTGAGGAACCTCCATGCTGTTTTCCAGAGTGGCTGCACCAGCTTGCATTCCCACCAACAGTGTAGGAGAGTTCCCCTTTCTCCGATGAATTGAGCTCTCTGTTATCAGAAGAATTCAGATATGACTTGAGACTTCACTTAGTGAGGTTGTTAGAAAGAGGATTCCAGTAGTGGGTGCCCTTTGACGTCCCAAGGTTTAGTCTCTTTTCCAACATAAAGGCACCATGATGTAAGGGTCCGGAAGGGAAGAGGAGGAAAATATGCATTCATTAGGATTATCTTAAGTAGAGAAAGACAGTAAAGTGAGAGCACAGGCTAGAGATTCTGATGAACTGGTTTTATTTTTTTTATTTTTTATTTTTTTAAAGAGCTGGTTTTAACCTCTAACTTCTTCATCCTAGATATATGACTTTGAGAAAATTATTATGAATATTTTATCTCTGTTTCCTCTTTAGTAAAATGGAACTAAAAAAAAAAAAGAGCCTTCCATAGAAGGTTGTTTAGAGTTTTAAACAAAATAATACATGTTCAGTGTTTAGCATAATACTCTATATATGGTTAGGGGAAAATAGTTGCCATAATTAGGATTTTTTTTTTATCTAAGTCTAGTTTGGTAATTCTTTGGTATAGGATAGTTTTAGCACTCAGTAAATGTTATCTATTATTATTATTATTATTGGTATTTACAACCTAATAGAACACTATGTGTTGAAAAGTAATCACACACACACACACACACAAGATTACTCGTAATAACATACGTTGAAGAATAAACAAGGTTTGAGCTAGATAGATATATGCGTTTTCATGTTCATTTTGCAAAGAGATTTTCTTTGGCAAATTAGGAAATGAAAACCAGCAAGACTCTGACCTAGAACTAAGCAGAATTCTGAACAATTTCCTCAGCTCACTCAGACCATTATGCCCCCTATTAACAACAAGCAGATAGAGATTGGGGTGGGGTGGGGAAAGCCTGTTACTTCCTTTCCATTCTAAAAAAGAAATATAAAAATAAGCTATTTATGACATAAATCAGATGCTCTTTGAACATTCAGAATTCAGGGTGCAATAGTCATGCTGGTTCCCTTTTCATTCCAGGTTGAGATAATTAACCTTCATTTTTTGTACCAGAGACATCAGTGACCTCATATTTGGGTGGGACAATAAACAGTCCAACGCTCTAATGTCAATTAGGTTTTCCTTTTTTTTTCTTCCCAAGAAAATACAGCTTATGTGCTACATATGTGTCCAAAGGACAGAAACTATTTTTTTTAAGATTTTTATTTATTTGACAGAGATCACAAGTAGGCAGGGGCAGGCAGACAAGAGGAGGAAGCAGGGTCCCTGCTGAGCAGAGAGCCCAATGCGGGGCTCGATCCCAGGACCCTGAGATCATGACCTGAGCCAAAGGCAGAGGCTTTAACCCACTGAGCCACCCAGGCACCCCAGGCAGAAACTATTTTTAACCATTACTATTTTTAATGAAAAATAAAAACCTATAGAGTATCACTGTTGTTCATCCAGTTCTTGCTGAGGAAACCTAAAATCTAAATTTAAAGTCTAGTTGCATTCTATGATTATTATAACTAAGTATCAATTAAGAATCTTAATGGAAATCTTCTAGACTTAGTAAAAATAAAAGGTAACTGGGTAACAGTTATCTCTTAGATTGTCAAAGTAGAATACTAATTCAGAAAGCACAAGGAATTGCTCCAAATTTCTTCGATAAGAATAATAAAAAAGCACATCAACTATATTTTTTCATTTTATTTACCCATGAGCACTGGTAAAAGAAATATTTCCTGGCAAAGATGTCTAGCAGTGGTATTAGGAAACAAAACCGAATTTAAAAAAAAAAAAAGGAGGTACTCATATAATATATCTCAAAAATATACCTTTTTGAACAGCCCATGTTTCACCGAAATATGTTTCTTGTCTAGTAGAAATCTGTTTTCACTCAATTTTTAAAATAAGTTAATGACTTTTGGTCATAGAAAAATGTTGAATTAAAAGTGGATTCTATATTAAAGTTCTTCATTATGACAGGTAAATTTTAGTAAGCAAGATGGAATTCATGTTAGTATTTTTTAAGTAGAAATTTTCACAGTATATTCAGCAATTTCTATTTAGTAATCAAGAAAAATATGTTTTGCTAAATTGTCTTTAAAATGTACCCACCTCAACAGATATGGTATTTAACAGATTTGTAGTTGAACAAGGAAAGACTTTTTCATCATCATTATTATCAGAAAAGACTTTTTCAAATGGAATTTTGAGAGGTAATTTGTCCCCACAACTGATTTTACATCTACAAATCACATAATCTTAGAGCTGGAAAGTATTTTAAAGTTACCCAGTCCATTCTTCTCCAAAATACCTGGATTCTGTTTTCATTCATCTTCGGTTGAACGTTCCAGTGAAAAGGCACTTACTACCCTTAGAGAAAGTTCATTCCATAATGGTAGCCTCTGGTCCTTTCCAAGTTCCACTTCATACCCAGCTGAAACCTGTCTTGGGAATTTCTGCCCCATTCCCACCCTCCTTCAAAATCGCTGCCAGACAATGCCCTCTGGTTCTCAACATCCCTGAACATAGTTACCATGCCCACGTTAAGTCTCTCCTTCCTATTCATATTTCGGTCATCTATTTGGAAACATAAGGTCCAAACACCTCATCATCCAGACAGTCTGCTCTGAGACAAACAAGCATGTTTGTCACTCTAACTTTTAAAGCATGGTGCCCCCAAATGCAACACCTCACAAGAAATGCCACCGAGTAGAAGTTAAGAGTATGAGTTCTGGAGTCACACCAACTTTGTTTACATATAAGCTTTGCTTCCTTTTAGTTCAGTCTTGGGCAAGTTTATAAACCGCTCTGTGCCTCAATCTCTCCATCTATAAGACAGAGATCATTCTAGCAATCGACTCATTGAACTGTTGACAGCCTGACACAATGCCTGCACATGGAAAGTACACAAAAAACACTGATTTTTAGAAATGCTGCACTATTGCGTCTATATCTGGGCAACATAATTCAACCAAAAGAGCTCTAAAATTTTGCTAACAGGTGTTCTGATTTACATTGTTTTTGTTCCTAGTGAGTATGTGACGGTCCATTTGGCAAAAGTTACTCTTAATTATTGCCCAAACTGTCCTATTACTGCCTTATTTTCTTGTATTTTTCAAATGGTCTCTATTCTTTATGTATCTTAAAAAAGATTTCTTCTCACAGTCACCAACTTATAAATAAGAGGTTTGAAATTAACAATCTAACACATTCTCATACACATTTCTTAAAATCTGAACTTGAAGATGTGGTTTTTATTGACTCAAAGTTGGAGGCTGCAAAGGTGGAAAGAAGATACAGTACAGAGCAATGTTAGAAATGAGTATGCAAATGTATATAGTGGTTCTACTCAGAATTACCCCCAAACTGGATATAGCCCAAATGTCCCTCAGCAGCAGAATGGGTAAACAAGGGGCGATGCCTCCATACATTGAGTACTACTCAGCCATGAAAAGGAAGGAGCTGCAGAAAACATGGAACAGCAAGGGTGAATTTCAAGTTATGTGTAATGAAAGCAGCCAGGCTCAAAGGCCACAAGCTGTAGATTGCCTTTATACCTTACTTGGAAAAGAAAAGCTACAGGGAGAAAACCATTGTCATTTGTGACCAGGAGCTGAGCATGAGAAAAGAAGAGACTAAGAAAGGACACAGGGGAATTTTTCCAAGGGGTTATGTAACTATTCTATACATTGTTGCGGTGGTAATTAATGTAACTATATGTAAATTATATCTCAGTAAACCTGACATTTAATAAATGCAGTGTCACTGATGCTCTGCAGGCTGGAGGATTTCCCACTGCTGCCAACTCAGCCCGAACTTTGCTCCATCCACACCGCCATGTTCTGGCCCATCCATGATCTCACCCCGCCCACCCAAACTCCTGATCGTGGAGTATCCTCTCTATGCATCGCTCCAGTCAGAATGATCTACCCTTGCACCAAGAAGTAATTTCGCAAATTTCTCCTACACGAATGCCCAATTCCTGTTGTACTTTTTCTCATCTGAGTAAAAGGCTCTGAGGCAAGAGTTACGTGTGTTATGCATTTTTGCAAGCTTCTCCACAATATTTATCATACTCCATGCAGAGAAAACAGGAGTATCTTTCAGATAGTGGGTACTCATAGTATTTGTGGACTGAGTAAATTATTGAATAGATGAGTTGAAAAAAATGAATGTTTCTTTTTTTTTTCTTTTTTTTTATAATGAAACTCACTAAAGAGTTTTTTTTTTTTTAATATTTTATTTATTTATTTGACAGAGATCACAAGTAGGCAGAGAGGCAGGCAGAGAGGCAGGCAGAGAGGAGGAAGCAGGCTCCCTGCGGAGCAGAGAGCCCGATGTGGGGCTCGATCCCAGGACTCTGGAATCATGACCTGAGCCGAAGGCAGGGGCTTTAACCCACTGAGCCACCCAGGTGCCCCAAAATGAATGTTTCTTATAGGACTCTGGCTCTTGGTGGCCAGGCAATGTTCATCTTAATTACTCTATTTTCACTAGCTTGAAAGGATCTGTTTTTAACATAAGTGAAAGATAAAAATCTCCTTTCTAGCCTAATTTTTGCCAATAATGACTCAACTGTCTCATGCATAATCTTGGTTGGACCTTTAGTTCATTATACTCATTTTTCTCCTTCATCCCATCAATATACAGGTTTCTTTTCTGTCCTTTCCTGCATGTGACCTTTCCTTTCACGTGGGTCTCTGTGATGGTCTCTGGCAGCTTTTGATGTACACAACCAACCTTACACAGAGCCAACAAAGGTCTTCTCCCTCACTGTTCTGAACATATCTTATATTTTTCAGACCCAAATAATGACCTCCAGGGATCCCTTGTAAGAAGTTAAAATTTTGCTTCTGCTTACCCACAGGTTAATTATCCAGGTTAACAAAACTGAGTGGGTATGCCATGAAGATCCTAGAACTTCAACACACACATAAAAAACATCACAGTAAGCCTAATCTACATTTTCACTTAACGACATCTGAGGTTCAATGTTCAAAGCTGAGTAAAAATGATGCTGTAAATTAAACATGAATTTAATCTTAACAAATCTAGTCATGTATTCTCAAAACAATCTCAATTATAGAATATCAAAATTCATAAACCCCCAAGGCAAAACAAAATATAAACACATCTTTCTAGTTTTTGCATTATACTGAATAACTCATTAATGATTTGTGTAAGAAAAAAATGATCAAACTGAAAAGAACAGTATAGTTATTTTCACTGTCTTAAAAATATATTTTTCCTATATTAATTTAAAATCTATAAAAACACTAACATGGTATTGGAAGTTGAAGTATTTCAGTTAAAAATCCATTTAAGAAATATATACTATTAAAATGGATATTAATGAATTATTAATTATTGGCAAGGTTGACCTGTATTTATTATGATGCTAGGAAGTAACCTGAAGTAATCATTTGAATGTACGTATTATTCTAATTTTAAGAAAGCTGCATCTGTGTAAATAAAATGTACATCTGTTTCTCTTAGCCAAAAAAAAGGGTCGATTATTTTTTAAAGTCTAGTTTCACTTCTCTCTTTCACTGTGCCTTTTTACCAAAACATGAGAGTATACTTCCCTTTTTAAGTTCCTCCTCTTCCCTCATCTTATTGATATGCACTTACATAACAGTCATACAGAGAGAAGCTTCATTCCATATGGGTGTGCATATTTCATGCACATATATGTTATAACCAGAGAAAAAGAAAAAGAGAGACATACATATTCAAAGGCTGACTAGAGTGAAGTACAGATGCTATAACCTTTGAAAAAAAAAGAAATATTTACCATGGGGCTGATGACTTTTGAACAGCCTTCTCTAGACTGGAACTGGATCCAAATCTCTGGTTATTTTGTCCTCTCAGACAAGACATGAAGGACGTGTGATCTGACCACACTGCAGATGGTTTGAATGATCAGCTTTCAAAAAAGAATTTTAGTGAATCCACATACCACATGTTTTTAGTCAGCTGGACTCCTCATTTTATTATACAAATACATACAGTACACACATGTGTGTTCATGTCTCTAGATGGATCTCGATGTCCCTAACTCTACAGTTTGTGCTAATGTGAGAGTTTACAAGTTTCCTGAACATCTGTCAGGACCACCCAAGGAATTCTTAATCTTAAAAAGAGAAAACTGCAGTCAACCAAAATCAGATCAGATCTGAAATACAAGAACAGACTTTTCCTTTTATGACAGCTGTTCCCAATTCTTGATTTATTGATGTTATTTATTTTACACAGGATGCAGTCATGCATAAGGTACAACTTTTTTTGAAAGATGCAAACAACAAAAACAACAAAAAAGTAAAGTACCTAGTGGCTATTAGGCAATGAATACAACAGATAGATACTATGGCCATAAAGATAAAGAGATTTCAAGTCTTGTGTGGCCATCTAGAAGAAGAAATAGAAGTACTCGATGGAGGCAGAATTAGCAGAAGTGGTTACTGTCTTAGCTCCTCTTTCTATAAAACTGTAAAACTCTTCTTATCATAGAGACAAGCTAATAAAATACCCAAAAGGTATTCACTTTATGTCTTACAATGAAATATTTCCTCCTTTTCAGGACCTACTTAGTCAATTTTGGGGAGAAGGGTGTGAAAAATTCTCAAGGAATAAATATTGCAAATTAAATGTGCATAAAATAATTTGAAATAATCCAAAAATAGTTTGAAATAATCAGAAGGAGATATTTTCTTTTTCTTTTGCTGCTGGAAGAGAAACCATAAAATGGAAATGTTTACACAAGGTACCCCTCAAAAACAAAGAGACTGATTTTCCTTTGTTTTCATCACTGGTATCTTAAACATACATGCATAGTTCACTTCAAATCAAACTGACAATAATAGGAGTGAGTTTTCAGATGAAATCAATACAAATTTGCATGAATCTTAAGGATAAAAGTCTGAGCTTTTATCTTTAACTTAATATTCACATATTAATACTTTGTCTCCACCCAGATGTCTGACTGATACACATCTTAAACTCAGTATGACCAGAACTGACCTCCTCATCTCCAATCACCATCCACACCATCAACAAACCTGCTCTCCCTATAATCCTGCCTATTTCAGTTGATGTTAATTCTATCCTTTAGTTTAATCAGCCAAAAATCTTGAATTTGTCCTTGTTTTCCTTCTCTTACACCCACACTCAGGGCATGAGCAACTCCTGTTGGCTCTCTCTTCAAAATACAACCGCATACATCCACTTATTACTTCTACCGGATGATCTCTTAAGAAAGTAGAAATCATTGCTAGATCTGAGTTTTGAAATCTTAATTAAGTTTACACAGTCTTTTGTTAAAATTATTAATGGTTGATAAATATATCCTTTTCGTCTAGCTAATTTAGTAATTGTGCATTTATTCATTCAGTAATACATACTGAATGCCTACGATAGGCCAGGCACCATTCTATCTATTTTGGATGTATCAGTGAGCAAAATAAAGATCCTTGTTGGAGTGAATCTTATGTTTAATTACAGGATGCAGACAATAAACAGTATATATAATAAGCACATTATGTAGTATCTTAGAAGATGCTAATAACTATGGAGAAAAATTTAAAAAATAGAGTGATATCAGCAGTTACTGAGAGGTGGGGGAAGGTATCAGGTTAAGGATTAAATAGAGTGGTGTGGATATGTCTCTTGGAAAAGTGAAATTTAAAATAAAAATTTGTTTGATTCCCTTCTGAGTATCTAGAGAGTTAATGAGGAAGTGCCCAGATTGAAGTGGTGTATCCTGCCCTAGCCTCTCATTCAAACCTTTTACCCTACCAGCCAAAGGATAAGTTAGAAAGGGAGAAAGCAAAGAATGGATGAGGTGGGGAATGGGAAGAGGCCACCAAAAAGATCTACTTGTTGTGGACTGATTATTTGTGTCCCACCAAAATTCATATGCATGGTTTCCTGGATGCCCTCTTTCCTCCTCAAGTGGCCATAGAAACAGAAACCCTACTAACCCTCTATGTGTCCATATGAAGATTCTCTGGTAAGAATCCAAGTTCCAGAGTGATAAAAATGTTGACATACCTGTAAATCTGAAAATAATTGAGTTTTCTTATATATTGTCACAATGGGCAGATCCATAACCAACTTTTAGTGAATGCACAGGAATGTAGATACTGCTGGTAAGCTTCCCTTTCCACTTTTATGTTCCTCACACTCTGGTCAGACACACACCTCTTGCTTAATAAATAATAGTGTATGTTTGACTAAGGAAATATGGTAAGATTAAAATATATATTTTTTAAAAGACCCAGCATTTCTACCAAGTTTTACAGATTTTTCCAAATTGCGGTCTCCCAACTTCAATTTTAGTCACTTACTCTCTGGTCAGAGCACCCTTCCTTTTTTTTCTTGCCCGACCCTTTTCTCCCCTCACCCAGAGCATTTCCATGTCAACCTTCTGTACTTTAGTTTTGCTCTTCACTCAACTGGCAATGCCCTTACTGTCAGCTTTTGTTTTCAACCATTTGACCCAATCTTAAATCTCAGTCTATCTTCTTCACCATTCCTTTCCTCAGAAACCAAGCCATCCTGATTTCCATTTTATCTCATTTGCTAACCTCTCTTATAAAACATATTCATATGTTTATATTATCCTATTTTCTATTTACCACATGACTGAACTTACTGCATTAGCAGTGTGTTGTGTTATTTTAAGTAATATTCACTGGTTTCATGCACGTCATTTTTTTTTTTCTGTACACAACTAGATCATTAAGCTTCTTGAGTGCAGAAACAGAATTACGTGATTCTTCATAATCTCTTTAGAGTATCGCCAATGGTAAGGACAAAGCAGTTCCCTCTGTATGTAATAACAATTAAATGTTTGTTAATAGCATAAATGCACTCCAGTTGAATAACTGAGTTGGAAAACAACATAAAACTAAATCATTTCCTCTCTAGTTGGCCATGATTTTTCTTCCAATGATCATCTACAACTCAGAGGGGATTTGTCTTACACTTTCCATTGCAGCATATTCATTATCCATTGATATTATCATCCTCAGCTATCTCCAAACTGCACTCCAACTACATCCGACGAGGAAAACTCTCCTGTCAATGCTGATCCCTTTCACTGCTTCTTTTTCCATTGGCAAGATGGAGTCGGGGGGAGTTCGCAATAACGTGATAAATGTTCTGCTTGTCTCCTTATTTCTGCATGGTGCCCTCTCATAAAAGTCAAGCAGGAACTCTGGAAACCTCTGCTTTCATTCAGCTGAAAGAGCAGCCCCTGCCTTAGCCATGGGGTTGATTTGTTGGGTACTCTTATTCGCAACAAGCACAGTCCAGTTGTGAGTTAAGTTGAAAGAATTTGCTTGAGAAATAAGGTACTTGCACACATGGTATCAGTGAATACTTTCCAGCAAACAAAATTGCCATTTAATGCAAAATTCAAAAAAACATATACAAGGATAGCCAACTTAAATTAACACAAAGCTTTACAGGCATTAAAAGTGGAAATGGAAATACGTCAGCAACAGGAAGGAAATAAACTGTGAATCTAAGATGATTCACTAAAATACTCTGTTTATCACAGTCTAAATAATACTGATATTTTGGGGCACCTGGGTGGCTCAGTCGTTTAATCATCTGACTGTTGATTTTGGCTCCAGTCATGAGTTCAGGGTTGTGAGATCAAGTCTCGCGTGGGGCTCTGTGCTGATATGGAGCCTGCTTAAGATTCTCTCTCTCCCTCTGCTCTCCCTCCCTTACTAAACAAACAAACAAACAAACAAGGTTGCTATTCCTTGGATACACAGCTACCTTTTCCTTATTCTAATGGTAAAATGTTGTTTAAATAAATTTCCTTCCTACTACTTAGGTTACCAATCTGAATGTTACACTCTAATAAAAGCTGATGATGAAGGAGCATGAAATAAATACATTCAATATATATACACTTTAAGGAATTTAAATATGAGACATTTTAGGACTCAGCTCAATAATAATAAAAAGCTGTTGGTCCCTAAATGAGATCTATCACTCACAACCTGAAAATTTCCATCACCCTAACGTCTGGAAATGTTAGTCCCTCTCCAAAATGTTATAGTGTGTTTTATCTGTGTATGGCTCAACATAGATGACTAGGAAACTGACCATTCCTTTGGTTGCCTTAAATTATTTGTAACTTTGTCAATATATTTCCTTCAGGAAAATAAATTCAAGTTATACTTGATCAGTGCATTTTCTCTATGGAACTATATTTGCTTTTGAGTACCATATGCATTTGGGGGCGGGAGGTAGGAATTAACAAACACTGCATAACGTATTACATCAATTAATTTGCTCCCTTTCGGATAAAACTGATTAAAAGGAAATTAAATAGATTTACTCTAATGAATATTAACTAATAGTAGTTAATTTGAAAACATCAATCTCTAATTGATTTGGCTTCCTGCTGTTATCACTCATCAAACGACTTCGGTGTGATTTACTTAGCTTCAGAATTTTAACATATTAATTTCAATATTTCAGGATCAGTGACTATCAAATAGAGCACAAATCCTTCACTAATAGCCACACTTTTTATGACATGGGTTTTAGCTCAAAATAGAAGGCTAACGGTTTATAAAGAGATACCTTAAATGAGATTTTTTTTTCCATCTATGTTACAACTGGGTGTTCTGTTCATGCTATGGTAATAAGATTCAGTGTTAAACCTCTTTCAAGGGGATAAATGAACCGGAAAGTAGCTAAACCCTCCCTTTGCCCATGTCACAGGCAAACATCTCAGGTGAAGATAAAGCTTATCCCTTCTGTTGCATATTCCATGGTCCAAGAGAATGTGAGCTGTGGTCTTTTGAGAGTGGCAGCAAACTAGCACAGTCTTGTATCAGCATCTCTTAATTTTTTACATAGGGATAGATAAAGGTAGGAGATAAAATATTTTCCACTTCACTTTTCACAATAATAATAATAATAATAATAATTTCAGAATAAGCTAAAGACTACATATATAATATTCAGAATTCGCAGTACAGATGATGTCAGGGGATTAAATTCTTCGGTTAAAATCCCAAATAGAAACCTGTAGTTTGGGCTTAAAATATACCTTAGAGTATTGGGCATATCTTTTCTACCTTCACATTCACTGTGGCTTCCCTAATTGAGTTAAACATTGCATTTGTATTTAGTTATTTACTTTTAATAACTTGTATAAAACTGGACCACTCCATGGGGCTTTCTTGTTACTTGAGATTTGTTTAAGACAAGAACTGTAACTGCATTATAATATTGACATGAAGACCCAGCCATATAATTAAAAAAGGAAAGACAACTCTCTAATATTTACATACACTTGGCTAACATCCTCCCTGAAGCTAGAAGGCTAAAACTAAATGGAAAAATGTGAAGTTATGTATATGTAACTGTATTTATGGGTCTATGTATTTGCTATGTACAATACACACACACACACATACACACACACACGCACACACACACACACACACACACATGCACAATATGGTGAGAGAACTAGAAAGAGAGTCAGTGACCGAGTTTCTTGAAGGCTAAGAAAAATTTTCACCGTGTATACAAACATTTTTTAGGCCTTTACAGATTATAAAAGTTAATACCAGTAGTTCTAGCATCTTCAATAATGATAATAAAATTTCCATTTAAAAAACTGCTCTAGCACCTGGCATACCATGGTGAGAAAGACAGATGAAGCTGCTGATCTGCCCCAGCTTACGTCTGGCTGACAGCAGACTTGGTGAGGTTCTCTACGTACACGCCACTGTCAGCCTGACTGCGAGACCCTGTCTTCCTACACCAGCTGGTTGATGTGCAAGTCCTTCCTGCATTAATGTTATGCTGAATCTCTCCTATTCAAGCAATCCTGCAGTTTCCCAGGACTTAAAGAAAAGCCAAAGCTATGTATAAATAAACAGATAAATAAATCAACTACTGCACTGGTCTAATCTGTTTCCCAAATTTCCCTCCGAGAAATTTCAAAACTTCTTTCTACTAATGTCTTCCTAAACAAAAATTTTAATTGAAATTATCAAATGATTTATCTATCTACCTATTTATCTATCACCCATCTATCTAATTGGAGACTGGGAAGTTTTCCTAGAAGCTGATGAATATATGATCTTTCCTACCAATCCTGTCTCTACATTGACAAGGGGCAACACCTGATAAAGATTCAAAAAGGTTAATGGAAAGATTTCTACATCAGGACAGGGTTCTTAGGCCTAGTTTCCGGTGGAAATCTCTCTGAATATATTTGCAATGCCTGTAACTGTTAGTCAAATGTCTGATGCAGAGAAGACTAATTGACTGATACAATAATTTTAGTGATAATCTTATCCTCTTCCTTTAAGGTACTCCCTACACCAGCGAAGCCTTATAGTTTAGGATACTAGGGAACAGAGTTATGTTCAAGTTTCACAAGTACATCTGGACCTCATAAGTTAGGCTTTCCTTTTTAATAACCAACCAGGCTTTGGGACTTGTTTAATGTACGCAGGGCATTCTTCATAAAGAGAAATAGGAAAGCATCTCTTTCATACCCATTGCTTTATTATCTATAAATATGGTTGCAAGATATTCTGATTAAAATTTCTAAAACTAGACCTCTCTAGAAGTTAATTTGGCTCATAAATAGTCACATCAGTAGGGGTCCCTGGGTGTCTCAGTTGGTTAAGCATCTGCCTTCAGCTCAGGTCATGATCTCAGGTCCTGGGATGGAGCCCCATGTCATGTTCCCTGCCCAGAGGGGAGCCTGTTTCTGCCTCTCCCAACCTCACCCCCTCCATGCTCTCTCTCTCTCTCTCTCTCTCTCAAATAAATAAACAAGCCTTAAAAAAAAAAAAAAGAAAAAGAAAGAGTCACATCAATACAAGCAGTCATCAGGGGCTCAATTTTCCTGAAAAACCACTCTTTGTTGTGACTTGCTCTGAAAAAATACAAGTAAAGTTCCTGAATTTATGCATGTTTGCTACCAAAAAGAGGTTTGATAATAGGGCGTATTTACTTCACACTCTGAATTTAATACATTTTCAGATTGTAATCTGAGAGTGTATTTTTCTTTTTTTAAAGCCTTTATTTAAATTCCAGTTAGTTAATATGCATGGTAATATTTGTTTCAGGTGTACACCACAGTGAACCAACACCTCTGTACAACACCTGGTACTTGTCACAATAGTACTCCTTAAACCCCACCACCTATTTAACCCTTCCCCCTACCCCTCTGGTAAGCATCCGTTTGTTCTCCATAGTTAAGAGGCTGTTTCTTGGTTTGCCTCTCTCTCTTTGTTCCTTGCTCATTTGTTTTGTTTCTTAAGCCAAATAAGTCAATTAAAGGCAAATACCATATGATTTCACTCATATGTGGAACTTCAGAAACAAAATAAATCATAGTGTATTTTTCTCTAATGATATTTTCTCTATTTCCTTTATTCCTTACTGACTCATTATTATTTCTTATACCATATGTGGTGTATTAAGCATGGGTACAAATTCTTTGACATTTTTCCCATCAAGGCATGAAGTGCTTGGCCTTTCCCTTAAACACAGGTGAGCTCTATGACTGCTTTGAATCTGGGCCAATGTCTGTGGACAGGGCCATCTGTTAGGACACTTTCTCCAAGCCCTGATTCTCTACAAAAATCTACAGCTATCCCAAGACAGTTATGCTAGAGAGCTCATATGTAAGTGCTCCAATCAACAGCCATGACTGAGCCCAGCTGTCGGCCCCAAGGTGAGCGGAGCTGTCCCAAATTGGTAGACCAGCTATCCCACCGAAAAATACCACCAAGTGACCTCACTTGCTGCCAATTGCAGCAAAAGAATTGTTCAGTCAAATCATGCCCAAATTTCTGACCCATGACATCATGAGATATAGTGAAATGGTTGTTAGTTTAAGCCCCTAAGTTTGGGAGTAGTTTACTATGCAGAGATAGATAATAGAAACCTAAAATACCTCCTGGAATTCAGCTGCTGCTGTAGCAAAAACTAAAATATTACAGCATTGACCTTGGTACCAGAAACCAGTAAGAAGCACAAAATGAAATGAGACCTGTGTTTCTCCATCTTCTACAGCACAGGAGGCAAGCTGAGAAGGCCATTCAGTTTTAAGCACAAGCCCATTTCTCATGTCACAGAATAAATGACTCAGACAGCAGAGATTTCTAAATATCATACTATATAGGATTTATTCTCTGGACATAATAAAAATTTTTTAAAACATTAAAGTGCATTATGTTTTATCACTAATCATCAGAGAAGCAGAAATTATAGCCACAATGAGCTATCACCTCCTAACACCCCATACCTCTGAGGATGGTCACCATTTAAAAAAGAAAAAAAATAACAAGTGTGGGAAGGGGTGTGGAGAAACCAGAACTCTTGTGCATTGTTGGTTGGGATGGAAAATGGTATAGTTACTCTGAAAAATGGTATACAGGCTCCCAAAAAATTAAAGGTAGAACTACCATATCATCCAGCAATCATACCATAAGAGTTGAAAACAAGGCCTCAGGGATATATTCGCAATTGCATGTTCACTGAAGTATTACTTGTAACAGCCAAGGGGTGAAAACAATCTAAATGTCCATTGACAAATAAATGGATAAAGAAAATGTGGTACATACAAACAGTGGGATGGATATTATTCAGCCTTAAAAAGGAAGGGAATTCTCATCTCTACTACAACATGGATGAACCTCGAGGACATTATGGTAAGTAAAATAAGCCAGTCGTAGAAGAATAAATACTACGTGATTCAACTTATACGAGGTATCTAAAGTAATCAAACTCATAGAAGCAGAAAGTATAACAGTCATTTCCAGAAGTTATAGGGAGGTGAAATGGAGATTGCTGTTTAATGGGTATAGAGTCGCAGGCTATGCAAAATGAGAAAGCTCTAGAGATCAACCATACAACGTTGTACACATAGTTAACGATAATGTACACTTCAAAACTTGAGAGTAGATCTCATGTTATGCTTACTTAAAATCACATTAAAATATACTTAACAAGGTAATGTGTTATAATATTACAAACTAAAACAACTTCAAAATGTTTTCAAATAATCCAGGATACCTAGTCCAACAGAAGCCACGTTTTTATATAAATTAGCTCAAATACTTTCTGTACATTAGCTCAAATACTTTTTTTTAAAGTAGTTTCCACACCCAGCATGGAGCCCAATGTGGGGCTTGAACTCATGACCCTGACATCAAGACCTGAGCTGAAGTAAAGAGTCAGATGCTTAATTGACTGGGCCACCAGGACACTCCAATCAAATACTTTTTTTTTTTAAATAAATAAGTGAGTTAAGAGTTAAATGAGAAATTAAAAGATCAAACAATTGGAAGATCACGGTCTAGATTTTTATATAAACCCATCTATAAAATGAGGTTTTAAGAGTGGTTTTCTCTGTATCAATAACCTTCAAAGGCATGAATAGAATTTTATCATTCCATAACATTACAATGTGTGAGAGAATTTATGTAAGCATGTGCTGACAGATGGGAAGTTTTTTAATGGAAATAATATAGGTTCCCTCCCATGCCATTCTTCTCAATATATCCCAAGTTATAAGAACTTTCTTTTTATTATTATTATTTTTTTAATTTTTTATTTTTTATAAACATATGTTTTTATCCCCAGGGGTACAGGTCTGTGAATCACCAGGTTTACACACTTCACAGCACTCACCAAAGCACATACCCTCCCCAATGTCCATAATCCCACCCCCTTCTCCCAAACCCCCTCCCCCCAGCAACCCTCAGTTTGTTTTGTGAGATTAAGAGTCACTTATGGTTTGTCTCCCTCCCAATCCCATCTTGTTTCATTTATTCTTCTCCTACCCACTTAAGCCCCCATGTTGCATCACCACTTCCTTATTATTAACAAGACTCATTGCCTATTACCTCAATTTCTCCCTCCCTCTCCCTTTCTCTCTCCATCTCCCACCCCACACATTCCCCACACATACACAAAATTGAGGGAAGTAAGAATTGGTAATAAAGTCAGAGGAAGTGAGAAATTTGGCTCATTCAATCTTTGAACCCTAATCTGAGGATCAACACAGATTTAGAATCCTATAATTTTCCCTCATTTCTTGGAATGTGGCAGGCAGAGAAGAGGCAGAGATCATTTCTGGCAATGGTATGGGAGATTTGTAACCAACTCATTATGTCTTTAAAAAGGCTTAATAAAGGGGCACCTAGGTGGCTCAGTGGGTTAAAGCCTCTGCCTTTGACTCCAGTCATGATCCCTGAGTCCTGGGATCAAGCCCTGCATTGGGCTCTCTACTCAGCGGGGAGCCTGCTTCCTCTTCTCTCTTTCTCTCTCTGCCTACTTGTGATCTCTATCTGTCAAATAAATAAATAAAAATCTTTTAAAAAATGCTTAATATACTGGATAAGCATGAGATACACTGGTTACATTGATGAAAAATGGGAGTAATGATACTGCTCCTTGGGGGAGCAGTTTTCAAGGGAGAATGTTCTCTTTACCCTGTCTCCTTTGCCCAAAGTCCAATACTATGAAGATAATGTAGTTTTCACAGTACCTGCTTCTGAAGGCCTATCAAGAGGAGGTAAATGTGCTGTGCAGGCAAGGTTCAAAGAACCACATAGAGTACCAGGAATATTTTTTCTCTTGATTATTCAACCCCAAATCTGAACTTCTATATTCCTTGAAAGACAACTTCTTGATTTCTGTTTCTGGAGGCTTAACTGATGATTCCGCATTTCCAAAGCATCTTTTACCATCTTTCTTCTTGCTTTTTCCCAAAGTAATGCAGGTTAATCTACATCATGTCCATGTGAGAAAGTCACTGGAGCTGGAAGAGTCAGGATGGCTTCCTTGGGTTTCCCTCTGCTTATTCCATAGGGTTCATAGGATAAAGTCTCATTGCCTCTGCTTTGGGACAATGCAGAAGCCTGAGGCAATGCAAATCACTCTCAATTCTCATTCAAGTTAGATATTAAGACTTCTGGCAATACAGTAAATGAGCATACGATTTTTTTTTTTTAAGTAGTCTTCATGCCCAGTGTAGGGCCCAATGCAGAGCCCAACGTGGAACCACACATGAGGCTTGAATTCATGACCCAAAGATCAAGAGCTAAGCTGATATCAAGAGTTGGACATTCAACTGACCAAGCCACACAGACATACCAGCATACTATTCTCGAATTAAAGCACTCTGTTGGGATAACTATGAGGTCACACAATATAAGTAATCAGGAATATTTGTCTATCTGTGGCTAAGTTATATTTATGTACACTTTTGTTTTTAATGCAGTGGCAGTTGGACTACAGATGGACCCCTTTCCAACTCAGCTTGGTAACTGCTTTCTGGAACAGATGCTATTTAGAGCAGAATGTAACCTGGTGGTTAAGAGCTCAAGCCTGAGCCAGAAAGACTGATTTGAATTGGGCTCTATACTATTTCTTGACCTTGGGCAAGTGCCTTTCTTTGTTTCCTCCAACTTAAAAAATGAGGATAATTGTAGTACCTACATTCTAGGAGTGCTTTAAGGATTATATACTCCATATAAATCATTCTGCAGGGCACTCAACACATAGTAAGTACTCAACAAATCTTAGCTACAGTCTTAATTTTTCCCTACCTTTCTATAAGAAAGCATTTTGTTACTGAATTGAAAATACCATTTCCAGGTAAATAAAGACATGAATGTAAGACACGTATTAACAAGGCTGACCTACAGTTTCTCCTTAACTTGAACAATTCAATTTCCCCCATGAAGATCGTGTAAGGACTGTTAACCTGTTGTTATTTTGCAGAGGAAATCTGAGTACACAGATTTTTCCGAATCGTTGCATTTAAGTTTCATACATATAAATTCTTTGGCGTCTTTCCTAGAAAAATTGGGTACTCTCTGGGGTGAGCTTGTGATTTCCAGATGCATTCAGAGAGCTCAGTGCAGCTGTTATCTCCTACTGACCAGCCACAACTGGCTCCGATGTTCCAAACAGGATGTAGCCCTTGGGAGGGGAGTGGATTGATGAATGTCATATGAGTTAGCAAAGGCTTTCTTGAACTTACATCATGTTTAATTGTATCAAATGCTGTTCATTATGTGGTTAGGCTTGTGGTGTTTCTTGGAGGAAGGAACAAGGAGAAAAATTGCTGGCATCTGAAACAAAACCAGAAATCTCTGTTCATTGGGGACCTCAAATTAGACTTGAGTCATAGGATTGTCAAGTTGCTCATGCTGGAGTCAGCTGGGCCAAATGGCTTCACATAACACAATACATGCATTCTTATTTAATCTCATTATCTCATTTAAAAAAAAATGGGCTTAGACAGTGTCAGAAAGCAAGATTTGGGAAGATTTAGGATAGCATTTTAGTTGTGAATCTTAAAATTATCTTAGGAGTTTTTCTACATATTTGAAGGCTGTCCCATTGAATTTAGAAAAAATTCTGTGGTAATTCTTCTATAAAAGCACTGATGTATTCATGCAAAACCCACTTCTGGATGCCAGGACGATCCTTTAAAGAAGATGTGCTCTCAAAGTCCTCCCTATAGTGTTTGCTGCTTCCTTTTTAGGAAACTATCAGGAAAATATCAAGAGGAAGGCTCCTAACAGAAATATCCTCATTCTTGTTAGAGGGGACTGCTGAGCTCATGAAATCCAAAATCTAAGTCCTAAATCATGATATATGTAGTCTTATGGCCTTCCATACAAATGGAGACTAATAATGCACAAGGGCTTGACTTCAGAATACTTCAGTTTTTACTTCACCTCTGCCACTTATTACCTGTGTAACTCTGGGTTAGTCATTTAGCCCCGCTGAATCTCATTTCAACCTGAAACATGAAAAAACATCACTCACCTCACAAATTTTAAATACCCTGTGAGTACATACTAGGGGTGGGCCACCCTGCGTTGGTGATGAAGAAGCCATAGACTTCATCCCCATGAGCTCACAGTCTCATACTATCCAACTTTGAATGAGAGAAGGTATACAAAACTTCTCTGGTATGTTTTGGCCCTCAGCATTAATTGGTTTCAACTTAGCAATGTCTTTCCAAATATGTAGTTTACTTTGGTATTATGGCATTTAATGAAAGATGTACTCATAGGCACAGCTTTTTAACAACCCTTCTGACTGCCTTTTAGTTTCAGCTAATTAGACATTGGGCCATGGATAGGCATGGGAAGAGAATAGAAGCAGCCATGGGAAGATATATTTTGGTAATAAAACTTCTTTTTCTTTTTTTTAATAAAATATTTTTGCTTTTTAAATGAGAGTTGGGGTCCCTGGGTAATTCAGTCCTACTCCTGGTTTCGATATGTTTGCCTGTTTCGTGTGTATTGAGTTTGAGGAGTTCATTATAGATCTTGGATATCAACTTTTTGTCTGTACTGTCATTTGCAAATATCTTCTCCCATTCCGTGGGTTGCCTCTTTGTTTTTTTGACTGTTTCCTTTGCTGTGCAGAAGCTTTTGATTTTGATGAAGTCCCAAAAGTTTATTTTTGCTTTTGTTTCCTTTGCCTTTGGAGACATATCTTGAAAGAAATTGCTGTGGCTGATATCGAAGAGATTACTGCCTATGTTCTCCTCCAGGTTCTCCTCTAGGATTCTGATGGATTCCTGTCTCACGTTGAGGTCTTTTATCCATTTTGAGTTTATCTTTGTGTACGGTGTCAGAGAATGGTTGAGTTTCATTCTTCTACATATAGCTGCCCAGTTTTCCCAGCACCATTTATTGAAGAGACTGTCTTTTTTCCACTATGTATTTTTTCCTGTTTTGTCGAAGATTAATTGACCATAGAGTTGAGGGTCCATATCTGGGCTCTCTACTCTGTTCCTCTGGTCTATGTGTCTGTTTTTATGCCAGTACCATGCTGTCTTGGTGATCACAGCTTTGTAATAAAGCTTGAAATCAGGTAATGTGATGCCCCCAGCTTTATTTTGTTTTTCAACATTTCCTTAGCGATTCGTGGTCTCTTCTGATTCCATACAAATTTTAGGATTATTTGCTCTAGCTCTTTGAAGAATACCAGTGGAATTTTGATTGGAATGGCATTAAAAGTATAGATTTCTCTAGGCAGTATAGACATTTTAACAATATTTATTCTTCCGATCCAAGAGTATGGAATGGTCTTCCATCTTTTTGTGTCTTCTTCAGTTTCTTTCATCAGTGTTCTGTAGTTCCTCGAGTACAGATCCTTTACCTCTTTGGTTAGGTTTATTCCCAGGTATCTTATGGTTCTTGGTGCTATAGTAAATGGAATCGATTCTCTAATTTCCCTTTCTGTATTTTCATTGTTAGTGTATAAGAAAGCCACTGATTTCTGCACATTGACTTTGTATCCTGCCATGTTGCTGAATTGCTGTATGAGTTCTAGTAGTTTGGGGGTGGAGTCTTTTGGGTTTTCCATATAAAGAATCATGTCATCAGCGAAGAGAGAGAGTTTGACTTCTTCATTACCAATTTGGATACCTTTTATTTCTCTTTGTTGTCTGATTGCTGTTGCTAGGACTTCTAATACAATGTTGAACAAGAGTGGTGAAAGTGGGCATCCTTGTCGTGTTCCTGATCTCAACGGGAAGGTCATGATCTCAGGGTCATGGGATCGAGCCTCACGTTGGCCTCTGTGCTCAGCAAGGAGTCTGCTAGAGATTCTCTCCTTCTCTCTCTCCCGCCCCTTTCTCTCTTCCCCCAGCTCACATACTCTCTTTCTAAAATAAATAAATAAAATACTTTTAAAATAAACTAAAATAAAATGAGTTATTCAAGGGCAGAAAGGACAACTATTGAATTTCAGTTGTTTCTTATCAATGGGCCTATTTAATCAATCCAGAGAGTTTGGGTAATATTCCCATTGACCAGATTTATGGCACTGGAGATAATTATGCCTGGATGATACAGGTATTATCAATTCACTTTCCTAAACTTCTTCACTGGCTCATGACCATGTCACATTTGTGCGCATGGAAGGACATTTTCTCCTTAGAGGGGAGAAGAGTCGAAAGGAAAAACTTCAAATGAGTAGCAAAGCACAAAAGCCTTAGACCAAAAATATGACAGAAGGTCCAATTAGCCAAAACCAATAGATTTTCTCTGATCTACTCCTTATTTCCACTTTCAACTATACTTTAAAAAAGAATATAAACTAGGACCTTTAATGGGAAAAAATCATTGAAGGAGAAGCAAGAGGGACAGACACTGATGAGACTCTCAGAGAAAGAACCTGTGATCTGGGTGACTGGGTGGCTCAGTTGGTTAAGTGTCTGCCTTCAGCTCAGGTCATGATCCCAGGGTCCTGGGATTGAGCCCCGAGTGGGGCTCCCTGCTCAACAGGGAGTCTGCTCCTCCCTATGCCCCCTCCCTCTCATGCTATCTCTCTCTCTCTCTCCTCACACACACTCTCTCTTACAAAATAAATAATTTTATTTATTTATTTTATTTATTTATTTTATAAATAAAATCTTTTAAAAAAAAAAAAAGAAAAAGAACCCTGTGTTCTGACATCCTGGTGCTTAGGCTCAAGGTCACTTTTTCTGGAAAGCAAGTAATAGGGTTTCTCATGCCCTCCCAGTACAGTGCATATCTGTTGAGAATGTGACCCCAGGGAGGATATGGAGGAGCAGTTAAATATTGATATGTCTCGGGCATCTGGGTGGTTCAGTGGGTTCAGCCTCTGTCTTCGGCTCAGGTCATGGTCTTAGGGTCCTGGATCAAGCCCTGAATCAGGCTTTCTGCTCAGCAGGGAGCCTGCTTCCCCCTCTTTCTTTGCCTGCCTCTCTGCCTACTTGCACTCTCTCTTTGTCAAATAAATAAATAAAATCTTGAAAAAAAATAAAAGAAAATAAATAAATATTGATATGTCTCGAAAGGAGGCACTGGAAGTAGGTGAGAATGGACAGCATTTGGTATGTGGGTGAAGAAGATGGAAAATCTGTGAACTGAGGGCCAGAGACCAGTAAGACCCAAGATAGTGTCTTCACAGACATAAGTGTGCAAAGGCAATTTCTGTGAAGAACTGATCTCCATTGTAGTAGATGCCAGCGGGGTCTGGACACCCCAGATGCTGTCATACCGTGTACTCCCTAGACTGTGGTACACATTCTAGGGACAAAGAGGGAAACAAGAACTCCTGCTTCAACTGACTGTAAATCTGAAAATGACTAAGAATTGTGTGAATCATCTTTCAAAGATGAGTCAGAATAAGAATTTGGAATTCAGACCGATATATAAAATTAATTGGGTAAAACTGTAGTTACATTTAATTTTACTCTGAGTTTGTCTTCTGAGAAATTGATACAGTCTAACTTCCCAGTTCTCTTAAACCCTGAGTATCTAGAATTACAGATGTAAGCCTAAGCTTTTGATATTAGTTGTCCCTCTCTGACTGTCTTTATTAATTGACTTTTGTTTTACAGTCTTTTTGTGACTTTTGTTATGTCATTTTAAAACTCTCTTTGAAAATATTATAAATAAAAACAAATTTGGGCACTGAACCCAAGATCTCTGGCTGATTGTGATGAGCTTTGATATCAGTTTTCACATGAAAATAACCTTTTTAAAACAACTTAGTAAAAGCCCACAAAACTGAAAAATACAGATAGCATCAATACGTGGTTGGCTCACGTTTGTTTTCCTGACATAAGCTAAAAAGTGCATTGCTGACTTAAACAGACTGTGCATACCCAGGGCCTCACTTGTTGGCTAGTGAACCTGGACTATATTCCTTTTGATGGGTCCCTCTTAAAAGAAATGAAAAAATGAATGGGATTTTACCAGTGAAGTACTATCAGAGGACTCACAACAGTGTATGCTTAAAAACTCACTTCTCTATCAACAGCAGCGGTGGTAGCAGTCACAGAAAGAATGAATGCATCCTTAGTGGCCTGCCAGGTCCAAGGGCTAGCTGGAAAATATATGCTGAATGTGGAATAGGCTACTTAAGTCCATTGTTCCCCGGCTGTCACGCTCAGGGATGGTGTGCCTAACTAGGGTGGGTGGCCAACAGAAGCCCCACCACCCCTCGAATACGGATATGAAGTGTGAACTGTCTGCCAAGGTCAGGAGTACAAGATAAATCCCTGTGTATAATCATGCTAACATAAAGATGGGGGATTAAAATCTCATTAAGATGTTGTGAGGGGGATGAAGAGAGAGGACCAGAGCAGAAGGCAAAGCAGTGTCCTGCACGTGTGTCTTTTGCTAATGACCTTTATTTAATCCAAGCTTCTTGATTTGAGGATATCGATGCTGCTCAGGCGCAAAGCCGCTTGTTGTAAAAAGCTGGCACAAAAGCACCATTCTGCCCCAGCAGCAGGGCTCTGCTCTGCCATCGCCCCCCTCCCGTGAAAGGACTTCCAGATTTTGAGGCTGAATCCCTCCCCTTCTAGCCTGAAGGAGGCAGCAGCTCCGTGACCATCTTTTATGTGCATCATTTTTCTTTCCTTTCCCTTTCTTTCTTTCTTTCTTTCTTTCTTTCTTTCTTTCTTTCTTTCTATCTTTCTCTTTCTTTCTTTCTTTCCTTTTGAGATTTTATTTATTTGACAGAGAGAGAGACATAGCGATAGAGGGAACACAAGCAGGGGCAGTGGGAGAGGAGGGAGAAGCAGTCTTCCCACTTGGTGGGGAGCCTGATGCGGGGCTCCATCTTAGGCCTCTGGGATCTTGACCTGAGCCAAAGGCAGACACTTAATCGACTAAACCACCCAGGCGCCTCTGCGCTGTCATTTTTCAAGATCCACAGGCACCTGCGTCTTGTAATGACACTGTATAGAAAGTATGAACACCCTTTCCTTAACATATTACTTTACTTGAAAACAACTACTTCTTTTGACAGAATTAAAGGGCAATATGTTTAGGGAAGGAGATGACATTACTCTGAGTGCCTCAGCGAGACCTGTAGAGAGAAAGAGGCATGCCTGTCCCACTCCGGCACTAGACTATCTGATCTTCCTCCTAACCCTGATCTTTGCCCTCCCCAGCTCCAGACCTAGTTGGCCCACTGTATGTTCTAGCAATTGATCCACAGGAGCCAAAAGGCCACCAGATAACAGTCAGAGAACCAACACAAACATGTGGGTTTCTTGATTCCTTGTCTGGTGCTTTATTTCCACTTCACTGGGTTCTGACTTTCTGATTTCTGCCCCCAACTCCCAAAGTCCAAGCCCCAGTTGAGCTGCAGATATAAATGTAAATTCTGGGGGAGCTTGCCTAACAGTTATTGTTGAATTCTAATAAAAAGATCACTGTTGTTCCATTTAGAGGATTTTTGCAAAATGATCTCTCAGAATTTCTGGGATATAAAAGGCAGAAGCAAAGCAAAATGTCAACATTAATTTGATATGGCTTTTCGTTGAATGCAAAATGGTTCATTAAAACCTTAAACAGGTGGCAGGTTTGGCAGCCCACTGTGTATACGCTATGGACAGATTTATTATGCCTTTCATTTTAAAATATTTATGCAGAAACTGACTCAGTGAGATAAATTATCTTGTTCACAAGAGCATTCTGTTCAAGGCTGCTATGATAACTGCCATATCAATCAAATTATGCAATGAAAACTTACCATCAATTTTATAATCATCATCAATTATTTGTAACTTAGGAAACTCTTTTCATTACTTCTCCATTTTAATTTTGGGGTCTTCTAGGCAGTTTTTACCTAACAGTGGGAGAGAGGGCCACAAAGTGGGGACTGAATGCAGTATATCACCGCAGTTTCTCAGGTTCAGAGTGGGAAGACATTTCAAAGCAAATATAATTATGCATGAATAGCATCGGCTCTACTCATCCTGTATGATGATGACTCTGGGTAGACAGGACCGTGTAAACATCAGAGGCATGTTCAAACATCAAGGCAACTTTGCTTTATCAAATGAGGTGAGCCATAAGCCAATTCAAGCTCAACATCATGTCAAGTGAAGCAAAGGTCAGCCTTCACAGTCATTATTGAGTCCTTCAATAATCGCCATCAGTCAATAGGCTCCCTACCATCACCTAGCCAGAAGCTGGAAGTTTCAACTGGAAGCATCTGTCATCTGACAAAGGTTGGGCTCATCAACTTTAGATATTACAGGGCATTTTCTCTTGAAGAATATCCAGAAATGGTTCCCCCACAGTTCTGTCTCTCACAGAACTTTGCAAGTTCTTTTGGTCAGTGTGGTGTCTGGAGTTTCACACACATTACCTAACACAGCAGTCTGCCAGATCCTTTCTGATCATCCTGACCTGCTAAGGTCACTTTATAAGATGCACACCAAATCTCTCATGAGCACACTTCTACAGAAAAGGTCCAGAGAGGACCAGTAAGGGGAGGTGAGACAACTTGCATTTATTTGGACTCCTGCCTCACTTCCATTACGGAAGTCCTGATCATATCCACTACTATCTTAGCAGAGTATCTCAGGGGAAAGTACATCTTGGTTCTTCCACTGGCCTCTGATGTAGAATGGCCCTCATCCTTCTGCTCCATGCAGCTTTTCAGTCTTCATTTCTGGCATGGAAGGAGGCTCACCAACCTTTCCTTCCCTTCTTTCCCTCAACAGAATTGCCCTCTCCCCTATGGTGAACCACGTCATGTATCTTTTTTCAAGGCAATGGTCAAAAATAACCTTTGTGAAGACTTCTCAGCCTAACTCTCTGATTATAAATTGTTATGGATGACCTCTTAGCCCCTGTGAGTAACCCACGCAACTCTAATTGGCAAGATGCACATTTCTGGGTGTGGCTATTTGTGTCTTTGTTTTTGTCTCATCAACCACTAGGAATTCTAGACAAACAGTAACAAAAAGCCTACCTCAAGACAGATCCTTCGGATGAATTTGAGATGGTTATAAGAGTGTTGGAATGTGAGTAATTACTTCAGGGTTTCTAAGATTAATCCACATATATCCTGCATAGGCAATATTATGCAGAAGGACACATTTTACAGGACCATGAGAGGTTCCACTAGCCCACTGGTTTTCACTATGAAGGTGTCAGAAGGACATAGGACTTGGAGTCAGAAAAACTGAGTTCTAATCTCCACCATCTCTTCACCTAGGAGTTTTGTAATTGTAAGCCCTTCCTGGTCTTAGAGGAGGCTCAGCTTTTTCATCTATAAAATGTGCAAAATGGCATTGGCTGTGGCAACCTTCAAGGGAGGTTGACTTAGGTAAGGTATGCATGTATTTGTATAATAAAGAATGAAGGAAGATATAATATTATTATTATAACCACACATCAGTCAAAAAGATTTTGTATTATTCTGGGATAGATGATAAAATGACAAAATTCATGTAATCTTCTTTTAGAAGTGAGTACAAATGGTCTGAGTTTAATACTACAAGGGGCTGTTCAGCAAGACTAGTTGCATTTGCCTGCTTAATCCCTTTTAATTAGGCTGACTTTAGATAAATGAAATCTACTATTTCTGCTAGAGCAGTGGTTCAAAAAGTGTGATCCCTGGTCCCAAAGTGCCAACAGAATCTCAGAACAGTAGGAGAAATGCACACTTTGAGGCTTTATACCAGACCTACTAAATCAGCTTTCCAGACAATTCTGATGAATGCTAAAGACTGAGAACTATGGCTTGATCAGTAGAGTGAGGTTTTAGTCCAGATGCCATTAACTTGTTGGGTAGGCTTGGAGCCCAGGCAAGGATAAGACATCATGAGATTCTGGGCATTAATATCAACAGCAGCAAATTATTCCAGATTTTCAGTCAGTGCAGATTTCTTATGATCTTAATATTTCCATTAAATATAAACTATGCAACAAAGTATGATTATTATGATTATTATTATTAGAGTGCATGAGTGGGGAAGGGAGAGGCAGAGAGAGATGGGGAGAGAGTCTCTTAAGCAGGGTCCATACTCAGCATGGAACCTGACATGGGGTTCAATCCCACGACCCTGAGATCATGACCTGAACCAAAATCAAAAGTCAGATGCTTGACTGACTGAGCCACTGAGACACTTCCAACAAAGTATGATTTTTTAAAACTTTCTAGGTTTCTACATAAGTGTATTGCTGACCAGGAAATGAGATCTGGGGATTCTAAAAATTTGGCTCCTGCCATTGTAAAGGCAAAGACTGAGTCTAAGTGACTGAGTGCACTAGACCAAGTTTCATCATCAATTCTCAGGGTGACTCAAGGCAAGCCAGCCTCTGAGTGCTCAGACGTCCCCTCTGGTGAAGTGAAATAGTTGTACTAAAATGTCCTCTAAGCACTTTTCCAGCTCTCCTTGTATGACTTGGAGATTTCTTTCTTCTTTCTCTTTCACACCCATCCTGAAAATTCCATTCTTAGAACAGAACAGAAGCCCAGAGAGAGAAACCTTGGCTGAGAAGTAGAAGAGGGGAAAAAAAAAAAAAAAAAGGACACAGGGAAGTTTTATTTCCCACACCATGGAGGAATTAAAACAAAATCATAGGGGCGCTTGGATGGCTCAGTGGCTTAAGCCTCTGTCTTCAGCTCAGGTCATGATCTCAGGGTCCTGGGATCGAGCCCTGCATTGGGCTCTCTGCTCAGTGGGGAGCCTGCTTCCCTCTCTCTCTGCTTGCCTCTCTGTCTACTTGTGATCTGTCAAATAAATAAATAAAATCTTTAAAAAAAATCATAGAAAGTAACCAAAATCCAGGTCTAAACGAAGATGAAATGGTACCAAATTTTAAGAATTATACAATAAACTGTGTTCATCCTTTGAAAGGAACCTGCCAATATAGGTATATAGGAATGACTTAAGGGCTTTCAGTATGGTTATGAAGGAGAATTGTCCCAAATAAGGACATCAATGTGCAAATCTGCAACAGGGAATCTTCGAGCTCAGGCCACTAAGGGAGGTAGAGCTTGAACAAAAGGAAGGGCAGAGGGCAACACAGCTGCTACATACTGCACAAACTCCTTGCGTAAGTTCATCTTTATCTTATTAAAGGAAAACCTCTTCTCCAGTTATTCTGTCAAAACCATGTCATGGCAACTGACTAGCTTCCTAAGGGTAAAACTCACACTCTTCAAAGTCCAGAAAGAAGTGAACTGAATGTTTACAAGTGCCCTTAGAGAAAGGATAACATAAATTCAATATATTAGTAAAGATAGCATACCATTACACCATTATGGTTGCAGAACATCAAACTACCAGACCTAATGAAAATAAACACCCAGCAGGGGAAATATGTAATTACACAAAGAGGAGCAGCTAGCCTCTGAATGCTAGAATTCAGTATTTTCCACTTGCACTTTCCAAATATTTTTAAAGTTTTCCCTCATTTGATCAACACTCAGCAGCCAATGTTTCCTTGCCATGGAGAAATCCACACAGTCATTTCTTCCTGGACCGCCAGAATCCAACTGGAATCAGGAGTCTGCCTTTCTTACTTGTTTGGCAACAAAACTGACTGCTACAACAGATGGGTCAGCTGACTCAACAGCCAAGATTTGCCTGCCGATACAGAGGAATAATCAGGCTGGTGATAGGAAAGATTCTACCTGAACTCACTGTCAAGATCAATTTCTGCAACCTCAACCAAGGGCAGGGTGGGTGAGAAGGGTGGGGAAGAATACTCACATATAGTCACTCCTATTGGGTGCCTCCATTGTGACATCAATGTATAAACCTTGCTATGACTGAAACATAGTCATGAATCCCCAGTTGAGAAACTATTTAGCGTAAGAAGTTCTATAGAAAATTCCCCTTTCAAATGCATACATATACAGTTGATCCTTGAACAATATGAGGGCTTAGGGTGCTGACTCCCCAAGTAATCAAAAAATCTGCATCTAATTTTTGATTCCCCCAAACTGAACTACTAATAGCCTACTGCTCATTAGAAGCCTTACTGATAACATAAAATCAATTAACATGTATTTTGTGTTCTATGTGTAATATACTGTGTTCTTATTAACCAGAGAAAAGAAGTTGTTAAGAAACTCAAAAAAGAAAATATATTTACAGTGCTGTCCTGTATTTATTGAAAAATCCATATATAAGTGCACCTGTGTGGTTCTAAACCCTGTTATTCAAGGGCCAAATGTACTGGAGCAAGTAAAAAGTATTCTGAAAAACTTCAGAGGAAAAGGAAGTGCCCTCTTAACAGAAATGGATGCCTTGTACTCAGAGCTCCAACATAAAAGAATGCAGCAAAAGCCTCTATTTATAGTTCCCAGTTTTCTCATCCACAAGCTTTGTTGAATCATTTCTATTCACTTACACATTCATTAGTTTACTCATATTTGATTTGACAAATATTTATTTCACTGCCTACCTGGAGCCAAGTTATTGGAATATGGAAATTTGAATATAGTTTTTGATTTCTTAGAAGAAAAGAGGCAAGTAAATATAATATAGTAATTTTTATAATTGGCCAATGGACAAAGTACAGTGGGAATAGAGAAAACAGATCACTTAATTTTTGCTGAGAAGGGCAGAAAGACTTAGAGAAACCAAATCTAGAAATATAGGTAGGAAGGTTCAAGGAAAGAGCAGTGTAGTCAAAAGTAACATCAAGTGCAAAGGCACTGAGGCATAAAAGACAAATGTGTTCCCCAAACCAAAAGGAGTTCAGAATTGATGAAACAAAACATAAGGTGTCATCCAAGAATGTCTAAGACAGGGGAAATAATGAAGGGCTCTGTATGCCATACAAAATAATTTAGAGTTTATCTTGTAAAACAGTTGTTCTTAACTGTGTATGACCTAGAGATCATTTTTCAAACATTCACCTGGGCCCGAACTCAAGAGATTCCAATTTCATTGGTTTGGGATGAAGCCTTTCATCTAGATTTTCTTAAACTTCCACAGATCATTTTACCTGTCCCTACTTTAGGCTCCTAGGGTCCACTGAAAAATTGTGAGTATGGGAAGGCCATAATGAGGTTGAATGTTGGTAGGTCCCTTTGTGAGGAATGTAAACGAAATTTTGCAAGTGATAAGAAAGATACTAGGCAAGAAGTGGTTTCAGAGGCAATGCAGAATTTCAGGCAAGAATGAATGAAGTCCTGAAGACATGGCAGGAAACAAGGTAAGTAGGCTTAAGAGAAATGATGGGAATTCAATCACTAGAAAGTGGTGACCTACAATTAATTACATTCTCTTTGGTGACACCATTCCCCAAGAAAGAAGACATGGGGTGGAGGAAAGAAGAAAATGAATTCAAGTTCTCATCTGCTAAGTTGGTTGGGTTCAAAATATAAATTATGTAAGAAACTAAGAAGGTATTAATTTAATATTTCCGTACTGCTTTCTCCTTTGTTTGCAATGTTGGTAATTTGGGAGTGGTTTTATTTGAATTGGCTAACACAGCAATTATTAAGATTTCACAATTCCAAACACCAGGGGCAAGCTTCAATTCTAACAATTTATGTCAAGTAAATGTCAAATAGAATCACTCTGTCCTCCTCTTAAGGTTGGGAGGATACTAAGAAGGCATCCTCAGAGAATTTTCCCCAATCTTCTTCCCCTCTCTCTGCTGGAACCACTTAGCACTATGGTCTGTATTCAGCTGATTGATGCAACCAAACATACCAAGAAGCTCATTGGATAAAAAAAGTAGCTGCGTTACAGAATACTCAAATAGGAGAAACCATTCTTGGGGCAGAATCAGAGTTTGCAGCCACCCCAACCCAACCCAGATAAAAATTACTTTCCATGGCTTCACATCCATTCTCTTCTCCTTCTACTTTTCCTGACCCCCGTCCAAGAGTCCGTGTTCTGGGGATCAGTCCTGAGGCCCCAATAAATGGTATTGACACATTTCCCATACAGTTGGAGAAGCTAGTTCACCAACATGTTGAGTTTATTTTTCCTGAATTGCTGAAAATACCTACATATTTGATTGTGTTCTTCATTATAATATACTTATGTGCAGAAGTAGATACATTAAAATATTTTTCTGTCATTATCTCCTATGGATAGTTCAGCCGACTAAAATATATGATTAGCTTGAAACTTCTCCTGTATTACACAGGAAAACTTGTGTACTATATGTTTGAAAGTATAGGGCCAAGGTAGGCTACCATTTTTATCTTTTTATCCAGATTATATATTTGAATGTTTGCAGTGTTGGTGACTTACAGTGTTTTTATTTGAATAGGCTAACATAGCACTTAAGATTTCACAATTTCAAACACCAAGGGCAAGTTGCAGTTCTAACTACTTCTGACAAGTAGATTATATAAATACACACGGATACATGCATATTTTACATACATTATGAATAGACAAATATTATACATACAGATAAATTTTTTATTGGTAGTATCTTTTTCTTTTTCATTATTGAGTTGTCTGTCTTATCAAGTTGTAAAAATTCCTTATATATTTTGGATACAGAACCATTTATCAGATATATGTCCTGCCAATATTTTGTCCCAGTTTATAGTGTGACTTGTTATTTTCTTAACGGTGATGTTCAAGGAACAAAGGTTTTTTAATTTGATGAAGTCCCACTTTTCAATATTTTATCCTTTGTACTTTTGCATTCTCTCTAAAAACATGCTTTGCCTTATCCAAGGTGACAAGATCTCCTGTTTTCTTCTGCAAGTCCTGTAGTTTTGCATTTTGGTGGTCTGTTCTTCTTTGTTAATAGCATTTCCTCATGCCAACACCGTCTCTGTACTTCTCTTTTCAACTTCCTCTTCTCATGTGATATCTAGCAAAATGTAAAATGCGATCAAGATGGGTCTGTTTACCTGCAGTCATCCCCCGTTCTCCAAATAATGTTGGCTATGAATTTTCAACAAGGTGTGTTACTGTGATATGTTGACATCATCCACTGAAACCCAAATCAGGCTTACAGGGTAGTGAAACTTCACATTAGAGACAGACTTCCTCTATTAAATAAAATCATATTGTCTCTCTAGATAACCTACGTTGGAAATGGACATTGAATTCTGAGGCCATTTTGCCCAGGGAGACAGAATAACAGGTAGATTTTGAAGGCTTGATGTTCTTGGATTCTGTGTACCCAATCATGATTAGGTAACTGAGACAAAAGCTGTGACCACCAAACACTCCAGAGTAAATCCTGTCACTTAGTGATAAAATGGCAGCTAAGAGTCTTAAGAAAGGCAGAATTTAATGGGAATGTTAGAAATTCTACCACTACATGTAACATCTAAGTCTATCCACTTTGAACATTGGTTCAGACATTGGGTCCCACCACTGACTCCTTTCTCCTTGATTACTTCACCAGCCTAACTGCCTTCAGGTTGGTCTTTGACGCCTTCTTTTTTCCTCACAATCTAGAGCCAGAGTAAGCCTTCTGATAGGCTTATCCAACACTTTTGTTTACAGCTTAAATGCTTAAACCAATTTTCTCTGGATCAAGTTCCAACTCTAACGTAAATTGTTTCCCGATGCCCATCATGAAGGACTACCTTCCTACACCCACAGCTTTCTTTCCTGAGGTTGCCCCTTCAAGCGCAGACAAAGAAAGATTTTCAAAACCCCAGGCTCTTTGCAAGGACAGTTATCTCTTTGCTCTTTGCAAGGATAATCACCCCATTTCATCTTTTGCTCTCCAATTAGAGGTTATTTCTTCTAGGAAGATGCCATTAGCCCCTATCTCACATTTAGGTCTTTCATCTATTTTGAGTCTATTTTTGTGTATGGTATAAGAAAGTGATCCTGTTTCATTCTTTTACATGTGGATGTCAAATTTTCCCAAATCATTTGTTGAAGAGACTTTTTTCCATTGGACATTCTTTCTTGCTTTGTCAAAGATTAGTTGACCATAGAGTTGAGGGTCCATTTCTGAGTTCTCCACTCCAAGTTCCACTGATCAATGTGTCTGTTTGTGTGCCACTCCCGTACTATTTTGATGATTACAGGTTTATATTACAGCTTGAAGTCCTGAATTGTGATACCTCCAGCTTTTTTTTTTTTTCCACAACATTCCTTTGGCTATACAGGGTCTTTCCTGGTCCCATACAAATTTTAGGATTATTTATTCCAGCTCTGTGAAAAATGTTGATGGTATTTTGTTAGGGATTACACTGAATGTGTAGATTGCTTTGGATAGCATAGACATTTTAACAATATTTGTTCTTCAAATCCATAAGCATGTAACATTTTTTCATTTCTTTGTATCTTCCTCAATTTCTTTCGTAAGTGTTCTATAGTTTTTGGAGTATGGATTCTTTATTTCTTTGGTGTCTTATGGCTTTTGGTGCAATTGTAAATGGGATTGATTCCTTGATTTCTCTTTCTTCTGTCTCATTTTTAGTGTATAGAAATGCAATTGACTTCTTGGTGTTGATTTTATATCCTGCCATTTTGCTAAATTCTTGTATGTACTCAAGCAATTTTTGGGTGGAGTCTCTTTTTCCACATGTTTCATGTCATCTACAAAGAGTGAGAGTTTGACTTCTTCAAATATCTGCATTTCTCTCTCTTTCTTTCTTTCTTTCTTTCTTTCTTTCTTTCTTTCTTTCTTTCTTTCTTTCTTTTTGTATGATTGCTGGAGGACATCCAGTACTATGTTGAAAAGAGTGGTTTAAGTGGACATCCCTGTCACATCCCTGATGTTAAGGGACACAGTCTCAGCTTTTCCCTGTTGAGGATGGTATTCACTGTGGGTTTTTCATATATGGCTTTTCTGATATTGAGGTATGTTCCCTCTATCCCTATATGCAGAGAGTTTTTTCCAAGAAAGGATGCTTTACTTTGTCAAATGCTTTTTCTGCATCTATTGTGAGGATAATATGGTTTTTGTCCTTTCTTTTACTAATGTGGTAGATCACAGTGATCAATTTACAGATGTTGAACCAACCCTGCAGCCCAGGAATAAATCCAACTTGGTCATGGCAAATAATCCTTTTAATATACTGTTGGATCAGATTAGCTGGTATCTTGGTGAGAATTTTGGCATTCATGTTCATCAGGGATATTGGTCTGCAATTCTTTTCAGTGGGACTTCGTCTGATTTGGGGATCAAGGTAATGTTGGCCTCACAAGATGAGTTTGGAAGTTTTCCTTCCATTTCTATTTTTTGAAACAGCTTCAGAATACTAGGTATTAATTCTTCTTTAACTGTTTGGTAGAATTCTGCTGAAGGCCATCTGGTGCTGGACTCTTGTTTGTTGGGAGATTTTTTATTATTGCTTTAATTTCTTTGATGGTTACGGGTTTGTTGAGGTTTTCTATTTCTTCCTGTTTCAGTTTTGGTAGTTTATATGTTTCTAGGAATGCATCCATTTCTTCCAGAGTCCATAATTTGTTGATATATATTTCATTATAATATTTTCTTACAATTATTTGTATTTCTTCAGTGTTGCTTGTGATCTCTCCTCTTTAACTCACGATTTTACTTATTTGGATCCTTCCTCTTTTATTTTTCATTAAATCCCTGTCTAGGGGTTTATTGATCTTACTAATTCTTTCAAAGAAGCAGCTCCTAGTTTTGTTAATCTGTTCCACTGTTTTGTGATTTCTATATCATTGATTTCTGCTCTAATCTTTACCTAATTCCTCTTCTCTTGCTGGATTTAGACTTTGCTTTATCCAGCTCCTTTACATATAAGGTTAGTTTGTGTATTTGAGACCTTTCTTGTTTCTTGAGGAAGGTTTGAATTGCTTTATATTTCCCTCTTAGGACTGCCTTTGCTGCATCCCAGGGGTTCTGAACTGTCATGTTTTCATTTCCATTTGTTTCCATGTATTTTCTTTAATTCTTCTTAAATTTCTTGGTAGATTCATTCATTCTTTAGTTGGATGCTCCATGTATTAGCCTCCATATATTTGTGTTCCTTCCAAAATTTCTCTTATGATTGAGTTCATTTTAAAGCCTTGTGGTCTGAAAATATGCATGGTATAATCTCAGTCTTTTTGTACCAAGTGAGACCTGATTCGTGACCCAGTATGTGATCTTTTCTGAAGAATGCTCCATGCACACTTAAGAAGAATTTGTATTTGGTTGCTTTAGGACTGAATGCTCTGAATATATCTGTTAAGTTCATCTGGTCCAGGATGTCATTTTTTCTTATTGATCTCCTGCTTAGATGATCTGTCCATTGGTGTGTGTGTGGGGGGGGGTGTGTGTGTTAAAGTCCCCTACTATTATTGTATTATTATCAATGTGTTTATTTAATTTAGTTATTAATTGATTTAAATATTTGGCTGCATCTGTTAGGGGCATTAATATTTACAATTGGTAGATCTTCTTGTTGAATAGACACTTTTGTTATGATAGAGTATCCTTTTTCATCTCTTATTAGAATACAAAATGGTGACACCTGGAACTCTAGCCCCAGAGCTGAAAGTTTGCAACCTTATGTGAGCCCTCAGAGAAAGCAGTCAATCTCCCTGGTTTCCATCCAAACTCTGTGTTTACCCAGCCTGTGACTGAGCATTTTCATCTCAGGCACACAACCCAGTTTCAAATCTCCAAACTTTACCTACTTCTGCAGCATGGACCCAAGCTATCCCTCCTGCAGGAAGGAAGGGGAACCCACCCTGCTTCTGCCTTTTTCTGGGCCCCTGCCTGGAGAATGGCCATGTGACCAAGTACTGGTTTGCAGTTTATGGCAACACTGAGCAAAAAGATGGCATTTAGAATGGTTGTTTTCAGCCAGCTTCCCCGCTCCAATGCCTGGGAGCTCTGCCACATTCAGGCACTCCTATTCTTCTTGTGACCCTGGGGATCCTGAGACCATGCTGTCCCACATTGTATTCCACCCCACTTTGTCACCTGAGCACCTTTAAGCCAGGGACACCCCCCACACACACACATACCCTACAGCAGACTTTTAAAATCCAGTTTAGCACTCCACTGTTTCTAATCCTTTGCAGTAGCCTCCTTAAGCAAGCTCCTTCCCCTCTGCCATATCTTCCAATACAGTTTCTATCTTCCAAAAAGCTGTTGTTTTCTATTTGGAGTATTGCAGCATTTATTTTCTCAGATCTTCCATTGATTTTGCAAGTGTTCAGAATGGTTTGATAACCATCTAGCTTAATTTCAGGGACCAAACAGAATTAGGGTCCCCTACTCCTCCATCATCTTAACTCCTTCCTCCTCTGCAGTTGTTTATTTATTTATCCTTACCACAGATAATAGTTATGTGACTCATACTCTTTAACATCAATTTAAGTATATTTGCTTTTCTTTGTTTCTAGACACACATGAGAAAAAAAGGGGTTAAATAATTGTTGGAAACCTCAAGAAAATCAGACAGCAAGCCAACAGATAAGAAACTATTTTCTGTCTTTCTAGTAGATTTTTATCTGCCTTTTATGATAATTGGATTCTTTAGGACATTGGATATAGAAACACACAATTAGCTTACTGATATAGAATTCAGTAAGATAATGGATAATAAGGGAAGAATAGAAAATAAGTGGCAGGGGTGCCTGGGTGGCTCAGTGGGTTAAGCCGCTGCCTTCGGCTCAGGTCATGATCTCAGGGTCCTGGGATCGAGTCCCGCATCGGGCTCTCTGCTCAGCAGGGGGCCTGCTTCCCTCTCTCTCTGCCTGCCTCTCCATCTACTTGTGATCTCTGTCTGTCAAATAAATAAATGGATAATCTTTAAAAAAAAGAAAAGAAAAGAAGTGGCAAATTTGGCAGAACCTGTATATTTAATAAATTAAATCAAACTTTCATGCACCTTGTAGTTTCTGAAAATTTGCAACTCTAAAGAAACAAAACAAAGGAGAACAATGTGATAACTTAATAAGAAAGCTGTAATGGATTAATTCAAGTCATGGGCTATTTTCTCTTGACCACCAGAGAAAAAGCTAAACCAGAAGAGTCTAGAAATTGGGTTAGCCTGCTCTTTCCTCAGATCTTCAGAAAGATCCAATCCTCAACTACTGAATTTTAGTTAACTGTACTATTTCTTTTCTTATTATTAATTAGTCACAATCTGTGTTTTGTATTTTTGATATTATCTATTCATTATATTCAGTTTCAAAAAGATGTGCCCACACAACAAGTTTGTTATAAAACATGTTTAAAGCAAAATCAGTGCATGCTCCTAATGGCTTTTCTAGGTTTGTAACATGCATCAATTATTTTAGTAATGCTTCTGATCAAATGTCTGAGTTTAGCTCTCTTAATGATAAATAAGAAAATAGAAGCCACAGGCATCATAGCATTTGTCTATGACTGTTTCTATTTCTGAAGTCTTAATAAAAGTGGTGTAAGTGAAGATGAACCGAAACTCTCAAAATACCAAATGGACTAGAAACTGAAACTCTAAAAATAACACAGAGGACTCTGTCTACCAACAGCTTTCTAAAAAATCCCCATGTACAGATTCTCTTTTAAATTAATTCGCCGAGTCTCACCATTTCACTACTTGCAGTCCTAGACATCTGGGTTATTGAAACCAGTAGCTGTGCATTAATCATTCTGGCTGTTTTGTTATGTTTACATGAGAGATGTGTTTTAAAGCTAATTTAACACAGTTTTCAAGAGAAAAACTTGACATTTGGAAACAAAAAGTGGGAAACATTGAGCAGTGTTTAAACTAAAGTGTGAGACTGAATTAAATCATTAGCATCTATATTTTCCTTAGTTGTGGCTGGTGGGCAGGTCTAAGGTATTTACTGATTAGCTTCTTTCCCTGGAGAAGGGAATGTATGTAGGGAGAGAATGAGAGGGACGGTCACAACTTGGGAGTTAATTAAGAAATTCAATTTTAGGCATTCATCTGCAAAGTTGAAAGGCTTTCAAATCTTAGGTTAAGCACATTCCATTTTTTCCACATAACCTACCAAGCTTGGCTGACAAGTAATAAGGCCAACTTCCCCTAGCAACAAGTCATACTGTCCTTGTAGCTGCTTGTTCAGCTGCGAGCATTCTGGGTTTCAAGGGAAAAGGAAGCTATTTTAAAGGACTAATAGGTGAAAAGAAACCAATTATTTTTAGGGATGGCCTCAAAGAGATATCTTCTAAGCTATCAGAAATGCTGCTTGGAGAAATGTGTGGTATTAGCCCTGGATCCAAAATAGAGAAAGCATGTAAAGGGGGGGAGGGTCTCCTTTCACATAATCTCTCATTTTCCAGTCTTTCTAGCATGAAAATTTCCCCTTCATAAAAATCAGACTGAGTCAAAGGATAGGACTATAATGCACTAGGAAAAACATGAATTATAACTTTTATTCTTTCGTGATAAAATGTGTTCGTCAACATGATAATATAGAATTGCCCAAGATTAGAATTATATCATTTCAAATAGTGTACTAGAACCAGCAGGGAGAAAAGTAATACAGCCATTCATGCTTGTCTTAGATCTGAGATCCTGGAACCTGTGTTCAGCCTTACTGAAGACATGGGCATAGTTGGAGGCACTATTTCTATGCATAGGGATTTCATTTCTAAAAGAACAATTTCAATATAATTTTTAAATGGATAAACTGTAATTTCATTTTTACTTTGTGGCATTGTAATATGTGAAGCTGATCTCTTGAAAATCTAGCAAGTACCTGAAAGAGAGAGAATTCACGATTTCACTTTCCCAACGACTCCACTAAACCTCCCTGGTGGTCTAGTGGTTAGGATTCGGCGCTCTCTCCCAACGACTCCACTAGCAGCCTCTTCATTGTGTTAACGGCAACTCCACCTTTTCCGTTGCTCAGGCCAAAAACCTGAGTCCAGTTTCTCAACATTAGTGCACAATTTCTCAGCACCATTGACATTTGGGGCCCAGTAATTGTTTGTTGGAGACAGCTGTCCTGTGTATCACAGGTCAAGCAGCATCTGCCGCCATCTGGTAGATACATCTAGCACCCTCCCCACTTGTGACGACCTGATAGGTCTCCAGACATCGCCATAGCATCATTCCCAGTTGAGAACCAGTGCCTTAGAGTCATGACTGACTTGGATCTCTCTCACATCCCACAGAAATCTCCTAGCCAATCCTGTTGGCTCTGCTTCCAAACAGTTGACGATACAAGCACAATACAGACCTCCACTGCCCCTGCCTTGACCCAAAGCTACCATCATCCAAATCCCAGATCACTTCAAGGGCCTCCTAACATGTCCCTTCCTTCTACCCTTGGCCACTTCATTCATTTTGAACATGCTAGCCAGACAGATAATATTAAAATGCTATAAACTTCTTTTCCATGAAATCTTCCAACAGTTTTCTATCTCACAAAGAGTAAAAGCCAAAGTCCTTAAAATGGCTTTTCTGATGTCATCTCATTCTACTCTGATCACCACCTTGTTCTTCCTAGTATATTTCAGGTGGGAGTCTGCCTCAGGGCCTTTATGCCTGCTGTTTCCTTTGCTTGGCAGGCTCCTCTCTTCAAGTCTTTATTCAAAAGTCATGCTCTCAGTGAGGCCATCCCTGACACCTGGATCTAAAATGGGACTTCCTTCCAGCCCCCACTCTCTATCCCTTTCCCTGGTGTATTTTTCTCTGAAGTATCTATTATCTTACTGTATTGTTTACTCATTTATTTTGTTCATTGTCTGGTTCTACCCGGTATGCTCCCTGATGAGAGTACTTTCAGTCTACTTTTTTCACTAACTTAACCTCAGGACCCAGAATGTTCCTGGAATATTACTGAGAGGCTCTCAAACAAAATATATTAAATAAACAGCCTCTCTAGGATCACTACTGGATATTCTCAAAGGGACTTTTTGGGATTTCAAAACAATTTATTTACATTTGGCTTTTCAATATAGATAATTAAAATGTCAATATTTTCTTTGTGATTGGTAAATTCTGAAATTTTTGAAATGATTTCGAGATCTCAGAATAATTTTTTAAAAGATTTTTACTTATTTATTTGAGAGAAAGAGATCATAAGTAGGCAGAGAGGCAGACAGAAGGGGAAGCAGTTTCCCTGCTGAGCAGAGAGCCCGATGCGGGGCTCTATCCCAGGACCCTGGGATCATGACCTGAGCTGAAGGCGGAGGCTCTAAACTACTGAGCCACCCAGGTACCCCTCAGAATAACTTTTCTTATAGTGTTCCTGAATCTGGCAAGCAAGGCGAATTATTGCCTTCACACTTACAGAAGTCCAAGGAAATGTTTTTAGATTTTTCATGCTTATCAGTTAAAAATTAAACAAACCCTCAGCAAAAACTGTTCAGTCAAAATTGAACCTTAATATTTCTTAACACAATTTCTAGAGTCACAAAATCTCTTCATTATTTCAGTCAACCTACATCGATTCTTAAACCTCACTGAACTATGTACAAAGCATAATGCTTGATTTTACCAATTAATTCATCTTATAATTTAAGAAATCCAACAACTTCATTTTCCTCTAGGAACCTTTTCCCCTTTTGTTGTCTTGGATGACCTCAGCTGATAGCAATGCTACTGATACATAACCACCTTGGGACCATTTATTTCCTGTTTTTCTTTTGCTAAATCAAAATGCCACTCAGAAAATATCTTCAGTTGCTGGAAGGTTGAAAGCACTTGAGAACAGTTCAATTTTTCATGTAGTTTGTTTATGAGGAATATATTTATTTTTAATTAGTCTTACCCTTAATTTCCCTTTGTGAGTGTCAAATATGAGAAACTAGAGGGCTTGAATTTCTCTGCTTACCTCACTGGTAGGGCGAGTTTGTCTTTCCCACGTGTGCTTGCCAACACTGTACTCACTGAGCCTGTTAAAAGGAGCTCTAAGACGTAGCCAACTACAGAGAAAAAAATGGCTTCCAAGATTCCCCATGGACCATATTTATGACTAAACTGTGTGAGAACATGCCAATATTACTATAAAGATGGTTCTGGGAAAATGAGTCTACATGTTATGATGCTGCACCAAATTCATTTTCACATAGTGAGGTACTTTTACATTCAGATAATCAATGCCAAACAGGTATTTATTCAGTGCTTATGGTGGACGTAATTCTGTATCAGAGCGGTATTTCACCATAATAACTTGGGGTGTGAGTAATATTTATAAAAATATTCATAAAAATTATAAACATATTTATAAATATTGTATAAAAACATTTATAAATGTTTATTAAAGTGAGTAATATTTATAAAAATTGTTCTACAAATAATGGGTTGATACCAGAGGTCTTCGCTAGAACAAGTGATCACTTGAACTGTTTTATTTATTAGAAACAAATTGTATAAACAATTTATACAGGACAGTGGTGAGGTAAAGGGTGTGTTTCTTCTTTGGTCAGTGGCAAAAAGAAAATTTTGGCAAACTGACCAATGAGAAAGCAATTGTAAATGAGACCAAAGGGGGCTGTGATACTTTGTAAAACCTCTTTCATAGTTATCATCTACCCCATGAAGTACTCGTACCTGGCCAACCAATGAAAATATATTCCCTCATGAAAATGCCTTAAGAGGAAAGTCATTGATTTGCCTAACACTGTCCCCATTGGAGACCAGGCTGATGTGAAGTTTTCTAAAGATTACTCTCCTTTGACCATTTTCCCATATTTCTCATATTTCTTTAAAAATCTATTGAAAATTTCGTCGCTGACTAGCTATCAAAGTTCACTGTTAATTTTCAGCACACAAGTTCTGAGAAGGAAGGGTTAATAGAAAGAAAGCATATTTCCTTTCCTTGAAGAACTCCTTAAATCTTATGATATTCAAAAGGGAGAGCAAAATAGGCTACTTAGAATGCATTGCCTTCCCTCCAAAGGTTTCAGCATGCCTGACAGCATTAAAATACAATCAGGAGTAAGTTCTAAGAAATTCTTCTCCCAGATGTACAGTGGATGTAAGTTGAGGCTTGGAAATACAGAGAAATGTAGCCATAGCCCAGAAAGAGATGAAAAGGCTAAGGAGAAAAGAAAAATCAGCAATATTCACATCTAAAAACAAAGAATAAAATAAAAACAAGGCAAAAATTCCTCTTTGTTTTATTCAATAGAAAATTGTTCCAAAACACCACTGAAATGTTAGATTTGTATTACTCAAAGCCTTTTTGATTTTGAGTATTCTAAATGAGTTTCTGTAAACTTTTTCACCAACATACATATACTCTAAACAAGAATAAGTCTTAATGAACTATGAAAGGAGAAAGGCATTTTAAACACTAGTACTGTTAGCTAGGCCCTATTGTGTGAAACTCAGATGACAGCTATGGATAAGTATGGTCCTAGGCCATGATTATCATACTTCCATTAAAAAAAAAAAAAGCTGGGGGGGCGCTTGGGTGGCTCAGTGGGTTGAGCCTCTGCCTTCGGCTCCGGTCATGATCTCGGTGTCCTGGGATCGAGCCCCGCATCGGGCTCTCTGCTCAGCAGGGAGCCTGCTTCCTCCCTCTCTCTCTGCCTGCTTCTGATCTATCTGTCAAAATAATAAATAAAATCTATGAAAAAAAAAAAAAGCTGGGAGTAACTCAGTTAAGTAACTCAGTTGCTTAAGCAGCTGACTCTTGATTTTGGCTCAGGTCATGATATCAGGGTTATGATCTCAGGCCTATGGTACTGAGCCCCACATCAGCAGGTAGTCTACTACAGATTCTCTCTCTCTCCCTCTGTACCCCCACCACATGCACACGTATGCTTTCTCTCTAAAAATTAATAACAAATCTTTTTAAAAAGCTGACCACTTGAACATAAGCTTTATTAAATCAGTCACATGAGACAAGCTAATTGATTCAAAAATATTTTTTACCTTTTTATTGTTTTATTGTTTTATGCCACAACACTTCAGGCAAAATGAAAAACTCTCACTTTCTTGTCATTTAAATTTTTAATTATAGTTTCAAAGTCAGTGGTCACACAAATTGTTTATTGTTCTTATTTTCATAAATAGACAGTGTATTTAAAAATTCATTTCAGAACTGTCTCTACAGAGTATTAAGTAGTTTTGGGTTTATGGCCACCATCTTCTCTTATTTGAAAATAAATAATTCACAAAACATGCTTTGACCCAAGAATATAGGATTGTAAGAGCTATAAGTAAGAGCTCATGCAGGTTGCAATAGCTACAGGCAAATTCTAAAACTGCATTTTGTGACTTGAATTCATCCAGAAGTTAAGGAAAGAGTGTATTTATTCTATTGGAAAGCAACTCAATAAAAAGTGACTTCCCATTTGCTGCTGAAACTGCTTTATTTTATTCTAATAAAAAATTTAAATATTTTCTTCAAGTGTATATTACACTTATTCTGTCAAGGCATTGTATAACCAACCTTTCATTTTAAAGCTTCAATGTCTATGATCAAGAGTTATGCATAAGAATTTCCGTAGGCAGTTATTAGACTGAATAAGTTATTAAAATAAATACAAATTAATATGTCCTATTTGACACATTTCATATGAAAGTTATTTTGCAGTAGTAAGTCCCCAAAGGACACTACTCAAGAGCCACACTGAAATAATATGATTGTGTAATAAACCTGATAAAATATCCTTCAAGTACAAGAATATTCACGGAAAATACTTTAAAAAGTTACTAGGGCATTTATCACACTATGCCCCTGAGCACTGGTAGCTCTTGCAATCTGACTATAAGTAGCCTTGTTTGAATACCATGTTGTAGCAAAGAATGTTCATAAACCCACATCGGCCTAAAAAAGCTGCCATTAATTTACATTATTTACATTATTAATAAAAAATATCCAAAATGTAAGAAATATTTTAAGAATAAACATTGTTAATTGATGACAAATTCTTCTGTGCCAATAAATGACAAAAAATTAAAAACAGAGTATCATATGAAACTATAGTTCATGTTTTATATTCCGTTTAATTAGTATTCACTCTGTATGAATTATAACATATATAATTTTTTCTTATATTCAAGATTCTTGTGCCCCAGTCTTCAGTTATTAATTCTAAAGTAACTTACAAAGTACACATGGATACATCTATCTGTTCACATAATGTTATATAATATCTGTTGTCATGAATCTGACTATATAATAATATACATTTTAAAGTGTCAATAGCTATGATAAGGATCTCTAGCCCAAGTTCCTCCCCATCCTCCTGCTCCCTATTTGTAAAATATAGATTTACATCAGTTCCATCAATACCTTCAGATTTTCTGTTTTCAAAATGTGGATAAAAATGTTTATTTTTATTCATGAATCCATTTATTTAAAGGAGTACATATGTATATACATATATATGTGTGTGTATGTATATAAGAACACACACACATACATACACACACACACATATATGTATATACATATGTACTCCTTTAAATAAATGGATTCATGAATAAATGGATTCATGAATAAAAATAAACATATATATGTGTGTGTATGTATGTGTGTGTGTGTATGAAAAATCATGGTATATAGTATGAGAGAAGTCCAGCAGTAAATCCTATCTCTATCAACTACTAGCTTTTCCAACATGGTCATGGTTTTCTCATATGTAAAGTAGAGTAATAAGATCTACATTATAAGATTATTTTAACTATCCACAAATATGGCTAATAGTTACCATATTGAACAGGGAAAATCTAGAATGCCTACCTCTATTCAAAGTAACTTTCATCTTATTTAGCTTTTTCTAAGTTTTTCTACCACATCATACATAAAGGGACTTCTCTAGGCCCTTGTATTAAATTGTTATAATTAATATAGAAAATCCTCCAATGATTCCATCATTATTCATGTGCAGAAAATATTAAACAACTTTTCCACCTACAACAGTGATGTGTTCTTGTTTTATTCAGTTCTGTGTAATCAAAACTCACACATTGATTTTTCATTATGTATTATTATTTTTTGGTTGGAAATTTTATCAGACTCCCCTCTGCCTTTGGACATAATTTAGCCTTGTCTTGAAGTCACAGATCCATCATTATGAGTATCATTTGGGGGAAAAATTTTACTACTATATATATATATATAAAATATAGCTCAATAACTCAACACCTTGAGGCAAAATTAATATTCAGTTCAAAACAAATCAGCACAAAACCAAAAAGTAACAACAGCAACAACAACAACAACAAAAAACTACTCAACAAAAAACTGTCCTACTCTAAAGCAAAAAACAAATAAACAAAAATTCTGGATACAATTATCACATAAGATCTTTCAAAGTTCCTCTGTTATTCTATGCAACCAATCAAGACAGACCAACTGTGCAACAATTGCTCTATGTAATGGAAGAGCACCAAACACACCACCCCACTTGGCCTTCCAAAGTCGACAATTGCTGCATCTCTCCAACAGCCGCACATCTTCTCTTACATTTGTGTTACATTATTGATTGGAGGAAAGGAGATTTATCCCTCATATCTCAAGAACTGGTGCTAAAATAACTCAGCAATTCTTACTACAAAGCTTAATATTTCTCCTTCTTTTTTTTTTTTAAAGATTTTATTTATTTGACAGAGATCACAAGTAGGCAGAGAGGCAGGCAGAGAGAGAGGAAGGGAAGCAGGGCCCCTGCTGAGCAGAGAGCCCGATGCGGGACTCGATCCCAGGACCCTGAGATCATGACCTGAGCCGAAGGCAGCAGCTTAACCCACTGAGCCACCCAGGTGCCCAATATTTCTCCTTCTTCATTCTCATCATCATTAGTTATTTCTGCAGATGTGATAATTTTCATTATGCTTTAGAAAATGTTTGCCTTGGGGTGCCCTGGTGGCTCAGGCGTTAAGTGTCTGCCTTTGGCTCAGGTCTTGATCCCAGGGTCCTGGGATCCAGCCCCTCATCAGGGTCCCTGCTCCATGGGATGCCTGCTTTTCCCTCTTCCACTCCCCCTGCTTGTGTTCCCTCTCTCTCTGTCTCTGTCTCTCTCTTTCTCTCTCTGTCAAATAAATAAATAAGTAAAATCTTAAAAAAAATGTTTGCCTTAATAAAAATTCTAGGCACAGGAAACACATAAAATGGGAATGCCAACATTAATGATCTTGAAAACCCTAATTTATATTCTAGTGATGGATCAACTTCTCATGGATTTCTTTAAGAAATACAATTTTATGTTCTGAATTATATCCCATTTCATAGGCTGAATCAATAAAGTAATGTTGTGGGATAATAAGATAGTACAACTACTCCTGATTAGCAACTCTATTTCATTATATGGAGTACATTACTATCATTTTTGTTAAATTGACATTTCACTAAAGATATCACAAGGTAAACATGTCAAAAATCATCTAGTCGCTTATTATTTTATTATTAAATAACAAATAAACGTAGAACATGTTTAAAAATCTCCAATATGAACACTGGTCATTTCTTTTCATTGTAATTTAGCATGTAACATAAAATAATGTTTTACTCTAACACCAGAAAAAACTTGTTGAAGTGAGCAAGCAAAGCAATAAGCCAGTTTCAGCAGCATTTTCAAATTCTCAGATTATAAACTATGCTAAGAAATGAATTTTCTGAGAAAAGACATTGAATCTCTCACTATCTGGTATTTTTAAATTGATTTCAAATCTCTAAGCCCACCTGTTAATATTCTGTCTAATTTTGAAAGATCAAAAGCATCCTTTTAAAAATCAGGTCTGATTTGGTCAATGGTACTTTTTATTACTTTTAGAGAAATAACTAATAATGGAAGATGGCTAATTTAATTAAAGATATGGCCTTAAGAGACTATATATGTATGTAGTCATCAAAATTATTAAATTATATGGAGGCATTATGGCCTATTATTAAGTGAAAACAAAAGTTCAAGTATGAGTATACTACATTTTTAGTTATGAAAACTACTTTGGGTTAGAAAGGTAGAAAGGAAAATTTAAAAATGAAAATCTGGTATAATGAGGAATTTTTCAAGTACATCTTAAGGCTTTAAACATCACTTTTTATAATTATAAAAAGTAAACTCTATCACAAACTGCATGCCTTTTCCATGTAGGTGATTATTGCGAAGGAATGATCTGGAAAAACTTAGGTGGTTTCCCAATTCCTCTGTGGCCCTGATATCTCATATCTAATTCAATTATCAGCAAGCCCTGTCATTTCTACTACAAAAACTTTCACAAATCAGTCCACATTTTCCACCCCTGGACTGATGAATTCATCTCCTTACTGATCTTCTCCCAAGGTGATATTGAGTCTAGTTCACGTGAGGAGAACTCAGCACCTCCAAAGAACCCCAACACCAATGGGTGTCTTCTGACTGGGGCCCTTGCTCAGGAGTTCATATTCCTCAAAACTATAGGCTCTGAGCTCAGTGAACTATTTGTTCATGGAAGACTTTAATAAGAGTTACCATCCTAGGGATGCTTGGGTGGCTCAGTCTTTAAGCATCTGGCTTTGGCTCAGGTCATGAATCACAGGTTCTGGGATCGAGCCCCATGTCGGGCTCCTGCTCAGTGCGAAGCCTGCTTCTCCCTCTCCTACTCCCCCTGCTTGTGTTCCTTCTTTCTCTCTCTCTCTCTCTCTCTCTCTCTGTCAAATAAATAAATAAAATCTTTTCAAAAAATAAGAATTACCATTCTTTATATTTAAGTATGCTGTATGTCATCGATACAAGGGAACAGTATCTGCATTTGTACCATCTTAGAATGTTATTTATTTTTGTACTGTTTATAATCTGTGGACCAAAAAGGGTTTCCTTCCTCCTTTTACTCTCTGGGTTCATGACAGGGAGGGAGATACTCCATCTGCTTCTACCTCTTTCTGTTCTATAAGTCAGTCCTCTAAGAGCATCAGCTTAACCCGTCACTTATAGCAGGTGAAAATCAGTGCAGGGTTCTCATACGTCCCCAAAGAGGTTTGCTTTCTTTGTGTTATGGTGTCCAATTTGAAATTGCCTTTATAGTCCAGTGACCCTTTCCTAGTATAAAGCTTAAGTAGGGTGATCTAGGTTTTTAATTGTCACTCTTCATGGTCAATCAGCAGTTCAAATTAAAGAATATGATTACTGGAAAACATACATACACACACTCCTACCAGTCCCTAATCCTTAAATCTTCTGTACTTAATACAGGAGGCCACTCTTGTTCAAAACCTTTTAATATATTTCTGTTACACTTTAGAGAAGAACCAAACTCCTTCCAGAAATACCCAAGAACCTGTGTGATCTCAGGTCTGTCTCACTCTCTGTCCTTCTTCTGGCACTCTCCCTCTTATTCATTAAGTTCCAACTTCATTAAACTTTTTTTCACCGCAGAGCCTTTGCATATGCTGTTCCCTCCAACTAGAGCATTCTCCCCACATAGATGCTTCTACAAAACTACCTTCTGCTTAGATGGTTAATGGTCAACTATCTAGAATCAGTCCAAAGAACCATGTTATCGTAGGCTTTATACTTATGTAGATCCTCTGAGGGAATTTATAGCTTTATTATAAATATAGGGAATTTATAAATTCATTACCAACTGCTAATGCACTTAATCAATTTGCACTTGATTAAGGAGCTTGATCTGGGAACATGCACGTTTATTGACAGAAATGGCCTCCTTAAGGTGAATACTTTCATAGATCCCTAATTGTTCTCAGTGTTGCCCTTCTCAGTTAAAACCCTATCTCCTTCTTGCAGTCTTTTCCAACACAGAATTTACCTCCTTAGCTCCATTTTAAGTATTTAGAGTGTAGGCCCTACTTCTTCATTGTTATATTTCCATAATCTTTGTATGTAGTGTTAACAATAATGATTATCATATTACAATAGTGTAACAACAGCAAAGGCTTATATCTAAGATGGGCCAGGTACTGTTCTAAGTATTTGACACATATTAAGTCATCAACTGACATAAGGACTAGTCATATTAACCCAATAAGACAGGCACTCTTTTTTTTTTTTTCAAGATCAGCACTTTTATTATCCTTATTTTACAGATGAGAAAACTAGAAGCTCAGAGATCGTTAGTCAAGTTTTCATTCAGCTTTTGGTGAAGCTAACAGTCAAACCCAAGTAGTCTGCTATTGTCACCAACAATGCTAAATACATAGTCACTATTTAAAAAAACAAAAGAACAAAATAATTGATCATTTCTTTGAGGTAATACTTTTGTGTTCTAATGATTGCATAAAATTGCTGAATTAGTTTTTCAAAGTTGCCTAAGTCTGTCCTAGCTTCCTTTGGTGATGATGACACTATATAATTGACAAGCAGTATTTATTATTCTGCTAAGTGGTTCACTTCTAAAATCCACCATCTTCTGCTTCATTAGTAACAATGTATCTCATGGTACAAACTTTCAGAGAAAAATATGGATTCTTTTATCCCAAATCACTGCTGATAGCATTACGGAAAGACCATGTACTTCTGATATTTACACTATATGTCTGAGCAGTATAATGTCATTGATTGTGTCAGTAAGAAAGATGGGAGTTGGGGCTTCTGGGCGACTCAACTCATTAAGTGTCCACTCTTGGTTTCGGTTCAGGTCATGATCTCAAAGTCCTAGGATCAAGCCCCACATCGGGCTCTGTGCTTGAGACTCTCTTTCTGCTTCTCCCTCTGCTTCTCTCCTTGTTTGTGCTCTCTCTTTCTAAAATAAATAAATAAAATCTTAAAAAGAAAAAAGAAACATGAGGACCGCCTGGGTGGCTCAGTGGGTTAAGCCACTGCCTTCGGCTCAGGTCATGATTCAGAGTCCTGGAATCGAGCCCTCTTCGGGCTCTCTGCTCAGCGGGGATCCTGCTCCCCCCCCCCCCCGCCTGCCTCTCTGCCTACTTGTGATCTCTCTCTCTCTCTGTCAAATAAATAAATAAAATCTTGTTTTTTAAAAAAAGAATCATGAGAGTTAGTGTAGTGAGAGACTATAAGATTTGGAATTAAAAACTGGATTTTTTTCCCCCTTTTATCTCCATTGTTACCCACATGACTGTGTATGACTGCCTTTCTATCTTTATGCCTCAGTTTTCTTACTTATAAGTGCCAGCATTTAAAGGTATTATGAACTCTAATGAATATTAAAGAAATATAAGTAAATTATTGATTAAATAACAATATCAGGGCTACTGAATATATGCAAGACATTACACAATGCCAGAAGAGAGTCCAAATGCACTTCACTGCTTGTCTAATGAATGATGCAGGAAGAAAGATAAATAGATGCTGTCAGTAAATTTGTTCTGGTTTTGTTGGACTGATCTTGTTCACAATTACAGAATATTGAATTTTGAGCCTAAGTCCTAATAGCCAGCTCTGTGGATCAGACATGTCTATGACAAACCATTATATGAGTCAATGATTTCTTAATTCGGAGTTAAAGCGATCTAGATACCAAGTGTCAAAGAATACTTTACATTATAGTAACTGCCAGGAAGAATACCAAGTCATAAAGGAAGAAAGCTGTGGTATAGTGAAGTAAGTCCTAGACTTGGAGGCAGAATGTCTGGGTTTGATTTCTGGTTGTCTCACTTAGAGCTCTCAGAATTTTATCTGAAAATTGAACACATCTGAGACTGTTTCCTTATCTTTAAAATGGTCATGTATACCTCCATAGGAGTGTTACGACTATTAAACATGACAGTGTATTTTTTTTTTAATTAATTAATTTTTTACTTTTTATAAACATATATTTTTATCCCCAGGGGTACAGGTCTGTGAATCACCAGGTTTACACACTTCACAGCACTCACCAAAGCACATACCCTCCCCAATGTCCATAATCCCACCCCCTTCTCCCAAAATAAAATAACTGATTCCTATGCTACATGAGGTCACTGAGACAAGGGGAACTGGCTGCTGAACTATGGCCATTCTGTGACTAAGGAATTTGATTGTTCTCATAATATGGAGAGTGCGGCTCATGGGTTAGATATTTGGTAACACTGTGGAATTAAAGTACCTCAACAGAAGTCTTTTCCATGATATCCGCCAAACAATTATCAGCTCATTCATAGCCATTTTAAGCATTTTACTTTCCAAAATAAAATGTTAATATATCTTTTTTTTTTTTTTTTTTTTTTTGTAGTCCAAAGTTCTGAGCACACATAATGGGATCCAACCGTAAACTTTTAGGAAGGTTAATTTCTAACCGGCAGTATTTTTAAATGCACAATTTTAATATGTTCTATTTTAAAACATTTTAACTGAGTATACTGTTAAAATACCAACATGCTTTATATAAGGAAGTGAGGTGGCAGACACTGGGAAGTCCTCCAAGGACACAATAATTAGGTTCTAGGAGGATAAGGGTGACTACATTTCCAGAAAGAAAAGTAAAGCTAATTTTTTGATATAATTAAAATATATCAAGCCAGCAGAAATTTCATAAGCTGAAACATATTTTTTTTAACTTTCTAGTTCATAAATCACAAGCTATATCCTGACCAAAAATCTTCCTATTAAAAACTCAGAGGACACAAACAATAGTTTTCATAATGTATTTGGTTTCAGGATTTATAATAACAAATGGCAATTTTATAACACCAGGTGTCTGCTCTGTCAGTGGTTTTGGGTGGGGTAAATCTAATGTATCTACTTGCAAAACTCCAATGTATAACATATATTTAAATATCCCTGTCACCTGTGTTCTCCAGGAACACAAACTGCAATTCCTTTTATCTGTGTCAATTTTTTCATTTGTTCCTCAACTGGTTTTAAGTAGCTGATGTGCCCATGTACCTCAAACTCAGGGCAAAATATATTAAACTCATTTTTGTAAGTATGATTGACTATCCAAGAATAATATGCACAGATGGTAGGATGCCAGACGGGCAGAGGGAAAGGTACTTCAGCTCAGAACTCTTCAGCAGGACCTCTTTAAGACATAACTGACGAAATTTTACCTACCCCTTCTCCAACATGGCATGGGATCAGGAGCCAATACCTTTAGAATAAGCGGGTTAAAGTTTTGTTTCTGGAGATAATCTGTAAACGCATACATATGGCCTAGGGTAGGTACGGACAAGTCCCACCAATCCTATCAGCTTGACTAGGTTAGCTGATTTTCCTAGGAGACTGGATGTACTCATTCAATAAAAAATATTCAAACCATGATGATCACTTTATTAAGCATGAGTGATAAAGCAGTGAACAAAAGTAGAAGAAAATCCATTCCTCTGTAGAGTTTACATTCCAGTTAGGGAAAACAGGTCTGAAATAAATAAAAGTGCATAGTAGGACAGATGGTGATAAGTCTCATGGACAAATATAAAGCAGAAATGGGCAGAGTGTGGTTGCAGGGAGAGGACTGTAACTTTTAAAAGTTTGGTCTGATCAGTTTCACTGAGTAGAACACCTCTGAGCAAAGATCACTGACATTTGAAACCTAAGTATTCCGTGCATACATTAAATACATGTAAATCTATGGCCGTGGCACTACCACCACCACCCCAGCAGGGGGCAGCACCTTTATCATCAACTTCTAGGTAGGTATTACGATTAAGGCGCTTTTACATCCACTATTGTATTTTACTCTTTGAGGTAAATACCCTTTCGTGTTGACTTTATATGTGAAAATAATAAAGTGACAAGTTTTTAAACAATCTGTTCAATATCACTCACTCATTATGAGCAATAAAGATCAGATGTCACCTCCAGGTGGTTTGACTCTCAAACTTCCACACTAACTACTATACCATCCATGGTGACTATGACATTGGGTCGCCACAGCTGGATGTCTCAGGACACAAGGCACAACACTCAGCTGAGGGATACCAAAAAATAAAAGGCAGAAAAATAATGGATAATTTTGCTCAGTTTGCTATTTTGCTAAGATCTGGTCATATTTGGTTTCATAAATATATCACAGTAACTAAGTAGAGCATTAGGCAAAGTAAATATAATTCATAACATCTTTTTATAATTATTAAATCCAATTCACTATTACTTCTTTTTTTTTTAATATTTTATTTATTTATTTGACAGACAGAAATTAGGAGTAGGCAGAGAGGCAGGTGGAAAGGGAGAGAGGGGGAAGCAGGCTCCCTGCTGAGCAGAGAGCCCGATGCGGGGCTCGATCCCAGGACCCTAAGACCATGGTCCATGGTCATGGTCATGAGACCATGACCTGAGTGGAAGGCAGAGGCCTCAATCCACTGAGCCACTCAGGCGTCCCTCACTATTACTCTATTCTATTACAGAAATGTCCTGCAAATGTAAACGTCTAGCTCTAATTCTGCTATCATATGATTTCTTCCCAATTCCTCATTTTCAGTTAAAATTCATCTCTGTCCCCTTCATACTCTGAATCCAATGCTTGACTTAATCAGATTTTTATGCCAGTCTATCTCTTCCATTAAATTATGAATATTTAAGTAGAAGACATAATGTCTTTTTTATCCTTGTATGTCACATAAATCTGAATCTAAAGCTTTGGTAATGTTATATTTTAAGCAAACATTGGCTGAACTGAAATAAAATAGAAAGGAACAAACGCTTTCATTTCCTCAGCTAGACTCTAAACTGCACTGCACCATGGCCAAATCACTGTCCACTTGGTTTTTGCAGAAACATAAAGACAAACAAGTCAGAGATAACAAAAAATTCATGATATTTAAAAATTATAAACTAGTCAAATAGTGGTATTTGTATACAATTTATACAATGAAGGTTTATGTGTCCATAGTTATTTAACTAAAATAATGAATCTTTGAAAAAGAACTTTAGAAATAAGATGACTATAGGAGTGCCTGGTGGCTCAGTTGGTTAAGTGTCTGCCTTCCACTCGGGTCATGATCTCAAGGTCCTGGGATCAAGACCCACATTGGGGGCAGGAGGTGCTCTGCTCAGCAGGCATCTTGCTTTTCCCTCTCTCTCTGCCTGCCACTCTGCCTACCTGTGCTCGCTCTCTATCAAATAAATAAATAAATAAATAAATAAATAAATAAAAATAAATAAATAAAAAAGATGAACATAGATCATGGCCCTAAATTGCACTAGTGTAAGAAGTAATGTTACAGATTTCTTTCAAACTAATAGCAACAAAATGAATGGGAAAGTCAACAAAAGATAGGTATTTGTAGCATCATTTTTTTGACATCTTAATGACTACTTAATCTAAATGGAAACCTTTTAAAATATCCATTTAATGAGACATAACTAACACTTATAGTTTACTATATATCATAAAAAATTAAAAATTAAGAGAATCTTCTATAATACAGATTCATAATATATTTTAAAATTTCCATAGAATTAGGCTAAGAATCTCAAAGCCATTAAAAATCTTATAGAGTCTTCAAAGAGCTCTCAGCTAGATTATCAATTTCTTCTTCTGGACCTCAAAATTTATATTTATGGGGTCTAATTTTCCCTCCAATTTGTGCTTCCTCTTCAGGGTTGAAATACAACTTACTAAGGAGGGGAATTCCCCACAAGACAGCTTGATGCAGGTGTGATACCCATTTTCCAGAGTCAAGCAGCTAGACACCTGCTTAAAGTCAGTTCAATCTTATATGAAGACTACATTCATACTCAGAGAGGATATTCCAGCATTAGGTAAATATTCATGTTTTCTATGATATAGTTTCTTTATAACCAAAAACTATTCTCCATTTTTCTTCTTGATTATCATACAGTCTCTCTCATTCATGGCCATAAAGCAATAATATAAATAATGTATGCAATCAAAAAAAATTTTTTTTTAAATCAGAGCCTAAAGGAAAAAAAAAAAAAAGAAAAGAGAGAGAGAAAGAGAGAATTAGAACCAAATTCTATTATCCAAACAATCAAAATTCTGTCTTATTTCTCCTGGAAGTTTACTATATGAAACAGTGTTTAATTACATCTGCCATTGACCAAAACATGAAAATAATTTTGTTATAAAGAAATTTTCATTAAAGCATTTTTTAAAATGATGGACTTGCTTTTTGTTATTAAACTGTCTGAATTTTTATCTTAAGGTCCAATTGAAAGAAAACAAATACAAACCATAAAAAAAGCAGATGTCCACTGATCATAACCAGAATTCACCCAAGAGAAATCTGCTTAAATGTAATTTTATTATCTAGGATAGTCTGACTTTTAATGATCAAAAATTTTTTTAAAGTAACAGATTGCTTTCATGATTATCATTGTAAGACCTGATCTTTACAAAAAGTGTAGGGAATGAGTTGCTCTTTTCTCTTACCGCCATCTATAGTTTGCAAGCACATGAGTTTCTATTTATCACACTGAACAGTGACAATTTAATAAAGATTTTGCTAGATCTCACAAAGTCCATATATAATTGTCATGTAGACTAAAATGAATGCCACATACAGGTCTGTGGTATTTCTTTAAAGAAAAGTCAATGACAAAAGAGCAAAGAGGTGCTCATATATATTATTCAAAAGTTTATACTGTTTGTCTGTGAGATGCCATGCACATACATCATCTCATTAGTTAGTATTTCTCAAAGGTCCACATTGTCCTTGTAATCCTGGCAACTATTTTGAAGCCAAATAAGGATTAACATAAGAATAAATTCTTTCGGTTTAGGCATCTCTAAATTAGTTAAAAAATCAATATTCTACAGAAATGAGTTATGTATTTCATTAATATCTTTAAGATAATATCCCATCATCATCATTATCAGAGAATTATAGGCTTTTAGAGGCAGAAGGGATCTTAAATGTAATCTGGTACTATTCTTTTGTTTTCAAACACAAGCAGAGTAATTAAATGACTCTTAACCCCATGCAACTAGTTAGTGATGAAGTCAGAAACTAAGATTTCAGTCTTAAACCAAATATTATATTCTTCTCATTATGAACAAAGCTACCTCCCCAAAGTAGTAATTAAATTAATATCTGATGATTATATATTGGTTCCTATGTGCCAGGTTCTGTTCTAAGCTCTATATTGATTTAATCTGTGTAACAGCCCGTCTAGCAGATACTATTAGCTTCTGCATTTTATAGGTGGAGAAACAGAGACAGCAAAGTTTAACTCGCCTGCCCTTCAAGTGACTAGTAAGACATTGAGCTGTTTTGGACCCAGGAATGATGGCTTCAGAGCCCTTGCTCTCAACCAAGATATACTATTGCATATAATTTATAAGTAGATAGCATTCTCCTCAGGGGCTATACCAAGAGAATAATCAACAGGTATCATCTTTGACTTAGACTAACTTCCAACCTATGATTTAATAATATAATTAAAGATAATTAAAGCAGCCTCCAAGGTGAGCTTTCCCAGAATTACTTGGGAGATTCAAACCAATTAGCTGTCAGTGATACTTTGCCATACCCCTGTAAGTAACAATGTGGGTTCACATCGGTTAGTTCATTCACTTTTCCTTTCCTACAGAAAAAATATTTACTGGGAGCCTACTATCAACCAAACACTCTTCTGAGAATAAAACAAACATCTCTTCTCTCATAAACTTGTACTCTTGCGGGGGAAAACATGCCACTGAGAGTAATAAAAGTAAATGTTATAGTTATATTATATATATACAATATAACTTACAAATAGATTACATAATTTATATATAAAAGTAAAAGCTATAGTTATATTAGAAGTTGATAAATACTATAAACAACAACACTCTTTATATTTATAGACCCTAATATTTATAGGCCTTATATTTAGACCCATGTTACAAGCTATTTGAAGTGTGGAGGAGAGGGCAGTTTGCAATTTTAAGTAGTGTCATCGAGATAAGGCTTCTTGAAAAAGTGAGCGAACACTTCAAGAGAGTTAAACATGAAGTGATCTGGAAGAAAGCCATCTGAGGAAGAAGAAAGAACTACTACAAAAGCCACAGGTATGATTGTGACTAGAGTTCTGGTGCCAGGCTGGGGAAAGTGATCATTAAGAAAGAAGTGGGGGACACAGAGAGATACCTGAGGGCCAGATCGTGAAGGGTCTTGAAGGACACTGGAAGGGCACTGGCTTCTGTTCTAAGTACCACAAAAAACACCGCAAGATTTTAAGCAAAGGAGTGCCATGACCTGACTTAGTTTTAGATCACTCTGGCTGTCATGTTAAAAATACAGCATGACAAGACAAGAACAGAAGCAGGGAGATAAGCAGAGAGGATTTTGGAGTAATATAGGTGAGAAATGACAACGGCTCAGGCCAGGGTGGTAATGGGAGAGATGTAAAAAGTGATACAGTTTTGGATATATTTTGAATATATTTAACAGATTTGGATGTATTTTGAATATATTTAACAGATAGAAGAGAATGAGAACAGCCAGCCGGACTCCAAACTTTGTGGTCTGAACAACCAGAAAGGATGGAATCGTTATTAACAAGACTGAGGAAGGCTGCAGATGAAGCAGATTTAAGGGGTAAGAGCAGTAGTTCAATTTGGGGGCATGCTGAGTTTATGGTATTTATTAGTCATTGAGTAGACTGTGGGAAGCCGTTGAATAAATGAGTCTGGAAGTTCAGGAGAAAGGAATGGACTGGAAATAGGTATTTAGGGGTCATCATCACATATACGGACTTAAAATCATGAGCCTACATCACACTAAATTCAGGGAGTAAACAGAGAATAAAAAAAAACAAAGACTGATTTACAAGGCCCTCAAATTTTATAGAGCTAAGTGGACAATAAGGACAGAAATAGAATTAGCAAAGAGGACTGAAAAGCTAAGTGAGATAGAGGAAAACCAAGAGATTATGGGACCTGAATGCCCAGTGAAGAAGATTTATCAATTGTGTCAAATTCTGCTCACAGTTCTAGTATAGTGGGCGAGGAAAATTGACCTCTGGACTCAGCATCACAGAAGTATGGGTCACATTGAGAATTAGTGGAATGGCAGTAGGCAGAGGTGAGAAAAGCTGGCTTTTAGTATTACGTATTTTATTCTGATTATTCTCATTATTAATTTCATTAACATTTTTTTGTGTCCTTTTTGGGGATTATGGGGAAGAGGTCATACCTTATTTAGTTTGATATTCTTCAGGCTTGTTAAACAGTTTCTGAATAATATCAACTGCTCAAGAATATTTTTGTGTTCAATGGATGAATAAAACACCTATATGTAAGACATAAAAAGTAGTTCTATTGTAGGTGGAAATTAACTGTATAGTTGAAAGGGAAAAAATCTGGTTTAAGACCAAATTTTTACAAATGTTCAAAGGAAAGTGCTCACTGAGGGCTGTGCGACCATTTAAAGGAGTAGCAGGATTTGGGTTGGATTTTAGAGAAGTACATCGATGTGTACACAAGCTCTAGTTACTCCCTGACATGATCTGCATTGTCACTTTGCTTGGTAACAGTGACACTTCCCAGAAAAAGAAGAGGAAGAAGGAGGAGGTGGGGGAGGGGTAGGTGGGAAAGAGAGAAGGAGGGGAGAGAGGAAAAATAGGCATATATCAGCTTATTTTGCTAAAATTTAGATTCTTTTTTGCGGGGAGGTATATCATGAGCAGGAGGGACAGTGAGAGGGAGATAGACTCTCAAGCAGACTCTGCTAGAGTGAAGAGCCTGACACAAGACTTGATCCCAGAACCCTGAGATCATGACCTGAGTGGAAACCAAGAGTCAGATGCTTAACAGACAGCATCACCGAGGTGCCCCTAAAATTTGGATTCTTAACTCAAGTGCAATGTGGCCTAGGATTTAGCAGGAATAAAAAAGATACTTCTTTTAGTTCAACAATCAGTTATGGAATATATTGTGAGAGAATTTGGGTCCTCCCACCCCCAAGAAATCCTTTTTAACTCCTAAGCCCCAGTAGCTCAGAATATGACTGCAGTTGGAGAGAGACTCTTCACAGAGTTTATTTAGTTAAAAGAAGGTGGGTCCTAATCCAAGATGACTGCTACCTTTCTAAAAAGAAGAAATTTGCACAGAGACACATAAAGAGGGAAGGCCATGGGAAAAGACAGGGAGAAAATGACCAGCTACAACCCAGGGAGAGAGGTCGGGAACAGATTTCTCTCACAAAACCCCAGAAGGAAATGACTCCGTGGACACTTGGGTCTCGGACTTTGAAACTGCTGAGCTGTGAGAAAATAAATGTGTGTTGTTTTAGCCACAGGGTCTGTGGGACTTTGTAATGGGAGCCCTAGAAAAATAATACAGAATGTAAAGCTAAAAAAAAAAAAAAAAAAAAGAATGTAAAGCTAAAATGACCCATCTTTTGCATTCATCTGCAAAAGAATGCTGTAAAAATAGATAGGAAGATTCCCAAGAGCATGGAAGGCAAACCAAGAAATGACTGGGTTTCATCTGAGTTTGCAGTAACTTCGCTATGAGAATGCTCTGTTCTTTTTTTTCATTTTTTATTTTTAAATTTTTAAAAAGGTTATATTTATTTTATTTGAGAGAGGAAGAGAAAGAGAGAATGAACAAGCAGCGAGGTAGAGGGACAAGCAGACTCCCCGCTTAGTGGGGCGTCCATGTGGGGCCCAATCCCGGACCCTGAGATCATGACCTGAGCCAGAGTCAGATGCTCAACCAACTGACACACTCAGGCACTCCCAGAAGTCTTGTTTTAAATACTGACCTTCTACTAATAATCTCATGACACGTCACAAGTTAGTTTAGAATTTTCAGAATAATTTCACCTCGAAATTCAACGTGGTGGGCTTATTTTTCTTTCAGTTTGTCTCACTGTTTTGTTCTTGTTGATATTTCCAGAGTCCAAATGACCACAAAGCTCACAGTTCAGCATATCAATGCTATTCTTGATTTACTTGGTATCTTTCCATACAAGAGAAAATTGTTTCTATCATTCAATCAATACAAATAATTTTTTAATTATCTCTCAATTCATATAAGCTACTCTGTGTACTCATTTGTGCCAGATAATCAAATGCTGACTATATATATGCAAATGAAAAAAGAAATGCCTTTCAAGAGGTAGTTAATATAAAAAGAGAGGACAATTACAGTGTAAGTAATCATTACTCTTACTGAGTTGAGGAAAGAATTAGTAGTAACTAGATTATAAATTCTCTGAGGACTAAGACTATATCTTATTGATCTTGAAAAACAGTATGAAACCTAGAATTGTCTTAAAATTACTATGGGCTCAAACAAAAAATGTTTGTTAAATGAACATAGAAGTATACCATGAGAATCTTACAGTCAACGTTAAAATCGTGAGGTAGAATGCTTTAATAAAAATAGAGGTTTTATTATTAATTAGGGATGGCAAGGGTTACAGATCAGGAGATGACTGTCACTGAAAAGACAGTGTGTTATAATCACAGATTCCAAAGTGGGGCGGCGGCGGGTGGGGGGGGGCACGTCATACTGCACATGGGGTTAGGGGAAGGCACAGGGGCAGCACCAGTACTGGTCAGAAGGCAGGCAGAATGAGATGGGAGGAGTGAGGAGAAATGTGGGCAAGAGCCTTTATTATGGTTTCCACGGTAAGGCATGGGGGAGGCAGGATAATCAGGTTTAGGATTAACTAGTTCAAGTAATTTCCATGAGCTCTAAGGTAAAAAGGCGGTCAGCAGTCTTCTGGTACTTGGCCCTGGGATGATTAGGGCAAGTGGATCATGGCTTCCAGAGTGTAAGAGTTCAATAGAAGATGTGGTCCATATACACAATGGAATATTACTCTGCCATCAGAAAGTATGAATACCCAGCTTTTGCATCAACATGGATGGGACTAGAGGAGATTATGCTGAGTGAAATAAGTCATGCAGAGAAAGTCAATTATCATATGGTTTCACTTATTTGTGGAACATAAGGAATAGCATGGAGGACATTAGAAGAAAAGGAAAAATGAAGTGGGGGAAATTGGAGGGGGAGATGAACAATGAGAGACTATCGCCTCCTAGAAACAAACTGAGGGTTTCAGAGGGGAGGGGAGTGGGGGGATGGGTTGACCTGGTGATCTGTATTAAGGAGGGCATGTATTGCATGGAGCACTGGGTGTTATATGCAAACAATGAATCTTGGAACACTGCATCAAAAACTAATGATGTACTGTACAGTGACTAACATAACATAATTAAAAAAAAAAAAAGAAGAGATGCTCAGGACTGTGATTCTGGATTGGTTTGTTGGCATTTAAAAGGGATGTTCTAGGGCAAGTCTTTGAATAACTTCAGGAACTAGCTAATCTTGGAAAGAGCTGACACTTTCAGATCAGCAAGTTCCCTGATGTTAAAGAACCAGAAGACAGAATATTAGAAAAAGACATGGCTAATACATAAGGGTTGCTTTATTTCCCAGTAATTTGCCACTTTCTTAGTAATTAACACACTGAACAATATCTTAGATTTTTTTTCAGCCTCTCATGACCATAACTTATTAGCCCAGTCTTAACTTTGACATTGATGTTAACAAACAGCTGTAATAAAATCAGTATAAATTTTAGTAAATCTTTCCTAATTTTATAATGCCTTAATAAAAACAATGCCATTTTTCCTCTTTTTGGAAATTATTTATTCTAATAAATAGATATGCAGAATTAATATGACTTGCTTTTAAATGAAGGTTATTTTTGTGCACAAAAAGTATAAAAAGACATCACAGAAAAACTCTTTAAAGGTTATCAATTCTTCATTGACTCAAAGGACACAGTAGCAATTATTTTCCTTGAATTATACTATGTAAATATCTTGGAGCCAATTTTGAGAGTTTATTATTTCTTTAGGTTTATTGAAAACTGGACAGGGTATAAAGAATCATATTCTTCATATTTTATTCTCCTCTTGGTGTTTGCCTGAGATTTAGGGTAAATGCCTTTGCTTCTGTGTCCTCTGGATGCCTTTTTTCCCCCAATGTAATACTCAGGATGACACTAGCCATATGAAGATAGGCTCTGAAAATGCACCGAGGCTCTAGAATTTACTGAAGTAAAAAATAGTACTGAATTTTCTGTAGTCAATCTCTCCTAAAGCTGCAGATTGAAAAATAGGTTATACCCAAGATTGTGATTAAAGATAACAGTGGTCATGTCTGATTCTCAGTTCCATGGGATACATCCCCCTTTCCTGGGTGACCTCAGGGCAAGCTGAGGAATATTCAACAAGAACAGAAATAGATGGCATTAAATCCATCAAATACATCACTGTTCCATTGTCTTTATATTAGAATGACAGAATGACAGAAGGCCCGAGTAAGAAGTGATAAGGAGATTCTGAAAGTTAGCTCTGTAAGAGTATGTTAGTGACTCAGGTCAATGCCTGATGAAATGAACCAACAGCATTAAGTTCTTATCTTTAATTCAGCGTGTGTTTTTGTCACTAGTCTCTCCTTAAGGGAATTATTTGTCTTCACAATTTTATTTAAAGGAGAGGGTTTTTAGTAATAGATATCAAATAGGGAAAGGAGATCCCACATCTGTCCATGGTATATACTCTAGTAATTAAATGTAAGTTGTAACTTAAGAATGACACTTTGGAAGACTCCTCACTGATCCAGTTCGACACGGGGCCTCATATTCTGTGGCGGCATACACGCACATGAGCACACCCGTGCACACACATGGACACACAGATGAAATTAAAATTGATGTTAACACCAGAGGGGAAGAAAAAAGAGCAAAACCGCACAGCCCTATATTGCCAAATGGACAGTCATGGAATTTTCTTCAGGTTTAAAACAAGCTGCTCTCACTTACGGAATTTCTCTTCCCATAACCATGAGAGGATTTTGGAGAAGTCACATGTCAGTTGAAGAATGCACCCCTTTAGTTTTTCAAGTGGTGCCAAAAGGTGTTAGGAAAGAAGAATATTAAATTGCAACAGGCTCTTCTCTAAATTCATTGGAACAGCTGAACTAAAACCACTAAGTCAAGCAGAATCTGATTACTCAGAAGGGGTTGTATCATGTAACACACACGAGTCTAAGAAGTATCATTAAACGTGGTCTTTGGATCTAAAATAAAATAGCCAAAGACTCGCACTGATGTACTCCTCGGGTTAAATCACTGCAGCAGCTCTTCAGTCAGGGCTCAGCTTGAGTTCTGAATGTGCGAGACCATCACGACTGAGGAGAAGTGGGTGGAAGTGAGACAAGTTACTGCAAAGCTCTGCCCTGTTCCTGGCCTGAGGAGAGAGACTGGGACAGGCGTGGGCTGTGATGGAGGTGGTGTGTGGTGGAGGTGGAGCTCCTGCTCAGGTGATGATCCAAAGGGAGAGTAGACGTGAAATATTTTATTTATTTGAGGGAGAGAGCAGAAACCACACAAGTGCACAAGCATGAAGTGGGCAGAGCAGAGGGGGAGCGAGAGGGACAAGCAGATTCTGCACCCAATGGAGGGCTCAATCCGAGATCATGACCTGACCCCAAAAACCGAGAGATGCTTAACCCATTGCACCACCAAGGCGCCCCAGGGGAGTATAGATTTTAGATAAAGCCTCATAAGAATGCAAATCACAGTCTTAAGTCTTAGCAATCGCCTTCTATGTTAATACATGTTCCTATTTCAATGAGCAACCTCAAATATCTCTTTGATGTAAATCAGTACTGTCCAATAGAAACATGATGTGAGTCAAATATTTAACTTCACATTGTCTAGTAGCTACATCAATAAAAGTAACAAGAAACAGGTGAAATCTATTTTTATTATACATTTTACTTATACATTTTATTTCATCTAATGGGTTGAAAATATTCTCATTTTAACAAGATTATATGTTGAAAATCTTAATGAGCTATTTTAATTCTTAATTTCTGTACAAAGTTTTTGAAATTGAATGTCTTCTACACAAAACACATCTCAGTTCAGATTCGTCACATTTCAAGTTGTCAGTAGTCCCATGTGGTTAGTGCTTACCTCGCATGGCTATCGACAACACATATCAGATGTTGGAGTCTATTACTGAGGAACACTTGGAAAGCCAGTGTATGTTTAAATAGGAAAAAACCTGTGAAGCTGATATACCTAGCGGTATATCAATTAACCCAAAACTTCTCTTCATGATCCCCACATTTCTTTGTTGCCAAAATTTGGGGTTCTAGAGACTAAAAAGTTGATGTAAAAAATCTTGGATTATACTCTTAGCTCTAACCATGGCTCTGACTGGGTTGTTTGTTAGTGGATCTGGACTATGATTATAGTTATACCTATACTATCCTTGGATTTGATTCCAGTTTCAGACACCTTATGAGTATGTACTGATACACCTTAGAATTAAACAAAAAAAATGTACTGACCTCCAAATAACACTGACTCTCTATGCAACTCAAGCAGTTAATTAATGTAGCTTATACATTTTTCTAGTTGAACTTGGTTCCAGACTCGATATTGTTTACACATTTATCTATGCAGGAAAACCATCACGTGTCTATGAATGGGGGCATTCTAAAGAAATTAATTCATTCCTTCCTTGAAAAAACTATTTACAAAATGGTCACTCTGTGTGTAGATAAATGAAGCACTGAGGGCAAAACAATGAGAGTGTGGAACATGCCACAAAGAGCTTCTGGTTTGGTTTGCAGAAATAGATACATCAAATTAGTGTATATTATTAGTGTAGAAAGGAACATGAAGAGAGAGAAATTAACATGCCTTCTATCAGGAGACTTCATGGAGAAATTTAAACTCACAATGTTCACAAGGATGACTGGGTTTGAGCTGACAATTCCAGATTGAGGAAAACGTTTCAGTAGAGGAAGGGAATTGAGTGGCTAGGGATAGGAAGAGCCTAATTTAATTGGCAATTTTGTGTGAAAAAGTAATAATGGTGGTTAATGTTGATTATATAATATGTATTACATGATATATAATAATGAGGATACAATAATGAGAACACTGAGCACAGAGAGGTTTAATAATTAAGATCTGTAAAGCTGGAAAATATCGGATAAGTTTGGGCTAGACACTTTGAATTCAGAGTATTAGTGGAACATTCAAGTGTCAGGGACTGTGGTGTTAGAACATCCATATAAAGTTGAGACTGGAGATATTATCTTGGGAATGAAGTTTACGTTATTAATGATTAATGAACTGTAGGAAAGCATCTAAAGAGATGAATATCGAAAGCTAAGGCCTATTCCCTAGGAAACAGTCACAGCTGGAAAAGGAACTTGAGGGAAAAAGAGAGAGAGATGGTCCATGAGAAAACAAGGGAAGTGTAATATGATGGAAGCCAAGGAAGGGAGATAGATAATCACATCAAATGATTTATGAAAATCAAGAACAAAGTCTGAAAAACCCCATAGCATTCATTCAGAAGGAGAGAGAAATCCAACAGGAATGCAAGGCGGTTCTCAGTGAAATAAGAGAAAGTGGATTAAAAATAAGGGAGCCATTGAGTATAAGCCCCTCATCTGACAATTTTGGTTTGGTGCAACAAAAGAGAGAACCATAATGGAAGATGAAGAAATATCAGCCTCTGAAAGTCTTCGTTCACTCACTCAACCACCAGATAGTGGTTGGGATGGACGGGTTAGCAGAATCTTCTGAGCTACCTCCTTAAGCATAGAAAGAAGGATGAAATGGATGAAAAGATTAAAAAGGTAGAAATCAATGACAAGAGAAAATTCCATGTAGCCTGTGGAGAAAGTCCACTATTTAAACTACCAAAATCATCTACCCAAACAAAGTGAAGTGGGCTTGGGAAATTCAAGAAGGTGAAGAGTACTTGAAAAAGACCTGGTAATGTCTCTATGAGTAAAATTAAATAAATAAAATTATTGCCAAATATTGGGGAAGGTTTATTGTAGTTAAGACACCATGCTCTTTTAGTGGGTTAAGTATTTTCCCCCACAAAATTTTGAACCTAGAGGTATAGATATAGAAGAAGAAAATGGTGATTTATAAGGACATTGATTAAAAAGTAGTTCATGGGGCACCTGGGTGGCTCAGTGGGTTAAAGTCTCTACCTTCGGCTCAGGTCATGATCTCAGGATCATGGGATCGAGCCCCACATCGCGTTCTCTGCTGGGTGGGGAGCCTGCTTCTCCCTCTCTCTCTGCCTGCCTCTCTGCCTACTTGTGATCTCTGTCTGCCAAATAAATAAATAAAATCTTGAAAAAAATAAATAAAAGTAGTTCATGTACTTACTGTGACAAACCTTCATGAACTGGTCTAGGTAACAGAAGTAAATAGCTAACAACCATAGATGTTTTGAGATACTTATTTTCAAACTAAGTACAGATGAGATTCTCTACCTGATCAGAAGATGAGTTTGTTTAAGAAATCTGGCATTTTTTATCAAGCCTTAGGGATAAATTAGGTTTGAGTTTTATTGATTTGAATCACAAGAGAAGAAAGTTATCTTTTTCAAGGAGAGTAAATAAGAGTCTAAGGGTAGTAATAATTCCAAGCACCTCTAGGGTCTGTCACTGAAAAGGTCTTCTGGCCCATGTACTCAAATCTCAGACACAGGACAAAGAGAAATGAAAAAGAGTAAAACTTGAAAGCATTGGCTTTAGTGGTAGTTTCTTTGAGGATGGGAGTTTCTCAGGAACACATCAGACAAAGCATGAGGGACTATGGACCCTGAGAAACAAACTGAGGGTTTTGGAGGGGATAAGGTTAGGGGAGTGGGTGAGCCTGGTGGTGGGTATTATGGAGGGCACGTATTGCATGGAGCACTGGGTGTGGTGCATAAACAATGAATTTTGGAACACTGAAGAAAAACAAAATTAAATTAAAATAAAGAAAATAAATTGCTATATCAGGGGGAAAAATACTAAAATAAATAAATAAATAAATAAATAAACAAACAAACAAATAAATAAATAAATCTGTCCTCTCCCCCCACCCCCAAAAAAAAGAAAGAAAGAAAAGAAACATCTGTGGATATCAGTAGTGATACTGGTGCTTAAGCAATTATGAACAACAGCACTTTTTATGGGCATCTGAAATAATTAACTGTAGGAATAAAGTAAGGAGGAATGTAAGAGAAAAAGAAATCGGCAGAATTGATTTGGAAGCCAAAGGGTATACCTCACTGAACATACAATAGACATCATCTGAGATTAGCCTCTAGTTTTTGGACATATTTAATGATGCTGAAGTTCCTGAAAATTTTAAAAAAGCTGAGCCAGAGAAATCTTATATTTGACTATTATCATGAGGAATATTAGTGATAATTTAGAGGCAGGACAAGTTTATCGAACTGAGCAACCCTATAGAATATTTAGTCTATAGATCTCATAAATTACAGAAACAAAATTGTTAATACTGAGACAAGGTATCCTTTTATTTCTCCATTGCATATTCAGTAATCAGCATATAACACTAGCTCATTGACTGAAAGGGGACCAAATCATTTGCGAAATTTTCCATTCCTTAATTAGATTAGACTGTTAATTATTATATGGCATAAATCATTTATATAATTATATTCAAGTATAATGGTAAGTCATATAAATAGAAGAAATTGTAAAAACAATAACTGGTATCTTTAGAAGGGGAAATATCCTTGCAGAGTATAGCTGGAGAAACTATTAAGGACCTACCTATGATAAAAAGTCAAAGGAACATTTGTTTGGCAAAAAAAAAAAAAAAAAAAAAAAAATCACACTATTAACAGGGGCCAGAACCAGAGGATTCTGGTTGCTGAGCTGATCTAAAACTCAGAGTTTAATTTTACAAAGGCAATACTTTAGGAAGCACATAACAATTACTTCTATTCCAACAATATCTGTTTTGAACTATTAATTTATAATTGTAATTAAAAGGAGGGGAAAAAATCTAAGGTCTTAATCTAAAATTGCATTTTAATTTCCTGGATCTTGGTGAGTGAGAAGGGGAATAAGGTAAAAAAGTAAGAGAGCCAATGGTTGTAAATATCTCTCTGTTAGAACTTCTTGATGAGAAGGGTTTATTTTACGTAAAGCAAAATAAAATGAGAGATCAGTTCAAGGAGCAATCTACATTAAAATTTTAGGACCTTGCACATGCCTAGAGTTATACGAAATTGCCAAATTTAAATACATTAGAATACAGTTCTCTCCTAATAGAAGCTATTGAATAAACAGTGATCACAGGAAGACTAAATTACATGCTAATTTGTCAGTCATTTATACTACGTAACTTTCTAAACATTCCAAGATAATTCAAGAAAGAGTAACTTTCTAAACATTCCAAAATAATCCAAGGAAGAGTAAAATATGATACAAAGCACATGCCTTACCTCTGTGTGTAGTTTATAATTAGATTGAAAAATAACCAAAAAGACAGGCATCAAGAGGAAAAGAGACTCAGAGAGGCAGCCAAAGAAATGCCAGACAGTGAGAAAAGTGAAGAAAAACACAGGCAGCCATTCAGATGAACTGTTAATAAGACAAGTGCCAAGATTTCCATATGGGCAGTGTGGTAATACTATATGTAGACATATACTAAGCATTTTAATAGCCAGGTTTCACTAGGAGCTCAAAACAGTAGAGGCTAGACAACAGCGTGCTCATTATTATTTTTCCCTTGAGCCAAACATGCATATAAAAGAAAGCAAAAATGTTATCCATTGGAACAAAACCAAAAGGAAAAGTTATTTTAATGAGCCTAATATATTCTAAGTAAATGATACTGTTCCTAGGGTAATTAGTGTCCTAGAACATCTGTTACATTACCAGGGAAAACAAAATCTAATTTTATCTCCTGATACTCAAAAACATTTATAAACCTGCAAATGACACCATCATGCCGTGAAGAAATACACAATACAAGGTAATTGCAATTGTAAAACTAAATGGAGCTTGGAGAGCCAGGCATTTTATCGGACATTGACATTAGACATTAATTTGCTATTAACTAATGAAGACATGGCAGCTGAGCTGCATACCCATTTACAAAAAATCAAATCCTAAATCTCCATTGTATATATGTGATTTAAAAGGTTTAAAAACACAGTGAGACCTGGGGATAAAAGTATATGTTTATAAAAAAAATAAAATAATTAATTAAAAAAAAAAAAAAAAACACAGTGAGACCATGGGAATATTTCATTTCGTTTTTCCTACAACTTACCTTAGTTTCTATTATCATGTAAAATCCGGTAAGATGGAGTTCTAACGTCTTGCACCAAAAGACCACAAGAAATTGCCTCCTGCCCCAAGCATCTCTATTCTTTCACCAATAAAAGAATGGTAGTTCTTCAAGCAATATCTGTTCCCATTTCACCAGTTATGTGACGTACAGCTTAGGACGAGAAAATATTTAACGCCAGTCTTTACTTGTGAAAGAAACTGCTAATGTCCCCCAATATGTGTTTTCTTATTCTTTTAAATAGTACTATAAGCCTAATTTTTATATGGGCACATGGATATATAATAGATCAGAGAATGTATGGCGAAAAAACAAAAACAGAGGAAACACAAGCTGATAAAGTTCAGGAAAGAAGTGGAAGAAAAATCGAGTAAGAACATGGGAAAACTAAAGAATAATTAGAGTTGAGTAAATTACAAGACACAGGTACATTGGAAAAGATAAAAGAAAAACTTTAAAAAGAAAGAGTTAAAATGTGTTTTATAAAATGGGTGTATCTGTATAAAACCCATTTTGAAAGAGTATAAAACCCATTTAAAGAATCAGACAAAGGAGCACAGAAAATATTTAAAATATAAATTAAATTTTCTAAAACAAAAGGAAGAATTTGTTCAACTGGTACAAAAGACACACCATATACCAAAACCATTTCACAATGAGATGTATGTATCCTAGTCACATTATCATTAGGTAAAGAAAAAATTCTCTGGGTGGCCACACAGTGTGACCAAATCATTTTTAAGCAGTCAAAATTCTGTCTGATCTTAGTTTTCTCTACCACAATATTCAGCATTAGAAAGTAGTAGGAAAAAATGGCCGTGAAGACCTGAAAGACATAAGGTATGATCCAATAATTTTCCACTCAGAGTTTTGAACAAGCAAAACAGAAATATTGCTATGAGCTCACCTTGAAGAAGTGACATGAGTGATAATTTTTGCCAAACAGGAAAGAATGGGAAGCTATAGCAAAATGATTAGAAGAGACTATTGAATCTACTTAACTAAAACATGTGGGGAGCAGGATTATAAAACTTATATAAATGTTATAGATCCTGAAAGTATAATAATCTAACAAAATAGGCAAGAGAAAAAAGAAGGCTGGAAAATTTTTTAAATGTAAAGTTATTTTTCTTACAGTTAGTTGAAAAGCTGTATTACTTAAATGTGATTAATTAGAGACATTTCAGTTTATTTAATAACACATATACATTAAGAAATACAACACTGTCAACTAAATTGAGTGTGGAGAATGAAGGGTAGTGAGAGAAATATCCTATCATAATCATTCCTCCTTCTAGAGAATAAACAGTAAAATATAGACCATAGAGGATTTTATACAAATTTCTAGCTTAGGGATATCCAGTTTAAAAATAGCTTTAACAAAACACAAACTAGGGGCACCTGGGTGGCTCAGTTGGTTAAGCGACTGCCTTCACCTCAGGTCATGATCCTTCAATCCCTGGATCAAGTCCCACATCCGGCTCCCTGCTCAGTAGGGAGTCTGCTTCTCGCTCTGACCTCTCTCCTCTCATGCTCTCTCTCTCTCCCAAATGAATAAATAAAATCTTTAAAAGAAAGAAAGAAAGAAAGAAAGAAAGAAAGAAAGAAAGAAAGAAAGAAACAAAGAAAGAAAGAAACAAAGAAAGAAACAAAGAGAAACACAAACTACATGGGGTGCCTGGGTGGCTCAGTGGGTTAAGCCTCTGCCTCTGGCTCAGGTCATGGTCTCAGGGTCCTGGGATTGAGCCCCGCATCAGGCTCTCTGCTCAGAATATGAGCCTGCTTTCTCCTCTCTCTCTGCCTGCCTCTCTGCCTACCCATCTCTGTCTGTCAAATAAATAAATAAAATCTTAAAAAAAAAAACAAAACACAAACTACGAAACAAAATATTGAAAAAATATCCTATACAAACTAAAAGTATGATATAAAAGGACATATTCTATCAATCATACCAACATATTGTAGGGCTAAACTCAACTATTATATATAAAAGAAGCTAACAAATTAGAAAACAAAGTGAAACCCAGGCATATGTTGACTCCAAGAGAAGAAATTGAAAAACACACACAACCACACACATTCATTCACACACATACACAATCCACTACACAAAACCCTCATTGTATGCCAAAACAGTCGAATGAATATAGATAGAATTTTCCTATAGCCATCTAATAGAATGAGAAATGAACAAGATAATGAGAAAAAAGACCTAAAGAAATGAAAATTAACAACTAACTTTCTCTTCAAAAACATGAATCAAAGATAAAATTCAAAATGGAAATTATGGAATATACAGAAAAATATGAGTGTTAGTATAATTACTTAGCAAAACTCCTGGGGCTATACCTGGGAGAGCCTAGATGAATATTCCTACCTTAAATATTCATATTCAATTACAAAATTAAATAAACAATTACATATTAAGTACTTTGAAAAAGAATAACACAAAAGCCCAAGGAAAGCCGAATTGAGGAACTGATAAAAATACAAGTTGAGATAAATAAAATTGCATGAAAATATTAGAAATCCTGTTGAAAATATCAATAAAATAATAAACCATTAACTAAATAAAGTTTTTAAAAAGATTCATGTGAAATTATTTATCTCAATTCTATGAAAATACATTTTAAAACTTGGATTAAATGATTATTTTAGAAAAAAATAACTTATTAAAAGTTACCAGAAAAAATAGACTACCTAAAGCAATCAACATGGAAAATATGAAAGATGCTGTCAGACTGTTACCATTGTGCAAATGACATGTGATGGTTATACCAGAAATTCTACCAAACTGGAGCAGTGGTTCCAACACCTGGAGAGCTTATTAAAGCACAGATCAGTGGCCCTAACACTGGAGATTCTAATTCACATTTCTGGGATGAGGCCATGAATTTGTATTTCAAAAAAGTTTCTACATCAGTGGCTCTCAGCAGGTGGAGTTTTGTTCACCAGGGGATATCTGTCAATGTTTGGGGATATTTGTTATTGCAGTTACCATGTGGGAGGGTGCTAATGACAAGGTAGATAGAAGCCAGAGATGTTGCACAGGAGAGTCCCCACAACAAAGAATAACCCAGCCCAAAACATTCCCAGGTCTGAAGTTCTGGGTATTGCTAATTCTGTTGGTCTCTAGACCACACTTTGAGCAGTGCTGTTCTAGAGTGCAAGGGGACACAATTTCTTTCAAGAATCAGATGGCAAATACTTCAGGCATAGTGCTCCACATAGAGTCTCTGTCACACATTCCTTGTTTATTTTTGTAACCCTTTAAAAATATAAAAATGTATTCTTAGCTAGTAGTCCTTACCAGAACAGATCCTTCTGAGAATAATAGGTACACAAATTTGTTGTGTGATACAAATACAAAGAACAGAAATTCTTCTGTAATGTGAAAAAATATATCTTTCTTAGTCTTAAAACTAATCATCAAAATTAATTACAAATTCTAGCAGGCCATTAAGATCAGGGAGAAAAACAGGATCTTCACTACCACCACTGTTCTTTTACACTTTCTAGTGATGATAGCCCATATAATTATACACGAGAAATAAATGATTCTTCTAGAGGTTGACAAGCAGCAGCGGAGTTGAAACTAGCTGGATGACCACTATATCTGTGTTTTTCTTTGTAGGGCACTATAGAAGCTGAATTTCCTAATAGGCAATTCCGTATGATTGAGTTCTACAGGTAGAACATGGATAGAAGTGAGGCAGACTAATTCCAAGTTTGCTTAATAAAAACATTCCAAGTGATTCTGGTTCTTTCTTCCCACGTCTGCCAGCTGAAGACAGAGAATGCAATGCAGAATTCTGAGGCCTGAGAACAGGGGTTGGCAAACTGTGGTTCACGGGCCAAATCTGGCCCGCTGCCTAAGTTGTAAATTCAGTTTAATTGCACAGCCATGCCTCAACATATACGTATTGTCTGTGGGGGCTTTCAAGCTACAACAACAGTTGAGTAGTTGCAAGAGAGACTGTATGGTCAGCAAAGCTTAAAATATTTACTGTCTGGCCCGGTATGGAAACAAAATTTGACAACCCTTGTCTTCAGATGATAGAAATAGAAAATTGAAGATACCTATGTCCCTGAATTACTCTTTGGGTATGGTCACCCCACCCCTTCATACTGCATTGGACTATATTGCAAAATAAAATTTTATTTTGTTAAGCCACTGAGATTTAGTGCTTATTTAGAAGCTAGTTAGTGTTGGAGGTGTCTGGGTGGTTCATTCAGTTAAGTGTCTGCCTTTGGCTCAGGTCCTGATCCCCGGGTTCTGGGATTGAGCCCTGTGTCAGGCTCCCTACTCAAGGAGAGACTGTTTCTCCCTCCCCTCCCTCCTAGTGATCTCTCTCTATCACAAATAAATAAATAAAATCTTAAAAAATTTCATTTCTTTTGATGGCTGCATAGTATTCCATTGTGTATATATACCACATCTTCTTGATCCATTCATCTGTTGATGAACATACTATGCAGCCATCAAAAGAAATGAAATCTTGCCATTTGCAACAACATGGATGGAACTAGAGCGTATCATGCTTAGCGAAATAAGTCAAGCAGAGAAAGACAACTATCATATGATCTCCTTGATATGAGGAAGTGGTGATGCAACATGGAGGCTTAAGTGGGTAGGAGAAGAATAAATGAAACAAGATGGGATTGGGAGGGAGACAAACCATAAGTGACTTTTAATCTCACAAAACAAACTGAGGGTTGCTGGGGGGAGGGGGTTTGGGAGAAGGGGGTGGGATTATGGACATTGGGGAGGGTATGTGCTTTGGTGAGTGCTGTGAAGTGTGTAAACCTGGTGATTCACAGACCTGTACCCCTGGGGATAGAGTATTATGCCTCCATCAGAAAGGATGAATACCCAACTTTTGTAGCAACATGGACGGGACTGGAAGAGATTATGCTGAGTGAAATAAGTCAAGCAGAGAGAGTCAATTATCATATGGTTTCACTTATTTGTGGAGCATAACAAATAGCATGGAGGACATGGGGACTTAGAGTGGAGAAGGGAGTTGGGGGAAATTGGAAGGGGAGGTGAACCATGAGAGACTATGGACTCTGAAAAACAATCTGAGGGTTTTGAAGGGACGGGGGGGTGGGAGGTTGGGGTACCAGGTGGTGGGTATTATAGAGGGCACGGATTGCATGGAGCATGGGTTGTGGTGCAAAAATAATGAATACTGTTATGCTGGAAATAAAAAAAAATAAAAAAAAAATCTTAAAGAAAAAAAGAAGCTAGCTAGTGTTAACTACCTTGGGAAGGTAAAATTATGAGCAGATATGATTGGTTACCTATAATATTCAAGAGAATCAACTGAAAATTTATGCAAAGTGAGGAGGGTTTATATAAAGGCAGATGGTTACAAAATTAATTAAAAGAATCGATAGTACCTATCTATCTATTTAAACAATCACCAGTAATGGTTTAGAAAACTCTCAAACATGCAACAGAAGTAAGACATACCTACACTAAATTTGACCTGAAATGTGGAAACTCTATTTGAATAAAACTTTAAAACATTACTTGGAGATACCAAAAGTAACTAGGACATATCTTATCTTGATTAAACTTATAACTATAATATCGATGTCAATTCTCACCAAGTTGACTCAGAATAATAACTTATTTCCAATAATAATGTCATGGGATTGTTTTCCCCCAACTACACAGGTTTATGCCATTCTTTATACAGAAATACCAACAGGAAAAAGTAACTAGGACATAGACATTATAACTTTCCCCAAAATAAATGCTATATGGATCAATGAAGTTAAAATGAAAAATAAAACATAAAAGTTCTAGAAGAAACTATGGGAAAGTACTTTTAATAATCTCAGAGTGTAGAAGACCTTCCCAAGCATGATGCAAAATCATTAACCCATTCTAAAAAAAGAAATGATTAAAAATTTCAACTCAATAAATTCTACCAATATCTCTTTCTCTCATATATACATGTGGAGGCACACACACACACACACACACACACGTGTGCATGTACATACATATATCCATGTATGTATGTATATATGTGTATGGGTTAGTATTAGCACTGTGAAATGTAAAAAAAATCTTAAAATATTTTCTCACCAATCAGATTGCCAAAAATAAAAAAAAGTTTGCCAACACACAATGTTGGAGAGAGGGTGAATTAAAAGATACTTTTATACATTGCTAGTAGTGGTGTAAATTGGCAAAATTCCCATAGATAACAATTTTCAGATTATTTACCATAATTAAAAATCACTTGAGAAGTTGTATATATGCCAAATGTTGCATAAGTATTATTTATAATAGCAGAAAGTTGGAAACAATCAAAATGCCTGTCAATAGAGGACTGATTAAATAAATTGGGGTATAGCCTTATAATATAATCCTATGTAGCACCTATGAAAATGAAGAAGTACTTGTGTGTATATGCACACATACAAACTCAAAGACATATTTTTATGAGAAAGAAAAACAAAGAATCAAATCTGTAGTTTGCTGCATCTTTATAAAAAAGATGAAAAAGGTAAACCTGGTGATTCAAAGACCTGTACCCCTGGGGATAAAAATATATGTTCATAAAAAATAAAAAATTAAAAAAAAAAGATGAAAAATACTTGTGTGTGTCTGTGTATACATTAAATAGCTCTGGAAAAATATATAAAGAAGTAGTAACTAAGGTTGTCTCTCAAGGGCAACTGGGTGGCTGAGGAACAGAAATAGGAGGGAAATATTTCACCCTATGCTCTTTTGAATATTTAAATTTTTAAAAATTCTAAATATGGGGGCACCTAGGTGGCTCAGTTGGTTAAACATCCGACTCTTGATTTTTTTTTTCAAAGATTTTATTTATTTTTTTGACAGAAAGAGATCACAAGTAGGCAGAGAGGCAGGCAGAGAGAGAGAGGAGGAAGCAGGCTCCCTGCTGAGCAGAGAGCTCGATGCGGGACTCGATCCCAGGACCCTGAGATCATGACCTGAGCCGAAGGCAGCGGCTTAACCCACTGAGCCACCCAGGCGCCCCCCCGACTCTTGATTTTGACTGAGATCATAGTGCTGGGTTGTGAGATCAAGCCCCAAGTCAGGCTCCACACTGGGTGTGGAGTCTGCTTAGGATTCTCTTTTCTCCCCCTTTCCCTCCACCTCTCCCCCTACCCACACGCGCTGGCTCTCTCTCTCTCTCAAAATGCTAAATATGCCTGTATATTCATATGTAAATCAATATAGATCAATCTATATCTGGATATACAAATATACTTAACATTTAGGTATGTTTAACATAGAGCTATAAAAAATATATTTTAAAATAGATATATGTAAGTTGCTGTGTTTAACGCAGATATATAAATACATGAAAACTGTTGTGCTTTCCTCTGACTCAGTAATATATAAGTAAAGGCAAAGGTTTATTTCTTTGAATCTGGGATTTAGAGAAAAACACTTTATTTCCAGAAAGGAGTGAAAATACAAATAGGCAAAGGAGGGACCCTTTGCAAAACTGGATATAGAGGAAATAATGCCAAAAAAGTGACTTATCACCTTTATTCTTTTAGGATTTTATTTACTGAGAGACACAGAAAGAGCATGAGCATAAGCAGGAGGAGGAGCTGAGGGAGAGGAGAAGCAGACTCCCCACTGAGCAGGGAGCCCAAGGCGGGGCTCAATCTCAGGACTCCAGGATCATGACCTGAGCAGAAGGCAGAAGCTTAACCAACTGAGCCACCTAGGTGTCCTGACTTAATGCCTTTTTATCTATTTCTGTAGGCCTTATAATTTATACAAACTCATAACCAAGAAGGGAATTGGAGCTAATAATATTTAGAGGCTCTAAACATTAGAAATATCTAAAATATTATAAGTAAGAAACTCATAGTAAGAAGTCATGACAAACTATTAAAATTAATCTTTTCTTTCAAAGGTCAGACATCACAAACACACACACACACAAAATTCAGTGAAGCTAGAATCCACCAGTTCTTTGAAACACATAGACGAGGCTTTACATAACTGCCTGTCAACCATTCCAATCACAATATTAACTGCTTGGAAATTTCAGGAAAGCTGTTGCTAAGAAAACTTCAAATCCTTTATTTGAAATATGCCTCTCAGCTGCTGGATTAATATAGTTTCGTGACTTTGGTTTTGGGCTGGAAAATGAGATGAGGAACTCAATGATGCAGAAAAGGCATAAAAGTTTCCCTTCCTTTAAAGGTACCAGTTTGTGGTTATTAAAACTCTGAGCTCTCCATGAGTCTGATCTGCTTTGAGGCACATAATTTTTAAAAAATTATGCATCCTTACAGCATCAGAGAAACACATATACACAAATTAGATTTTGTCCAAAACCAGCCAAAGACACTGTCTTGGAATTAACCCTCTAATAATGATTTTTTCCAATAAGATATATAACAGAAACAATATTCTCAATGAGCACATAATTTTGCATGTTTACATGAACTGAAAACACTTAGTGACTAATGAAATAGACCCCATCAGTTGCCTAAAATTTTCCTTAATTCTTTGTGAGAATTCCCACATTAATTATTAATTAGCAATTAATAGTAGAAGGTGTAATCACAGTATGCCTTCTACAAGGTTACAGTTGCTTAAAATTTTCATAATTACAACATAGTTAATTCTAAATCATGAGTTTAATATTCTCAATTAGTATTTTTGTTATCAAAAATAACATCTAGCAATTTTAAAGAATGATATGAGCAATGACCTATCTCAAGTCAACTCTGAACTGTGGAAAAGATTCAGGATACGCAAACCAAGGAAGCAAAATGGTACCCTGGGGAGCTTTAGCTACTTCTGTTCATGTAAACTGAATATTAAATTTCATTTGTCATTGCTGAATGTGAAGGAAATCTCTCCACAGTTATTATTTTTTTCAGTAATCCCTCATAATAATATCATTTAATTTTTATCTTCATTTTAAGAAGAGTTTCAGCTAAGACATGTTTTGCAGATAAAATATATTAAAATCAATAACCTAAAAGCAATAAAACTGAGGGGAATGGGAAATGAGGGAGGAAAAACAAAATAAAATATGAAAAATCGACAGTTTTTATATAACAAATGTACACCTGGAGTAAAGGTAAAGCACACCATTTTCTTTTAATGACACTGAAGAGAAATTTTTCTATGGGTCATATTGAGAATAAAATGGAAATAAGAAACACATCTTTACAATACACACACTGACAAGTTAGTTTTCATAGGCCTTTATCTTATGTCTCTACATATAGTTAGGCACATAGAATCAAGTCAAATTAGATTTCAACAAAAACAATGCTGTGATGGGAAAGTAGGGCCATCTATTAACAAGTATCTATGTGAATTTTTGATGGCCTCAAAATTTAATCACAGGATCAATGAGCAATTTTTAATAATAACAGAATTATATAGGATGTTATCAAAAGAAGTTCATTTACGTACTTTAAAGGCATGGGAAATTCAGCCCAGAGCATCATATAATGGAGAGCAATGGATCAAAAGTGTATGATTTGCTCTGTGGTTGGTGCTTAGGCTCCAAATCAGTGGACCAAGCATGGCTCCTGGTTGGCCTGGAATGGATGGCCCTGAGAAAAGTAGGGCTATGCTGGAGGTAACAGAGTTCAACCTCCTAGGGCTGAACATGATAAAGCTAGTCAACATTGGGTCAAGGTTTTGGGAGTACAGACATACACTTGAGAACATTATTTAACCTAAAAAGTCCTCATGGTAGTAGTTTGTCCCATGGTTATTTGTCTCCTTCTTATATAAGACTGTTTACCTCCTTTTTCAAAAGATAGAATGAAGTATGTTCAGCTACTTTGCATTTCAGCCAATAAAATGTCTGCCCTTACAAAATAAATCGGTGAACTAAAGACTGAAACAGGTTTTTCCTAGTCTTTTCCTACTATATTCCATTTCACCTCTGTGTCCCCCATATAGACGTCAGTCTTCTCTCCAGTTTTTGTCTCTACTTCAGTGTATCATAGAGTAATGAGGTGGCTTGCATTGAACTTTCTCATTTTTTCCTGTTTCTCAAAAGAATATAAAGACATATCTCTCATCATTTCTAGAATTTCTATTAATTTTCTATGGTTTTCCTGTGTACTTTAAAAAAATTATTTATTTGAGAGAGAGAGATGGAGGGGCTGAGGGAGGGGGAGAGAGAATCTCAAATGACTCCATGTTAAGCACAGAGCTGCCCAGGGGAATCCATCTCATGATGTTAAGATCTTGACCTGAGGTAAAACCAAGAGTCAGATGTGTAACTGATTGTACCACCTAAGTGCCCCTTTCCTGTGTACTTTTAATTACCCAACAGTCTGTATTCCCCGTAGTTCTATTATTTTCTCAAAAGTCATAATAATTTTAATATTGAGTCTGATGGTTTTTTATTCAATGGTTACCACAGGAACTAATCCAAAAGTATAGGACAGGAGTTGGATCTCATGTTTTCAAGTCCAGAGTAGGTAAACAAATATCTCTTTGTCTACTAGGATATATAGAACTCATTCTGTTCAGGAGTTCTGCGGCACATGAAATACCTCTCAAAGGCCTCTATGTATTACAATACGTTAAATGACCTCCTCCATGAAATCAATGAAACAATATGCAGCCAATGAACTATACTTAGTCAATCTAATCAGATACCTTTGATTAATTATAAGTATTCTGTGCTTCAGTTCTGCAAGCATATTTACTTGAGCTTCCTTGTTTATACTATATCTTCTCTCCCTGGAATAATTAAAAATTGCTTTTCCTATCAAAATTCTGCCATCTCCCACCTGTGAAATTTAGTGATCAAAATATTTAAAGTAATGGCACTCTTCAGAACTACACAATTTTATCAGTTGTTCTTTAATGAGTAATCACATATGGCCTTCCATTCTTTTCATAGTTGCTTATATCCATTCTTATTTCCCTTATCAGAATATAATCCTTTTGATAAAGGCATCCATTATTAATCTTTATATACCCTAAGAATGCTTAATATCGTGCCTGTATTATCAGGTCATTCAATTCTTGGTGAATGAATGAAGATTTCCAGTGTCCACATAAATCATGTAACAATTCCAACAAATTATTAATTAATACAGCAACACTCATTGGGCTGGGTTCATTAGAGTCATTTAGATGTAAACTAATCAATGATAAGAAAACACTGCTTTTTTTCAATATCTTCCCTTCCTTTAGGATATTATATGAACAAATATTCATAAAAAATTTTAGGAGTCCATAAATGTAAAGCTTAAATTAGCCATTGCAAAGGAAATCACTTTTCCATATGGAACATACATGGGTATACCCAAGGCAATTCATCTAGACATGATCCCAAACTCCCTCCCTTGTAAGCACTGAATATTTATAAATATTTGTCACAATTTAATTTTTATAACTTTAAAAGGTAGGTATCCTTTATTCTATCATATTGATAAGGAAATTAAACCCAGAGATGTTATTACGTAGATGCCCAAAATCACACAATTAGTCAGTGATAATAGGGAGATCCCACCTCCTTAGCTTCCATCATTTTACGTCAGTGGAATAAAGAAGACATTTTAGGGGGGGCACCTGGGTGGCTCAGTGGGTTAAAGCCTCTGCCCTCAGCTTGGGTCATGATCTCAGGGTCCTGGGATCGAGCCCCACATCGGGCTCTCTGCTCAGCGGCGAGCCTGCTTCCTCCTCTCTCCCTCTCTGCCTGCCTCTGCCTAGTTGTGATCTCTGTGAAATAAATAAATAAAATCTTTAAAAAAAAAAAAAAAGAAGAAGAAGAAGAAGACATTTGGGGACCTAAGACTATTTTGTTTTCTTCTAGAAGACTGTATTTTTAATTAAAAAAATATTTATTCATTTGTTTGTTCATTTATTTATTTTGAGAAAGAGAGGGCAAACAGGAGGTGGTAGAGGGGTAGAGGGAGAGGGAAAGAGAGAATCCCAAGCAGGCTCCATGCCAAGAATGGAGGTCATTGCTGGGTTCAATCTCAACATTCAGAGATCATGACCCGAGCTGAAATCAAGAGTCAGATGCTAAACCCACTGAGCTGCCCAAGCGCTACCCAGAAGAGTGTGGCTCAGTGAATAGAGATGACAGAGTTCTTTACTGCTTTACCTCAGTTTCATCTATATAATCTGATTATATGTTCCGCCACTGGAGTTTTCTAAGGAAAATAATTGTATGCTTAAAAACATAAGAAATATGGTTGAGTTTCATTCTTCTACACATAGCTGTCCAATTTTCCCAGCACCATTTTTGAAGAGGCTGTCTTTTTTCCATTGAGTATTTTTTCCTGCATTGTTGAAGATTATTTGACCATAGAGTTGAGGGTCCATATCTGGACTCTCTACTCTGTTCCACTGCTCTGTGTGTCTGTTTTTGCACAGTACCATGCTGTCTTGGTGATCACAGCTTTGTAGTAAAGCTTGAAAACAGCCAATGTGATGTCCCCAGCTTTAGGAAACAAGTGTTGGAGAGGATGTGGAGAAAAAGGAACCTCTTAAACTGTTGGTGGGCATGCAAATTGGTACAGCCACTTTGGAAAACAGTGTGGTGATGCCTCAAAAAATTAAAAATAGGGCTACCCTATGACCCTGCAATTGCACTAATTGGTATTTACCCCAAAGATACAGATGCAGTGAAAAGAAGGGCCATCTGTACCCCAATGTTCATTGAAGCAGTGTCCACAACTGCCAAACTGTGGAAAGAGCCAAGATGTCCTTCAGAAAGAATGAATACCCAACTTTTGTATCAACACAGATGGCACTGGAGGAGATTAAGCTGAGTGAAATAAGTCAAGCAGAGAAAGTCAATTATCATATGGTTTCACTTACTTGTGGAGCATAAGAAATAACATGGAAGACATTAGGAGAAGGAAAGGAAATGTGAATTGGGGTAAATCAGAGGGGGAGAGGAACCATGAGAGACTGTGGACTCTGAGAAACAAACTGAGGGTTTTGGAGGGGAGAGGTGGGGAGGTGAGCTTCATAGTGGGTATTAAGGAGAGCACTGGGTGTGCTGCATAAACAATGAATCTTGGAACACTGAAAAAATGAAATATAAATAAAAATAAAAACAGAAGAAGAAAATAAAAATCCAGACTTCTTATTCCAATTTTAAGTTTGGTCCCCTTGTGTTTTCCATTTTCACTTTTTTCCCGCAAATGCATAATAATGCTTTATCTCCTCTGTTTCTCACAAGAAAGACATAAGGATAAAGTGATTCTGAAGGGCACATAGAAAATATTGATTAGTACTATACTGTATTTAAAATTCTATGGTTATGTGTGCCTAAATGTTTACATTAAAATTTGGGGATATTATAACAGAAGTCATATGGTTTGGGGACGAAAAGGCATATGTGTGGAGATCTAATCATCTGGATTCAATTCCTGGCTTTTTTACTCATGAAGCTAATTAGTTAACTCTTCTGAGTCTTAGTTTTCTTGATGGTAAAATGGAGATGACAATATACATCTTATGATGGTGATATGAGAATTACACAAGGTTATGTCTATAAAGCACTTGTTTCCGTATCTAAGTACAGAGGAAGCAATTAATAAAGGTAAGGTATTCTTACATTTTGTGGACAATTACATTATTTTTCTTAATTCTTTACTTCTCTCTCTTTCTTTGCCATGCAAGTCTGATTAACCTTTCCTGTTTCTCGAACTTAGGCTTTAACTAATGGGATGTTACAGACATGAGGCAAACGACACTTGATACACACTTGTATTATTGAGTTTTTCCTTCTGGAATTACCAAGCACAGGTCAAGCCCCAAGTAGCCCACAGTCCAAGGAAGAGAAAAGGCACGTGGAGTAAATCTGATTCCACCTGCAACTTAGAATCTAGCCTAGCCAAGCCCAGCCTCCAGCAGCCAACTGAAAATCCAACGTGAAAGTAACGATTAATGACTATTGTAAGACATTGAGCAACACTATAGAAAATGGTACTTAGAATGAAGCCTCGAATTAAAGTACTACTGGGCAAAAATCCTAATATATGTAGCACTGACTTTCAGGTCAGGTGGTGAGAGACAATAAACTATAATAGGAAGCTAGAAAAATAGGAGACATTTCAGGTAGTGGCAAAATATTTGGTAAAAATGTTGCCTCTGATTACTTGGAGACAGAAAATACACTTACTACATTCATAAACCCAGCCAAACAGATTTCTGGTGAGAATATTTAAAAAATGAGCAAGCTTCTGCTACATGTATTTGCCAGAGTGTTACAAGAAATAGACAATCTCAGCAAACAACAGACTGGTTTGCAAAAAGAATTGAGAGGACATATGGTGAGCCCAAAATGCTGGGTTTTGTACTGGACAGGAAAACAAAAATTTCTCATTTCTAGCCTTGTCAGTCAGTAAAAACATCATCCAATGAAAGTATGACTTGGGGGGGGAATCAAACCATAAATACCTGTGACTATCTATCATAGTGCCTGACACTTGGAAACATCCAATAAGTTTACAATCTCTTATATTATAACAGGGCTGGTTTCATGCAGCAGAATATTATAAAGCAGTTAAATGAACTAAACACTAAATGTATCAACATGGATAGAACTTTAAAATAATAAAGCTAAATGATAAAAACAAGCTATGAAAGGAGATAGAGACAATGAGGGGACTTAGTAAACTTTTAATATGAACCTAGTGTATGTTTTAAGGATACACATGTATGTGGAAATAGGCAAAAGCATGCATGGATAGTAAACACACTAACTTCAGGAAAGCAGTTAATTCCAACATGAAAAGGAGGGATAAAGATAATGATTTTGCTGCATTATAACATTTTATTCCTTTAAAAAATGCTGTCTGAAAAAAATACGGCAAAATGTGAATTCTGTTAAACAAAGGTGGTCCATACATGGTTATCTTTTTAAATAAATTGGCTTACTTTTCTGAGTTTCTGAAATCTTTCATAATTAAAAACTAAAAATAATATTCAACAGAAAAGCAATGAAAGCTTTCCTCTAGGTATATAGCTTCAGACTAGTTCTTCATACATGGAAAAAAAAAAAGGAGAGATACTATTTAAAGACTGAATTACCCATTTTGCTACTTGGATCATCTTGCTGTACCTTGGTGTTATAATGCAACTTTCAGAACCCCAAAATGGGGTCTAGAAATTAATATATTGTCCCTTGCTTTGTGTGTGTTTGTGTGTGTATGAATGCAATGAAAAAGAACCCAATTTACCTGTTTGTTTGCCTGAGTAGCCACCAAGGAAAAAAAATATATAACCCTAATTTCTTGCACCAGTTACTTTTGAAGGGTATCTTACCACTGCATGCAATCAATTACAACACTGGTACTGAAACAGAACCTGGAGTAGAATACAGGTCAGGGAGGGGGTTATAATTAAATATCTGAATGAAGAAAGAAATACTATCTGCCCCAGAAAGCCAGGTGAGAGTTTAAAAACAAGCAAGGGGTGCCCAGGTGGCTCAGTCAGTTAAGTGGCTACCTCCGGCGCAGGTCATGATCTTGGGGTCCTGGGATCGTGTCCCACGTGGGCCTCCCTGCTCAGTGGGGTGCCTGCTTCTCCCTCTCCTCCCCATTCCTGCTCTCTCTCTCTCGCTATCTCTGACTCTCTCCATCAAATAATAAAATCTTTTTTAAAAAAAGTAAAAACAAGCAAGTTGTTGTGTTCACCTGTCTCCTGCATATCCTGTCAAGTTTCAACAAGTAAGCGGCACGTATTTTCATCAGACATTTCATCAGACATCTCACTTTGTGTTTTCTGAGACTCATGTACCTGCACTATTTTCAAAAGAACATTTTGAGAGGAAGCAATCAGGTCAAGGAAGCAGTGGGGGGGTGGCAGGGATGGGGACGACCAGTAAACAGCTTAAGTGTTGAGTAACCAATTTTTATAATGTTAATGAATAAATCCAAATATCTCCATAAACTGGAAAAAAAAGTTTTTAAAAGCTAAATGCAATTTCTAAAGCTCTAAAAATGCAGTTTTTAAGGCCATTTCCCTTAGGTGGTTAATTGTCTTGGCATCCAGTGGAGATGCGTGCTTATTATTACGCAAGGACTTTAATTTACCCAACATGATGGCAAGAGTGTTTCATGCCCATTAGTTTATGCACACAAAAACTTTAGGCAAGTTTTCTTTTTATTTGGAAATTTATCTTCCCAAGTGCCTCTATTTATAAGGTCACATTGGACAATGAAGAATTGGATAATGCAAAATATTCACTTATACTGACCTATAAAATTAGTTCCCATTCAAATAGTATCCCCAGCTTACCATACAGTAGTAGCACACAACTGCAAATATGATTTGTTCTACGTTAGATGAAATACACTTATTTATATAGCTCTGCACTTTTAAGATAAGTCCTAATAAAATGTATTCATTTATTATTTATTATAAAATTGAATCCCTTAAAATGGATTCGCTTTCTTCTATTTTCCATTTTCTTTAATTAAAAGCATGCTCTGTCTTATTATAATTCTTAGATGAATAAACTTATGTCAAAAGGCAGACTGTCTCAATTTTTCTCATACCCAGAGAACACCACACCAACAGCTTGGACACATCCAGGTCTAACGAATTTCAATTTCATGCTTTCACCCACTATGCCGTTTTAGTCTCCAAGGGAAAATAAGAGCCCCCATACCTGAAGCACAGCGGTAGAGGGTTGTGGAGACACACTGACAGTAAGAGTCTTGGTGAATGGGAATGGAAACCTTGGGAGCTACTAGCAAACACAAGACCTTTGAAAATGGGAACATGCATTCACCAGGGTAGCAAGAATCACTACACAAGAGAAACAAGTATCCTGCTTTTTTCCTCAAGAAGCTGGAAACCAGTTTGACAGAGTGACTTGGATATTGTTTCAACTCAGCCTCCCCCATCTCAGAATCTTTGCAACTGATCTATTTATGTGGGTGATACTCAGCCAAATCCACTAAAATGTATCAGTTTGGTTCAATAATCCATGCCTGCTTTCTAAGAAATAAACACCCTAGAGCATAGTGTTCTGTTACCCTTCCAATTCAATAAAACAATGCAAACACTGCTGCACCTGATCAATAACTCAACCCAGATTTGGTCCATGCCCTCAAGGTGCTCACAAAGATATACAATGCTCATTAAATTGTACTATGCCCTAACCACTAAGAGGTCTAGAAATAGCCGTTGTGAAATGGCTAGAAATTCGGTAAGCTACTGTGAGAAGATGCAGTTATCAAACTGCATTTACACTGCAGAGTGCCAGAGTGCAAAGCAAGAATCTCTTTTCCCGTACATAACCCAACTGAAAACTTTGTCATCCTGCAAAAACAGAAGTTGCTGTGGCACCGTCCTCCTTATTGTAATGGAAATAGCAGTGAGGGAAGACACACAAAGGAGCAGCACTCATGTGAGCAGAGAAATAAAAACATCCCCAGATTAACTTTCTCTTTAAGTAAGAGCATGTATTTTCTAGAACATGTTAAAAGGGAAATAAAGCGGCTTGAGAAGTTGATACATATTGGACTAACAGTGAACTTGAAGCATTTGCCCAAGCAATGACAAAAAGCTAGTCCTGAAACAAAGTAACACTTCCCTCCCAGAAATTCCTGGGGCACAGGAGGAGGGAGTATCAATTGGATTGGCCCAACAGAAATGCTCCAGATTAGAACAGAAATACCATCATTGTTCCCACTGGCTGATGGGGGTCACAAACTCAGTTGATAGCAGCACCCCAGCATATGCTAGCAATTTTATTCTATGTTTAACAAAATAGAAAACTGAGTAGGGTTTCTTTTCAGAGTGAGGACTTACTTAACTCCTAGTTAAGTGATAGCAAATATTATTCTAACGCCTATTACATGCTAAACACTTTTCTAAGCCTTTAATATAAATAATTTCTTTTAATTTTTACAATATCTTTATATTCCTAACTCCTCACACTGAAACTAAACCAATGATCTATTATTAAAAGAGAATGGATAAATATTTTGTGATACATTCTTACAGATTTATAAGCATTACACATTATTCAGCCCTATAAACAGAATTAACTGCTTACTCAAATGAAAACATGTGAACACGTGGCTCTCAAAAACATTACATTGAGAAAAAGAGATAGACATCAAAGTGCACATTGTGATTTATTTCATTTTTATGAAGTTGTGCCCCTGCCAAACTGAAGGATGTTAATAGAAATTAAAACAGAGCCTACATGGGGTGCTGAGGTGGATATACAAATAATTTATTTGATCGTCACAAGAATCCTTTGCCATAGGTAATATTATTATTTTCAGTTGACAGATGGGAAATCTGAGCCACGCAGAGGTGAAGTAACTGGTTAAAGGTCCTGGGTATGGGTAGTAGGTCAGGGAGCCGGGGTTCAAATTAAGCTGTCTGGCTCCAGAGTCCATCTCTTAACACTAAAGAAAATCCTCAGCTTCGATTACGTTAATGAATTCATATCAAAGAATATCTAGTGAGTACTGTCAGCCAGGTGCTGTAATGAACATATGGCCACAGAGAAGAATACAGCTGTGTACGTGTTTATACGTAACTCATCAGCACGAGATGTCTCACAGGTGAGACTATATCCGTGACATGAGTGCAGGGCACAAAAGGAGTGGTCAGCGTATTATAAACTGGCTATTTGCCCAACTACACAGCACTCAACTTTGTCACTCCTATTGACAAAAATAGGGAAACATGAAGTGATTGTCATCCTTTTAAAAATTCCTTATTCACATGTCTTATTTACGTCCTAAAGTGTTACACATTACAACAGTCTCCCCTCTCCTCCCTCCACTGTTCTCTGCCTTCCTGTCTCTTTCCTTCCTTTCTCTTTTCTTCCTTCCTTTCTTCCTGCTTAAATCAAGTCATATTTTTTTAATATACCCTAGAACAATGCATTTTCTGCTCATTCATTATGAACAATGCAATAGGATCTGTTAAAGACAAAAAAAAGGACTTTCTATAGAATACATCTTTAAATAGATTTTTAAAATATTCTCTTCATTCTTAACTTCCCCCTACCCCGACACATTTTACAGCTTCCTTTATATAACTGCAGACCCATCGACAGTAAGAGGCACACCTGTACAAACAGCATGGCCCAGAGCTTGCAGCCAGCGCCAGGCATCGTGCCTTCTCGGATTCCACCTCACTCCAACCCCATCAACACCTGAGGGAAATCACACCACGCGGGGACCAGATCCCAAGGAACTGGGCCCAGGGTGGCCACCGCTCCAACACTGGGGCCGATGAAGATGTGTCCAAACCAATGTTTGAGAGGTTTAGAGAACTTTTCTTTTCCTCACTTAGAATTTAAAATTCATCTCTGAGTGGCTGTGTTATATGTGAATAGAGACAAATCTACACAGAGAGAGAGCTAGGAAGAGATTGAAAAGAACCAAATTTGAGTAAGATTTTAGGGAAGGAGTACAGACCACAGATATATGACTTTTTTTTTTTAAGATTTTATTTATTTATTTGTCAGAGAGATAGAGAGAGTACAGGCAGGCAGAGAGGCAGGCAGAGGCAGAGGGAGAAGCAGGCTCCCCGAGGAGCGAGGATCCCAGTGTGGAACTCGATTCCAGGATGCTGGGATCATGACCTGAGCCGAAGGCAGCCGCTCTACCGACTGAGCCACCCAGGCATCCCTATATGACCTTTTAGATTGTGTGAATTTCTTTTTTCTTTTCTTTACCTTACTTTTCTTTTCTGACATTTCTTACTTTTTCGGGAGCATCTTTATAATTAAAAGAGACTTAAATGTGCTTTGATGCAGAGTGTACAGCTCTCTGTAAGGACTGTGGTGATTTATGTTTCATTAGTTCCATTTAGACAGAATGAAAGATTTTAGGGAATCTTTCTGGCTCTGAGGGGGATTCTGTTCTCATTCCTCCTATTTATAACATCTTCTCCATCTCCAAAGGGAAAACTCCCTTAGGCAGAGGAAAACAAACTCAGGTCCTCTTTACAGAAGGCAAATGGAACTTTATAGGACCAAGCTGCAAGATACTGAAGATCCCTTCTGTGTTTGTGAAGCCCTTTCCCATAGGGCCTCTCACAACCCAGGGAAGGAAACAAGGCATTTAGTGTTATGGTCTCTCACATCCTCCGAGATCTTCTCAAATGTCATCTTATCCGTCTTTCTTTGGCAACTCTTTATAAAAACAGCAATCATCTTCCACCCTGCCCTCCGGCCCTTCCTATCTCCTTGCTGATTTAAGTTTTCATTGAAGCATTTAACTCCATCTGGCATATTACATATTTATATACTGATATGTTGTCACTCTCAGTCTACTAGAATGAGAAGAGTGACTTTGTTTTGTTCACTGGCCTATCCTTAGGGCTTGGAATAGTGCCTGTGAGACTTTGTCCATGTGTGTTGAATGAATGAATAATGAATGAATGAGTAGAATACCAGGGCTCAGAAGAATGTGATGTGCTTAAATTATAAAACTAATTGGTGGTAGACTCTGGACTCCAACTCTGATCTTGAAAATCTGTATCTTAAACTCTTTCTGTAGAAATCCTAAGTGTCCCCTTGCAGCCTGGTGCTATGTCCCAAAGAGGGAAGATATTTGGTACATAGTACGCTCTCAGTAAATTCTGTTGCATCTAATCTGAGTAACAGAATGCTGCCCACCACAAAAATGTTATGCTTTCCCATGTGCCTAAAAATCTTGGACAGAACTCCAATGGGAGGAGTAGAAATACAGATGGTTCCTGAAGAGGTTCCAAGGAGAATAAGAAAAGGAGGTCAGGACTCTAAATTAATTCCTGAAGGAATTTATTGAAATCCCCTTAAACACCTTAGTTACTGGACATCTCCATCCCTATTTCCCCACTAATCTTTTCAGAGTAAAATGTATTTTTGTTGTTGTTGAACTCAATGAGTGCTCTTCATAAAAATTTATACATGCACGGGAAAAACCCCGAAGAAATCATAAGTTCCCTGAATGGATACAATTTCACTGTTCAGAAAAATAACTATAACATCCCTCTGCATATCTTTTCATTTCTACCATATGCTATATATTTCAAGTAGATGAGATGTTATTGCACATACTATTTCATACCTGCTGTTTTAGAAATTTAACAATGAATCATAAGCATATTCCATTTCATTGAGTATTCCTACAACATGTGTTTAAATGACTGCATATAGCTCTTTTTGTATGAATGCAATATAATTTATTTAGCCGTTCCCATATTTGTAGATATTTTATTGTTATAAACAGATATTTTACTGTTATAAATAAAGCCATGAAAGTAACATGCAAATAAATATTTGTAAACCTGATTATTTTCTTAGAATATTTATTTTCTTAGAATAAATCTCCTTTTGTAGAATTGATGGTCAAAGACTACAAATACTTTAAGCTTTCGAGGTATGCTATAGACCTTACATCTGGGAAAGTTATTTTAATTTATTATTTTTTAAAATATTTTATTTATTTATTTGAGCAGGGAGGAGGAGCAGATGGAGAGGGAGAAGCAGACTCCCTGCTGGGCAGAGAGCCCCATGCAGGACTCCATCCCAGGACCCCAGGACCATGATCTGAGCCAAAGGCAGATGCTTAACCAACCAATAGGTGCCCTATTTTATTTTACTTTTAAGCTTTTATTTATTTCTTTATTTGAGAGAGAGAGTGAGAGAGCTCAAGAAGAGGGAGCAGCAAAGGGAGAGGGAGAAGCAAGCTCCCTGCTGAGCAGAGAACCAGAGGCAGGGCTGGATCCTAGGACCCTGGGGTCATGACCTGACCTGAAGGGAGACACTTAACTGACTGAGCCACCCAGGTACCCCTGGGAAGGTTATTTTAGATTAAGCTTTTTTAAAGATATATTTCTCTGAAATTTTGCCAATATTTGATGATTAAAAATACATTTTCCAATTTGATAGGCAAAAAATCTCTATAAACTTTATCTTATGACAAAAATAATATGTGTTTATCACAAAATATGAAAATCTGGACATGAAAAATAGTAAAAAATCACTCATAGCCTCATATATACAAACAAACACTGCTAACACTTGAGCATAAATATTTTTTAGCTTTGGTTCTTTGTGTGTATGAATGAATGGCCATGCAAACATATCTAAATAAAATCATATTTTTAAAGTGGGATAAAACATACTATCTTTTTAACTAAAAATACCATGAACATTTTCTCCTTCTTATTAGTTATTCACCTATAAGAACATTTTAATGGCTGCTTAGTGTTCTAGCATAGAAGTAGCATTTATCTCACCAGGTCCCCTATTGCTGGTTATGAGGGTTAATTCCAGTCATATTATTTCAAGTTTTTTTAATATTAATAAAGGTATTCTCACATTTTTTTTAACTCTGGGTAATTTGTCAGTGACTTGTGTCATTGGGATCTTTTTTTTTTTTTTTTTTTTTCTAAAAGATACAGCCATAGTTTTCTTTCAAGTATTCGATCACTGGAAATTTCTATGGCAGGCAAGAGAAACAACAGGCCAAGGAAGCACTTCTCCCTTGGACATGCAGAAGAGAACATCATTGTAGTCACCCCAGTTCAAAGCATTTCATTCAAGCCTAATGAGTCATCTAAGCCTGTTACTGGAAAACAGGAAACCTTAAGTTCCAGTCCAATTTTGACATCATCTCCTTTTGTAGTCTAAGGCAACTTCTTGTTCTGCAGATAGCATTCTGTGAGATGGACATGATATTTAATCGTGATTTGCAAAGATGCATACCCCTTGTTAGCCATTCTCAGAATACTGGGAAAGGTGAATGAGTCTTCTTTTTACTCAGGTGGCAACTTAAATAATGGTGAGGGGCCGCCCGGGTGGCTCAGTGGGCTAAAGCCTCTGCCTTCAGCTCAGGTCATGATCCCAGGGGCCTGCTTCCTCCTCTCTCTCTGCCTGCTTCTTCCTCTCTCTGCCTGCTTCTCTGCCTACTTGTGATCTCTGTCTGTCAAATGGATGAATAAAATCTTAAAAAAAAAAACAAAAACAATGGTGAGATATGTCTGTAGGCTTTGACTTTGAAGATGGAAATCATATGGATGCCTAATTGATTCAGAGGGTCTAGCACATTATCTTCTGGTAACAGAACTAATTACTTGACTTTGCAAAACTGGTCCCCTTGCAACACTCTGTTTTTCAGACTGCAGAACGAGAGTCATTTGATCACACTAGCTACAAATCTCCCCTCCATTGCCACCATCTAATCTACCCTCAGATACTCTTGACTCATTCTTTGCCTGATCAGGAGTCAATCTCCTTCTTTTCATCTCAACCCCCACCTCTTTGCTCTTTGGTTTAACCCTTCACCTATATTTCCAGGCCTCTTCTTGGAAGCTTTCTGAATCTTCTCTAGCCTCCTTGTAGACACTTCTCCATCTGTAGACAGTATGAATATGGAAACTGTACACCTTGTCATGACAGTCTTCCATTGTTAGAGTTTTCTAAATTAATCTCACGTCAATTTAACACTCTGCCTGTCCTTGCTACACAGGTTTGTTTCTAGTTATTCCCACCACAACTCTTTCTCATATACTATTCCCTCTGCTTGAGCAGTCCACCACTGATACAACTGTCCCCCTGCTACCCTATTTTCACAGGTTATATCCTTTTCATTAAGATTTGAATTTAAATATCATTTCCTTAATGAATACATTCTTGACTTTCCAGTTTAGGTCAAATTCCCTTATGAAGTGTTTTCATAGCCGCAGGAACTTCTTTTCCTAGCACTGATACAATTTTACATGCATTCACTTACAACTATTTGTAACATCATTTAATAAACCCCATTGTGCAAGCACATTAATGAACCTGTAGTGTAACCTCATAAATTTATCCCCAGCACCCAGCTGATGCCAGAACACATGGAGAAAAAAAAAATTTAAACTTGAAATGAAGGAATGAATGAGTGAATATGTCTTCTTCTCCCTTTTGCCAAGTTTTCTAAAACATGACATCCATACTATACTATTGGTGACTACTTTCATTTAAATTTGATCATCAGCTGTGAAGTGAGAAAACCAATGTTATTCTGATGATTTTAAAGATCATAACTAATTTACTTTTTCTTACTCAGAAACACATATAACATCTATGTATTATAAATAAAGATATTCCATATTTGAATTGTCTTTCTAAGGGTCCTTTGAAAAATATAAGGAACATTGTTCATACCTAAAATATTACTAAAGGATAAAGTTAATAAGCCATTGAATGGGGGAAGATGTCAAGGATGATGAATGAGAGGCACCTAAGCTACAATGGTCAGCAGAGGACAGGACCCTCAAAGAACAGTCCCCATACAGATGCATTTCCAAGGTGGGCAACCACTTCCATATGTTTTATTCAGGCTTTCAAATAAATGACTTTATCAAAGACATTTTATTATGTGTACTTTATTATCCACCAAATTAATAGAGGACAAAAGACTATGTTACTTATGCATAACTTTAACTTCATTTTCATCTGAAAACAGAAAACGTTAGTTTGCTTACAATGATTAAGGAACTTTTTCCCTCACAGTTCCATGAGGCATAACAATATAAATGGGCTGGTGCATTTCAGAAAGCAACATCTTTGCTCACAAATGTCATTGATGGTGGGATTTTATGAGCTTGAGATATAAAATAATTCCTAACATATTAGACATTAAAATAGGGCAGCTTTAGGCAGTGAGGTAATAATGATTGATCAAAGATAATTTTTTCAATGTCAACTTAAAACACTGTAAGATTTCTATTGAATATTATGGACCTAAGATGAAAGTCCCTTTTATCAAGGACAGAGGAATTTAGAATAGGACATTATGAGAAAATCAGAACTTGCCATGGCAAGCAGAGAGAGAAGCATATTTGATTCCCCAAATCAGCTGAATTAAAAAATATCACTTTTGAACTTACTTGTGCATTGTTATCCTATTTAAATCATTTATAAAATCTTAATTTGAATAAAATTGATAAAATAATTTTAATATAAATGAATACACAAATGATATGGATAATAAAGATGGTAATATGATGAGCAGGTAGAGGGTAGCAATACCACTGCATTTTTGTGTGATAATGAGTCTACTGAGCACCAGAGACATATCCACTGCTTCTTTCCAAATATGATTATATTTGTCCAGTTGCCTGAATAAAACAAAATAGTTGGTAGAGAAGCAATTAATTGTTCTCTCAGCTTTGAAGTCGCTTTCCCCCCACTGCAACCTAAAGTTTCCCCAAATCTTTGTGTTTCTACAGAAGAGCCAAGCTTCATTATGAACTGTGTGGTCATTTGCTTCATCATACCTTGACCTAGATATTATGTGAGCTATGATACATTTTTATTTCCTTCCAATGCTATTTCCTTTTTCACGTTCAATGCAGAATTTTATCTGTACCATGGTTTAATCTGATCAAAATAAAAGACAATATTCTGGAAATAGCAATGCTAACATCCCACAGAAAACTCTATCACACAAACAAACCCTGGCTATCTTCCCACACTTTTACATAGAAAAGCCTTGCTTCCCAACCTGATCTATAGATTCGAGGTAATCCCGATTAGATATACGGCATGGCAAATAAACATATAAAAAGATGCTCTCCATTATATGTTAAAAGAGAAATGCAAATTAAAACAACAATGAGATACCACCGCAGACATATTAAAACGGCCAAAATCTGGAACAATGGCAACACCAAATGCAGGCCAGGATGTAGAACAACAGGAAATCTCATACATTGCTAGTGGGAATGCAAAATGGCAGTTATTTTGGAAGAGAGTTTGGCAGTTTCTTACAAAATTAAAGATACTCTTTTCACATTATCCAGCAATCATTTTCTTTGGTATTTACCCGAAGGGGTTGAAACTTATGTCCAACAAAAACCTGCACATCATACTTATAGCAGCTTTTATCATAATTGCCCAAACTTGGAAGCAACCAAGATGCCCTTCCATAGGTGAGTGGATAAACTATGGTACATGTAGACAATGGAGGAAAAGACATTGAGGAAACTTAAATGTATATTATTAAGTAGAGAAGCCAATCTGAAAAGGCTACATACTATATGATTTTAATATGTGATTTCTGGAAAAGGCAAAACTATGGAGGCAGTAAAAAGATCAGTGGTTTCCAGGGCTAGAAGCAGGGAGGAATGAATAGGCAGCACAGAAAGGGATTTTTAGTGCAGTCAAAATACTCTATATGACATTATAATGATGGATACAGATCATCAAGTATTTGTCCAAACCCACAGAATATGCAACACCAAGAGTGAACTCTAAAGTGAACTATGGACTTTGGGTAATAAAGACGTGTCCACTTCATTTGTCATTAGTGAGTGACATTGATCCTGGGGAGAGATGATGCATGTGTGGAGGGTATATGGAAAGGAGTATATGGAAAATCTCCATATGACTTTCTCTCAGTTTTGTTGTGAGCCTGAAACTGCTCTAAAAAAATTAACTCTTAAAAAAAAAGAAAGAAAGAAAAAGCCCTGGGCCTTTGTGGGGTACTAACTGAACTCTGCTCTCCTCCATCTTCCTATGCAAGTAATAGTTTTCTCTAATCACTGCAATTGAACCCTTCTTGCTTCCTATGAACACTCCATGTTCTCATGTTGGAAAACTGAATTCCTATGTTAATATTTTGTTGCCAGCAAAGGAGAGCCTTATTGAAACTGTGTGTTCTTTCTTGATTTCTGTGAACTAGCAGGTTTAAAGGACCTACAAACCCTTCGAAAAGCTTTTCCAAATAGACACAAGGAAATGATTATTTCCATTTCTGTTTCCCTTCTTGATAAAATAGTCAATAAAATTAAAACATTCTACGTAGAAAAATGCCAAAATTCAGTATTTGATGCCTTAAAAAACCTAGGTAGTTTAAATATCATTATTTGCATACGGTGAAAATGAGTCTTTAGGGATTCTCAACTAAGGGCACTTGACAACGTCGGAGGACATTTTTGGTTGTCACAACTTGGGGACGATGTTACTGACATGTAGTTGGAAGAAGGCAAGGATACTCCCAAACACCCTAAAATGCACAGAACATAGAACTTGTCCAATGTGCTTGACAAAGAATTGTTCAGCCTCTAATGTCATTAGTGTAGAGGCTGAACACCTTGCTTTAATACAAATGAGTTAAAGGAAAAGCTCAAATAGGATAGGTCGTTGCATATAATACTGGGCAAATAGCTATCTACTAAATGGGTTTTGATATAATACAAATACTGAGGTTTATTTCCCAGTGGCCATTCAGTCAGTCATTTACTTACCGAACAGATATTTATTGAGCACCTATTATGCATCAATAACTATATGAGTTCCTAGGGATATAACCCCAAACAAAACAGAAGAGAATATGAATTCATTTCACCAGAAGTTATATTTCAGCTGAGAAACAGAAAACAAATTAAAAATATAGATTGTAATGAATGGCATAAAGGGGGAAAAAAACAAAAGGGGGCTCTTACAAGATGTTGAGAAATAATCAGAAATGAATAAAATAAAGATGCGCAATATGCCCTAATATTACTGAAGTGTTGGGACAAAATGAATGTATTATTTTGTGCTGTGAGGGCCACCCTGAGAGCATATTCAAATTTTATCCATTACTTACCAACGATTTTGCTGAGGAAGAAAGCCTGATTTGAACATCTATTTCTAATACTCTTTTGACAAAGATGACCAGAATGCAAAACTAAAAAGACTTTTCAAGGCATGCATCAATTTGAATATATTGCCCTGGGAATGTTTTTTAAAAAGGTTTTGTGGGAGTTGCTAATAAAGTTGAATAAGTATAACATATTACGTGTTCCTTATATGAAAAGAATATTGATGGAAACCACATAATTCTTAGAGAAGAAATCCAAGTGAGTAACTCTGCACAGAAATGCCTGAATTCTGAAAATACCTCATCACATGTGATCCAAAATGTCCTGTGGGGTTTTAGCCTTCCAAAGGAAGGTAAGCAATTTCTCTAAGACAATCCAATGCAAAACTACTTCATACCAAAATTTGAACATGCTGTGCTTTCTAGACATTTTTCTTTGGTAGAGGAAGGCCCATCTCCTATTTTTCCCACCCAGAGTACACAATGGCCTTCCTATTATCCCTGCTCGCTCTTGCTCTTCTGAAACTCATTCCCTACATAGTAGCTATAGGGAATTTTTTAAACATAAATCAGATTCCCCCTTAAACTCTTTAATACATTTTTCCATTACATGCTAGAAAAACAAATGTCCTTAATATTCTTGACAAGGGACAGTATTTTCTAACCCCTGACTATAGCTCCTGATTCTTCTGTCCCTACTCACTCACTTGTATGACTCTGCTCAGTCACAGTGAATTCTTTAACAGACCATGCTTTTCACACCTCAGGACCTTTGCACCTGCTACTCCCATCTCCTACCCTGAATCTCCCCTAAGGAAATCTGCTACCATATCCCCTAATTCTCTATTTCATTACACTGGTTTCTTTTTTCTCTTTATAACATTTAACATGGTTTATAACCACTTATTTATTTTTAGTTACATATTTATTGTTTGTGTTCCCAAATAAAACGTTATCTCCATAAGGTTGAAACAATGCTATTTCATCTCCAATTTCAGTGCCAGCATCTAACAGGTCATTTTATATACAGTAAGGATTAAATATACATTTTTTTAAGATTTTATCCATTTATTTGACAGAGATCACAAGTAGGCAGAGAGGCAGGCAGAGAGAGAGAGAGAGAGAGAGAGAGAGAGAGGAGGAAGCAGGCTCCCTGACAGGCAGAGAGCCGGATGTGGGGCTCGATCCCAGGACCCTGAGATCATGACATGAGCTGAAAGCAGAGGCTTTAACCCACTGAGCCACCCAGGCGCCCCATGGGATTAAATATACATTAACTGAATGAACAAATAAACAATGTAAAAGGAATTCATTTGTTTAAAAACCAGTTAACCTTACAGATCATAATTTGTAAAACATCCACAATTACTACCATTATAGAATTTATGAAGGGCACTTTATGAAATACTAATATCAATAGTGAAGTCATTTTCACATATGTTTGAATTTTATGTGAAGGAATTGCATATATGTAATATGAAACTAAAATTTTGTGCATTAATTTTATTTTTATTTATTTTTTTAAAGATTTATGTATCTATTTGAGGGAGAGATAGAAAGAGCAAAAGAGAGAGGGAGAGGGAGAGGGAGAGGGAGAATCTCCAGTAGATTTCCCACTGAGTGAAGATCTAGAAACAGGGCTCAGTCCCACAACCTAACCAACTATTACATCAATATCACCAAAATGTAGTTATTAATATAACACATCCATTAGGAGGGGGTCACCTGGCTAAATAAATCCAGTGGAATTTTCCTACCCAATAATTGTCCAAGGTTAGGAGATGTCTTTTTTATAGTCCTTTTATGTACAGGATGATTTTCTGGCATTATTTACTGATTCCTCTTTCTCCAAAGAAGATGTACAATACAATGGAGAAGGGATGGAAAGTTCAAGAGCAAGTGAGTTCTGTTTCCAGTTTGACCAGTTCTATAGGTCCAAGCTCTTGGGAAGGGTGTTCAACACTATTAGGTCCCAACACCTTCACTTGTGAAATGAGATATACCCTCATATGTTTTAATACACCATATCAGCACCTTTTCTAAACATCTCTCCAAAGTAAGATAGCTAATCACCTTCTCTTTTAAGTCCTCTTCCCCATCACTGCTGGCAGCATGTTAGACCATTTATACTCATGTTGTTCAATATGGTAGCCATTAGCCATACAGGGTATTGAAAACTTGAAGCATGGATAGATGAATTAAGGTCTACAGTAAGTAGTAAGTATAAGATACACATAAATTTTGAAGATGGTTCAAAAAGAAAATGTAAAATATCTCAATGATTTTTATATTCATAACATGTAGAAATTACAATATTTTGGATACTTGGGTTCAGTAAAATGCATTATGAAATTAATTTCACCTGTTCATTTTGTTCCTTTTAATTAAGCTCCTAAAAATTTTAAAATAACTGATATGGCTTACATTTGTGACCTGCATTGTAATTCTACCGAACAGCCTGGAAGTTTCTTCAATTTGTAACTATTTGCTTGCCTTGGGAAATCTAAAATTGCATGACTAAAATTCCTTCAAACGTGCATATCCACGTCCCTACAAATCTGTGATCATATAACCAAATGGGATTATTACTATAGCTCACCATTAATATTATATGAGACCCAGCACTACAGTTCAACCCCTTATTTGATACCCTTTATCTTGTTCTCTTTAAGTAATAGTTTCAAGCACCAACGATCTCAAGGAATCATCACACATTAGTATAATGATGAAATACTGAGAAATATCAATTATAGTTTGGCAAGGATGTTAAACACTCACACACATACACACAAAAACATACTCTCACTCTGTTGTCTCTGCCATTAGACACCTGTGAGATTGGAGACAAGGTAGTCACCATTCTGAGCCTTAGTTTTCTTATAAATGGATGGTTAAAGGGATGGTGTTAGAAGAAATGAAAATTAGCTGCCATAATTCTAATATATCTAAAATATAATATGAAATAATAAATGGGTAAAACTGTAGAATGTGAGGATAGCTCCGTATTTGGGCCTAATAGATTCACCCTTTTAATTTCTCTAACTTTGTATCCATTTAATAACAAGATAAAACATAACTCATGGGCGCCTGGGTGGCTCAGTGGGTTAAGCCGCTGCCTTCGGCTCAGGTCATGATCTCAGGGTCCTGGGATCGAGTCCCGCATCAGGCTCTCTGCTCAGCGGGGAGCCTGCTTCCTTCTCTCTCTCTCTGCCTGCCTCTCAGTGTACTTGTAATTTCTCTCTGTCAAATAAATAAATAAAATCTTTAAAAAAAATAAAATAACTCAAATTTTACCACATTTACAAGAGAAAATGAGATCCTAAAATAAAAGAATTGGGGGCACATGGGTGGCTCAGTCAGGCCTCTGGCTCTTGATTTCAGCTCAGGTCATGATCTCAAGGTTGTGGGATTGAGCCCCATGTTGGGCTCTGCACTCAAGCACATAGTCTGCTTGTCCCTCTCCCTCTGTTCCCCCCGTCCCGCTTGTGTTCCCTCTTTCTCTCCCAAATAAATAAAGAAATAAAGTGGGTTTTTTTTTAAAAGAGTTTATTTATTTATTCAACAGACAGAGATCACAAGTAGGCAGAGAGAGAGGAGGAAGCAGGTTCCCTGCTGAGGAGAGAGCCCGATGCGGGGCTCGAACCGAGGACCCTGGGATCATGACCTGAGCCGAAAGCAGAGGCTTTAACCCACTGAGCCACCCAAGAGCCCCAGAAATAAAGTGTTTTTTAAAAAATTAAATAACTAAGATAAAAACAGAAAGGGAAACAAACCATAAGAGACTCTTTTAACTCTAGGAAACACGCTGAGGACCGCTGGAGCGGAGGTGGGTGGAAGGATGAGGTAACTGGGTGATGGGCATGAAGGACTGAACTTGATGTGATGAGCACTGGGTGTTGTATGCAACTGATGAAGCTCTAAATTCTACCCCTGAAACTACTAATACACTATATTTTAACTAAATTGAATTTAAAAAATTAAAATAAAGGATGAATTGATATCAAATTTGTCTTTTGAAAAGACATGGTATCTACTTGTTTTTTTTCTTTGCCTTATAATGTGGCCTCATAATGAATAAGAATTCTTGTGATGCATTAAACTTTAATATATCCACCCCTTGGGAGAGCTTGCAATCATTCTCCAAGTTAAAATGAGAATGAAAGTTACAACTGATAATGTCCCAAGTGTCATTTCAGTCATCACAATACCATCCTTTGTCATAATTATGGATTCACAAGTCTTCAGATATCTTCAATGATATTTTAATTGGGAAATTATTTGTTTAATTTCATGTTACATCCAACTTACTGTAGGCTCAAATGATAAAATATTCTGAAAGTTAATTTTTAAGCAAACATTTATTTAATATCTCCCATACATCAGTGTCTACACAGAGAAAATACATAGTCACTGCTCCAAAGAGTATAATTTTATAATTTCAAAGAGACTCCAATAAAATAGTTTATGATCTTAGTGGAACCCACGTGACTGAAGGTAAGGAACCAAGCACTTACAAAACTGGGAAATAGGTAATATTTTTCATTATTCCTTTCCCCAATTTCCACTCTTTTTATTCTCTAGGTACCACTTCACTTTCCTCCAATAAGGGCTTGGTTTTCTCAAGAAACTTTTTTTTTTTTAAGGGATTTCTTCTTAATTTCTTGACTTGTATTACTCTCAACCCAAAGTGCTATGTGCTAGACAATAGAATCACATGAATAAGACTCTGTGGCTTCCTCCCATAAAGTTCATATTCTAATTAGTAACTATATTTAAACAAAGAACTCTTAAATATCAAAGAGTAAATAGTGAGATGCGGGCTTTGGGGCATACTGGAAAGATGTTGGGTGATCTGTGATGGGAAGGAGAATTTGTCCACTTCCTTTTAAAGAAGAAAAGAAAATCAAACAACTTTATCTTTTGTTCTGATAACTAAGTCACACCAATAAAATCTTATTATCTTGAGACCAAGTAAAAAAATATTTCCTAAGCGTGAGTTCTGATACTTAATTTATTCATGAATGTAACATCTACAGAAAATATATGTTCAAATACTAAGGGTTACAATAAAAATGAAATTCCTGCTTTTAAAAAAATCCAGTATTTCGTGGTGACAGGGTGAATATACTGCATGAACATGCTAATCATTGTTACTTAAATATGTTCCTCGTTTTTTTTACAAATGATGGTTTTATATATTTTACTTTTTAAAGATTTTATTTATTTATTTATTTGAGAGAGAAAGAGCAAGGGAGAGCAAGCAAAAGCAGGGTGAAGAGCAGAAGGAGAAGCAGGCTCCCCGCTGAGTGGGAGCCCAATGTGGGACTGGATCCTGGAACCCTGGGGTCATGACCTGAGCCAAAAGCAGATGCCTAACTGACTGAGCCACCCAGGCACCCTGGTTTTAGTAATTTTATTTCACAAGGTACTTGGACTTAAAATATTATGATACATAATCAGCATTAAAAAAATGGACATTTGGGGGCACCTGAGTGGCACAGTGGGTTAAAGCCTCTGTCTTCAGCTCAGGTCATGATCTCAGGGTCCTGGGATCAAGCCCCACATCCGGTTCTCTGCTCAGCGGCGAGCCTGCTTCCTCCCCTCTCTCTGCCTGCCTCTCTGACTACTTGTGATCTCTGTCTGTCAAATAAATAAAATCTTAAAAAAAAATGGACATTTTGAATACTATTGAAAAATCATAATGGTAAACTTGAAAATACATTCCATAGTCCTGATTATACTAAAAAAAAAAAAAAAATCTAGCTATTAAGCTGTAAAAATCTCTCTCTCTCTCTTTTTTTTTTTTTTTTGGTCTTTAGAACCCCTAAGGCTCATACTAAATAAGTTGAACTGGTTAATGTATAAAAGTCTTTCTATTTCTATTTCAGAAGAATATTCAAGATTCCAGCCCTTGGAGTTTCCATTTTCCATTTTAGAAAAGCTGGTCTTAAAATGGAAAGAGAAGTAAGGTTATGGGAAGAAAATGCATACAGGATTTTAACTGCCTTTCTCATAACCATAGTCATCTTTAGCTAAAGCAGAAAGGAATTCCTTGAATCCCTGAAAAAATTGCTTAACTCAACTCTTCTCTTAGCTCATCTGGGACTTATCTAGACACCACTGGGACAACAATATTTTCTATGGAAGACAAAGCAAAAACTAGGAAATGCCCACTCATCAGTTGTTTTTAAATAGCTATATTTTGAGGCTCAGGACCTTGACTGCTGGTCTTTTTCACCGCCCACTCTCTACTTGCTATTTGACCTTCATTGCTGACACAATTCTGGCCCTGTTCCCAAAGGCATGAGACTGCAAGGCATGTAAGGGTGAGAATCCTTGAGATAAAGCTGAACTCTGAGCATGCATCACAGTTTTCTTCAAAGAGAATTAAAGCACATTTCCAGGCATTATTTGGTTTCTACTTGTCGTATCCCATTCTGTCCCTGCCAGGTCAATGGTGCTGCCTGGGCAGAGCATTATAAACCATTTTTGTCAATGTTTTGTTTTACAATTGTGAAAACTAAAACCAATTATTTTCACTGACGTTGACTACTCTAACTCTTCCTCACACACGTATCTAAGAATTGTGGCAAATGTGTTGAAGAAAGTGAGGGTGTTTATGTTAATTTTTAAGTAATTGCATCTTTAGGTCTACCTGAAAGTACATTAGTGATATGGATAAAAGTTGTAGGGAGCATCCCACAGTAAAATCGGGTCTACTGTAAAGTATGTTCTTCCGAAGAGCAAACATGGCACATGGCACATATTCAGTAAGTGTTTATTTTAATGAAAAAAGAAGAAAAGAAGAAAGAAGGGAAAGGAGAGAGGGAAGAAGGGAGGGAGGAAGAAAGGGAAAAAGGATGTTTTTCCATTCTAAACAAACTAAAATTTCATTACATTAATAGGCATTTTCTAAACATTAACATCTTTGTGTTACCAATTCACTGCCTTGAGTCAGACATTATGCATGGCTTTAAGAGGGTATTCTCCTTTCCTTCTCAAAAAGGGGATAATCTAAAGTGACATGCAAAATACACATTATAGAGATTTGTACAAAAATATGGCATGGTATGGATATTTTCAGCAATGGCTTTTAAAAAATATCAGATTTTACTTCTGGACTTACAAATAAGAGGGAAACGTTTCTGAAATGAAAATCCACATTTTTTTTTAGCTCTTGACTGTACTTTGAAAGCATTCTTTTAACATATAGGATTACTATATAACATGTGTACATTTATTGGACTAATTTTGACCATAGAGGTGTCAAAGCTAAAAGCCCTCCCAAAAAGCACAAGAACACAAAATGCAAATCTGTGTCTCAAAATCAACACAATGTCCTTTTCTTTTGGTATAAAGAGTAAAGTACCTTTGTTTCAAGTTTAACAAAGGCAACGTGTTGAACTGGTTGCCCTGCAGCACAGTCAGCCTCCATTCTAACCAACTCCTGCTCCCTCCAAAGATACATCTCTAGCTAAATCCAAAGAAGAATTATTAGCCTCAAAAGAGAGAATCAAAGACAATAATAGCTTGATAGGAACAAAAGGTTTATGTGTCTCCAGGTAAGATTAACCAGAGGTGGAGAAGGTGTTAGCAGGAGCCAGGTTCATTACCTAGCAAGTATTCAGATACTCCTCAAACTGGTCATTATCATGATTGCATGATAAAAAGAACATGTTCAAATATTAAATGTAAAAAATAAAACTTCCTTTCCCTAGTCAAGACTACCAGTGCTACAGTGCCCCATGTTCTAGCGCTCGTATATATGTGTGTTATAAGTTAAAAAGAATTTATAGAATATTAATAAAAGGTGTGTTTTAAGAGCTCTTAAAATTTCAAGCTAGAAGAAATATTAGCTAACCTCCAATGCAATTTTCTATCTTTTTCTTTTTTAAGATCAGAAAATGAGCCTGTAGAATCATTAATTTTTCACATTTTAAGTGGTAGAGTTAGGACTAAAATCCAGGTCCTCTGATCTCTGTTAGACATCTGTTCCATCTGTTATCAAACATAATTCACCTCCATGCAAATGCCTACAGAAGCCTTACTCTGTAGAGCTAAAAGGGGATGGTGAAGTTTATTGATCTCTATCCATCATTGGTTCTGAGCTCCAATGCAATTTCTTTTACAAAGTTGCCTTCCCCTGCAAGCTTCACCTTGCTGGTGATTTACCTCTAAGAATATCACCTGACGTCCTGTAGAGAGGAGACGACTTCTCGTGCTTCCTCATTTTAAATCCGAATTAAATTAGAAACTTTATGGGTCAGAAAAAGAGGTCAGGTATTCAGGGTACAAAGACTTTGCAATCGTGTCTTCATATTCCCTCCCCTGTGTGTTAGAAATTTTGCACTGACAATAAAACATAAAGGCTAACATTTTTGAAACCTTAGAAAGACAAAAAATATTTCACTTATTTTAACCCCAATTAGTAATTTAAAACAATCCCAAGTATAAAAGTAGACAGTCATTACTTTGAAAAATTACGTATATATACTCTTCTGTAATAATTTTTCATAACCGTACACTTCAAAGAATGATATGCTCATGTTGAACATCAGTTTATGACACTCTTCCAGTCAACAGATGTAAATTGAGTTCATACTGTTTGCCAGACACTGTCCTATGTGATAAGATCTTTGGACTCAAGCCATCATGGTTAGATAAGAAAGATAACAGCAATCCTCTGTGGCGAATGCTATCAGATATTCACAGGACTCTATGAGAGTTCACAAGAGGAAGCCACTAATTTCATCTCCATGCCCCAGCCTGGACAGAGAACGAAGAAGGAAATCATGGATGGGCAGAGTGACATGAAACATTCTTTTATTCTCTCTTTAAAAAACCCAAAAGCTTATACATTAAAGGCCACCACAAGGCATTCGGCAAACCAGGAAGCACCATCAATATAGAATTAAATTAGCAAGACAGGAAACAACATGTGTTGGAGGGGATGTGGAGAAAGGGGAACCCTCTTACACTGTTGGTGGGAATGCAAGTTGGTGCAGCCACTTTGGAGAACAGTGTGGACATTCCTCAAGAAATTAAAAATAGAACCTCCCTATGACCCTGTAATTGCACTCCTGGGTATTTACCCCAAAGATACAGATGTAGTGAAAAGAAGGGCCACCTGTACCCCAATGTTTATAGCAGCAATGGCCACGGTCACCAAACTGTGGAAAGAACCAAGATGTCCTTTAACGGACAAATAGATAAGGAAGATGTGGTCCATATACACTATGGAGTATTATGCCTCCATCAGAAAGGATGAATACCCAACTTTTGTGGCAACATGGACGGGACTGGAAGAGATTATGCTGAGTGAAAAAAGTCAAGCAGAGAGAGTCAATTATCATATGGTTTCACTTATTTGTGGAGCATAACAAATAACATGGAGGACAGGGGGAGATGGAGAGGAGAAGGGAGTTGAGGGAAACTGGAAGGGGAGATGAACCATGAGAGACTATGGACTCTGAAAAACAACCTGAGGGTTTTGAAGGGGCAGGGGATGGGAGGATGGGAGAGCCAGGTGGTGGGTATTAAGGAGGGCACGTATTGCATGGAGCACTGGGTGTGGTGCAAAAATAATGAATTCTGTTACGCTGAAAAAAAAAATTAAATTAAATTTAAAAAAAAAAAGCAAGAGGGGGCTTTTGTGAAGAATCTGGTCACGTACATACATAGTCTTCAGTCACTGATTCGTGGAGAAAGCAACATTGGTTGGACGGAAACTGTTTCCAAGATCAAGGTAGGCATGATGAGAAACCCTTAGCTAATGAAGTTATGGACTCACGGGCCTGTTTCTGCTGTGCGGGCTCTTCCCTCAGGCCAGAGGCCAGAATGTCCTTCCCTCTTTTCCTTGTATGACTCTTGGCTTTCCCACCGCCCTTACCACCACTGCCACACCATTATTGTCTGTCTAGGTGTCTATTCATTTCCTTCATACCAGTTTATTATGTTATTACTATGTATTCAGTGGTTGTCTCCCTCATTATAACTAGCTCCACAAAAGCAGTGACTTGTTTTAGGTCAAATACTATACCTGGCTTATGTCAGCGTGCATACACCTATTCATGAACTACAGAGCGAAGGAAGGGTGAAAAGAAGAATGGGGAAAGAAAACCAAGAGTCCATCCTAGCAAGTGGCTGGATACAACTGAATTTATTTCATCTGTTAACATGCTGCTTGCGTAGACCACTATATGTCATATTTGACTAATACATGCATCTCAAAAGGAAAAACTTTCTCACTGGCTTTTAATGTAAATATTTTATGGTAATAAAATAAAGAAATGTACAAATCTGTGCTAAACAAACTAAAAAAAAACCCTAAAATATATATACTTATAAGTATACTAATATACTTATATAATTAATATGATTTAATTATCAACATCAATGTGACCTACTAAATGATGTTATTTTTAAAAATTACCACTCACATGAATTAAGTACTGATTACTCTAGCATAGGGAGCATGAGATGCCTCATTTTGCCTACCACTTATCTCGGTCTCAACTACTGAGGAACCTTTCTTAGATAGCACTACATGGTACTATAGTTTGGCCTTCACTTTTAGGGAATGCAGCATTCCTCCATTCTTTTATTGGGTCAATGAAGGAATATTACCTGGGGACAATGGGATTCTTAAATAGCTATTAAAACATGGGGCAGCCCTAGATTATATAATAGTTACACAGTTATTTTTTATTACTACAAACACTTAAATAATTCTGATTGAGAATTCAACCATCTTCCATTTTGAGAAATGGGCACATCTGAATTATTGTGTCTTCTCTGCCCTCAGAACTTATAGCAAAAGGCCTCGATTGGAAACCCTCATCAAAAACATGAGCTATGTAAATCTAAGCAATTTTCAGTTTTATCAAGCATGAGAACCCCTATATACAAATGTCAGTCTCCTATGATCCTCAGTTTCTTCTTCTTTAAAGTGATAGACTTAGACTGTTGATATTCAAGCACCATTTTGTATGAGATATATGGATTGGCATCCCACTTAAAGTAGTATTATGATGGCACTTGGCAGAGACTACAGAAATATCTCAGTCTTTCTTTCAGTGAATCATGTGTCACCATGAGTCAAAGGTACTAAAGTAAGACCCAAACCACTTTTTTTTTTCCCCTCCAAAACACTTTGTTATTGGCCCAGGCTTTGAGCCAAAAGTCCTATATAGATCTCTGATAAAACAGTGCTGACAAAAGAAGACTCCTTTTCCCTATGCAGGATGAGTGTAAGTGGCCTTGGACCTTGGTGTCTTCTTTCCTGAATTTTTACTCAAAAACTCAAATCTAAGTCTCACCATGAAACTGGGATATAATTCCTTATCCCAGAAACAGACCTGAAAGAGTGACAGCATGAATGAGAGAAAGGTGACTGTGAGACAGAGAGAAAGAACTGGGTGTGTTCCAAAGCAAAAAGCCCTCTACTGAGACCATCCCAGAGAGGTGTAAGAGCCCCTAAGATAGTGGCTGGAGATAGGATGGAGAAAAGGATTACAAGCAAGTCAGAGAGTTGCAGAGATACAAAAAGTGACCCAGAAAATCAGAGATGCAGGGAGTCCAAAATCTTTCCTCTAATGAGGGATCAGGATCAAGTCTTTTTATATATTGGGCCAAGAACAAACCAGCTGCAAGGGTAAAGATATAATTGCCCCTTTTTCCTTCTGGATACTAGTCCTTTGAGAACTAAAGCAGTGGATGGGGATTAATGTTAGGACGTGTACCAGACTGGCCTTTTAAACCCATTATTGTGAACCATTACTAGTACAGTGGCCAGTGAAAAAACCCTCAGTTTTGACCTGCCAAGGCAGAACTTCCTCTCCTTGGGAATGGAATAAGGAGAATGGAAGGGAAACTAAACGTCTTTCATCTATTCAATTCCATTAAATTATAAAAAGTAACTTCATTCTTTGCCCAAATCTATTCTCCAATATCATCCTATCAGCAGTGTTTAAGTCCCATAGCCTTGTGTCTTCTAAAGTCATAACCCTGAAATAGACCTATAATTTAAAAGAGAGCCTTTACTGGGAATTCTTTTGGGTTCCTCTCTAGGACTTCAGCCACCAGAGGTACTTTCCAGATTTGCTTCCATGGAAATCCACAAAAAAGAATGACAGAAAGGTGGGTTTGATAGGCCAGTGCATGCTCTACTCAGTTCCCTGCTACTCGTCCACGCATGTAGTACATTTCCTACTAGCCATTTCCATGTGATGTATAGGAAGTCAGAAGACAATCATCAGCCACTGCTATGTATCACTTGAGTCTTGTGTTAGAAACAGAACACATCTCAACTGCTTCTGTCCATGAAATCCTCTTCATTGTGTGAGTTTGTCAAGAGAGCCAGAAGTTAAAACACAGGTTGATTAGGAGGTATTGATGAATCAGAGTAGTGTAATATGAGAACCACCTGCAGATGTCTACAAAGCCAAGAGAGATTCTTTTCATGAATAATTACAAAAACTGAGGATGAGATGGAAGTACATGGGTTTTAGCAGGCCATGCATCCCATCTTGGATACACATTCTTTGAGCATATCTCCCAACAACCAAGTATTGCCTACAGGAGGCCAACTCTCCTTCTTCTCCAAGTACTTCTCAAATTATGAGTTATTAACATAATTCTTAGAACCCTAAGTATGTCTCTAAATTGCTATCATTATTTCAAGAAGTACAGGGTTCCTAGCAAGGATTTATAGAAGCTATATCCTGTTTAAAGTAGGTATCCATTTCTTTTTTCTTTTTATCCCCCCTCTCACATTTGACAAATATGTGTACTCAGAAACCTTTTGACATTAGCTTGGATCCTGCCCACCCCCTCAGAACATTTTTTTCCTTCCTGGCCTTCTTTTTACACAATTTGTTTCACTGTTCTGCCTGGTTTTGTCCATTGTTAGCCTTGGGCCATAGAATTTTTTAATCCTTATTAAATTCAGTCTCCCCATGTATAAAAGACTATGCATATAATATTGTGGAATTAATGAGATAATAATGTAAATAAAGTACTGAACATGACCATAACACATAACAATTTGTAATAAATGTTTACTCCCTTTTTGTCTTCCTAGAAATCCCCAATAGAGTGAAGAATTACCTCTTAAAGGGTATCTTCAATTTTTATTAGCTGAAACTTGTTTCAATTGACATTCCAATAAAAATTTGTAATTGAGGAATGGCTTGAATAAATTACACTCTAAAATAAGTTTAACTAAATAAAATAAGTTTCTAGAATTCAGTAATATTGCTAATATACTTTGCAAGAAAAAATCTGAAATTTTCAGACAAAAATCAAACAGGAAATTAGACAACTATTGACTGTGTGGAATGTCACATAAAGCAAGTCTCCATGGACAGCATCACACAATTCCTGTTTCTCAATCTAGAAACGAAAAGGAGAAAACAGGCCAGAAACAAAAATATGATTTCAGGTAAGGTAGCTGATCAGAGACATATAAACTTAGGCAACAAATTTTGCTGCTAAAAATTATTTCTATGATCAAAACAAATTATGTGATTCAAAATAATTTAATTAAAATATGTTGAAAGCTTTAATTTAGACTATTAGCTGAGATCCATAAGTATTTTGAGATTTTTTATTTTTCCTAGTAATATTAAGATGTGTTATAAGAAATGAAAAATTAATATCTGATATTTACATTGACCTCATTGCAAAGGTTTTGGATAATGACAAAGAATTTTGCAGACTCTGCTTTGAAAAATGAATTAACTGATAGAATCTCAAGCAGTAAACAATAATCTAATGCATGTTTAAAAAATTTAGCCAAGTTATCTATTTCATCAGTTCTACATCTCATAGTTGTAGAAGGAAAAGGGCATGAGATGGGGCAAATTCATTTCAATCTTTAAAACATTCTCAAGCATTTTTAAAAGTCAAAAAGGGAAACATATTTTAAATAAGCACTATCTTTTTATCATAACTGCATGTGAAATGAAGAAACTTTGAAGAGGTAGTTTTGAAAATACTGAGAATTTTAGATAAGTAATTATGTCACTATTTGTGCTGATGGACTAAAACTGCCTTCACTAAAGATCTTTGCCCCAAATACTCAAAATGCAGACTAACAGAACACTTAGATGTTGGTGAAATCTTTTTATAGTTCAAAAATGGAATTCTTGTTCATATTTCCCTTTATTCTATCCTTTACTCTAAAGAAAAATTACCCATTTCCAAAATAATTGTATATTCTACAATGTATATTTTATAGGTAAATGTAATGATTTAGGAAATAATTAAAAGTATTAGCTTACTGGAAGAATCACGGGAGTCTACTTTTAAAAAACATTTGTGTTTTTAAGCAAAATTTCTAGGAACCTGACTCTGAAAGTGTCACCTGACTCTAGAAAGTGACTCTGAAACCATCAGTTCTATGCCTTCCTTTAACAAAGGAAGGATGCAGAGTAGTGATTAATTGAAGGTGACATACCTCACTAACGGACAAATGAAGTCCATGAACTTCAGGAGAGCCCTGAGGTTTCATAAAAGACAAAAATTGATGAGATGTATCTCATCATTTTCAAAGTATCTTTTGAAAATCCAGAGAAAATATAAGTATTGAGTCTAAGCATTTAAAACAAAACAAAACAAATAAACAAACAAAAAACCTAGGAAAAAGGTTCAACATAGATGCAGGAATGTGACCCTGGAAAGCTGTCTTAGTGCTAATGTTTCTTGCCTGCCTTATCTGGAGGAGGTTCTGAACATTAAATACCAGAGTTAAGTTAGGGCTATGCTAGCTTAGTTAAATAATCAGTGCACGCTGAAACCAAGGCCAGGACGTCTGTACATTCAGCCACATCCAGGTCAGTGGGCTTACATCTATAGATTCCATTCTTTATTCTAATAACCTCATTTCTCAAGATTGGCCACAGGGGAGGCCTGACAGAAGGTGTGCATCTATTTATCTGAAATATGGTTTTAACTCTAGTGAGGGATGCCATCTTATTTAAGCATTTGTGACTCTGTACTTAGAAAATATATGTAAGTAGGAATCCAGGCTCACAAAATTTAGCAAGGCTTATGTTAATACACTGAGTGGATTCTGTTAATCTCTTCTTTGACTTTGAAAAACAGGAACAATGAGTTATAAGAGAAAGATATTTTATCTTGTCAAAATATATGTAGTGTTGATTATGATAAATTTTTAGTAGTTCAATATGTTGATATATTAAAAATTGTATTTGTCTAACTAGAGACATTAAAAAAGAAAAAGAAATAAAAGTCACCCAAATGGGAAAAGAAGAAGTAAAACATCCACTATATGGAGATAACATGATACTATATATAGAAAACTCTAAAGACACTGACAAAAAACTGTTAGAACTAATAAAAAATTCAGTAAAATTTCAGGATCCAAAATCAATATACAGAAATCTGTTGTGTTTCTATACACTAATAATGAAATATCAGAAAAAGGAATTAAGAAAATAATCCTATCAATACATGCACCCGTATGTTTACTGGAGCATTATTTAAAATAACCACATTACAGAAGCAGCTCAAATATCCATAGACTGATGAATAGACTGATGAATGGATAAAGAAGATATGGTATATATCTCTCTATATATAGATATATATACATATGTGTGTGTGTGTGTGTGCGTGCGCGTGCACACACACAATGGATTACTACACAGCCATCAAAAATGAAATCTTGCCATTTACAATGACGTGGAGGGAAGAGAGAATCTTGAACAGGCTCTATGCACAGCATGGAGCTGGAGGCAGGGGTTGAATTCATGACCTGAGATCATGACAGGAGCCCAAATTAAGCATTTGATACTTAACCAACAGAGCTACCCAGGCACCAGCTAAGTGCCTTTCTATTCTAACAGAATAAGAAAAAAAACAACAGAATCCAACCCAATCAGATACTAGTACTGTGGCTAGCACTATTACCTGTCTTCTTTTTGCCTAAGGAAAGAAGTATGGGAGGAAAGTCCTAAGCCTCTCAAGGCAAAAGAGAAGGAACTCCAGAAGAATCACTTGCCACTGGAGAGACTGTCAGGTTGTTCTTAACTTTGTAATGTGCTTGGGGTGTCTTGGACATATCCCTGAGTAAAGGGCAAAAGAATTGCAGGGCCGAGAAAATTTTATGACAATATAAAGGAGCCTGGAGTGCTACATTTGTCCTACACCTGAATTTCCAGGAGATCAAGTTCAACCAGGGAAGGTGCGACACCTGGTAATGAAAGCCTGGCAGCAAGAAGCTGTGGGTGCACTGCCCACTCGGAGAGCTGAAGGGGGGAAAATGAGGACAAGATAGCAACTGCCGCATCTCCAAACTCCTGGGAGGTCAAGATGGTCATAAAGAACCATGAATTCAGCCAGACAAACAAGAGAACCGCTGTAGTCTCCTACAGCGATAGGATCTTAGAGATGCTTTTGTCCTTGATCTCCTCTTCCCTCCCCTGTCAGTTCTGAATATGACAGGCCTCAAAAAGAAGTAGAGCATCCAGTGCATGACTCTCTCAGACACAGACATACACACACACACATTCTCACTCTCTCTGTCTCTGCTGCCTCTCTGTCTCTGTCTCTCCCTCCACTCCCCCATCTTTAGTGGTGGAGAGAGAGGAGAAGAACATAGGCATACTGTGCTTCCTCCCTGCTTGAAATATTCCTCAGGACTGATAAGCGCTAAGATGGAGAGGAACATAGATGAAATTAAAAGTAAGCATGAGGCTTCTGTTTTAAATTACATTGAAATTTAATCATTAAAAATGACTGGCATAGAAGGGGCTTGGATAACACAGTCAGTTAAGTGTCTGACTCTTGATTTCAGCTCAGGTCATGATTTCAGGGTTGTGAGATCAAGCCCCATGTGGACCTCCATGCTCAGTGGGGGGTCTGCTTAAGACTCTCACTCCATCTCCATCTGCCCCTCCCACCCAGTTTGCAATCTCTCTCTCATGTGCTCTCTCTCTCTCAGACAAATAAATTTTTTTAAAAGATTTTATTTATTTCTTTGACACAGAGAGAGAGACAGTGAGAGAGGGAACACAAGCAGGGGGAGTGGGAGAGGGAGAAGCGGGCTTCCCACTGAGCAGAGAGCCAGATATGGGACTTGATCCCAGGGTCCTGGAACCATGACCTGAGGCCAAGGCAGATGCTCAACCAACTGAGCCACCCAGGTGTCCCAATAAATCTTTTTTTTTTTAAATGACTGGCATAGTTTCTCAAAAGTTTAAACGTGGTTACCATATAAACCATCAATTTCACTCCTACATAAATAATCAAGAGAAATGAAAATATACATCCACACAAAACCTTGTACATAAGTACTCATAGTGGCATTATTCATAATAGTCTCCAAGTGGAAACAACCCAAACGTCCATCAACGAAAGAATGGATAAAGAAAATGTGACATATAGATATAATGGAATATTATTCAGCCATATAAAGAAATGAACTACTGATACACGCTAGGCACAGGTGAATCTTGAAAATATTATGCTAAGGGAAAGAAGCCAAAATTCAGAAAGTGAGAATACCAATACATGCCTCTGGCATTGCTTTCTCATAAAGACAGTCAAAACGTTTTATAAAGAATAATTTATGTATTTTACAATTGATAAATATTCACTGAATGAACAAACATATGGTAATAGTGCTAGAAAATTAGAGATCAGCTGGAACTAGGCAAGACAATGGTAAAAAAGAAAGGACAGGAAGACTGAGTTCCTGAAAGAAACTTAAGAGAAAATAACTAGCAAATGGCTGTGAAATGCTCCATATATCAGGGGAGGAAAAAGTCACCTTTTAAAATACATTACTCTAAGCACTATAAATGTAAATGTTCAAACCACATTTTCACCTATTCATTTTCCCCCCAAATTCTCTTCTCCACTAATTGAGAGAGTGGAAATATGCCTAGGTTTATGCTAATGAGATAATCTATATACAGACTATCTGGTTCCATATATTGAATTGCATCCCAAATACAAAAGGCTTCAGTCAATATGATTAAATGTTAGAAGCAGAACTCAAGGGATTCAATTCCAGTAATTCACTCTCCAACTGGGGTTGAGGAATAAGATAAGAAAACCAGGGCTGCTTCTCTCTGGGGTGGTCCAGTTCTCAAAGAAAATCCTTCAAGTCTCCTTTGCTATCATAATCATTTTGATAAGCTCTGAAGGAGCCCCAAAAGTAATTTAAACAAAGAGAAACGACATCCTACAGAGGTGAGCATTGTTTTTTGAGAATCTTTCCCTGTGAGTTCAGTGTTTTAACAGCACAGGTCACAAGTAAAAATAGTTATCTTCTGCTCTGAAGTTAGCATTACTTATATGAACTGACCATCTATTATTTTCTTCATTATTCAAGTAATAAAGTAAATATTATAGATCCTGACAGGGTATCCTGATAGACAATGATGGAAAAAAAAATGATGATGGTGATGATGATTCTAGCAACAATACTTAATATTTAGTCAGGTCCTGTAAGTATTCTAGGAAAAAAGAGTATTCTAGAATCATTTCAGGTATGCTAACAACTACCCTGTGATGTAGGTATTATCTATCACTTATAGTTAACTGATGAATAATTTAATCAAGTAAGTAAAAACAAATTTACCTAAGGCTTATAGCTAGTGATGGAGTCTGATCTGACCCCAGGCAGTCTGACTCGATAATCTACACAAAACAGCTGCCTTCAGCTGCTTTCTAGGGAAATGCCCATATTGTACAAAGTCAATTCTGGAGAAAATTACGAGGATGAAATCTCATAACTCTGTTCTCACTGGCTACCATGTCCCACCCATCAATCTCAAGGGTTTGTTTGTGGTTTTTTTTTTGTTTGTTTGTTTGTTTTTTTTAAGCTTTTATTTATTTATTTATTTTAGAGAGAACAGGAGGGAGGAGCCAAGGGAGAGGTATAAGCAGACTCCAGGCTGAGCATAGAGTCCACTGCAGGACTCAATCCCAGGACCCTGAGATCAGGACCTGAGCCAAAATCAAGAGTCAGACACTTAACTGACTGTGGCACCCAGGTACCCCAACAATCTTTACGCTTGTCCAAGACACTACCTGCTGCTCTTCACCACAAGTGTCCCCTTCAGCAGCAACAGATTTTCTCAATCCTTCTGTCTACAGTCAAAAATGACCTGATGGGTATACGCAATTCATGCTTAGGTAATAATGTATGACAGAAGGTCAAGTGCTTACCTGTAGTGTTTTACTTACCCATCATTTTTCTAGAGATTATGTCATAATACAAAATAACCAATTACAGAAACCCCAGACAGAGTTGCAGAACTGTCAGAGGAAGACTTTTTGGTTAGGTGGGTACTCTGGATTCCTTCACAATGAGCTACATCTAGAATGAGCCCTATGTTCACTCTTTAGCTCTAAATTCAATAAACCATGGAAGACAGGCACATAAAAGCAGGGAAAACAGAAGGTCTCAGGACAAAATCTATTAACACAGTGTCCTTAACATGGCTTGCTTGTCTGTATGTACCTCTCCAAATTGTATCTCTCATGACTTCTTGTCTGCTTTTCTCCCTTGCCCATAACATACTTCCCAACCATCTACCAAAGCGCCATGGCCTTCACCTGTTATTGTGCCATATATACCACACCAACAGCTTGTAATAAAGCTGTATCATCTTTCAATTCTCAGTTCAACATACATTCTTTTGAAAACCTCTCCCTGAATCTTGAAGTGGTAATAGGTGTCCCTCCTATGGCCTCCAAAGGTAAATAGTTATTATATTGTATAGTAACTGCAGTAATCTGTAATAGCCACTGGAATTTAACCCTGAATTCATGATGCTTCATATTATTACATCACCTGTGGCAGGGACTGCTCTTTTTCAATACCCATGTTCTTCTCAGCTCCCAGGATAAAGCTGGGCTACAAGATCAGCCCCCTTTGCACCTGGGTTTGGTCATGTGACTCAGTTCTAGCTAATGGAATGTGAACAGAAGTTCACTACACCTGGTCCAGCCCAACCTTCTATGCAATACTCCCTTTTATATCTGCCTTCTATTTGACAGGGAAAGGAATGACCCCATGGGGAATTTAGAAGCCAGAAGTTAAAATTATAAAATCTCTGGCAGCCTAGGTTTCTAAACACTTATTTGGAGCAGACCAAGAAGATCTCCTCCTCACTTACCTGGAATCTCTTTGGACTTTCTACCTGAGAAAAAAGCTGCTTCTTTTTAAAATTATTTTTTTGGGGGAGGAGAAGAAATATATTGGTTACAGAATTGGTTATATTACCTTTGTATTTCCTGGAAACTAGCATAACTACAGGCACATTAGAAATGTATGTGATGATTTTTTTAAAAAATCAAGTAAATGAACAAGTAGAATAAGTATCTTAAATAAGTTCTTTTTGTCATGCTAATAGAAAAAGCTAACATGTATTTTATGCTTACTATGTGCCACCGCTTTCTAAGATCATTTGCATAAATTAGTTAATTCAATCCTCTTAACAATATTATGACATAGGTACTATTATCATCTCATTGCACAGATTAGTAAATTGAAGCTTAATCCAGATTACTCACTACTCAAAGTATCATAATTAGTATCTGGCTGAGTCAAGATTCAATTCCAAAAAACCTGACTCAAAGTCTATATTTTTAACCACTCTGAAATGGCTGCATAGAAGTAAGCAATTAAAAAAAAAAAAACTTCAATGAAAAACAGAATAAAATAATATTTTTTATTAATAACATCATCTCTTGATATAATCATTTCTAGGAATGAGCTAAGATTTCCCATAAAATTTATGGTGACACACAACACCATCTTATAGATCTTTTTAAATACCAAGAGATTCAGTTACTACATAGAAAGTCAGTTTGTGATTTTAAGGATGAAATCCAAGTTTCAAGGTTCCTAATATTACCTTAAACACTTAATTAGGGTTTTGTCTTCTTCTTGCTCATATATTTTATTTATTTATTTATTTATTTATTTATTTATTTATTTTTATTGTGTTATGTTGGTCGCCATACAGTGCATTATTAGTTTTTGATGTAGTGTTCCATGATTCACTGTTTGCATATAACACCCAGGGCTCCATGCAATCCATGCCCTGCTTAATACCCATCACTGGGCTAACCCATCTCCCCACCCCTCCCTTCTAAAACTCTCTGTTTCCCAGAGTCCATAGTTTCTCATGGTTCTTCTCCCACTCTGATTTCTCCCCCTCTATCTTTCCCTTCTCCTAATGTCCTCCATGCTATTTCTTATGCTGCGCAAATAAGTGAAACCATACGATAATTGACTTTCTCTGTTTGACTTATTTCACTTAGCATAATCTCCTCCACTCCCAACCAAGTGCCTTAGAGATTTCTTGATTTCATTAACTCACAAGTTTCATTAAATATGTAAAATCAGAGCTTACTCTTAAATCGGTAATCAATTCTTGCACCTTTAGAGGTCAACCCTCAGACTATAATTCACTCAAAATCATTTTATTCTCTATAAGTTAAGAAAATTCAGTGTTTATATAATGTCATCTTCATCATGTCCAGAAAAGAACCCTCTCCACACAATCAGATCAATGTCTGTTCTAGACAATCTAGACTAGATTAATTGGGTTGGTGTCTGTTTGGATCTTAGTCATTTCATCAGGAGTTTCTCAGGCTGGCTTCTAAAAATTACTGCTTGGGATGCCTGGGTGGCTCAGTTGATTAAGTGTCTGCCTTTGGCTCAGGTCATGATCTCAGGGTCCTGGGACTGAGCCCCATGTTGTACTTCCTGCTCAGTGGGAGTTTGTTTCTCCCTCTATCTCCTGCTCATGTTCTCTCTTTCTCTCTCAAATAAATAAAGTCTTAAAAAAAAAAAAGCAGCTGTGCCATTAAAAAATAAAATAAAAATATAAGTAAAATTAAAAAAAAAAATCACTGCTTAACAAATTCTAATACCCTGGGTATGTCAAAAACACTCACAAGTATCACCAAACTAGAACCTTAGCTATTATTCAGGTAATGATATACTTCATGATGGAAGTAAAACAGATGGTTTCAAAAAAGCACTAGAATTCATCACTGGATTCATTTTCAACATCTACACAACTGCCTTATATTTAGAATAAATACAATGATGATACTTTATCTCTGACTCAGCTGCTGCCCTCCTGCTACAATATCTGTAATTAAGGTCACAGTCTTTTGTCATTATCATTAGTCTTTTGTCATTATCATTAGTGAAAGACGGTCAAACAGATACTGTCGCCAAACTTGGTGTAAATCTGTTTTTAAACCATTTTAAATAGTTATTCAAAGGAGTTAGGGGTGTTCAGGGTTGATGGAAGAAATTTTCTTTTTCTCAGATTCTCCACACAGTATAGTTTTAACTTTTTTTCATATACAAGTGGGAATTAATTTCAAAGATAAAAGAAGAAAAAATATAACCTAAAAACTGGAAAACTATAGTACTTATAAAATGTTTATAATAACTATGGGTGTATTAATTCATTTTTTAAAATTGGCTACACACAATATTTTTCTGTGTTTTATTGTTGTTATTTGAAAACAACCAAAATCAACTTTATTTTTTAGGAATACCATTTTTTTCAAGTAATCTCTACACTCAATGTGGGACCCAATGTGTGACCTTGGGACCAACTGAGACAGCTAGGCACATCTTAACTTTATTTTTAAAATCTGTTCTGAGTAAAATCAGTATCTGTATGAGTACAAGACTAGAAAATGATTTGAAGAGAAAGCTTTGCCCTAAATGAACTAACATTTCTCCCATTTAAAAAATTATAGGATACAAAGAACTTTAGTTTGATTTATTTTAAACATGAAATAGTTCTATTTTGAGGTATACCTCTAATGTATTGCCTGAGGACCCTGATCAGGGGGTGGGAAGTCTTGTTTACAAATCAGGCACTGTCTCCAAAGAGAGGAGAATTTATAGGTATTTTGCCTTTTGCTCAAAAAGAAAATACAAGAAAAGTTACAGTGAGACTTTCTATGTTTTCAAACTTGTGCAGGTTGTAGAATATTTAGAAGGCAAGGTGCAATTTGAATAAAAATGTAAGACACCAATAGTGGGTTCAAATAATTAAGTACATAATGCACTAAATCAGATATATTAAGTCCTAGTAGAGATGAAAGGTGAAGGTGTAGATAAAAGAAAAACCTAATTGAAAAAATTATATTCATTAACAGAGGTTTGCAACATATTAGATATTATGGACTGAAGTGTCCCCCCTCAAATTCACATATTGAAGTCCTACCCCTTACCTCCATGTAATTATATTTGGAGATAATTAAAGTTAAATGAGGTTACAAGGGAAAGGCCAGGATCCAATAAGTCTCTTGTCCTTAGAAGAGAAGAGATACCAGAGCTCTCTTACACTCCTGTACACAAGGCAATGTCCTACGAGAGGACATACAGGGAAAGCAGCTATCTAAAAGCCAGGAAGAGAGGCTCCACCAAAGACCAAACTTGGTCTTGGTCTTCCAGCCTCCAGAACTATGAGAAAATAAGTTTCTGTTCTTGAAGCCACCTTTTTGTTATGGCCATCTGCGCAAACTAATACATTTTTTAAACATGGCTGCCATTATTCTTTTCTAACAAGTTAATGGAGCTTTGCAACTTGAGTAGCATAGGTGTCCTGGAAATAGCTTCCCATCACATACCAAAGAATAGTTGTCTTTGTACAACATATGCACCCCTTGTTGTTGTGGCCCCACCTATCACTCAAACCCCATTTCTTGTCATTTCTCCACTCTCACAAAATGAAGCTGTCTATTGAGGTGTATTTTACAACTCTATGTCTTTCCTCTGCTCTGAATTCTTTTCTCAGTTTAACTACCTGGAGCACTCCCCCAACCTTCAGCACCCCAGGTAACATTCACCTCTTGCTTTGTGTCTCCTTCCTCAACCCCCCTTCACAGAATCCTCACTTACTGTTTGACATTAATTGTATCAGTGTTTTTAGATCATCCAGTGCTTACATGATTATCTGTCCCCATCACAATTTTGCTTACCTGTGTCCCCCAACAGATGTGTACTTTTTAAAAACAAGGATAAGATGGAGGTCGACTCTATTGAGTTGAGGGGAAGCTCTGTACAAGTTTCACTAAGATAAATTGAAACCCTTTTTCTAGGGGAGGAGAAACACACATTTCAAGGGTGCTAATACTCTCCTTTTATAAATGCCTTCCAAGAGAGAGAAAAACAAATCCAGATTATGTTTATTGAAAACTTTTAACTGGTTAGGAATACTTAAAAGGGTGAATTTTTTCATTAGTGAAGTTCCTTCCAGTAATAATGAAATAACCCTCATCAAAATATATGCAAGCCAAGGGCATTCTTATGCTTGAAAGCACCAATATTGAAAATAAACAAGCAAGAAGGAGTTCTGATGGAAAGAAAATCTAAAGAAAAGCTAAGAATTTGTGAGCAGGCAAAAAGTGAAACTGAGGGAAGACTGGATCAAGAACAAGGAAATCTGGCTTTTAGTTCCTCACCTGCCAGTCATTAACAATATCCCATGGCCAATACACACACATACACACTCCTGCACGTACACGTACACGTACACACACACACACACACACACACACACACACAATCCATCTGTAAAAGGAAGGGATTTATAACAACTAAATTCTTTCCAGTTTTAACATTTTTCAAGATGTTTAATTGCTCTTCTCTGAGGTGATTCTTTAAAAGAGATTTACTTGGGGCGCCTGGGTGGCTCAGTGGGGTAAAGCCTCTGCCTTCGGCTCAGGTCATGATCCCAGGGTCCTGGGATCAAACCCCACATGGGGCTCTCTGATCAGTAGGGAGCCTGCTTCCTCCTCTCTCTCTCTGCCTGCCTCTCTGCCTATTGGTGATCTGTCAAATAAATAAATAAAATGTAAAAAATAAATAAATAAAAGTGATTTACTTAATGTGATTTAAACTTTGTTATCATGAATTAATTATAATTTGATAGATTAAGTTATGTTGAGGTTATATGAGGTTGAGAATAGTCAATACTATTCACAGCACCTGGTAATAACTCTGCTCTTCATGGACACAGATACCCTTCATTGATTTACTCACTAACTCATTCAAAAATATGCTTCAGAACTTACAATGTGCCAGGCATCTATCTTTACTTAAAAAAATTACTTTTTTTTCTTTTCTTTCTTTCTTTCTTTTTTTTAAATGTAGGCTCACACAACACAGGACTGGAACTCATGATCCTGAGATCAAGGCCTGAGCTGAGATCAAAAGCTGGATTCTCACCTGACTGAGCTACCCAGACATCCTAGAAACTACTTTTAAGTAAGGAATTGGCCATTCACAGGCAAATTGATGGTCCTTAAAATTACTAAGTGCCCTCTACTACAGAAATTGTCAGTTTTTATCTGATTCTTTGTGCATGTATTTGAACACTAGTATAAACGATTAAAAAACATAGTGTCAAAATTCCTAGTGCTTGAACTATTATGAAAGACGATATACAAAAATAATAATTCAAATTTATTTACCCCCATTTGGCAGGGACAGAGTGCAAGGGAGAAAGAGAATCTTAAGCAGATTTCATACCCAGCACAGAGCCTGACACCGGGTTCAATCTCACAAGGCTGAGATCATGACCAGAGCATAAATCAAGAGCCTGACGCTTAACCAACTGAGCCACGCTGGCGCCCCTACCCTAAATTTTAACTCAATATCATTTTATTAACAAATGATATTTGGGAAGAAAAATTAAGGAACTTTTTTTTGGGAAATAACAGTAGCCTATCTCTGGTTTGTATAAAAATGAGTACTTTCTCATCAATTTAAACTCTATTTTGTTAATTTTAGTTAGTACAAGTTTGAAACAATGGTAACATAATGATATCAAAATACAACTTATCTTAGAAATCTTACCAACTAAAGTGATTTTTATTTTGAGGCAATTTTCATTTGAATTAACCAGAATTTTTGCATTTCCTTATTTATATTTCCAATTTGTTAGCAAAATAATTACATTGCCCTGAAGACCATCTTTAACTCTGTAGGCCTTCTGAGAAACTACACAGAGAAATTAAAATAACATAGCCAAGGTTGATAAAATCCTCTTTGAGCAGCTTAGGTCAGAGTTCCTCAAACCGGGGTTCCTATGCATATTCTCTGACATCTGCAAATTCTCTGATTTTAGAAACATTGAGCTTGGGCCTAATCCAAGCTATCCCACAGTCATTACTAGAAGATACACTAAACTCATCAAAGAGTCAGAGCATTTATTTGATCTTCTTTAATACCTTCACTCACTCAGCTCCTGAATCCCCTGCTCTCCTTATCCCCCATTTAGGTCCTTGGTCCTACCTAATTAATCATTCAAATGGTACCCATTGTGGCCAGACTGTATCAGAGTAAGACTCCCTGGGATAAAACTTTGGATCTTACTCATAATTCCATTTTATTCCATGCGTTTCTCCATATCAAAGTCCCCATATTGGATCCTCCATATTCTGTTTTCTCACATCAACCTGATCCCTTTCTAAGTTTAATAAACACGATTTTATATTCAAGATGATACCATAATGTAATTTATAGTATAAAAAAAATCTATAGTATAAAAAAAGGTACAATGAGAAAAGAACCCTAGAGTGTAGGATAAAAGAAAAAAGACTCTACAGCTTTGCTTCTAATGCCCATACAATCTTGGTCACATTGCTTCATATCACTAAGCCACAATTTCTTCATCTGTAATGGTTAATCCCCACATTCCCCACTGGTTTGCTACAAGGAATGCAAGAACTGGTATGGAAATGCACCATAACTATCATGATATTTTTATTAACTCTTCTTATGGGATATTCTTATTAATTTATTTATGAGGTCTTTGGCTAAGGATTCGGACTTACCTGGAGGCAAATCATGGCACCACTGTCTAATTTGGAGTAATGCATATTATTCTTAAACCTTGGTTTCTTCATGCATAAATGGGGATAATCCTATCTCATAGGATTATTTTAAGCAGTTCGTAATATAATGTACATAAGTTTGTAATCTAATGCCTGGTCCTGGTAAATAAATGCTTAAAAAATATTTCAAAAAAAATCAAAAATATTTATAGAATGTGCATTTGTTGCTATTTTATAATTCAGCTGGACAAATGAGAATTTTGTGAAATTATGTCTGAAAATGTAAAATGCTAAAGCAGAGCCCTGATCCAAATTCCTAATTAAGTTCTTGAACTTTAACACAAGGGAAATAGTCTCAAAAACATACTGTTGGGGATGTCTATATCATTTGACCTATAATGTTTCTTCTTTCATTTATATATCCTATAACTCTAGATGAAGGGAAAACACACTGGGGATACCTCAGGAGGCACCTCCCTTCACCAACTGATGATCCCAGCTAGGAAAGACGGTTATAGCTACAGAAAGAGCTAGAGTTTTTTTTTTTCTTTTTTTTTTTTCCTCTTTCTCATTGCAGCCTAGAGATTTGTGGCTGAGAAAATGTTAAGTGAATAAGCAAATACAAGACTGCTAAGGAACCACAAAGGACACAACAACGATCCCCAGAAGAGTGTATTATGTATGCTGATTGGATATATCAATGTTGTTCCATTTAGCACCATATCTATATTTTACATGAGTTAAGGTGGAAAGAAGCCCCCTGGGAACTGATGCTGAAGGTATCTCAAAAATTACTGAAAGTTGTGTTTCTAGTTTTCCTTCAAATCTATGCTGGTAACTGACTTCTGAGAAAAGGAAAAATGTTTTGGCTATAATATATAGCTTCTAGCAGATGTCCATTAAAATTTCTCATAAACTAAGTGTGCCTGAGGGACTCAGACGTCCTGTTCCCAGCTTAGTAAAAGTCAAAATTAATATTAGACAAGTATGCTTTGCCTCTTGGCCTCAATTAGCAAATCCATCATCTTGAACCAAAGTAAACAATGAGAAAAAGTGTGAAAGATGCCAATGAACTGAAGGAGACCAGGGAAATTAGGTTGACCTCAGACTCCATCAATTTCTAGCAAACCCCTCTACCTCTTGGCTTGCTTATGACCACAGGGCTTTTTATTTTCTCTTACTTACCAAGGGCTTCGTTTCATCTTCATCTTTGAAATAATAGAGCTGGTCTCCCTTGAGCACAAACCAGCGGGTATGCCAAGTCTTGACAAAGCCTCCTTGCTTCCTCAGCCACCCACACTTCATGGCATTGTTTCGCCCTTGGCCTTGCTGGGGGTTCTCGGTGGAGTCATTGTTCTCCTCCATCATCAAGCTGGTGAACTTTCCTATTTAGCAAGTAAGAAGAAGAAAAAAGAAAGAATAAGGTACTCTGACATATTCAATTCCCGCCTAAATCACTTCTGTCCCTTAAAGAAAGCAGGAAGAGGGGAAAACATGTATCAACATACTTGCCAAATTTCTAGAGGCAAACCAGACCTGACAACAATACTTACGGAAGGTTTGTTGTATCTTCCTTTAACAAACCAGTCACCTGGGTGATAATATCCCTTTCTTCCTAAGTAGAACTAAAGAATGGGAATGTTCTAAAGGTAATGTGTTAAGAAGCAATTTTTAGAAATAAACTCACACACCAACAAAAACATAATTTTGCGATAATGGGCCTCTGTGTCTGGCATGCACTGACTGGGTCCTGCATGTGCAGGCCTATGATTATCTGAGCAAACACCAGCCTGACACATGTTAAAGTTTAAAGGGACTATTTTTAAAACCTCAATGGAAGACATTTGTTCTACATATGTGAAAAGTTCTCAAAATGTATCTGGTCCCCATTCGCCCACAGTATCCCCATGAGAATTTCTTTGGCTGGTCAGGAATTAGTGCAGCTGAAAAAGTCTAGGAAAAAAAAAAAAAAAAAGAAGAAGAAGAAGAAAGAAACAAAAACAAAAACAAAAACCTGTTTCGGCAGTTGAGTTTCCTTCAGCTCCAGGAGTGAGTGGTGCACTCCAGCTGCACAAGGAAGAACATTTCAAGGTTATGTGTGAAGGAGTGTAAGGTCACACATACTCACATAGCAAGGAAATGAGTTTATCATGGAGAGACTATTAATCGACAGGTGAGAGGTAAAACTGCCACAGGAACAACACAGGAGGTGACTTTCCTAGAGAGCCGGGCACCCGTGGTTAAAATAAAAGATATTTTCCTGTCCCAAAGGCTTCCTGCAAATGCTTGCTAATGTTTGTTTCTAAGCATGTTTTTGGGAAGTGAAAAGTTCAGTTTTTACCCTGTGTCTTTGAGGAGGATATAAGAATACAGAGTAATTCATAAAACAGAGAATATTCCTGTTTGGCATAGTCACACACAGAGCTCTTTTTTTTTTTTTTTTTTCCGCTTGATTTCAGGAAACAAACTGTCCTTCTGTCTAGTCTTTATTTTCACCACTAAGTTTTCACTCGATTTGTATATACACAATCCTACTTGTAAATTCCACGCAATTTCCACTGTCAACCTTCGGTCTTTTACATTACTTCCTTAAAAGTACAGGGTCAGACCCTCCACAGTTGGCCTCTAATTTCTTAGAATTTCGTCCTGCCATTCCATTTGCTGGGATGAAGCCGCACTCTGGCTCTAATTCTTCTTATTTGGATCATTTCCACCATCTCAGTGGTGTTGCGTCTTCTATGAGCATGCCTCACAATCTATCTCCATCCCTGTTTTCAAGCTTCAAGTGGGTGGATTGACTACCATCCGTCCCATTCAGTATCCTCTTTTCCCTTTCTTGTACCGAAATATTCTCCTAATGAACAGGCCCTTACCTCCATAAAACATCTCAAAACTTCCTTCGCTGTACAGGGCATTCCCAGGAGAGAAGCCACGGAGCACTCCCCATCGTGTGTGTGCACGCATGTGTACAGACTGGTTCATGCCTGATGCTTCCAGTTTGGTATGCCCTTAGGGCAGGAATTTTCAACTTTCTTCTTTCTTAGTACTTCACCGGATATAAAGAGCCAAGTAGACCTCATTCTAAATGAACAATAAATGCTTTAACGTAATTTAGATAATAACTATGCTTATTTAGAACACTCTAAATCATCTTTTTTTGGCTTCCTGGTATTTAAATTACTCAAATGTATACAACTGGCTATTTCATCATTACCTATGTATTCTTTGACCAAATATCCTAACCTATAAAACTGATTAAGACAAACATTCCAACATATGCACACACAGGTAGACATACACAAAAATCTCTAATGCACTGTACAATAAATTCCTTCTTTGGGCTCTTCTTTTTCCCCCTCTTCCCTCTCATACTCATGTTTTATATTAAATTGGAAAAATTCCCTCTAAAATTCTCCAAGGAAATGGGAAACCCACCATCAATAATATAAAAAAATACAAGTGTCTCGTTTTGCCTTTGTCTACTATTAATACCTTAGTAAAAAATGTGTGCACATTAGAACATGATTCATGATTTTCCTTGCCTACATCTTCTATAAGTACAGTGAAATCAACAATAAGTGTAAGTAAAATGAAATCTATAAGCAAATTCTATAAGTAAAGTGAAATTAACCACTGAACTCTTGGCTTTAATGCCTATATTTTCATGACCCTAGGACACATTATAAACTATTTTAATAGCACTAATTGTAACAATTCATTAAAACAGGAATGAAAACAGATTATATCATATCCCTAAGAGAAAATAATATCACAACCACTACCTGGATGAGTACAATTAAGTTTTACTAAAGTAACCATGATTTTTACAGAGGAGTTTTTTTTTTAAGATTTTATTTGGTTATTTAAAAGAGAGCAAGAGAGAGAGCATGAAAGGGGACGGAGGGGCAGAGAGAGAGGGAGAAGCAGACTCCAGTCTTGATTCCAGGACCCCTCCCGGGACCCCAGGACCATGACCTGAACTAAAGGCACCCCCTTAACAGACTGAGCCACCCATGTGCCCCAAGAAGTTTTAGTATTTCTACTGAAATTAGATGGTTCATATTCTACCCTTCATCTTTACAACGAGGATGCTGGGTTGGATCATTTCTAACTATGGTCCCTGAAAATTTCAGCATCTGAAATCTGCCACCTCTGTAATTCCATAAGGATAAAGACACCAGATATTATCAACACCTAGGACAGTGTCAGACATATGGTAACAATCAATCAATGTTTGATGAATTCATAAATTTTGTAATGGTGGTGCTAGATATCTTAAAGTAAACATGATCGCCCTCTGAAACCAGATCCTGCCCTGAGCCTGGTCTTAGTAAGTGGTACCATGACACACCCAATTAAGGGGGAGAAAAAAGAAAGAAAAGGGGGAAATAAAAGAAACGTGATTATTTTTGATTCCTGACTCTTCTTCCTCCTGAATATCAGAAGATTATACACATCCCCAAAATATTTCAGAGCCATCCTATTGGCTCCCTCTCCAATGCCACCCTGTGACCCAAGCCAACAATGTCTTCGACTAGAGGATTCTAACAGCCCTCTGACTGGTCTCATTGCTTCCATTTTTAACCACAAACACAAACATATGCTCACATAACATCATTCTGCATAAAACAGCCAAAGTGAGCTTTTAAAAATTTAAATCAGGTGGGGCGCCTGGGTGGCTCAGTGAGTTAAGGCCTCTGCCTTTGGCTCGGGTCATGATCTCGGGGTCCTGAGATCAAGCCCCACATCGGGCCTTCTGCTTGGTGGGGAGCCTGCTTTCCTTCCTCTCTCTCTGCCTGCCTCTCTGCCTACTTGTGATCTCTGTCAAATTAATAAGTAAAATCTTTTAAAAAAATTAAATCAGGTAATGATTTTCTACTTTTAAAATTTTAGGGGTGTCTGGGTGGCTCAGTGGGTTAAAGCCTCTGCCTTTGGCTCAGGTCATGATCCCAGGGTCCTGGGATCCAGCCCTGCATTGGGGGAGGGGGGGGTCTCTGCTCAGCAGGGAGCCTGCTTCCTCCTCTCTCTGCCTGCCTCTCTGCCTACTTGTGATCTCTCTCTGTTAAATAAATAAATAAAAATCTTTAAAAAAATTTTTAATTGGCTCCCACTGTACTTATTTAAAAAAAACTTGGGCCTTAACCATGACCTGTAAGGCTCTGAGTCATTTGGCACCTGTTTAATGATTCATCTAACCTCATGCCACCTTCTTGTCATTTCCCCCAGTCCAACAATGCACGTACACACACACACGCACACACACACACACACACACACAGACCCTGACACACGTGACAACATCAGCTTCCTTTCAGTTCTGGGAATACCCAAGCCCCATTATGCCTTGACTCTTGCTACTTGCTGATCTCTGCCTTGGCTACTCCTCCTCACACTCTTTACGTGCCCGACCCCTTCTCCTTCTCCGAGTCTCAGCCTCTCAACTACCCATTCCAAGAAACACTTATGAATCACCCAGTGAATCAGTTCCCCTGTTGCTGTTCTCCATCACCGAACTCTGACCTCTGTCTTCCTGAAACTTAACTAAATTGTTATTTCTTTAGCTGTTCACTGTCAATTATCCTTCCAGGAGACCATAAACTTCACAAGGTCAAGGACTTGCTTTTCCTCCCTGCAGTATACCCTGTGCTTATTTGGTATTCAGGAAACAATTGTTGAAACAATGAATAAGTTATGTGACAGCCACAGTAGAATTCCTATAACTAATATTTTGGACTTTCTAAATTGCATTTAATGTCTTAAAGAAGATTGTTTACTTTAAAAACCTGATTATTTTTTTCTTTAACAGAGAAGACTTCAATTAGCATGCACATTGTTCTTAAACACAATTGTCAAAATCATCAAACCTAAAGGAACCTGAAAATGCCTTTCACGACGAAATACAACATTCAAAATGTACACTTTTTAGCGGTGGCAGGAAATACATGTAATCAATTGTGATTTAGCATGAAGAAAAATACAGTTTACTCAAATTCTCGGAGAATTATTGAACTGAATTTCCACTGGGAAAGTACTTTCCCTGGGGTCAGGACATGGGAGCTGGGTAGTACAGGAGATTACAAAATAGAACTATCAACTTCAGTGTTTAGCAAATCCATGTAACAATGACAACAGAACGATAACATAAATTAACGGTTACTCTAAACTAAAACAAAAACAGAACTGAGAAGTTAACTGGTGTCTTCACATCAATCTTCAGAAAAAGCCTCAGTGATGACCAGTGATGAGGACTGTACCATGCTGGGGCTTAGAAAGTTCCCATCATTTGATGGGCTGATAGCTTTGAATTATTTTCCAGCTGTGGAAACTGGTTTGTGTACTCTTTTAGCAATCAGATGGGCTGGGAACACAACAGTATTACATGGTGCAATCAGAAATGAAATTCACCCTCCTAGCAGAATTTTCTAAAAGTCAAACAGCCACACTCAGAAGTATTTAAATATGTGACTTAATTTCAACAGAGATAAACAAACAAGCACAGAAACAAAAACGGGTATAGAATGCTGTATGCCAAAGAGTTGTAATAGGTGTGAATTTACCTGCATGACTACACATGTTAGGCAAACACAAGAGAATGACAAAGGAGGGAGGTGGGGAGAAGAAAGGAGAGACAACAGCTTGGATAGCCCGACAATTCCACCACACGGCCTCTGGGACGTCCAGTGAACGCATGCTCCCAGGATAAGTGGGAGGTGTCCTCTCGCAGCCACGTTCCCTCGGGATCGGGTGGGGTGTGTCTCTTACTGTGCAAATATGACCCCGCAGTTTCAGAGCACATGTGATTTCCCCCTACACAGTCCTTCAACACAGATAGCTATTCCGGTTGTTCCACCAAAGAACAGTGATTTGTTCTATTGCTAGGGGAGAAAACAAAAATAAACCTGGCAGATTTGGTAAAATGCTGCAATTTGCGAGAGATTTCTGTGACTTTTGAGAGTAATTTTGTTCACATCAAATTGTCACCTTTGGGGTTGACATGAAAACCTGATTCCTTTACAAAATGAATGTACTTGCACTGTATACTGTATGTAACTACAGATAGTCAATATTTATCAAATTCTAACCTTTCTTTTCTTTTTTTTTTTAAAGCTGTTTTGTAGCTATTGCTAACATGATGGTTTGTCAAGCAGTAGTATACTTTCTTCAGCTGTAAGTCTAAATGTTAGCATATAGCCTTTCTATAGGTCATGGCTCACACAACAAAAACATACACACAGAATGAAATACTATATGTGCATATATGAGTGCATGTATATGATGTGTGTGTGTGTGTGTGTGTGTGTGTGTGTGTGTGTGTGTGTGTGTGTTTATGGTGGGTGTGGGCATTTATGCATTATATTGTACTCTCCCTAGGGAAGAAAATCCTGAAAAGCAAAACATTTATTATTATTTTTTCTTTCATTTTTAAAATGTTAATTCCAGGGTGCCTGGGTGGCTCAGTCTGTTAAGCATTGGCCTTTGGCTTAGGTTATGATCCCAGGGTCCTGGCATAGAGTCCCACATCCGGCTCCTGGGAGTCTGCTTCTCCCTCTCTTCCCCACTCCTGCTCTCTTGCTATCACTCTTGCTATCTCTGTTGCTCTGTTTATCTCTCAAATAAGTAAATAAAATCTTTAAAAAATAATAAAATAAAATATTAACTTCCATGGCACTAGAAGACATGTAAGCATATTCCTGCAGATCTGACATTCTTTGCCCAAGAAAATAAATAAATAAATAAATAAATAAAAGAGGTCTGCCATAGGATGTTCACTGACCAACCTGATCATGGGATAGGTCACGGTTAAGTCTATAAAGTTACAGGTTTATTTTTATTTTTATTATTTCCCAGAACATTTCTTCAATAACTGCAAATATTATTTTTTTAAAGATTTTATTTATTTATTTGTCAGAGAGAGAGCGAGAGCGAGTACAGGCAGAGTGGAAGGCAAAGTCAGAGGGAGAAGCAGGTTCCCCGTGGAGCAAGGAACCCGATGTGGGACTCGATCCCAGGACGCTGGGATCATGACCTGAGCCGAAGGCAGCTGCTTAACCAACTGAGCCACGCAGGCGTCCCAATAACTGCAATTATTTACTTGATTTAGAACTTGAAACTCTTTTTTTTTTTTGAAACTCTTTTTAATATACTAAACGTTCAAGTAATTTCAGACCTGACATTTCGCTCTTTCTCAGTCTCCCTCTGTCTCTGTTGTTTTTTCTCCATGAGAAGGCACAGGCAAAGGCCATGGGAGCACACACTGAAAAAGTGGCTTCCCCCAAGCCAAGAAAAGAACCTTTCCAGAATCCGACCACCCTGGCACTTTGCTCTTGGACCTCCAGCCTCCAGAACTGTTAGAAAATAAATTTCTGTTGCTTAAGCCACCCAGTCTATGACAGTTTGTTATGACAATGTGTATTTACAAAAAATATATATATAAGGAGACTTTAAAGAATTCACTCTTCATATCTTGTGGTAAGGTTAGCTGCTAACAAAAGAAAACAAGTGACTGAAAAATAGTTCAGTCTCTGCCCTTCAATCTCCAGCACACCACCTCTTCCTTTGAAGAATGAATCAAACTGTGGTATCTACAAGGGAATCAGTGTTCTAAGTCCAAAAATGCAGAGGATCTAGTGTAGACCACTTTCGCTCTGAGATAAATTCCAGGAGCCTAAATCTGCTTTTAGAAAGTATACCTTGAAAGGGGCTTCGGGTTTTCACAAAGGGCCGTTCTCACTGCCTGGATGTCACAGGGAATCTTTAGTCATCCTCCAGCTCTTCTACGAAGACTTCCCTGTCGTCCCCAGTCTGCACATTTCCCTTCCATGAGTTCCCACATCACTGACAATAAGCTTTATTCCAGGTGGGCCGCATGCTTACTACTCTTCAGTCTTTGACACCATCACACATTATGGAAATGGGCTCCCTGTAAGCCCCAGACTAATTGCTTATACTGAATATTCAAAGGTTTGTTGCATGAACATAAATAAATGAAGGAATGTGTGACTGAACAAAAAAAAAATCAGTCTTTGGGGGCTACTAGAATTGGCCCCAGAGGCCTCAAGGCTCCTCAGAGTACAGCGCAAAATTCCGAAAACATTTCATTTTACTAAACACCAGTGCAAAGACCTCAATCTAAAGTCTCCCACCTAATACTAACCCTTTAAGCTTTTAGTAGTTTAAGGCTAAAATGAACTTCAGAATCTACTGAGCAAAGAAAATTTCCATTTGTCTCTCTGGATGTTATTCTTAATCATAATTTGATTTAAAGATAAAGAAACATTTCTTCCTAAGAGTTTATGTGTGAAGAAAACAAAGGAATTGAATAAAGTGCAATGGTTATGAATATGAAGTTTAAAACAGTCACCAAAAGAGCCCACCTGGGGAAACTGTAATGGTAATAATTTTATAAATGTATAGTTCTTTTCCTGAGGAAACACTAAATATCCTATTCCTTGATTCATTTGAAATTAAATTGTCCAAAACATCAGAGACTAGACAATACTAGAAAAATTATGTAGATGTGGGATTGGAATAGGAATATCAATCTCTATTTTATATTTTAAGCTTCAATATTTCCATCATCATTTGGTGAGAAATCAAAATGATTTAGTAAGATGAACCATTTTTAAAAAGCCCCCCAAAGTGTTTATTTTGTTTTTGTTTTATGTTAAATGCTTCACACTCTATAGAAAGAATCCGCTCTCTCTTAAGGGGGTCTTAAATTAGATAGGGAGAAAAGTATTTTACCACATACTTAGATGTGTCTCTCACCACCACATCACTATTTGAAGGATAAGTAACAACAACAACAACAAAAAATCATTGGAATTCCCAATGCTGATAACCTGAGCAGAAACAAAAATCAAATCAAAACAAATACTTTACCTTCAAAGATATTAAGGGAGAAATGACAGATATATGGCAACCATCCAGATATTCTTCAACCTCACTCACTGCAGACATTGTTAATTAATCACAGTTCTCTTTCCTGTGGAACCTAAGATCACCCCCAGATGTTTCAAAACAACACTGTAGATGGTCCCAATCCATCAATCATATATGAAAACAAGAGGGAGGCTCTTTGTTTCTTCAATTCTGTAAACAAACCAAGAACTGAAGGTGTCCTTCTAATATAAAAGAGAAATTCAGCTGCTCTACAAAAGAGAATGACATTTGAAATGGGGAAAGAAGAGAAAGTCAACTTCTTCACTGTTCTTTTTTTTTTTTAATTGAGATACAACTGACAAAATGTTATATTCGTTTTAGGCATATAATGTATTGATTCAGTATTTATATACATTGCAAAATGATCACCACAGTAAGTCCAGTTAACATCCATTACCACGTACAGTTACAAAATATTTTTCTCCTAATGAGAAATACCAGAATCTACTCTACTAGCTGTTTTCAAATATGCAATGTTGTATTATTAACTATAGTCACTATGCTGTGGATTACTGAAAAATACAGAACATGTCATGAACTTGTATTTCTATCTTTACACAAGGACCATGCTATCTTCTCTGTATTGCTTCAATTTTAGTGTATGTACTGCTGAAGTAAACTCTGAAGTCAATTTTTCTTAATGGTTGGAAATAATAGCTCACTGAGAGCTTTAAGACAGCAACTACCATTGTATCACATGGCCACAAAGAAGAAAGAAAACGGATCTTAAGCAAGGAAAAGGTTGGATGTTCCTATTTTATAGTAATCCAATTTATGACTAGATCCCTAAAAACAGATCAGAAAAAAAAATAGGATCAGAAACCTGACTTTATAAACATCTCAATTTTTAAGCTTTTGTATGTCCCTTCTCCCCCTCACTCATTGCTCATTAGTAAAACCTTTTTTGAAAAGCTGTCTCAAGGAACAATGAAGTTGTCCACACTTAAATCTGAAAAATAATGGGATTATAATACCTAAATGATGGGGGAGCAATAGCAGCAATGAAGGATGGCTTTTGTACATAGTGGAAAGAGTGGGGAGAGCCAAGATAAAGCAAGTGGAATGCTGAGCAAGATAGCATTGGGGGGGGGGATGAGAGGGCAGAGGGTTTTGGGGGGGACATAATACCTTCTCAGCTGGGTCCTCCCCACAGTAGGGAAATGACCTCGGGGTTTACCATTTATAGAGTTCCTCCATCTCTTTCCTCTGATGATTACCTTTTTAAGCTTACATAAAAGCTTGTATAAAATACTACTTTTAATGTCAGATTCCTTTAGTGAGTCTAACCTAGGAAAATCAGGTATGTTGTCAATTACATTATCATTTCAGGGCTCTCTAAGGGGCCAGCTTTTTATTCAACCACACTTCAAAGAAAATACTTTACGAGTAGGTAACTTTGGCCGGGTATAATCATTTGTCTACGATGAAGTTTCAGGTTTTCTTCAAATGCAAGCTTTGAGGTACTTAATGATTTCCAATAAGGACCACTTCTTCTTTGTCAATTAATCCTGCATGGTGAACATCATCAGCCCTGCTTTATAAGCTCTGGAAAACAACTAGATACTCTGAGTATATAAATCTTATCCTAATCACTGAGCCACAGTTGCTCTCCCAATGGTTTGTTACATTGAGGTACTCACAATGCAATTTTTTCATTAGAATTTGAAGAAAGTGGAGGGATGTCACAGAAAAAAAAAAATCTAACTGCTATTCTACTTTATTCAGCATCATTCACATTATGATGGACTTTGATGTGTTCAACTTTGATCTTGGATGAGGTATCATTATGTTCATATAATTTGAACACATTTTAGTTCTTCAAAATATCAAATTAATTTACACTCTAGTTTTAGATAAGCTGAATTGAAACCTAGTTTTATCGCCCCCTGAATATATTTAATTAGCAGTTCAGTGAAAGATAACTAAATCCTAAACATTAAAAAAAAAAAATTAAATAGGAAGCTTGGCAGGACATATGTTATTTGGAACTCCCTGAAGCTTATCTTTGTGGAACTGTCCTTCCCTCATGCCATGTTGTGTCAGATCATAGCAGCAAACCACTGCCACAGGATAGGCATGGATGTGATTATGTAGAGTTCCTAAGCACCACCCCCTCCCCAAACAGTGACCAGCCCAAGGAGTGGGCATGTGAGGGAAGAAGTGCCAAGTGGAGTCCTTCCTCAGGTCACTTACAGAGACACTGGAAGGATCAGGAAATTACCTTCTGTGTATTCCAAGTTGAGGCAACTAATATACATGTTGAACAAAATAGAAAGCCAGATTTCTCACTGTTGGAAGAGAATGTTAACAAATATGGGAAGAAAAGAATGTGTCCTGTGGTTTGGGATCAGAATTAGAGGAATCAGTGTGGAGTCACAGTTCTTATTTTTTAATAATAGTTGTATATATTTAAGGCATACAGTATGATGATTTGTGTACATACACATATAAATGAGAACTACAGATAAGCTAATTCACATATCATCTCAACAGTTACCATTTGCTTGTGTGTGACAAAAGCATCTAAATCCACTCTCAGCAAATTTCTAGTATCTAATAAAGTATTATGAATTACAGTCAACATGCCATATATTAGAACTCTAGACTTATTCATCCTATATAACTGCAACTCTGTACCCTTTGACCAACTTCTCATGGTTTTAAATAGATAGATGCAAAGGTACAGAAACAGACAGAGACATATATTTACTGCTGTCTGTGGAGAGAGCCTAGAAGTAATAATATGCCAGTAACAAGGAATGAGTGGATCTTAACTTCTAAATGCCATTTACCTTGAAATGGAATCATGGCTACTTAGATAAAAAGCTGATTCCAGGGATTAGTCAAAAAAAGAACAAGATGATCCTAGGATAACATGTGTCAGAAAGTAAGGAAATACTCAGGTATGATGGGAAAATTCCCAAAGGACACAGAAGCTCATTTAAAAATGTTTTCACTGGTCAAATATAGGACTGAAAAATAATAACAGATAATACCTGTAGAATAAAACAAGAATACACGGGGATAACTGTGTGGCTCAGTCAGTTAAGTGTCTGCCTTCAGCTCAAGTCATGATCCCAGGGTCCTGGGATTGAGCCCCAGGTCTGGCTCCCTGCTCAGCAGGGAATCTGCTTCTTCCACCCTTCTCCCTCTATCCTTCCTCCTTGCTTGTGCTTTCCCTTTCTCTCTTAAATAAATAAATAAAATCTTAAAAAAAAAAAGAACACATGAGTTCTATTGATATAATAGATGGATAGATGGATAAGTAAGCCAAAGAAGTGAGAAATCTCTTTTTTCCAATACAATGTCAATAAATACAAAAGCAATAATAAAGTTGTAAATTATCAATGGAAACAAAAAATTAGTGGGGAAAGGTTTGTTGGGGAAATATATTTATATAATCTCAAAGTATCTCCCACAAATGAGTCATTATTTAGAAAAGGTAAAGCAGTAACTTTCCCACCGAGAACCCCGGAAGACCCAATGTGATCAAAGTTTACAGCATCAGTGTTGGAATATGCTGACATCTTGCACCTCCTAATGTGATGCTCAAGGAAGGACACATTTTCCAAGATGTGACCAGCCCAAGATGTGTAATCTGAACCTAATCCTGAGGAAACACCACAGAAGCCCAAACTGAAGGACATTCTACAAAATAACTAGTCTGCATTCTTCAAAAATCTCAAGGTACAAAAGAAGACAGAAAAAGGTAAGAGCTTCTTACATTCTCTGGAACAGATCACATACTGGGTATTTTTTCTGGCTCAGGATCCACAAGCCAGGGTCAATCTTTGTGTTTAATTGTCAGTCATGTCTCTTCAATGTACTTTCATTTGGAACAATATCTTACCTTTTTTCTTTTTATTTTAAATTTAAACTCAAGTTAGTTAACATACAGGGTAATAATATTGGTTTCAGGAGCAGAATTTAGTGATTCATCACTTATACACAACATCCAGTACTCATCCCAAAAGAGCCCTCCTAATGCCCATCACCCATTTAGTGCATCCCTCCACACTTCTCCCCTAAAGCAACCCTGTTTGTTTTCTATAATTAACAGTCTCTCATAAGTTGCCTACTTACTTTTATCTTATTTTATTTTTCCTTCCCTTCCCCTATGTTCCATTGTTTTGTTTCTTAAATTCCACATATAAGGGAAATCATATGGTATTTGTCTTATTCTGACTGACTGAATTCACTTAGCCTAATAACTCTAGTTCCATCCACGTCCCTGTAAATGGCAAGATTTCATTCTTTTTGATGGCTGAATAATATTTCATTATATACATACACACACACACACAAACACAGTACTCATATACATGTAAATTTAAATATACACTGGATTAGATTATTGTATCAACATTAAATTTTCTCATTTCAAGTAGTAGTAATTGCAGTTATGACATAATTGCAGCTACCCTTAGGAAATGCACACTCAAGCATTTATAAATGGATAAGATGTCTCCAATTTATTTTCCAAATATTCAAAAACAAAATCATAAATAAACAGATATATAGATGGAACGATAAAGCAAATGGAACAGAATGCCAGCAGTTGGTCAGTCTGGGTAAAAGGTGTTTAGGAGTTCCTAGCACTATTCTTATAACTTTTCCATAAGTGGAAAAGTATTTCAAAATTTAAAAATACACAGCATATATAGCTTAATATAAGAACACACAAAGGAGAGGCAAACACTTCTTCCTTGGACTACCACCAGCAGGTTTCAAGTATGCTATTGTCAAAGGGTACTGCACTAGAAGTTAGTAAACATGGCTTCAGAATTAGTTACCTGAACTTGAAAAAGTCATTTGATTCTCTCAGCCTCTGTCCTCTGATCCTCGAGAACAAAAGGCTGAATGAACTATTTGACATCTAAAATCTCTGTTAATTATAAAATATCGTGATTCTTCAAAATGGTCTCTTAATAACGTTGTACTTCCAGAAATGACATGATTAGTAGGACAAATTTTCTAGTTCAGTTACAGTGAATAGTTTTAAAGATAAAAGGGCAAAAAGTAGCATAGAAGGCTTGTCTATTTCTGGCTCGTTATGGAATTGCTGTGCTGGTTTAGCATCTAATTGTTTTATGTGAAAGTGCCACACCTTAATTTAGAAGACTATAAAAAAAATTAACTACCACTGAAAATCTGTATATGACGCTCTCTCCACTTTAATTTTGTCAAGGTTTTTTAATTTATTTTTTATTTTCAGCACAACAGTATTCATTATTTTTGCACCACACGCAGTGCTCCATGCAATCGTGCCCTCTATAATACCCACCACCTGGTACCCCAAACTCCCACCTCCCGCCCCTTCAAAACCCTCAGATTGTTTTTCAGAGTCCATAGTCTCTCATGGTTCACCTCCCCTTCCAATTTCCCTCAACTCCCTTCTCCTCTCTAACTCCCCATGTCCTCCATGCTATTTGTTATGCTCCACAAATAAGTGAAACCATATGATAATTGACTCTCTCTGCTTGACTTATTTCACTCAGCATAATCTCTTCCCGTCCTGTCCATGTTGCTACAAAAGTTGGGTATTCGTCCTTTCTGATGGAGGCAAGGTTTTTTTAATTAGAGAGAAAGAGAGCACGAGAGCAGGGAGGGAGGGACATAAGGGAGGGAGAGGGACAAGCAGACTCCCCACTAGGCACAGAGGCAGCATGGGGCTTGATCTCAGGACTCTGAAACCATGACCTGAGCTGAAATCAAGAGCTGGCCACTTAACCAACGGAGCTACCCAGGAGCCCCTACTTTCTCTTTACTTTCAGATAGAAATATGATTTTTACTTGCTTAATAAATAATATATAGGGTTCGCATATGCTCAGCTCACTATTCTAAGTGATATATATACACAAATACATATGTTCATATGTGTGTATGCTTTAATCTTCACAACTCTGTGAAGTAAGTACAATTATTACTTTCACTTCATAGATGGGGGAACTAGGGGACTGGAAATACCTACGGTGCTACTGATGATAAGTGGCTGTTTAGAAACAGCCATACATTTGAGCCTAGGCAGTGTGGCTGCAGAGGCTGTGTTCTTAAACATCACTCTAAACTGCTTCTCAAATATTACATAATAAACTCTAGCAGAGACCCATAAATTCAAAAATTCCATGAGAAAAAGTGCCAAAATCGGGTTTTTATGCCAATTATATGCCAAAATCAAGTAGCTGGAGACACATATATATCCATGTGTCTACATATCTAAATCTATAGATCTAGATATGCCTATATAGATAGGTGTATATATACATATGTATGTGTGTTTATATATATACACACACACACACACACACACACACACGTGTATATGTGTGTGTATGTATATCTATATCTATCTATATATATCTCCATCCATATAGACATATATGGCATATATGGAATATATATAGCAGTATATGGTGTGTGTGTGTGTGTAGTGTTCATATGTATCTATGACTACTAAAGACACACACATATATACATATATATGTCTTAGAAAATAAGACTATATATAATAACACTGACATATATATGTATTATTAAAATATTCTTATCTTGGTATTTATGCACATATATTTCGAGTTTTTACTTGAAATTCTTTGCAGACCCTTCCACATGGAACTTGTGCCACATCGACCTGCTGCTCTTTCCCCTTCGGCAGCATGGAAGCAGTCAAGTGGAAGAACTCGGAAGCTGCCACATGTGTTCTCGGCAGAAGCCAGCAAATAAAGCCCAGCCATGCTACAGCACACTGGATATTCTCAACCCAGGGGAAAAAGAATAAGGCTCTGTGTGCTTAGTCCTTTACGAAGAGAAAATTAGCAATGAAAGTGACAAATTCCTTTTTGCCTTTAAAAAAGGAACCATAGAGCTCAGTGTCATTTCAGTCAGAAAAGGACAAAGTTATTAACTCCTAAGAATTTTATTACAGCATGACTAACACATATTCTCTCACTCCAGGTGCCAACATCTGTAGGCACGGGCTTAGCTCAATTGGGCCTCACCAGACACTGGAAAATTTACCTTTCATGGGGAAAAAATGGGGGGGTCCTGGAGAAAAAATAAAGGTTAACAACTGTTAAGCAAGCATGCTTTTTTTTTTTTTTAATTTGACAGAAAGAAATCACAAGTAGATGGAGAGGCAGGCAGAGAGAGAGAGAGAGGGAAGCAGGCTCCCTGCTGAGCAGAGAGCCCGATGCGGGACTCGATCCCAGGACCCTGAGATCATGACCTGAGCCGAAGGCAGCGGCTTAACCCACTGAGCCACCCAGGTGCCCACAAGTATGCTTTTAAATGGAGGGATGCCTAGGTGGCTCAGTCCTTAAGCATCTGCCTTCTGCTCCTGCCATGATCCCAGGGTCCTAGGATCTGAGCCTACCTAGGGCTCCCTGCTCAGCGGGGAGTTCTCACTCTCCCACTCCCGTTGCTTGTGTTCCCTCTCTAGCTGTCTCTCTCTCTCTCTGTCAAATAAATAAATAAAAACTTTTTTTTACAAATGGCAATAGAATTATCTGAGGGAAAGACAAGACATGGAGTTATGGCAACAGTAAGAAATGGAACCCATCATAGTTGGACATTTCTAACATATTATCTTGCAAATAATAATCATCATCAATATTTATACATAGGCCATTTCATAAGTCCCATATATTCCATGCAATTTCATATAAACTTGACAAACAGAACTTTTAAGAAGTATGACTGATGTCCCTGCTATATATATAGGATCCAGGAGGCTAAGGTAACTTGCTCAAGCCATACACTAACAAGTGTCTGAGCAGTTATTATTTTACTCTGGACTGTGAAGAGTTTTTCCCCCCACTAAATGACATTGTTGCCTATTATACCATCACCTTATACAGACCAACACATTTATTACTAGAATTCCTAAAAAATGAAGGAACAAAAAAAGTAGTACTGGAACAAAGTGTAGGTACTTAAATATTTATTATATCATAGCTTAAAATTGTTATAAAAACTCATAAGACAACATTAACAGACCCTTGAGGAAATGCTCTAATAGTATTTCTTCTCATAGAGTCGCTTTAAGATTTCAAGAATTTAAACATAAAATGAAAATATCGCATAAAGGGTCACATAAAAATTCAAGTCTTAGCACAACCTAAATTACAATCTCAGAGTAAAAAGAAACATGAAACAAATGTAAGGATGGTAGAAAATTCTGCTTTCCAACATGGTTATGAAATGTAACATTTAAATTAATCAAATATGAAGTCCCATTATGTGTCTTTTTTAAAATTGCTGTCTTTTATAACATGAATAGATGGCCAATTTCCAAGTAATTAGGAAAAACAATCATACTTGTCAACAAAACTATTGTAAACACAAGTCAGGCTTGCTTTGAGACCCAGAAGTCATTCTCATGATGCTTAAGGTCATTTATCAGGACTTTTTTCATTAACAGAACACAAAATAATCCAGATTCAATCACTATTTCTTTCGCTTTTCCAGCTATCTGAACAGTTATGGCATCATTCTTCCTGCTTCCCTACAGAAACATTTATTCCTGTCCTCCCCCATTCCCTATCTCCTACCTGGCTCTGCTCTGCTCACCACCAGGCCTTTGCCTCACATCTAGACGATGACTTCATTCTACTCCCCAATTACATGTTTCTACGGGCTCTTCTCCAGTGTCACTGTCATACTGATTGTTCCAAACATGTATTTTATATGGTCCAGAACCTTCAAGAACTGCATCCTATTTAAACTTAGCTCATTTTCAAGGTATCATCATCTAACTCGATTTGCTTTCCCAATTTATTGTTTATTACTCCCCCAACAAATGCCTTGGGAAGCAGTCGTCCAAGCCTGTGTACTAAATTTAACCCAAGCATACAACGCTTATTCTTACCTCTTTTGGAACTTACTACAACTAAAATCATCATCATCATTATCAACAACAGTGAAGACATGTATTACTTAGTATGTACCAGGCAATGTCATAAATGCTTTATACGTTTTAACTCACGTAATCCTCACAATATCCTTGTGAAGTAGATGCTGTTGTCATCATCCTCATTTTATGGAAGGTCCAAAATAGTCAAGTAACTCAAGCGAGGTCATACAGTGAGTAAATAGTAGAGCCAGAATTCAAGCCAGGCAGTTTGGTTTCAGATTCTAACTCAACCACTGTCTATATGCCTCTTCATTATCCATTAGTTCAATGTACTCAGTAACATAATTAGATATTAATTATTTCACATGTTACTTGTATTTCTTTCATAAATTATAAAATTATACTCTTTTATTTCTTTTAGAGGCCCCTGAATACTAGAAATACAGTTAGCCTGAAACAAATATTTCCAAGGGAGACCATTTTATTCAAAGTATAAATATTATGAAAATCAAAAATTCAAAAATTATAGTTAGTCAAAAGGTACAGAATCAAGCTTGCTCTCGCCAACAAAGTTTTCTGAATCAGGACTCACCTGCACCAAAAGCAGTGAGAGGATGAAGACTGGGGTATGGGGGGGCAGTAGCTGTTTGAGGATTTCTGTATCCGGGGGGCCTACAGAACAGCTTTCTGCTTGTGGGGGGGGAATGATCAGAGAGTCAGAGTCTTTGAAGCTCTAGTTGCCAAACCAGTACACTTATCCATATGGTAGACTGTAAATCCATAAAAGTAGCAGCACTTCCCTAAACATATCTTACTATCGACAAAAGGCTGGGAAAACATAAATAAACCATATTAGTTAAATTATTATTTATTTTTTAAGTATGGGAGGAGGGCACACAGCACCTCACCAACCCATCAAAACATTATGGTGCCACTAGGGACCGATCATGTTGATGACCTGAAGGAAGAGTTGAGTTTTGGGGATGCTTAAAATTAGAAAAGTCACTTCTCTAACTTTCAAATGAAGCATAAAACTTTTTAAAAGAAAAACCTCTTATTCATGGAAGTACATATATAAAAGTCCAAGACCAGCCGCTTGAATAGAACTCTGGTTTCTTTTTAAGAGGGCATGAAGCCAAGCCTTCTATACTCTTCCATACCCTAGAGAAGAGATTCATTCTTTGAGGTCCACCTCAGATGTCAACTCATCTAGAAAGTTTTTTTTTGCTTAATTAATCACTCCTTCTTCTGTACTATAATAGCATTTTATAAATATCTCTATTGGGTTACATACAATAACTACTACTTAAAAAAATGTGCTGATCTTGACTTCTAGACTGTTACCAACCCAAATGTACATCAACAAGTGAACATAAACCAATCTGATACAATCATGCCATTAGTACAACTCAGCAATAAAAGGAACTGATTATTAATTTGTGAAACAGCATGGATAGTGTTCAAAAACATTATGCTAAGCTAGAGAAATCAGACACAAAAGAATACATACTGTTGTCAAGAATTGTAAGATTTGAGATTGAATGCAGTGCGTAAACTTGTAAGTTTCAGGTTTGCTGGCACAAGACAGAAGACTTCTGGGTCAAAGACAAAGGACTTTATTACTCACAGCAATAGGATTAGCCACATTATCACACTTGCACAGTGAGTTGTGTTGTAGGAGAAGAAGGTGGGAGTTATGGGAATCTGAATCTATTACAGTGGGCAGGAAGCCTACCTGATCCGTGCCCTACAAAAGCACATTATCTTTAACACACTGGACAACAACAAACCTGCCATTTTTTCAGGAGGAAGACATTACCTCTAAGCTTCCAAGATTATACACTATACCAACATCTTAAGAAAAATAGTCCTGAACAAAAGCAGTCACTACCTCTGCTCATAGACATGGATAACTGTGAAAGAGTCACAGAGCATTGTCTCCTAATAACAGTATGTTTTCACTCATAAAACATTTCTGGAAAGGCAACCTTAGTCTATGTGGGAAAAAAAATCAGAACAGTCATCGTTTGGAGCCAGAGGTGACTACGACTATATAGGATCACAAGGGATATTTCTAGGGTAAAGGGGTGTTATATATTTTATATAGGGTGATGGTTGCTTGGATATATATGTGTATATATAAATATATATATAATATATATTACATTAGTCTATGTGGGGAAAAAAATCAGAACAGTCATCGTTTGGAGCCAGAGGTGACTACGACTATATAGGATCACAAGGGATATTTCTAGGGTAAAGGGGTGTTATATATTTTATATAGGGTGATGGTTGCTTGGATATATATGTGTATATATAAATATATATATAATATATATTACATATATAATATATATGTATATATGTCAAATTCATCAAACTGTACACATAAAATTTTAAGTAAAGAATATATAAATTATGTATGTACCATTTGGGTATGTTAATTAGACCAAAATAAAACTGATATAAAAAAGATCTTGATCATAACTTCTAGACTGCTATCATCTACAAGGAAAGGACTGTGTCTTATTTATCTATTTTACTAGATAAATAGAAGAAATTAGCTGAGTATTCTTAGTAGGTGTTCATAAAATTTGGTTGCATTGAATTATTAATATGGTAGAAAATGGGCCTCTAAGGTATATATAAACCTAATGATAATCTTATATCAAAAACCACTAATAAATATACAAAGAATAAAGAGAAAGAAACTCAAATATATCACTAAATAAAATCATCAAAAAAAGAAAGGGAGAAAGACAAGAAAGGATCAGAGAAAATCTTCAGAAACAACCACAAAAGAAGTAATAAAATGGCAATAAATACACATCCACCAAGAATTACTTCAAATGTAAATTGTCTAAATACTCTAATTAAAAGACATAGGGTGGTAGATGGATTAAAAAAACAAGACCCATCAATATACTACCTACAAAAAACCCATTTAGACCAAAGACACATGCAGATTGAAAGTGAGAGGGTGGAAGAACATCTGTCGTGCAAATGCATATCAAAAGAAACCAGAGTAGCAATACTTGTACTGGACAAGAAAATTTTAAAACAAAGACTATAACAGGAGGCAAAGGACACTATATAATAATAAAGGGACAATTCAACAAGAAGATATAATAATTGTAAATATCTGTACACCCAACATATGAGCACCCAAATGTATGAAACAGTTAAGGAACTAATTATTAATAAAGGAAAATTTAATAAAGGAACTAATTATTAATAATACAATAATAGTAGAGGACTTTAGCACACATATACACACATCCAACTTACAGCAATGGATAGCTCATCTAAACAGAACAACAACAAGTAAATGATGGCTTTGAATGACACACTGGATCAGATGCACTTCACAGATATATTCAGAACATTCCATCCTAAAACAGCAGAATACTCATTCTTTTCAAGTGCACATGGAACTTTCTCCAGAATAGATCTCACAGCAGCCCACAAAATAAACCTCAACAAATTCAAGAAGATCAAAATCATAACATGCACATTTTCTGACCACAGCACTATAAATCTAGAAGTCAACCACAAGAACAAACATGAAAAGACCACAAATACATGGAGGTTAAAAAGTATGCTGCTAAACAATGGATGGGTCAGCCGGAAAACCAAAGAAGAAATTAAAAAGGACATGGAAACAAATGAAAATAAGAACACACCAGTCCAAAACCTCTCGTATGCAGCAAAAAACAGTTCTAAGAGGAAAATTGACAGCAATACAGGTCTATCTCAAAAAGCAAGAAAAATATCAAATAAACTACTTAACCTTGAACCTAAAGGAACTAGAAAAAGAACAACAAATGAAACCTAAAACCAGAAGAATGAATGAATTAATAAAGACTAGAGCAGAAATAAATGATGTAGAATCTAAAGAAAAAAAATAGATCAATGAAACCAGCAGCTGGTTCTTTGAAGAAAAAAAAGTCAATAAAATTGATAACCCCCTAGCCATGTTAATCAAGAAAAAAGGAGAAGGAACTCAAATAAATAAAATCACAAATGAGAGAGGAGAAATAGCAACAAAACCCACAGAAATACAAACAATCATAAGAGAATGTTATGAAAAAGCTACACACCCAAAAATTTCACAACCTGGAAGAAATGGAGAAATTCCTAGAAACATATAAACTACCAAAACTGAAACAGGACAAAATAGAAAACTTGGACAGACTGGTAAGCAGCAAAGATACTGAATCAGTAATCAAAACACTCCCAACAAATAAAAGTGCAGGGCCAGGCGACTTCACAGATGGATTCTACCAAACATTTAAAAAAAAAGAATGGAGGGTGGCTCAGTGGGTTAAAGCCTCTGCCTTCAGCTCAGGTCATGATCACAGGGTCCTGGGATCGAGCCCTGCATCGGGCTCTCTGCTCCGCAGGGAGCCTGTTTCCTCCCCTCTCTCTCTCTGCCTGCCTCTCTGTCTCCTTGTGATTTCTCTCTCTCTGTCAAATAAATAAAATCTTAAAAAAAAAATAAAATAAAAAAATAAAAATAAAAAAAAGAATGGATATGTATTCTTCTCAAAATATTCCAAAAAATGGAAAAGGAAGGAAAATTTCCAAATTCATTTTATGAAGCCAGGATTACTTTAATTCCAAAACCAGACAAGGACTCCACTAAAAAAGAGAACTACAGGCCAATATCCCTGATGACCACATATGTAAAAATTCTCAATCAAATACTAGCAAGCCAAGCCCAACAATACATTTTAAAAAATCATTCACATTCAAAATCATTCAAATCCCATGATGAAGTGGGATTTATTCCTGGGTTACAAGTGTGGTTTAATATTTGCAAACCAATGTGATATACCACAATAGTAAGAGACAGCATAAGAACCATAGGATCACTTCAACAGATGCAGAAAAAGCATTTAACAAAGCACAACATCCATTCATGATAAAAAGTCCTCAACAAAGTAGGGCTAGAGAGAACATACCTCAACATAATAAAGGCCACATACAAAAAACTCACAACTACTTATCACCTCAATGGGGGAAAACTGAGAGCTTTTCTTTACTGTCAGGAACAAGGCAGAGACGTCTACTTTCAACACTGTTAATTTAATATAGTACTGGAAGTCCTATCCTTGGCAATCAGACAACACAAAGAAATAAAGGGCATCTGAATTGGCAAAAAAGAAACAAAATTATCACTAATTGCAGATGACATAATACTATACATAGAAAACCCAAAAAACTCCACCAAAAAACCACTAGAACTGATACACAAATTAATCAGATAAAAAATCAACATACAGAAATCTATTGCATTTCTACACACCAATAATGAACCATAAGAAAAGAGAAACTAGGGGCACCTGGGTGGCTCAGTGGATTAAAGCCTCTGCCTTTGGCTCGGGTCATGATCCCAGGGTCCTGGGATCGAGCCCCACGTCGGGCTTCTCTGCTCAGTGGGGAGCCTGCTTCCTCCTCTCTCTCTCTCTCTCTCTGCCTGCCTCTCTGCCTACTTGTGATCTCTGTCAAATAAATAAATAAAATCTTTAAAAAAAAAAAGAAAGAAAAGAGAAACTAAAGAATCAACCCCATTAATTACAATAAAAACTGTAAGATACATATACTAAACCTAACAAAAGAGGTGAAAGACCTTGAAAATTATGAAACATCAGTGAAAGAAATTGACAATGGCACAAAGAAATGGAAAGATATTCCATACTTATGGATTGAAGGAACACATATTATTAAAATGTTTATACTACCCAAAATAATCTACACATTTAATGTGATGCCTATCAAAACACCACCAGCATTTTTCACAAAGCTAGAACAAACAATCCTAAAATTTGTTTGGAACTACCAAAGACCCAGAATAGCTAAAGCAACCTTAAAAAAGAAAAGCAGAGTTGGAAACATCATAATTCTGGGCCTCAAATAATATTACAAAGCTGTATTGATCAAAACAGTATGGTCCTGGCACAAAAATAGAAACATAGATCAATAGAACAGAATAGAGAACCCAAAAATGGACCCTCAACTCTATGGTCAACTAATTTTTGACAAAGCAGGAAAGAATATCCAATGGAAAAAAGACAGTCTCTCCAATAAATTGTGCTGGGTAGGACAATTCCTCAGAAAGTTAAATATAGAACTACTTTATGATCGATCCAGCAGTCACACTGCTGGATATTTGCCCAAAGACTGCCCAAACACTATTTCAAAGGTATACACGCACTCCCAAGTTTATAGCAGCATTATTTACAATAGCCAAGTTATGGGAACAGCCCCAGCTATCAACTGATGAATGCATAAAGAAAACGTAGCATATATACATACAATGGACAATCACTCGGCCTCAAAAAAGAATGAAATCTTTCCATTTGCAACAACATGGAGATAGAGAGATAATTCTAAGTGAAAGAAATCAGAGAAAGACAAATACCATGTGATTTCACTCATATGCAGAATTTAAGAAACAAAACAATGTAAAACAATAAGAGAGAGAGACAAACCAAGAAACACACTTTTAATTATAGAAAACAATCAGATGGTTACCAGAGAGGGGGTGGGCAGGTGCAGATGAGTTAAATAGGTGAAGGGGACTTAAGGAATTCACTTGTTGTGATGAGCACAGGGTGAAGTACTGAACTGTTCAATCACTACATTGTACACCTGAAACTAATATAACACTGTGTGTTAACTGGAATTAAAACAAAAACAACAAAAAATGGATCTCTAAGTATTCTTTCTTGTCATGAGTTGCTCTGAAATGCCATTACATTTGAATTTTTAAAATTTCATTTGTGTTTGTTTATAAATATTGATATGCATGAATATCGAGGAGGCATTATAAATCTCTATTAAAAAATAAATTCTCTGAAGACTACCTTATTTTGATGCAGATTAGTTTTAATAATGTAGTGAGTTATTTAAAACCGTGAGAATTTGGGGAGTGGCTGGGTAGCTCAGTCAGTTAAGCGTCCTCTTGATTTTGGCTAAGGTTGTGATCCCAGGGTCATGAGATTGAGCCCTGTGTCTTGTGGGGCTCTGCGCTCAGGGGGTAGTCTGCTTGAGATTCTCTCTCTCTCCCTATGCCCCCCCTGCTCATGTGTGTGACTGCTCTCTTGTTTTCTCCTTCTCTCAAATAAATAAATACTAAAAAGAAAAAAAATGAAAATGTGTGCTATTAATAAGATTATTTAGAAAAAGAATATTATTTTCCATATCACACAGCTGGCTGACTAGCTCCTTTAGAAATACAATACTTTTCAAATGAATTCTTAAAATTAATATGATAGAAAAACATTTGAAATTTGAAAGTTGCAAGGGCTCCTTCTTTCACCTAACCAATTTATATTAGGTGAAAATACCTGGTGTCTGTTAGATGGTAATTTAGGCAACAAAGCCTAAGGAGCAAAAGTTACAGCTATAGTTGCCATATACAACAGAATTTTAAAACCCTTTCTTTTTAATATATACTTTACTGTGGTTTTTCTAATTTATTTTATAAATTATGGCTATTTATGTGACTTAAGGGAATTACTTAACCAACATTAAAATATTCCTTGAGAAAGTAAGACAGAAGATCTAAATAAAGCTGAAAAATTGTTTGCCATCTTAATACATATTAAATTGTAAGTTAAGGGATGCCTGGGTAACTCATTCAGTTAAGTGTTTGCCTTCGGCTCAGGTCATGATCTCAGGGTCCTGGGATAGAGTCCCTGCATGGGGCCCCTGGCTTAGTGGGGAGCCTGCTTCTCCCTCTGTCAGCTGCTCCCCCTGTTTGTTTATTTCTCTGCCAAATAAAATAATATATCAAAATAAAATCTCTAAATCGTAAGATAAAAAATTTGTCTTGCTCTTACATTTTTATCATGTTATCCTTTGTTTTTTTCTAGTAAAAACTGGGAAAAAAGGAAAGTAATTCCCACATTTGCTAAATGAAACATACAAGAAACCACTGTATTTTCATTCTTAATAAAATACTGTATTATGCTTGTTAACTCTGATATACAGATAAACCAAATATTTTTGGTTCAGGTCTTAGAGACTGGGCCAACATCTATATTCAGGGATAGATAACTTTTCATTTTGTAGGTAAACTCTCATATGCCATGATATATTTATCATTTACACATCCCTCTAATTATCCACAAATTCAATGATTGTATAGATTAAATATTCATTAGCAGTAATATGAGGAAAGTGAAAGCAAAACTCTTTGCAAAGCCATCAGGATCCAAATGACATTAATAATTCAAATTAAATTGAAATGCCAATATTTATAATATTGATATTTCACCACTGTATAGTAAAATCAACTTTTCATTATAAGCTCAGAAGCTATTTGAAGACTGAGACATTGTTTGTAGAAAAAGCAGAATCAGACCTATAAATACAGAGAAAAAACTGATGGTTACCAGAGGGGAGTGGGTGGGGGATGGGCTAATGGGTGAAGGGGACTGGGAGATACAGCCTTCCAGTTATGAAAAGAATAAGCACAGAAATAAAAGACGCAGCATAGAGAATATGGTCAGTGATACTGAAATAGGATTGTGTGCTGATAGATGGTTAGCTACACTTATAGGAATAGCATAATATACAGAACTTGAATTACCATGATTACATCTAAAACTAATGTGACATGTATGCCCACTATACTAACAAAATTTTTTAATTTGAATATTTCCAATAACTGAATTGGTCCACCCATTTCTGTACTTATGCCATGATCTCACAAGACTTTGTTAAGTCATGGTAGCTATGACTTCAAATATCAAATTATAAAACTGCTATATCATGCCACAAATATAATCATCTGCCCTCTAGCCCCTTGATTAGGTTGAATCACACCAAACTGCTGATGTTTGATAGATTTGACCAGCAAAAATGGAAATTTCATGTGGCTGAACATAACATAAAGTCAAAATTTACTAAAATGGAAGTGATCAACATTGAACACTGTGTATTAAAATACATTGTTCCTATAATAGTCTTTTAAAGGCCAGGTTATGTCCATTTTCTGCTTTCTTTCTTGAGCCTTGATAAGAAAACCATTGAGTAAATATTTCACGTCCAAGTGTCTATATTATCTTTGTTTCCTGGTATGCATGAATATGTTTCCTATATGTCAAAGTCCAAGAAGGTAAAACCCATGAGAGTATTACTGTGTTTTTCCTCCTCTGTTCTTAATGGTAACCAGGGTAAAACATATATTTGTTTTTTCCCAAGGCAGGACAAATTGTTTTTTTCTGTCAGATTGCTAAATTTACTTACCAGGTGTACATTTTCACCAAATTATCAAGTCACCTTTCAGACTTGGCACACATATCTGTACCTTGGATGGAGAAATCAGTGGGAAAAAAACCTGACACCCAAATACAAGTGAAATGTTTTTAAGTAACTTGTACACAACACAACCTATACTTTCATTGAATGACCTATACATCCTTTTGAATGACTATTTTTAAGCTTCTCAATTACTCAAAGATAAATAAATCTCTAGGGGTACAATTTCAACAAATAAAATATTTCCTTCAATGGTATGCTGACTACTAATGGCCAGGGAATATCACAGTTTGTAGCAAAACATGCTTAGTGACACCCAGAGTTAATTACAATCCTGAAGAAAGTTTTTTGCACTTATAGATGTCAAAGGTAAACATGGGGGAAAGAAGTGTTTACACACTCAAATAAGCAATACCTTTTCTAGATATTAGAACCTAGCTTACCCTAGAGATTACTTTCAAGATTTAGTAGAAAGAGCATTATTTTTCCCTACAGGAACCTCTCAGCTCTATATGGATTTTTACACTTGAATAGGTTTTTTGCTCACATTCTTTCACACTAACGTCCTATATTTCCATTGCTCAAAATAGACACCTTCTGCCCTGGACCGGAGTCAATAATCAAAAAAGAAAAGAAAGAATGTTGGAGTATGAATGGCACAATGAGGGCACAAGAGGCGAGACCTTGCATCAATGGTCAATGTACTTTTCTCTAATTGTGTGTTAGGTCTGATTCTTATCTTAACAACCAGATGGAAAACTTCCCAAGGTCAAGGATTGTATCTTATCATCAAGCCCCTCATGTATAGACCAGAATTGAACATAAAGTGGGTACTCAATGTGTGCTTGTCCAATGACTGAGTGATAAGGATAATACAAAAAATAGCAATAAAATACAGACTAACATACAATATTATCTAGTAAAAATGATTTTCCTTCTCTGGATTAATTTTTTCTTGAGTAAATTGGAGGGAGAAAAAAACACTAGGTTCTTATTCACAAAATATGCTTGAAATACCATGTCTTCCTATATTGTACATAGTAAGAATGTAGTGAATTCTTGTAGTTTTGTATATTCATTCTTGATAATACACTGTATAAAATTGTCTATGACCCAAAATATTCATAAGATATATCTTTTACTGCAGACTTACATTTGCACACATACAACTGTTGCATGTCTGTGTGTACTTTAAGTTATAAAAGGGCACTATCCTTCAAATCACATCCAAGTTAATGCATTAATGGTAATTTATCATTGACAGTTTTATCAAAAGGCAACTATTCCTCACTATTCTTCATCTTTCTTTAAGATCTATAGTTAATATAAGTTCACAAAATTCAAGGTTTTCCATTGTAAAGAAATATGGTTTGTCATAGTTGTCATAGATACTATCACTTTTTTAGCAAAATAGCTATAATTGTTGACCTCCAAACACTAAATGCCCTTTTTGATCAAAGGCTTCCACAGCTTTTGTTCACCAGTTAAATCATTGAAACAGCAATTTATTATAATTAGGTAGATATGTTGATCAGAGTTTGAATGAGTAATAAAAATGTATTTGGAAAAGGCTTGAAAACAAAATATGAGGAACCATTCAAAACTATTGCTAAACCAGCATATTTTCAGTGATCTATAGCAATAATGAAGAAACAAAGTCATAATTTAGAAGTATAGGGCTTTTAAACTGCCTAAAGGACTGGGCGACACATTCATGGACCCACACACATATGTAATATCCACATACACAAAACACAGTGTTTTTTGTAAACTGCATCTTGGTATCCTTTTGAGGGGAAAGGGAAGGAGGGAGGTTATGAAAAATCTGATGGAAAATAAAAAGAGCTCTGTGATTCAGATGTGAAAACATTTAGCTTTGGAACTGATTATTCACCATAACCAAATCACATCCCTTTTGAGTTCTAACAGGTTCCTTTCTTTTAAATCATCACTAGGATTGTCAAATTAAGTAATCATGGGACTCATTTCTGTCTCTAAATCTCCTCTGAGCCCTTCTTTCATTTCATTTTTGTGTTACTAATAACATGGTAACTGCCAACTTGTACATTCTTTAATATTTACCATATATCTGATAAGCACATTTCAATTAATGGTGTTATATGCATTGAACTGAATGTGTGCTCTTCACACATAATAGAATATTTTGTGCCTGACTTGCAATAATGAGGAACAATTTGGGATATAATGATTTTCTACTTCAACTTCTTTTTTTTTTTTTACTTCCTTCTCTTCAAAAAAAAGTTATAATTTATTTACCATCTATTAAAAGTTATAATAAAATAAATGCAGCTATACAAATAATGCATCTTTCACCTCTAGATATTACATAGAAAATCAATCAGTATCCAAATTTGAGGCATTTTATAATTGTATTTTGCAAATGAGCTCAAGGAAATAACGTATTTGGAGTCTGAGTTGAACAGTGTGGGTTCCATACCCTTCAACTCCTTGTCTTGGGAGACATTTAGATCCACTTAAATTAAATACACAGATTTAGGGAGGTTATTGTCTTTGACTTGTAAATATGGCCAATATAAACCCAGCAGACCTTAGGTGGGGGTGTTTTAGCTGGAGGGAGATTAATCACAGTACTCTTATTCAGTCACTTTGATCTGCTGCCCTGAGCCCATTGCAAGAGATATTTGATTAGGTTAGAAAAGTAGGGAAGTCAAAAAATAGGATCCTACTGATGTTACATATGCCTGAAATTGGTAACTGAAGGCTTTGTACAAATAGCCTTACGCATAGCTGAGCACTGGAATAATATGAGTTGCCACTGTACTCTACCTCAGCTGATCCTGGAATCTAAAACTTCTCACTAATTCTCCCATATCACCCTTCTTTTAACCCTAACATATTTCCATCACTTAGTCTTCACCAACTGCCTTTTATCTCAAATAATAGGCAAATACTTCCACCCATATCTAGGCAAATGTCACTGCATGGGCTCCTTCTGTGATCCCCAACACGTTCTTTCTGCTCAAGGTGGGGCAAGAGGGCAGAACTTAGTGGTTCCAAAGACAGACCTGGGTAACAGTCCCAGGCAAGCCAGTTCTTAGCTCTGCACACTTAAGGAAGATATTTATAATAGGCTATTATCCATAACTTAAGAATTAAGCTATTAATTATTCATAACTTATTTTTAAAAACCAAAACTTGCTGATTATTGTTTGATTTACATGAAACAAGATGTACCAAAAGCCAAATGAATGGTGAAGGCACTCCATAATCCTCACTTTTCCTCTTTCCCTTGGTGTCTTTTTCAAGTTACCCAAATTATTTACATTTCCTTACTGGTAATGCTTTCCATTTCTACATCTAATTATATATATATTTATATATATTACATATTTTATATATATATATAGTATATATATATGTGTGTGTACACACACATACACATTCCTGACTTTTGATGGTTTGGCTCATAATTTTTCAACTTTACATTAGTGCAAAAGCAATACACATCCAGTAGAAACTGCACTGTGAATGTTGATCCATTTCCAGGCTAGCAATACACAGTACAATACTTCTGTGATGCTGGTCAGGGGCAGTGAGCCTCAGCTCCTAGTCAGGCACGTGATCATGAGGATAAACAACCAATAGACTTACAATGACTCTGTACCCATACAATCATTCTGGTTTTCACTTTCCATATAGTGTTCAACAAATTATATGAACTATTCAATACTTTAGTATAAAATAGGCTTTGTGTTAGATAATTTTGCCCAACTCTAGCCTAATCTGAGTGCTCTGGGGACGTCTTAGGTAGGCTAGCCTAGGCTATGATATTCTGTAGGTTAGGAGTATTAAATGTATCTTTGGTTTATATTTTCAACTTATGATGGGTTTCTATAGATGTGTGCATATGTATATATGTGTATATATGTATATACATGTGTATATATACATATGTATGTGTGCGTATATATCTGTATATATACACACACATTCACATATATACATGTATCTCCTCTGCTTTGCAGGGTTGGCTGGTTCACATACTTCCCTAGACTAGTTCCATCTGCATCGGTTCATTCCATTCCCTCATTCCCTGGTCCAGGTCTTGCAGATTTCTCATTCTGTAATGACTGAGCTCTCAGGAGCTCTCATAAACATTGTCAGCCAAGCTCAATACTGGATTAGAAGAGAGTATCTTAACTAAAGTTCTAATGTTCCTATACATCCTGTCTCCTTGGAAGGGAATAACTTAACATTTAAAATCTTCCTAAGTTTTAAATCAATGATCATCATAATGTATTCTAGTATATTGAGTGGAATTTTACTGCATTTAAATATATACCAATTTGATATTTACAACAGTATTTATAATCACATAAAAATCATACCCAAAATAACACAAAATTTGCTAATGACCTCTTTATTTATTTATTTTTGCATTTGACAACTAAGACAGAGACTGAGAGATATATTTCAGACTATATAAATGGCACCCTAAAATCCAAAGGTATATTACAAGCTCAGTTGTGAGGGAGGATACCCTTTCTTCTAGCTATAAATCATTAAGCATGCTTTAGACTATAAAGATAATTAAGTACTACAAACTACATACTCAAAGATATGGAATAGAAAAGATATTCTATTCTCTTTCATTTGAGAGAATATTGCCATTCAAAATTTGATTCCTGAATGCATATAAAATAAATAATTAATATAATACAACTTGACTGACAGAATAATGCAAATTTAAGGCCAAAAGTAAAAATAATTAAACAGAAAATGTAGAAAAATGATTAAATGCATTTCACCAAACGTTGGTTGGAAACTAGGAATTTCTTTATGGACAGAATTAACATCACAAACAATAACAAGGAAGAGATAAAAATGCCCCCCTGCCTAAGATGGTGCCCCAAAGTTTATATGAATTGTTTTTTGGTTAATAGGAAACATTTCATTTGAAGATTAATACCATAAGCCCCCACGAAAACATAACTAGTAGCTACCTCCTTTTCTAAATTCTCCGCTAAACACCCCATTGTATATTTTATCTCACACTGTCGACTGGAACATTTCATTTAGGCTTTATTGTCTGTCATATATGGAAAGCAAAACAGAGCCATGTCTTTGAAGGTGACTTTGTTCCAGGTGTTGCCCTATGGTTTTAGCAGAGAAGTTTTCTTTCCCAAGTCAGTGCCTTTTGTTGACAGAATTGGTTTTTGCCTATTGAGAGCTGTCACTGATCAGTGACCAGAACAAACTCAGGAACTCAGAAGCTTTCCATCACTGACAGAAAGCAATGGACAACATAAAAATAGTATTACTATACACTAAGGATTTGTTGAGACTTCTTAGAAGTGACAGGACTAGAATGGCCATGGCACGAAGTGTGTTTTCATGCAACAAGATTGTGAAATGGCAGAACCTCATGGAAAATAAGCCACCAGGAATAACTGTTGTCAGATGCTAACTGACATTCAAGAGTTTATGGTGTGATCACAGTATTCATATTTTCCTCTTTCAAAAATCATAGAAAATTATATTTGCTATTTAATATTATACAGTCTTACAGGGAGAGACTAAATTCTGCAGGGTCAAATTACACATTAAGAATGATGTTTTTATAATACCAAATCTATTATCCAATTGTACCATATACTATCTGAAGAAAGTTATACAGACAGACATGATTATAGTTACAGATAATGATAATGCTCAAAAACTAATTATACAATCCTCACAATAAGTATTTGTTTTCATTATTAATCATTTGCCAGGGCACCTGGATGGCTCAGTCATTGGGCATCTGCCCTGTCATGATCCCAGGGTCCTGGCATAGAGCCCCGCATCAGGCTTCTTGCTCAGCGGAAGGCCTGCTTCTCCCTCCCCAACTCCCCCTGCATGTGTTCCCTCTCTCCCTGTGTCTCTCTCTGTCAAATAAATAAATAAAATCTTAAAAAAAAAAAATCATTCGCTATCCACTTCCCTGACCCCCAGAGGATCATTCCCTGTTTTTCTCTGTCCTGACAGGGATTCATTCCTAAAAGTGTCTTCATTTTGACCATCTAGGGTGAATGTTATTTTCCCACAAGGACCCTAAGTAAAACACTATCATTCATAAAGCGACAAAATAAGACCAAATGAAATGAACTACTACATACTTCTAAATTTCTAGATCACAATTCATTTCACATTATGACTTTAAAACTGACTCCTGAAAACAACAGTATCCATCATCCCCATTATCACTTCAGAGCTGTGCTGCGACTATAACTTAATTAGTGTTCTGCATTTTTGCTACACAGACAGCATATCCTAATGAGCTCTGCAAGACTTAGGAATCTATGGTCATAAGCGGTAATTACAAAAAGAACCACAGGAGCTGGTCACTGGTGCAGCATGCCATGGAGAGAGGATAAAATTTGGAATAAGAAACCTGGAGATGGAGTCTGAGGATTGGTACTTTTGAGCTTGTGCTAGTGATCACGCACAAATCAGTTTACTCAGCTCTTGTTTCTTCACTTGTTAAAAGGAGTATATAAAAACTCATTTCATTGGATTGTTATGAGGATAAAAACAGGTCTTGAATATGAGTATTTTATAAAAAAGCCAAGTAATATGCTCAGCATAGCTATTATTTTATATTTGAGGCAAAGATAGTATGAATACCCATATTCAGGATTTAACAAAACCTAAATAAGTTATAAGGCCAGTAATGCAATACTAGGTCTTGAGATGCTCCTGTTTTCACACAACGATGAGCTTAAAATCGAAATGGTTTGGAGAAGCTGCCAGTTATTCCTGGAAGGTCACAGGTGAGGAATATACTCTTCATCCTTCCAACACACTTACCCATGTCCGTCAAAGTCCTGTGCTTACAGAACACATGTTCTTCTGTACTAGACATTTACTAAACAAATTAGACAAATTAGACATTCACTAAACAAATATCCACTGAAGGCCTTTTACGATCCAGATACTCTTCTAGGTTTTGGGGACAGAGTAGTGAGTAACATATACCACCAGTGTATTTCGGCAGTAACAATGCTATCTCCCAGAATTTGGTGTGCATTTCTTTTGTTGAAATATTCTTCTCTTTTCCCTGTATTTTTTTAACCTGTATGTCAGGCCAACTGTTGGACGAGGGGCTTTTTTCAAAGAGTTAGCACATGAGGTCCCATTGATATGCTTAACATTTATACTATAAAAAAGAACAGACAGAATTTTACACAGAAAGTGAAACCAACCATCTGGCTCGTGTAGTTAGTGTTTCTAGAAAATTATGGAATACAACCAAACTACATAAAAGCTATTCTTAAAACCCCATATCACTTTGATTATGGAATAAAATCCCTGAACATTGTGCAAATGAAAAAAAAAACCTAAATCTATTTACTCATTAATTTTTTTTTGGACAAAAATTGCTAAGTGCCTTCTCTCTGTCTAGTCCTTAGAATGAGCTTCCTAGGGACCCCTGTATAATTAAATACATTAAAAAATACCATTCATGAAGAGAATCTAGATTTGCTGAGTAACTTCTGACTCTATCCTTGCACTAAGGAATGTTCAAGAGTGTTTATGAATGAATGTCTCTCTGGGGGAATGAGATATTAAACACGGATCAATTAGTAAAGCTGGTATTAAATATATCAGTATTATATTTTCTCAATTAAGTACTACTGGAGTAGTTATTGGAAAAATCACAATCCAGAAATGCATTCCAAGGACACTTTGTCTTACAAAATGAGGTATAGTAAAGATAGGTGATGTGTTCCTAGAAACTTCCAAAGTGATAAACCAGCTGGACCAGTGAAGGGGATAAAGAAGATATTCTTAAGTCAAATACCACAGTGAAACAGTCCAGACCCAATATTCACATAGGAGAAGTTCTGATAATAAGGTAGTACTACACTGTGAATATGAATGGCTTATCATGATAGTCCTCCATTTGGGAAATAAAGTATACATTTGTTAGAACATCGCAGGCTTCATATCTAATGCTCTTTTACTATTTTTAGACCCACTAGAGTCCTACATTTTTGATAAAAATAAAAAGCAGCTTGGAAATGCTAACTCATTAACAAGGCCTGGAGGAGTATATGCACTCTTTTTTTTTTTTTTTTTTTTTTTTTTTTTTTTAATTAAGAAGCCCATCCTTTTGGGCACCTGGGTGGCCCATTTGGTTAAGCAACTGCCTTCGGCTCAGGTCATGATTCTGGAGTCCTGGGATTGAGTCCCACATTGGACTCCCTGTTTAGCAGGGAGTCTGCTTCTTCTTCTGACCTCTCCCCTCTCATGCTCTCTCTCTCTCTCTCTCTCTCAATTAAATAAGTAAAATCTTGGGACGCCTGGGTGGCTCAGTTGGTTAAGCAGCTGCCTTCGGCTCAGGTCATGATCCCAGCGTCCTGGGATCGAGTCCCACATCGGGCTCCTTGCTCCGCAGGGAGCCTGCTTCTCCCTCTGATTCTGCCTTCCACTCTGTCTGGGAGCCTGCTTCTCCCTCTGACTCTGCCTTCCACTCTGTCTGCCTGTGCTCATGCTCGCTCGCTCTCTGACAAATAAATAAAAACAAAATCTTTTAAATAAATAAATAAATAAATAAATAAGTAAAATCTTTTTAAAAAAATAAGTAAAATAATATAAAAGAAGCAGATCCTTTTTGCAAAAGATTTGAAAGGTAATTCTTTCACCACAGATTCACTCTTTCACCATAGATAAAAGCGACGTCCATTTTTTTCATACATTCATACATTCAACAAATGTTAATCGAACACCATTCTAGTCGCAAGCATTGTGAATGTAATAGGAATAGGCTTAAGTTAACCAACTCCGAAAAGAAACAAAATAAAGTGGAAAGAGATTATTTTTTAAAAAATAGGAAATACAACTCAAAACTACAATGATATATCACCTCCCACCTGTCAAAATGGCTAAAATTAGCAACACAGAAAACAACAGTATTGTGAGAAAGGGGAACCCTCCTACACTGTTGGTGGGAATGCAAGCTGGTGCAGCCATTCTGGAAAATACTATGGCAGCTCCTCAAAAAGGTAAAAATAGACTACACTATGGTCCAGCAATTTCATTACTAGTTGTTCACCCAAAGGATAAAAAATACTGATTCAAAGGGACACGTGCTCCCCAATGTTTGTAACAGCATTATCTACAATAGCCAAATAATGGAAAGAGCCCAAACTTCCACTGACTGGTGAACGAATAAATATGTGGGGTGTGTGTGTATGTGTGTGTGTGAGTGTGTGTGTGTGTGTGTGTGTGTGTGTGTAAAATGGAATATTACTTAGCCATTAAAAAGAACTAAATGTTGTCATTTGCAATGACGCGGATGGAACTGAAGTATATTATGCTAAAGGAAATAAGTCGGAAAAAGATAAATACCATATGTTTTCACTCATATGTGAATTTACAAAACAAAACAGATGAAAATGGGGGAAGAAAAGAGAGAGACAAACCATAAAGCAGATTTTTAACTATGGAGAACAAACAGGGGTTGCTGGAGGGGAGATGGGTGGGGGAATGGGCAAAATGGATGATGGATATTAAGGAGGGTACTTGGGGTGAGCACTGGGTGTTATATGTAAGTGATGAATCACTGAATTCTACTCCTAAAACTAATATTACACTAGATATTAACTAACAAATTTAAATAAAAACTTGAAACAAACAAAGAATTACACCAACATTCATACGAATGAATACAAAAATGAAGAAATTAGCTTCATGGTCAAACAGATGGTATAACAGGTTTTATCTGGCAAACTTTCCAAATGCAATATCTAAAATATTAATAAGCCAATAAAATAATTTGGAAGAAAATACTTTAAGCATACTATCTGCAAGAGATAAATTTGTTCCCTAAAGAAGGTTGGTAAAAAACTATAATTGTTGAGATGAAACCTGAACATATGCATGACTCAGGAAAATTACTTTCTAGTGTCTATTAGTCATCATTTAGAACAGTTGTTCTCAGTTAGGAGTGGTCTGCCCTCTACTCCAAAGAAGACAATTGAAAAAAGCAAGAGATGTTTTCAGTTAGCACAATTGGTGAAAGGGGTTCTCTTGGTATCTAGTGGGTAGAGGCCAGGAATACTAAACATCCTGCAAAGACAAGCCATTGCAGGGGCTGATCTACAGGTCAGTCCCCTACTACAAAGAATTATCTGACCAAAAATATCAATAATTCTGAGATAGAGAAGCCCTCCTAGAATATCTAAATGACAATGAAAAGCAAAGAAAGAGTGACCCAAAGAATTTCAAGCTAACTGACCTTGCATAAGTCCTCTGACAGATTTCACCTGCATTTTTTTCCCAATCAACAATAATCTTACCTTTAAAATCAGAGTATTAGACCAAGTCAACCAAGTCTTTTCACAGTCCAAAATTCAGTTACAAATAGGTGTTTCATTTAATTAGACTTGGGAGTAGTATGCCATAAAATTACACATCACAATTTACTTGCTAAAATCTATAATTTGATTTATGACTGGTATGTCTAGAACACTATAGCTCATGGTCTCTCCTTAGGAGCACATTTGAGTTCCGAAAGAATCACTGATGACAACAAAATCATTTTACATTTATGTACACATAACTTTTAAAATATGTGTACCTGTGATGTACTACAATGACTATTACATGATATGTTCAAGAAGGATTTTGCCATCAGTGAAGAGTACTCAAGGTATTGTTATGTATATGATTCAGAAAATACAGACTTGTCTCTCTGAGAGTTTTGACTAGAGGAGTATCGAATATTATTATAAGTATAATCAACTCAAATGAACAGTTCTTTATTACTGCCTTGGTAGAGGATTGCAGCAGAGATACAACTCATATCCAATTACTAACAGTCTAGAAGTCACATATACGTACAAACGATATTCACCTGCTTGAAGTTTGTTTAACAAACACACAGTCTTACAAGGCACTGTTTTAAGAGTTTTGAAAATATGAACTCATTTAATCCTTATGTCAATCCTATAAAATAGATACTATTATAATTCCTATATTTATAGACATGGGAACTGAGACACAAAGAGGTTAATTCTCACACTCATGCAATTAGAATCTAAACTGTATCTTGTCTTCATTATTGTTAAAATTGTTATCTGATCTTCTCCCCCTCCCAATCTTTCTCCTTCCAATCCATACTCTACAAATTTGCCAGAGCTATTTTTCAATAGCATATCTACTTATTAATTTCTCTGCTTAAAAATCTCCAATGACTACAGATTTCTTACTGGGTTATTATGACTGAAAATAAGCAATAGTAATTTTAGCAATAACAGCGAATTATTTTTTCTTATGTTCTGTGGATAAAGCTCTGCATTAAGCATTTTACATGTAGTATCCTATTTAAACCCAGCTGTTGTACAGAATACAGAGCTTGCCACAATCTGACCCATGTATACACCTTTTTCCATGCTTCACTGCCTTCATATAAATGGATTCGTTCCTTTAGTGACTTTCTCTCTCTTCTCTTTCTGGCACAGTCCTACTCATCAGTTCCCCCAGAGCTAGGCGTTCTATTCTTTGTGTTTATAATGCACCTTGAATATACACTGCACTGGCCATGTCATATTATACTCTATTGTTCATACACCTGTTTTCTTTATCAATGTTTCAGAAACTCATGCCAGGTTCATTTATGTTCCCAACGCATAAAAGGTACTAAATAAACTTATTGAATATATGTCTCGGGAAATAAGAGAAAGAAATTGGGTGTTTGTTGTAACTGGTGAGCAGCAGGAAAATCCATATCTACTTCTCTAATCAAATCAAAAGATTTTGTGCATGAGGTGAAATTTTAGGAGTCCTTTAAAAGGCGGAAGAAAAAAATACTTGGCAGGTTTGAGAGACAGAGCATTTCTTTTTTCAAAGTGATGCTTGGGAAACAATATAAAAATAAGCGTACAAAAGGAAGTATTAAGTTATCCTCTCTTAGATGAAAAGAGAACTAAAGTATAAAAGAAGAGATGAGTGAAACAGTTCAGCAAACTTGGGTAAAATTTTCCACATGCAAAACAAAGTCCCCTGATGGAATAGGTGATGGGGAGACATTTAGGAGAAGAGGGGCTTCAAGTTGGAAGTAATCTCACCGTATGTGAAGTTTTAAACATTTTTATGAAAAACTCGTAGCTCAGGACTTTTAATTTTGTCTTTGATTATTAATATGCATTTCTTATCTTATAATACCCTGCATTCTATCTGGTGCAGTGTTTGACACAAAATTAATGCCCCAAATGGGTTTGCTAATTGAATAGAAGTCTCAAGTGAAGATTATGAAGATGTAGTAGAAAATATGTTGAAGCTATATTAAGTGTAAGAAATACAAAATTACTTCGTATTCTAAATTATAATTAATTATTAATAAGATACAGCCTCAGGAAAGACAGTAACGTTCCTTGAAACTATTCTCAACTTCAACTTTTAAAATACATAATAATGTAATTTAATATTTCTATCACACTTCTTTCTGGAGCTCAGTGCTATTCTATTGATCTATCCCACATCTTCAGAGAAATCAAATGTGCAAGATATTGCTGACCTATAACAGAGCACTTCAACTGAGAATCAAATTACTATTTGAACTCTTTTTTTTTAATTAATTAATTTTTTATTTTTTATAAACATATATTTTTATCCCCAGGGGTACAGGTCTGTGAATCACCAGGTTTACACACTTCACAGCACTCACCAAAGCACTATTTGAACTCTTAAGAAATAAGTTACATAACAACATACATGTCATGTGTAATATTCCTAAAAATCAAATACTAACACAGCATCATGGAATTGGTACATAGGTATGTATCTAATATAAATAAGTTGAATATTATTAATCTTTAAAGATGAAAGGAAGATATTTTCCCCATGTAGATATTCATCACAAGACATTCAATAAATTTATTACTGCCACTGATCTGTGCAATAAGAGTAAATAAAGCAGTATCTGCTTTCAACATTTCAGCAGCCATGTCCAGTAGAATCCTCACAAAAAATCAAAGTGAGTTCTTAGAAAACAACCAGGAAATATAATCCCATGAGTTGCCTTCTCTTTCATATAAGTAGAATCCCTGTGTCTTCAATAGTGGCTTTAAGACAGGCCCTACACCACTAATATCTAATGCTTAAAAACATTAAAGTTTTTCTAGACACCTATTTTTTTATCTTAAAATCTAATTTTAAGAAAGCTATATTGAGATGTGGGGAGGAAAAACTTATAAAACATATTTCATGCTCTGTCCAGTCAAGTTAGTATCCATCAATCCTTGTCCATCAAAACAAACTCTGATTTCATTAGCTCTATTTCAAAGGAAGGAAACGCAACAAAAGGATTAGAAGCATACACCAGTAAGAACAGGCACCCTGGGGAGGGGGCGTATAAAAGCCCCTACAAAAAACCTGATTCTGTTTTTCTAACATAAAAGAGAAGGCAAAAGAAAAGGGTGACTCTCTAAGGAAACAGGAACACAGGAACATCTCCTATGACTCTCCAGGAACATCAGGTTGGCAATATCCATGGCTAATGCAGTAGCGAAATTATCTCCTGGGATGCCATTTTCTAAGAATGGTGACAGGTCTGTACTGAAGTGGCCATAGTATATCACCTATCCCCTGGAATGCAATCTCCAAAAGAATTAACTATGGTGATTAAATTTAATGAGCTAAAAACTTGCTAAGACCTGAGACAGTACAGGACACACAGTAGGCGCTTAACACTAATATAGTTTATTTATATAACACCTTTGGCTCAAACAGTAGTATGTGCTGAAGATTTAGCCATGTCTTTTGTCTGAAAAATTAATGTCTTTCTATAACAGGTTCTTTTTTTTTTTTTTTTTTTTCAGAAAATTCATCAAAATTTTGTAAGCTGCCTTTTATTTTTCTTAATGGAATGGTTGAAATCTTGCCTGGTTTTATGAGATGAGTCCTAGTAGACAGAATAAAGAAAACTTGACTCAAATATAGTAAGATATGGGGTGCCTGGGTGGTTCAGTTGGTTAAGCAACTGCCTTCAGCCCAGGTACTGATCCTGGAGTTCCTGGGATCAAGTCCCGCATCAGACTCCCTGCTCAACAGAGAGTCTGCTTCTCCCTCTGACCCTCCCCCTTCTCATGTGCTCCCTCTCTCTCTCTCTCATTCTCTCTCTCTTTCAAATAAATAAATAAAATATTTTAAAAATATATAGTAAGATATCTAAAAGATGAGGTGAAAGAGGTATGAAAAGGATTTAAGTGTATTGCATGAGCTGTATGTTTTAAAAAATACTAATAATATATGGTCATGTGAAACTATTAACAAAAATATAGCTATAGGAAAAGGTCCAGTTAGACCTTGAATATTCTATACATATTACTGCTGTTTGGTATTAAAAGTATCATAATTTGAATTTTAATAAGATAGTGGACATAGATTAGATGTAAACAAAACCCAATCAACCTAGGCTACATTCTAGTTAAAAGGCTGAGATCATCTGGTATCCTCCATCACAAAATAGGAATGGAAGGTCACTCCATCTCGCAAGAAACCCAAAGACAGCTGAAATAAATCAACAGAGTTGGGCAATCAATAAGCTGTCTTCTAATTTTACCCCATCTTCATGCCTATGACATTTACTGGATTTTAGTCTGTTAGCATGCATTTTGTGTTTATAACATATTACAGAGCCTAAGAATTCTCACTAAAAGCATCATCTAGGCCATCACCTATGGTGATTCCAGTTCCTCATGACACAGGGACATGATGGACAGAGAGAGGAGAGGTGAAATCTCTGCTCATGCAACCCAGCATGGGCTATATCTTTCTGAAGGATGAGTAAGTTTTTCTACTTCATATATAGGTGTCATATGAACTCGTGGTGGCCCTGTGTACTGCTGTGAATTCATAAATGGGCACTTGGTCATTGTAATCCCATCATGAGCTTTGGACTAGGCCATATTTGGATATAAATCCTAATGTCATCTCTTACTATACATGTGGCCTTATCCAAGCTATTCAGCCCCTCTAACCTGTGTTCTACCTATAAAATGGGAATAGAATCATCCACCACGCATGGCTTCTATGAAAATTACAGATCTCAGATGGCCATAAGACATGATTTTATATTCAGATGTGTGATACATGATCAATACTATTGTTAATTCCACAATTCTGTGACAGAAATTTATTTAATTTATTTAAATTAAATTCCTATCTATTATGGTTAAATCTTATACAATCAATGTTTACTTAGTCCCAGATTAATAGTAGAGGACACATCAAAGAATAATATGTATGCCAAGAATATGGTTATTAAATATAGACTGTTTAAGATCAGCCAGGAGTTTGGTAAAACGGTGACCCATTCCCAACATTATGATTCAAGGTCCAGAATAAGGATCAGGATTCTGCAGAAGAGTTTTCCAGGAAATTCTGACATAGGTAAATCACACTTCGCAATACTATGCTACATATAGAGAATATTGTTATCTTCAATTTAGCCTGTAAAAAGTGATAAATTATCCAGTCTCTGAAAGCCTGTCATAATATACAAATGTAAACCATTGGCACAGAATTGGGTCATTCCCCACCACATCTATATGAAAATGGCCAACTTATTTAAGGATCAATCCTATCTCAATGTAACTATGTCAAGAGTACAGGTTATGGGGTCAACAAAAACTATATTTGCCGACATACCTATCTCCTATAAAATTTAATTCTAATGGAAGGAAGTCAGTAGAATTGAATTCTTTAAATATTTTGTCTCATTTTCTTACTAATAAATTTTCCTTCAAAGAGGAGAAAAATGACCTTTCTTTTTGCCAACTCATTTTTAAGACATTTACTTATTAGTAAGCTAAGTGACCCTTATTGCTAACTATATTTACATATTATGGGTGATAATTCCACTTAGAAATTTAACATGGTCCTTTAAACATGCTAGAAACCTCTAAAATGACATTTTCTGCTTTGTGCCTTCAAATTATTCCTAATTACACAATTATCTTTAGCTAAGTGTAAAATTTTGGTAATTATGTCATTTTCCCATCATTTACCCTTACGGTAAGGAAAAAAGCACTTCTGAACTGTTTTGTATTATGTTTTTGTAAAGCCACTGTGGAATCCTAAAAGATAAAGAGACTACATCTCTTAGATTAGATAGATGGGAAATAATAATTCAATTTTGGCTTGGCTTGGAAATGTCACCACCTCAGAAGGCAAATCATGCCAGCAATGTTTACCCATAGACCTCACATAAATTCCAAATCTGACTACTATTATGACAGTGGCCAAGATAATAGGCCTTCAGAGGTACCATTCCTTATTCCCAATCTTTACTTTATTGCTGTATTGTTTCATAAGGACAGGAACTTGAGCTTAGTGAATCCCACAAAGCGTACTTACTGAAAACCAAAACACTCAACATGTTACCTAATCAGAGTGATCACAGATCCTTAAATTCCCCCACGATCTAGAAAGGTTCTCAATACCTTCATCAACAGCTACAGAGCAATTAGTGACTCAACTAGTAGTCTTGGCCATATTTGCAATATAAATTAAAGAAGGTAAAAGAAAAGAGTAACTGAATGTTAGCATCATTAGGAAAAGTCTCATTGATGCTAATGAGGTTATCAATGGCACAAATAACAAACATTTATATTTCTTCAAGAAGTGCTTATGTTTATCTCCTCTAGAGCTACTACCCTAATCATATTTTGATTAAGTCATATCTAAAACTGGTTTATATTCTTTGACATATACCAATGGAAGGTTCTCTGGGATATATATAGTTGCAAGCTAAAAGTCACTTATTTTTTAATGGGAAATCTGGAGTCCCGTACAGTACTTGATTGAGTATTTTAGTTCTTGAAAGAAAATTTAAGGGACTTAATGCATTATTTTCATTTTAGAGTTAATGGTAGAATTAGATGACACATGGGGAAGTGTCAGACATGTAATAAACATCCTTTTTTTTTTTAATTTTATTTATTTAATTTTACAGAAATCACAAGTAGGCAGAGAGGCAGGCAGAGAGAGAGGAGGAAGCAGGCTCCCTGCTGAGCAGAGAGCCCAATGCGGGGCTTAATCCCAGGACCCTGAGATCATGACCTGAGGCGAAGGCAGAGGCTTTAACCCACTGAGCCACCCAGGTGCCCCTGTAATAAGCATCCTTAAATAGCAGAGGCCTTCCTTACTGACAGAAAAGAATGTGGTCTCCATTTTTGCATGAGCCTTTGTTCTCAGTACTAAATAGCTAACATCTGAATACATCAGATACCATCTTACCACGTCAAAGACTGGCAGAGCCACTTGGATGTGAGTCAGCCACCAAAGGGACAACTGACCAGCCCATCTGGTATGTGGTCATGTGACTGGCAGGCTATTTACATAAACACATCAGACAGAAAGATATAAATACAGACAATTATACGAATATGCAGGCAAAAGGCAAGCTAAGACAAAGAAAGACTATAGTTCTACAGTATCTCGAAAATGACCCAAATGAAAAAAGACAAATCATGTGATTGTACAATTCCCTCACTTTGCATCATGCAGGTAAATGGAGACAAGATAACATGACAGCACAGTGTACCAAAACAAGTACGAGTTTGGAGTCAAGAATTTGAATTCAAATCCTGACTCTGACAAGCTGTGAGTTGTAGGACCGTAGGTATATTACTTAAGCGTTTTGAGTTACAGTCTGCACTTATGCAAAGATGGAAAAGTACCATCTGCCTAGTTGGGTTGTTGTGATGTTTACAGAAGATCCTTATGAAACACCCAGAATGGTACCAGACCAAACAAGGATCTGTGAAAATGGAAAGGTAATAGAGAAAGAGTGGTGTAAGTAGCAATAACAACACATTGCCTGTCATCACCATGACCTTTGCAGCTACTATCACTTCTAGTACTACTACACTACCACTATTATTAATGCAAACGCCAACACCTATACAATATTATGGAGAGTGTGCTGTGAGAATAGTGGTTTGTAGCAAGTTAGGATTTGCTATTTTGATGTTTCATCAGTTGAGTTCACCTAAATGAAAAAACAAAAACAAAAACAAAACAATAGTCTGAGCTGTGTGATTAAGCTGGACTAAATTTATGGGGCTTATTTTATTAATGTGCCCTTTTAAAAAAAGATTTTATGTATTTATTTGAGAGAGAGAGTGAGAGAGAGCGTGAGAAGGGAGAAGGTCAGAGGGAGACAGAGACTCCCCACACAGCTGGGAGCTGGATAAGGGATCCAGGGACTTCGGGATCATGACCTGAGCTGAAGGCAGTGGCTTAACCAACTGAGTCACCCAGGCGCCCCCATTAATGTGCCATTTAAAGGGTATCAATCTTCACAATGGTCTTGAATAAATCAAAGGTCAATTAAGAACCTTATTTTTCTTTCCCAGGTACTCAGTCTATATTAATGAAACAGGTACCTAGCTTTTTTCTATTCATTTTATGAAGTTTTAACTGAGCACTTGGCAGAACAACTCACACAAAGCATATTTTTCTAGAATCCAAAACAAACTGAATTGAATTGAAAACAATTTAAGAAGGCACATTATAACCAAATAATATTTAAACTATAATTTGGCATAGTTTTTCTTAGCCAATTTTTCTGCCCTCAGTGCTCCCCTGATCTTTTCACCACACTCTCTACTCTTCTCCAACACACTCTCTACTTGAGTAATAATCATCTACCTGAGTATTTCCTGAGAACACCACACATTCTCACCAACTTCATCAGGCAAATCATTAACCTTGCCTAATATTCCCTCTTCTCCGTATTCACCCATCTAAGTCCAATTAATGTTAATTCATGTTTGCATCTTCATGATTTCCTACACCAATCACTTCACATGTTCAACTGATTATCGTCTAAATCAACACTGGTAGAATTGGGCACTGCACGGATAAAGGAGACCTAAATGAGTTCAATCTCTTAGAGGTAAGGAACACTGGGTATTTTATGAGACTGATGAATCACCGAACTCTACCTCTGAAACTAATAATACATTTCTAAGTTAATTAATTGAATTTAAATTTAAAAATGAAATAAAATGGGGAAAATGGGAAAGAGAAAAGACAAGAGGTATTTTAGTATAAATTAGAAGATAGAATGTGGAAAAGTAGTTAGAATATTTTCTTTCCCCTTATCACAAATATTTGTATTTGCAAATCTTTGTTACTGACTGAGGACCCACTGTATTCTCCTTACTACCTTAGGCATTACTGAAAACTGGGAGAGAGAACTGGTTTTCTCAGAGGGAACACTACCTATGTTCACGTTCTTAATTAAGGAGCTTCCTATGAAATGAAATCAACATAGATAATGTAACCAGTTTTGACATCTGCTGTATTCTCTGAGAAAATGGTATTGTAATCTGAGAAATTCATCAGTGTCTCTAGTGACTTAGCCACATCCCTCCTCTGTCACCTGGACACTCGGATTTATGAATCATTTGAAAAGTCCCTGACAACCTTTTCACCTTTTGCATCACAAAACTGCATAAATCTTGTATGTTTTCTTACACCGAATGTGGAAATTTAACCTCTTTTTTAATATACTATCTGTCTTGCTTGGCTGGTTTATGGTGAGAAAGAAGGCCAAATATGTTTTTGAAGCAATAATTCATCAAGTACAAAGGAAGAGTGTGCAAATAGCTTCATCTTACGAAGTAAGCATGTTTTTAAATCCTCATAAAATACGATGTCATATCTCACCAAAGTTGTTTAAAAATGGGGGAGGGGTGGCAACAATTAGGAGCAATTAGATAGAAAAGGTATAAAAGTGACTTGTAAAATCATCATCTCCACAAAAACACTCTTGCAAGATGGAGTGTGGAAAATGACGTAGGAGAACATTCGACAACAAACCATAGACAGGGAGGGCTTTGAAGACAAAGAACATTCTTTCATTTCACTTTTAAAATCAACAAGACTAAGAGACTGCCAGTCCCAGAGAAGAATTCAGTGCAGGGAAGAGTGAAAAGCCATCTAGTCTGGGACTATATATTGCTTTGATCCTGGTGTCAACTGATGAGAACTGTATTCTTCCAAAAGTGAATACATTCAGATTCTAGAGGATTTAATTGCTGCTTTGGAAAGCCTTCCAGGCTGATTCAGTTGCTCTGAGAAAGGCAACTAAAATAATGAACTTTAAGTTATGATTTGATTGAATCTGATTTCATGTGCATGTCTCATTTCTCCAACAAAATTATAAACTATGTCACTTACTTTCAACCTCTCATTAACAATAATTAATGATTAAAATAATTAATTTTCAAAGATACATATTTAGTGAAAAGAAGGGCCATATGTACCCCAATGTTCATAGCAGCAATGGCCACAATTGCCAAACTGTGGAAAGAGCCAAGATGCCTTCAACAGACAAATGGATAAAGAAGACATGGTCCATATATATAATGGAGTATTATGCCTCTATCAGAAAGGAAGAATACCCAACTTTTGTATCAACATGGAGAGGACTGAAAGAGATTATGCTAAGTGAAATAAGTCAATCAGAGAAAGTCAATTATCATATGGTTTCACTTACTTGTAGAGCATAAGGAATAACATGGAAGACATTAGGAGAAGGAAAGGAAAAGTGAATTGGGATAAATCAGAGGGGGAGAGGAACTATGAGAAACTATGGACTTTGAGAAACAAACTGAAGGTTTTGGAGGGGAGGTGGCTGGGAGATGGGTGAGCCTGGTGGTGGGTATTATGGAGGGCACATACTGCATGGAGCACTGGGTGTGGTGCATAAACAAGGAATCTTGGAACACTGAAAAAATAAAATTAAATTTAAAAACTTAAAAAAAAAGAAAATCATAAGATTTACCTGGAAAAAAAATATTAATTTTCTGATTTGCTTAACAAACAGTAAATGAAGTCTAGGTAGGACACTGTGCCAGGTGTCATGAGAAATGAATTAGCCATTTGGGGAGGACCAGAGAGTCCTGGGCTCAACACCTACCTTGGGTGAGGAGTGTAACCTCTCCAAGTTTTTGTTTTTTCCCTGGGAAAGTGGGATAATAAGTGGGTTCAAAAAGTAAGTATATGAAACACTGGTACTCAACTGGCATTCAGTCCCTATTAATACATGGCATTCAAAGGGAATTGAGGAGTAAATCATGATACTTTTTCTTGAGGAACTTAAAATCTAGTTCTAGTTAGTTCTAGTTAAGTTCTAGTTAAGCTCTAAGTTCTAGTTAGTTCTAAGACGCCACATAAAACAGGGGACAATAATCTTTATAAAATGTCATCTAACTGGTACCCTGGGAACAAAGTCATTCTTCACAACCAAATTTCCTGGTTGGCTAGGGATTTGACATTTTTAAATATTTGAGTTAGAAATGTTTCTAATCATGTCTTATATATTTGTTTTCTCCATGATAACCTATATATCATTTAATGTTTTTATAACTCTGCAATCACTTTTATGAACGTCAGCTTAGGGCACTTTGCTAAGTGGGCACTTTGCTAGGTCTATTTGCTCTACCTTCAATGGCCTTAAATTACTATAATTTTGAGGATTTCTGTGTGATATTTTTAGAAAGTCTCTTGTCCTTTTATCAAATGTCACTTCTTAAAGCTGTCAGAGTTTGTGTCTGTAATATTGCTCTGCCTCCAAATTTACTGCTTCAAATTTACATTAGTCCAAGGATGGATATCACTGGCAAGTTAGAATTGTTTTTACATTTTCTATAAATATGTATTCATTTAAAAATGTAAATATCTATCAACCCTTAAATGAGAAGTTATTTTAGAAATGACTACTGAAATAATAAAAGCAAGAGTCACAGTTATTCAGCCTGAATTTAAAGTATCAGCATGACAAAATACAAATAATATTAAAAATTTAATAAACTGGGTAAGCATTGTAGTAAGCATTATTAACAAAGGATTAATAGGTTTACATGCAAGTTTATATATATATCAACACGAAGCCAATGAAATAAAAGGCAACATGTAAGCAAGTCACAAAGAAGAAGTCATAATTAATGAATGAACATATAAGAAAATGTCTAACCATTTTAATGATCTAAGAAGTATAAATTAATTAGCCTTTGGCTACTAAAGTAACAAAGTTTTAAAATATTTAATGAAAAAATTTTTTATTTTTGTGAGAGCTGTGCATCAGATGTTTTGTTTTGGAAAGAATTTTGGTGATCAACATAAGGAATCATTAAAAAGTCCACCGTTATATAATATTTAGAAGTCTTATATAAGCAGAGATAACATAACACCATTTGCTGTTAAAGTTGGAAGGAAGATACCAGTTATACAAAAACAAGGATTAGGTGAAGGAAATTATGTTTTATTAGGTTAAATATAGTTATGTGGTTGTGAATTAACTAAACATGCTAAATATACAGGTTTAAATATACTATGATGCCTTTTCTATGTTTAAAACAGTGAGGTACTGGTTCACGATTTGACAGACTAGCAGAATAAAAGAGAAAATTCACAAATGGACGCAAGCACCATAGAATGTTGTTAAAAGTATCATCTCAAATCACTGGGGGAAAGGATGGGCTTTTCAAAAATTGAGGTTGGAGAAATTGGGTAGCCATCTGGAAAAACACAAAAGTGAATCCTACCTCACACCATATACTACAATAAACTCCAAATTAATTAGGTATCTAAATGTTAAAACAAACAAAAACAAAACCAAGTAAACAAACAAAAAAACCCCATACAAGTACTAGAAGAAAACACAAATACTTGGAAAGCCTTTCTGATTATGATTTCAAATCCAAATCAAATAAAGTTTGATAATTAATATAAAATCAAAGGAAAAAAATTTTTCTCATGACTTTTTAAAAAGCAAAATCAAAAGACTAGTAACAAAATATTTGCTGTATGTATCACAAAAAATAAATCTTCAATTTGTCACTTTAATATGTAAAAGCTCTTAGAAATTGAGAAATAGAAAAAAACAAAATCCCAATAGAAAAAAACTGTACAAAAAAAAGTGGACCTCCATAAAGGTATACAAGTTTTCTGGCCTACAAAAATAAAAATTAAAAAAAAGATGGAATTCTCAGAGTAAGGGAAATTTAAAGTATATTATACCTACTAGATAAAAAATAATGTTAATATTTGACAGCATACTCTGTTGCAAAGGCTGAGTAGAAAAGTTATTGCTACATAATAATATCGGAGAGCAATATTGTGTATCTTTATGGGTAACAGTATGGTGATATTTTAAAAAACTATATGCTTTAACCAAGCAATACTAGTTCTTGAATTGTACCTTAAAGATTCATCTCTAAAATTATAAAAAAACATACGCTCATGGTATGCTTAGAAAAAGTAATAATAATTTTGTATTAATAGTAATAATTTTAAGTGATACTTTTATAAAATATAGAAATAAACTAAATATCATTGAAAAAACTTCTGGTACTTCAACACAATGAAATCATGTAAAGTTATAAAAATAAACAAAATTAGGAAAAGTTCGGAGAACTGCTAATAAATTGATTTTTATAGGCAATACTGTCACGTGAAAACAAGAAAATATAAAACAATAAATACACCAAGAATTTTGTGTAAAAAGAGGTGGGAGCAAGAGTAAGAATATATATATCTTAGAGGCCCTGGGTGGTTCAGTCAGTTATGCATCTCACTCTTGTTTTCTGCTCAGGTCTCATGATCTCAGGGTCACAGAATCAAGCCTGATGTTGTTGGTCTCCATGCTGGGTATGGAGCTTGCTCAGGATTCTCTCTCTCCCTCTCCCTCTGCCCCTCTCATGCCCCTCTCTCTTAAAAAAAAAAAAAAAAAGGAAAAAAGAAAAAGGAATATACATATCTCATATCTTAGTTTGCTTATTTACTTATCCCTCTTTGCATAGTTTTGAATTTATGTAAAAGGGTTACCATTCAGAAAACAAAATTAAATTCAAAAGAATAAAAAAATAGTGTTCCTCTGCTTAGAGGAGTTCTTGGATCCTAAGAGCATGCTTGGCTCACTCTGCAGGGCAGACTGAAACTTCTGAAGATAAAGCATTAGGCTGGAGCTTCCTATATGAGTTAATTCTGAAGAATCAACCCTCTCAGAGACTCCCCAGCAGGACTGGGACCCAGCTTCCCAAAGCCAGCTCCTTCTTCATAAATACCCTTCACTGACTTTTTTTTTCTTCCCTGTCTGGCTTCACTTCTTCTACATGCTTCCTTGGATCACTTCCCCAGAAATTATTTTCATTCAAATCCTTATTTCAGGGTCTGCTCTGGGAAAACCCCACACCAAGAGAGGTTGTATCACTTTTGAATCAAAACTTTGAGTTTTCACTTTAATCACAAATTTAAAATAATTCCATCTATTTTATTAATGTGAAGACAACACAGTGGGCCAGCAGAGCCAGTGTAAGCTTGTGGTCACTAGGTCACTGGATGAGAACTTTAGACAAGTTTCATTAGGGCTTCCTTCCTCTCCACTGTTAATAACTTTATCTCTGCCGGTCCTGGTTCAAACAGTTACTGGATCTGTAAGTGGCTGGAATCTGAGAAGAAATCCCTGTGCATCTGCTTCCCCTTGTGGGCTCAGTGAGCCTCTTACATAAGCCTAGTTTCTCAGAGCCCCAGGAGCCCAAGGAGGGAAATGACTAGGAAGCCTTCGGGCCTTTGAGTGTGGGAAATTGAAAGGAAAAGAAAGCAGTGAGCTTTACAGGAACCTTTGCCAGAGAATAAAAGCCAATTATCTTCTTCCACACTGAGCAGCTGTTGGGAAGAATCCACTTTCTTATCTTTTCTAACTTCTAAAGGCTGCCTACCTGTTCCTGAGCTCAGGGTTCCCTTCCATCTTGAAAGCCCGCAGTGGCAGGTAGAGTATTTCTCCTGTCCCATCACTCTGATACTGACTCTTCCCTCCTTCTGTCATATTTGAAGGATACTTGTAATGACACCAGAACCTTCTGGATAATCCAAGATTATCTCTTTATTTCAAACCTACTTCCATTTGCAAACTGAATTCCCCTTTGCCAACTAACCTAACATATTCACAGGTTTCAGGGTGAACAGTCAACCTGGGGGGAGAGAGGTCACTATTATGCCTATGATAAATGACACGTATTTTTTTTCTTTGACATTTTCTAGCTGGTTAATTGCTGATTTCCAGAAATGCTACTATTTCATGTATATTAATCTTGAATCTAGTGAACATGCTAAACTCATGTCTAAATTGTTCTAATGATATATCTGATGCTTCTCTTGGATTTTCTACTTAGTCAGTTTCATTATTTGTAAATTATTTTCTTTTCCTTCGAAGTTCTTGCAATCTTATTTTTCTTGCCTTTTAAAGTTGGCTGACACATCCAGTACAATGTTGAGTATGGGGATAATCACAGGAATTCTTACCCTGCTGCTGACTTGAATAGGAATGTTTATAAGTTTTTCTAAATAATGATAACATTTTTAGGAGGTTTTTCATAGATATCTTTTTTGAAAACAGTAGAAAACTTTCTCTATTCCTAGTTTACTAAGAATTTATATCACAATCAGTATTGAAAACCCTATGAAATTTTTTCCAAGTTTTATAGATGTCTGAATATTGAACCATCCTTGCATTTTTGTATAATCTCTTGGCTATCAAGTTTCTTTTTTAGACACTGCTGAAAATATTTTGTCAACATTATGTTAAGGTTGTTGTTTTTATAATCATGCATAAGAAAATATTATACTTATCCTTATATCCATTTTTAACATCAGAATTACACTAACTGCATAAAGTGGTTTGGTTAGATTTCCTGTTTTAAGCCTCTGACCCAGTATGCGTAAGAGAGGCATCTTCTGCTTTTACAGATTTTATAAATGATGCCTATAAATATAAGGGCTTGCTGTTATTTGGAAATTGGTATGGAAGAGGGGCAAGACATTTTATCATTAATTTTATTTCTTTCATTACTACTGATTTATTCATGATTTCTATTTCTTCTAGGCTAGGTTAATAATTTATGTTTTGTCAGAAAATTATCTATTTCATCTAAAATTGCAAGTTATTGCTCCACTATGGTCATACTACTGTCCTATGAACTTTAAATCCCTTTTGTATCTGTAGTGCTAATGCCTTTTCCTTCCAGTGCTATTGATTTGTGCTATCTCCCTTTTCTTCTTACTCCCATCTACAGATGGCAATTTCTCCTGTAGCTGCCTGCACATAGTTTTGTGTCATGGACAAATCTTCCTGTGGGAAAGGAGATGATGAGGTATTTGAGGGAGGAGTAAAAGGTCAGAGCACCTAAATGAGGCTGCTTCTCTCAGTAGGGAGAGATGATGTGAAGGAACTTAGAAAAGAGGAGAGTGTTTAGTGACTTGAATAAATATCCACAGAGCAGTCTATTGGAATGGCCCTCTATAAATTAGCCTCTATGAATATGGAAAGACTACAATAATACCTTTGTTACCCATCTAATTCCATAATTTATCTTGCATTTTCAGACTCATAAATATTTAATAAAGTGTTACTGACTTGGGAATTTTAGACAATAGAAATCTATTTATGTAATAGCTCTAAGACTCACTTGTGACTGACACTTTGCATAAGCAAAGAAATAGATAAAATTATACATGGTAGTTAGTGTATTGTTGCAAAAGGCAATCCAAATATCTCATTCTTAAACTCATTAAGAAATAAATGGATTACCTATCACAGAACTTCTGGGGATATGATTAGTTACTGAATATGAAAAAGGTGAGCAATATGGCAAGGACTTAACACTAGAAAAGAAAAGGTATACACTAGGTATGCAGTATTGTGGTGAAAGGATTTGCACTATCACAGATTAAAAGTTACAGGGATTATATGAAAATGGACCATTCCACAGCAACCTTCATTAAGCCTGATAGGAACTAATTTCCCCAGACAGAAATAGGAATACAGATCTTTCATAGGAGAACTGATTGCAGGTAAAGGCAACATACACACATTAGGAACCCTGTCATGGCAACTTTCAAGTAGAACAAGTGAAGTGAGGACATTAGGACAAATCTCTCACACCAATACCAAAATTATAAACAAACCAGAACCAGGCAATCTGAAGAGTGGAGAAGAGAATCCATCATGGGGGGGTGGGGGTGGGGATTCATGGAAAAAAACGAAGCAATATGTAAGTAAACATTTCACGATATCAGATATATTGGGCATTTATTATTTTAAAACCCAAATATCACCTGTTCTTTCAAGAAATTCTCCTCTGGCCAGGTGGCTCTTGTTGTTAGTTGACTACAACTGAGTCCCACCTGGCTGACTAGAATGGACATATTCTATTGAGCTGAGCTAATCAGAGCCTGTTGAGACAGACAAAGCTCATGCTCTAAGAATTCTTCTCTTTGTCGGGCTGTAGTGATGTGAATGAAGTCTTCCCACAGAAGATTCCCTTGCTGGTAGAGAATGCAGTCTCAGAGAAAAGAGCCACCATGCTGACAGGAAAAAGATAAATGTAAAGAATCTTGACAGTGGTCAACCCCCAGATCTAGTCAGCCCTAAGGTTAGCTCTGCACCAACCCTTCCTATGATTTGCTTACATGAGCTGATAAATTCCTCTTTGTGTTGAAACTATTTCAAATTGGTTTTCTGTCTTCAAACAAAGCATCGTGACTAAGAGACCAACTATACACATGCAGTCAAGTAATTAGGGAAAATACACACACACACACACACACACACGCATGCACACACACATGAAACCTTTACCAAGAAAAAGGAAGTAATTCTAAACCAAAAGTATTTAGGCAGCTGGACAGGAGAACTGAAATTTCAAACAAAAGTAAATATTTCTCCTTAAATGTAGTGTGCCATGATTATATCACACTGCTTTTGTACGTGGGTTAAAAATGATAGTTAGCAGACAAATAAGGGCATATTAGTAATCCCAGGTGCCAAAATGAACACTATAGGAAGAATCCCCATGTGGCTGGCATGGGGCACAGGGAAAAGATTTATGCTTCCTCTAGAGGCTGATCATGCCCATGCGTATTTCCTCTTCACTTGAAGTGTCCACTGAAGGTTTGGCAGCTGCTTCTGAACTAACAGAACCTAATAAATTTCTTTCCCAAGCCTCTTTTGGAGTTAGATGGCAAATTCCCTTTGGAATCATCTCTTGAGTGAGATATTCCTATGAACAAGTAAAGGTCAAGCAGCCATTACTGTTACCCTTCTGTGTGTACAATAGGCAGTGACGTGACAGGAATGAGAGAAACGCTGAAAATCCACAGAGCACAGACAAAGTCAAGTTAATGCAGGGGGCAGGAAAGGTAAGCTTTGGCCAAGGCCTGGATAAGACGGTCCACACACCGAACCTGGAAAACACACTTAAATCCTTTCTCAGTACCCTGTCCTCTGGAGTGTGAACAATTAACAGAGTACTGTTTCCCTCTACCCCTTTTTAATTGACTTATAATTAACATATAGTTTCCTATTAGTTTCAGGGTGTACAATATAATAATTTGAACATCTCTGTACATGACTCTGTGCTCATCAGAGTAAGTGCACTCTTAATCCCCTTTATTTATTTTACCCCTCCCCTGGCCACTCTGGCAACCACCAGTTTGTTTTATTTAAAAGTCTGGTTTTTTTTTGTCTCTCTCTTTTCTCCTTGTTCATTTTGTCTTGTTTCTTAAATTCCACATATGAGTAAAATTGTATGGTATTTGTCTTTCTCTTACTAATTTATTTCATTTAGCGTCTATCCTCTAGTAAAGGTCAAGCATCCATCCATATTATTCCAAATAGCAAGATCTTATTCTCTTTAATGAATGAGTAATATTTCATTTTTCATGGAATGAGTAATTTTCCATTTTATGTATACATATAGATATGGTGTATATGTATTATGTATATATATCTATGGATACACACACACATATACTAATCTTCTTTACGCATTCATCTATGGATGGACACTTTGGTTGCATCCATATTTTGGTTATTATAAACAATGTTACAATAAATAAGGGTGCATATATCTTTAAAAGTTAGTGTTTTTGTTTCTTGGGTAAATACCCAGTAGTGGAATTACTGGATGACAAAGTACTGATTTTAACTAGTCTCTAATTCTTTGAAACTCTTTGTGATAATGGAAAATAATTTTACTTCTCTCAGCCCCTATTTCTCCTGGATTAAAAAATGGCTCATCAATATCATACAATATCTAACATTCTTAGCTTGGTTATTTGTTGCATGTAAATTAAGTAGCCTTTTACTTTAAAAAAATTATAACAAGTTACAGAGAAATCTGATCAGTATTCAGGCACCTTTAACTTCAAATCAATTATTAGTCATGACCTACAGCACTAAATTATCCTAAGAATCTCCTACATTTCCAAACAATTCCAAAAGTTATGATAAATTAAATAATTCCTTAGCATCCAGGTAGCAAACCTTTAGTAAAATACAGTAAGCTCAACCACTCTATAGCTGAGTATTCTCTGACAGCATTTTCAACATCCACAGTACACAAATTATAATGGCCCTGAGTGACTGAAATTTAACATTTAATGAGCAAGTACAATGGGCCAGGTACTAAGCTATGTTGTCTCCAGCAATAAAAATAACAACCGGTGTCCTTGTAAGAAGATGGCCATGGAAATGGAGACATGCAACAAGAACATAGATGACAATGAAGACAGAGAGTGGAGTGATGTAGTCACAAATGAAGAAAGGCCAAGGACAGCCAGCAAACTACTGAAAGCACAAAGATGCAAAGTAGGATTTCCTTACAGAGGAAAAGGGTGCAGCTGACACCTTGATTTCAGACTTCCAGCCTCCAGAACTATGAGAAAATACATTTCTTTGTTTTGAAACTACCTTAGTTTGTGGTACTTTGTTACAGAATCTTTAAAAAACTAACGTAATGCCTAACTTCTATGCCTTTAGCCTGCCATGTTTGTTACCACATCAGCTTGAAGTCTTCCTAATAAAATGATAAAAGAAACAGTCAATTACATGCAAAATAGATATAATTTTTCAATTTTATTAACTCTAATTATATAAAGATCCACATAAGACAGGTTTTTTTTTTTTTTTTTTAATCAGAGTTCCCAGTCTCTGCCTCAGCTGTGGTAAACATAATTTTTGTAGTTATTTTTAAATATTTTATAAACAGCCTTTTAAATTATGGGAATAGCCAACATCTATGCTGAAGCAATTTTCATCTTTAAAAAGGGATTCACTGTGGGGCGCCTGGGTGGCTAAGTGGGTTGAAGCCTCTGCCTTCGCTCAGGTCATGGTCCTAGGGTCCTGGGATCAAGCCCCGAATCGGGCTCTCTGCTCGGCGGGGAGCCTGCTTCCCCCTCTCTCTGCCTGCCTCTCTGCCTACTTGTGATGTTTGTCAAGTAAATGAATGAAATCTTTAAAAAAAAAAAAAAAGGATTCACTGTATTTTTTGGGAGACTGTGTGATTGTTTTATTTAAATTATCACACTCTAAGAACTCATTTGGAAGAAACAGACTTAATGGTAGAAAGGACAAATAAGACAACTCACATAGTAAAAAGGACAAATAAGACAAGTCACAAAACATGACCCTATGCAACCAACAATTAACTAGACCACAACATGGATTTTGTTGCAAAGGACAGAACTGGCAGAAAGAATACAGACTCAGAGGAGAGAGGAAAGATAAAGTGAGGATATCCTGTCTTGGAAATGACAAAGAAATGAGCAGACGAGGAAAAGCAGAGTCAGGTGAGCAAAGGAAGAAAAATGAGCCTGAGAAGCATGTGGAGAACCTGGAGGGTGATGGGGAGGAGAGGCTAACGGGAAAGAAAGAGAGAGAGGAGAAGAGAGAGGAGATGGGAGGGACAGTAAAGGAGAAAAAACATCGGGATGTGTGAAGGTGTGACATGTTTTGTCTTTCTGTTATTGAGATGCAGGGCAGACATTTTCTTCAGGGTCCTAGAGCCAGCTCCCACATTCCATGGCGCCTTCTCATAATGATAAGCATCCAGTCAAAAATCCAGAGGAGAAAAATATTCTTATAAAGTTGTTTTTTTTTTTTTTTAATCCTGGCAGAGTCTGTTCTCTGAAACAAAAGAGCAGTGTATCCCCATCACGTTGTTGAAGAGCCCCTTTTAAGAGCCGCCCCATCACAGGCAATACTTGATCACCATCAAAGCCCAAGTTTTCTAGTGCCAAGAGCCAAGTGTGCTGTGGTTTGATCTTTGAGAAATATTTCTGGATAGTAAAGATCAAGGGCCATAAATATGGAGGCACATCTTGTCACCATTCTGTTTGTGCTGTTGAAATATGATATTTATTAGGAGCAGGGCTTTCCCAGTAAAAGGCTTAATTATTACAGCCCATAGTACAGAAGTAGCATTTTTAATGTATCATAAATAATTTACAAATATATATAATTTTAAATGTATTCATCATGAATCATAAATATATGTTATATATATTTGTATATATATATGTAAATTAAAAATTACATGAAAAGCCTCAGGGTTCAAAGTAAAATTATCCTTTTGTAAATTCAAACCAGGAAAAACATCCTGAAAAATCAAAAAGGAAAGTCGGCAGCATTAAAGTTGCAAATCTCGAAGCAGGTTTTTATTTGCTGTAAGAATAAACATACTGTCAGGTTAGAGCAGATGAGCATTTCCAAATACCTGGATAAAGAGTGTCTCAAAGAGAAAGTGTCCTTTGGGTACTGGTTCAACTTTCAGCACTAGAAAATGTTTCTATATTTAATATACTGATAAATGTCTCCTCTTTCTGCAACACACTGCATATGTTTTTAAATGTGTGCACATGTCTTTTTATAATCTAGACATCCCTTTTTTCTTATGCTTCATTTTTTTAATTCAATTAAGCAATACCAATTAAAACATACAGATGAAAGCAAACACTAGGAAGTGTTTGAATATGATAAATGATAAGATCAGTCGTCTAGCTACAATTCTCTAAAACTTCAGACAATGTGGTGATCACTCATTGCAGGGACAGACTGGAAGAAGGCTTCAAACAGGGAAGGGCCCAGAGATGGGAGGAATGATTCTTGGAACGTGGGAAGAGGATAGTGGAAAGACCAGCCTGTGGGGAAGAACACAGAGAAGTAAGGTTGACATGTCAGTTATGACCGGAAAGTCCCAGCAAGAAGTGGCCAGTGTAGACTCTCGTGGGGAGAAGAAAGATAGGAAGAAAGCAGTGGTTTACTGAAGTGGCACCAATATGAAAGATAAACTTAATTACAGCAAAAGCTAAAGGCAGATAAATTACATTGTAGTACAAAATGCAACAATTCAGGCATCAGATGGCAAGGGCCTGGGGAAGGGTGAAAGCAGCAAGAATGGAAGGAAAGAGTATTACGAAAGATCAATGCTTGGAGCTCGGAGACAGGATGCTGGAGCTTTATCTGTAGGATCTATATTGTACTTCTCTTTTAACTGGTGGTGACCAAGCATTTCTAAACCTTTAACCTTAGGTCAAATGCTTAGGAGTCAAGCAGAGAAACACTCTTCCCCACCCTCCCACCCCGCTTTATGAGGTAAAATTGGCAAATATGACTGTGAGATACAGAAAGTGTACATCACAGAAAAATAATCTTTGAAAGCTTATAATTTCAGAATAGAAGACCACTCCTGCCACCTTCAAAATAAACCACTCATTTCTGCAAATCTCTTTTTTTTTTTTTTGAAGATTTTATTTATTTATTTGACAGACTGAGATTACAAGTAGGCAAGCAGGCAGAGAGAGAGGAAAGAAAGCAGGCTCCCCACCGAGCAGGGAGCCCAATGCAGGGCTCGATCCCAGGACCCTGGGATCATAACTTAAGCTGAAGGCAGAGGCTCTAACCTACTGAGCCACCCAGGTACCCCTGCAAATCTCTCTTAAGATAGTATGTCTTTTTCAAAAGTTAGCATTTTTAATGCATTTTCTTTATTGGTAGCCTTGCCCTTGTTGCCCCCAAATTATTTTCTTTGGGTATATTTGGTTCAGGATTTCAGGAAAGATATTTCATATTTTCCCTATCTTTGCGTAACAGGAACCACATGAGCAATGCGAGGGTACACATAATTGAGATACGCTTTCTATACAGTGGGAAACTCAATCTTGAGGCCATACATCTGGAAACTTCAAAAAGCTGAATCAGGGGTGTCTGGGTGGCTCAGTGGATTAAGCTAAGCCTCTGCCTTTGGCTCAGGTCATGATCCCAGGGTCCTGGGATCAAGCCCCATATCAGGCTCTCTGCTCAGCGGGGAGCCTGCTTCCCCCTCTCTCTCTGCCTGCCTCTCTGCCTACTTGTGATTGATCTCAATCTCTCTCTCTCTCTCTCTCTCTCTCTGTCAAATAAATTTTAAAAAGCTGAATCAATCTGGGACGCCTGGGTGGCTCAGTTGGTTAAGCATCTGCCTTTGGCTTAGGTCATGATCTCAGGGTCAAGTCCCACATCAAGCCCCACACTGGGCTCCTTGCTTGGTGGAGAGCCTGCTTCTCCCTCTCTTTCCTTCTCATGTTCTCTCTATATATCTCTGTCTCTCACTCTATCTCAGATAAACAAAATCATTTTTTAAAAAATCTGAATCAATTCTAATGACCAAAGAATACTTTTAGAAAGTTTTTTTTTTAATTAAAAAAGAAATTTCTTTTACTGGCACTGAAAAGGCAAAAGACTTACGGACTTATACATATGAACTTTATTCATAAGCAAAGACGCCAAGCTTCTCAAAGTTTAACCAGAGTTTAGATACTTTTCTAGTAAGAGGGCTAACCACATTTCCATACAGGTGGAAAACAGAAATATAACAAGTGGCAAGACTAGGGACCTCCCATGCATTCTTTGACTCATTTATTAAACAACTATTTGTTGAGTATCCATTTATAAACAATGTGACAATTGCAAAGATGAATAAGAATCTGTCTCTGGGTGAATAATAGTGAAGTCTGGGATTTAATAGTGCATTACATTGATAAACATTAGTTTATCAAGTCCTTTATCCTAATGTGTGAAGATCTCCTTGGAAGAAGTGAGGAACCACTTCTATTTTTTTAGTTCAGAAAGTAGAAACATAAAAGTCTTCTGCAACCCATATCTCTAAATGATTATACCCACCACTGTTTCTTGGCTTATTCTCTCTTTTCCATGAGAATGCTCTCATTTATTCATTCAGATATTGATGATATTCATAAATATAAGTGAATACCTACCATGTGCCAGCCACCAGAGGCTTTGGGACAGAGAAGGTAAAAGAAACAATCATTGTCCTTCAAGGAGTTCATATCCCAGTGAGTAAAAAGGCAAGTAAGCAAGTGATCAAAGGGAAGTGATCAATGACCCAAAAGAAAGCTCAGTATGTCAATGTGCAAATCTCTGGGAGCTCCCTCTCCCAGGGTCACACAAATCCAACCATCCAATTTCAAGACCCATCCTCACTGCATAGACTTCACTTTACAAAACCTCAGTTCATATTGTTTGGTTTTCCCCTAAATTTCCAAACAATTAGAATCTACAATTTAGTCCTTTATTATATATGTCCTTTTTTATTATCATGTTATGCTAGTCACCATATGGTATGTCATTAGTTTTTGATGTAGTGTTCCAAGATTCATTGTTTACGTGTAATACCCAGTGTTCCATGCAATATACGTCCCTTTATATCTCCAATTTTTATTTAGTTTTTTAAAGATATATTTATTTATTTTAGAGAGAGAGTACGAGTGGGTAGAGGGGTAAAGGGAGAGAAAGGGAATCTTAAGTAGACTCTCCACTGAGTGTGGAGCCTGATGGGCTCAATCCCAGGACCCCAAGATCATAAGCTGACCTGAAATCAAGAAGTCAGATGCTTAACTGACTGAGCCACCCAAGCACCCCTATACCTCCAGTTTTTAAAATGTGTTTCCCACCTATTATACCAGACTTCTAAGTTCCACATGCAGAAGAATGAAGTCCTATGGGCTCTTCCATTGCTCTCTTGAGGCCATAAGCATTCCATAGCTGAACTGATTATTCATAAATATTCATTACTTGATTTATATGCATCATGTGATATAATTGAAATGGTATATTTTGCTTAGCTCATCTTGATGAAGACAAATTTCTTTAAAAGTTGTGGGAAGAGGGGCCCCTGGGTGGCTCAGTGGGTTAAAGCCTCTGCCTTCAGCTCAGGTCTTGATCCCAGGGTCCTGGGATCAAACCCGGCATGGGGCTCTCTGTTCGGCGGGGAGTCTGCTTCCTCCACTCTCTCTCTGCCTCTCTGCCTACTTGTGAGCTCTCTGTCAAATAAATAAATAAAATCTTTAAAAGTTGTGGGAAGGAAATCTGGGATAAAATGAAATAGATTTTGGTAAACATTTATTCCATCCTCACCCTATATATTCCTAGTTGTTTCAATTAGTTGATACCTATTAGATAGGCATGAACTCCCATTTGGTTATTAATCTGTATTCTCTTTTTTCCCCTTAGATTGATTGATTGATTGACTGATGTTACACACAGAGAGAGTGTGTGGTGCATGCATGTGTGCACCAGGGAAGGGGCAGAGAGAACATCCTCAAGCAGACTCCATGTGGGGAGCCCAGGGAACCCAGGACCCTGAGATCATGACCTAAGCCAAAAGAGCCTAATGGACTAAGCCACCCAGGTACGCTAGTTATCAATCTGTATTCTTAGTAATAGGGCAGTCATGTCTAAGGACATATAATTAATTACTGTCATCACCTAATATACATTTATTCTCAATTGGAACCATGGTTAAATTTAACACCATGGACCACTAGACTTCTCAGTGCCCAATACCATGGAAATATGGGGCTGTCATAAACATCTGAATCAGTGCTGTCCTACAGAAATACAATGAAAGCCATGTATAAAATTTTCTACTATCTACATTGTAAAAGTAAAAAGAAACAGGTGACATTGATTTTAATTACGTATTTAAACCCAGTGTATCCAAAAATGAACAACTTCAGCCTACAAACAACATTAAAAATATTAGTGAGAGGGCGCCTGGGTGGCTCAGTGGGTTAAGCCGCTGCCTTCGGCTCAGGTCATGATCTCAGGGTCCTGGGATCGAGTCCCGCATCGGGCTCTCTGCTCAGCAGGGAGCCTGCTTCCCTCTCTCTCTCTGCCTGCCTCTCCATCTACTTGTGATTTCTCTCTGTCAAATAAATAAACAAAATCTTTAAAAAAAATAAAAATAAAAAAAAATAAAAATAAAAATATTAGTGAGATATTTTACATTATTTTTACTAAGTCTTAAAAACCCAGTGTGTTTTTTATGCTTACAGCACATCTCAATTTGGAGGCTCAATTTTTATCAGAAATACTTGATTGGTATTAGGAATTAAGTTTAAAATTTATGGTTCAAAAAGATTTCTAGAAACCTAGTTATTCCCCCAAAATAGTTTAAATTATTTTTAATAATTACAAAAAGATGTTTTGAAACTTAGCTATAAGTTAAATAAAATCAGAAACAAATTGAAAACTCAGTTCCTCATTGGACTTGCACCATGGCAAATGCTCAGTATCTTGGCTACCATAGTAAACAGCACAGATCTGGACCAGTCTCTATCCACATTTCTTCTTCAGCAACAATATAAGTCATAGGTTTCTTTGTCTTATTTTGGTTTGTACTTTGTTGTTCAGTGGGACTCCCTGAAGAGGTGATCATGGGAGATGGTCATAGCAGCTAATGTGAGGGAAGGGCCACACCCCGGGTCCAGTCAAGGGTGAAAGCTAAGTGGGAGCTCTCTTTAACCGGAACCCTCGAGAATGCACCTTAACTTTTCATGGTTCCACATATGACCTTGAGTCATCACTATCACCAGCAGGAAAAGAAGAAATGAAAGAGTGATAAAGGCTTTCTAGACTTTCAGGTGTTTCTCTCCCACATAAAAGCCATGTGACCTCTTTGAGGTCTTTTCATTTTTTTAGAATGTATATAAGTGCCTATTAGTTATACATGTCTGCATTTTTTTTTTTCATAAAAGGACCATAGTCAGAGGTAAACATTTGAGTAAATATTTTAAAACTTTCATGTACACAGACTCACATGAGAAATTTGTTAGAAGGTAGATTCCAGGACCTAAATAAATCTTTATTTCTAAAGATTCTAATTTTTCCCTAGGCTTTAGAGGAGAAAGACTCTCTTTGTTCTTTTCATTCCCTTATGGCCAGGATAGTGCATCAGGACTATGGATTTCTCCTCTTGGGGAAGTGGACTCTCGCTCCCTTAATGGTTCAGCATAAGGCTCATCCCAGAAACATGGTGCAGAATCACTCTGTTCTAAAGTGCTCTTCCTTTTCCCATTAGTAAAACTGAAAAACTCAGAATACCAAAGTAAGCAGGTCATAGAGAAAATAACAAAACAACCCATTTGGCTGTTTTCTGTCTAGTGTGGGGTTAAAGGAGCAAGGTTTTGTCTGCAAAACTTGAGTGAGACCTGGCCCAGATCACTAGGGTACACGCCAGATGGAAATCTAGTCTGGAAAGCCAACCCAGGTATTCAAGATGGCCATTATTTTACCATGTCCTTGGTTCCCCTATAGTAGGGGTCTGGATGAGATTCAAAATGTTAGTCACCTTTGACACATTAACACTGATTCTTTGCGAACAAGTATTTTGTTTCCTCACAAAAATCTTCTTGTTCCTGTCACCAAAGAAAAGAAAACAAACTATTAGTCTGCCTCATGGCTTGTGCATTTATTTTACTTGGATAAAAGGAATGCACACTTTTCATTAACCAACTTAAGAGGAAAAGGAACTCAACCATAACTACTTCTTGTTTAGATTAGAAATTAAAAAGATGAAATAGGGATTGGAATGCTGGGGGAGACCCAAGTGTATGGCAAAGCTACGATGTGTGCAGCGACTGCTCCAACAGTATAACTAAAAAACTGGGGACACGGTGTTGTGTTTCTTAATTTGGCATAATGCAACTGCTTTTGCAAATACATATTTTTACTGCTGACAATGAATAGCAGTAGGCAACAATGCATTTTGCATGTATATAATTATTCCAAAATGACTTCTCTCCTTCAGTGGCAGTATCGTAGCCAATGAGGTTTATCCAAGGCGCGATTATTGCTAATTTAAAAAATCTCTGAGAAGTAAATGTTCTTTTCCAGGATTTAATACCCACAGAAGTCATTTCTCCAAAGTTGCTCTTATGACTGACAGAGCTGAGGCATGAAACTGTATTTTTAGGCTGCACAAAAGCACATGATTTAATACCCTGATCGGGCTATTCAGAAATGGATGGGGCAGAGCAAGAGGTAGTCACTAACATCCATGACTAATAAGCTCAGCTGGGGAGGGTCTTTCCAATCTCCTTCTCACTAACCTCCTTCCATTCATTAGTCACCAAGTTTAGTTCTTTCAACCCTTTCACATGTCTTCACTCCTTTCCTTCCTTTTAATCCAGAGTGTCCAAATTCATCCTAAACTCCTGGGCATTCACCAGAATTCTCCTAATATTGTCATCACAGCATTATTTCTCTGCACGTGGGTTTACCTTTGCCTGAGAGGACTTCCTTCCTTGTCCACTTCTGAACTTTAAATCTTTTTTTTTTTTAAGATTTTATTTATTTATTTATTTGACAGAGAGAGAGAGAGAGAGATCACAAGCAGGCAGAGAGGCAGGCAGAAAGAAAGGAGGAAGCAGGCTCCCTGCTGAACAGAGAGCCCAATGCGGGGCTCGATCCCAGGACCCTGGGATCATGACCTGAGCTGAAGGCAGAGGCTTTAACCCACTGAGCCACCCAGGCGCCCCCACTTCTGAACTTTAGAAAACGACTTCATTCCTTCTTTTTCCATCCATAAGTCTCATATTCATCCCTCTGTTTTGTAGGTTAGACTTTTCCCAGAAAGAATAAACTTCCACCAAAGACACAGGGTAATATCAATTTTCCTAAAGGCCTTCCAATTGTGACAAAAATATGGGAGCTAATGTCTATAGCTAGGAGTCTGCAAAATTCACAGAAAAATGTGATGAACCATGGAGCACCTAAGGTTACGCTTGTTTATTATTACAACTGAATATACCCTGGAGCTGAAGTATGCTTGCCTTCACATTGTGGTGTGCCATTTTTATTTATCTGTTGTTGACCTTGAAACCTGTCTAATACGACATGACATATGCTTATGGTCAAAAGGTGATCAACAAATCATGCAAAAGATTACAATCTTCTCAAAAGCCAGAGGGGAGATAGATTTCTTCAAGGAAGGAGTTCTTTACTTTAGGTTATGAAAAGTAAACAAATAAACATTCCCACCATACCAAGGATTCCCATGCACAAATCAACAGTGGTTGTGATGGTCTTATTTCTGCTGCTTGGTGGCCCTGTCGCTGGTGATATGCACAAGCTGGTCTTGTTTTTCATCTGCTAAGCCAGCCAGGCACATGCAACCAAAAGCCTTCTAAATTCCTGCAGACGAGGGTGATGATACCATATCAATGACTCTCTTATTTACCCACAGTAAATAAACACCTGTAGTCTCTTCCTTTTCATGGCTCCCAGTAACTTTCAACATACACCCTCCATTAGGCAAGAAGTTACAAAAATGCTGGCATCTGTATAGAAGAAAACAGAACTTTGTAACCACTAAGTGTGACTAATGGTGGAAAATGCATTCACTAAAGAAAGAGTTCACTCTGCTATTTAAAATAAAAGATAAGAATCTCACGACAGGAATAACAGTAGTCTAACTACTTCAGACATTCCCCAGGGTTTAGAAGCTACCAAATCAAAATGAGATGCAAACATATATAAAATAAGCAGTACTATTAAAGGATTAAAATTTTCTTTCTCCAGCCAAGAGAAATAACGCTGACATTCACCACTTACAGCTAAGGAGAGAAACCCGAGCACTGAGTCGCTATCATACCTTTATCTGAGCATGAGAAATGCTTGTAAAACCTATCATGTTATGGGGCACTAAATTCAGACACACTATTAAAAAGCAACATTCTGGGGCACCTGGGTGGCTCAGTGGGTTAAAGCCTCTGCCTTCAGCTCAGGTCATGATCCCAGCCAGGGTTTTGGGATCATCTGCTCAGCAGGGAGCCTGCTTCCTCCTCTCTCTCTCTGCCTGCTTCTCTGCCTACTTCTCTGCCTACTTGTGATCTCTGTCTAATAAATAAATAAAATCTTTTTAAATAATTGACATTCTAATAGACGTCAATTTGCCTTCATATCTGATCATTCTAGACTAATAACAATAAGTACTCAGTTACTACTTGATTTGGGCTATTTCTTTTTTTCAGCATCTCTTATCAACCCCTCCATCCCTTCTAACTCCCTTCCCTCTTCACTGAAACCCAGAAACAAAGCAGGGAAAGAGACTGTGATACCCTACAGTTTACAGGTCTCATCTTCTGGAAAGACAAAATGGCTTGTCAGGTGCAGTGTCTATTTTTGGCTTAGGTCTCTCCTTATCTTGAGGCTTCTCATGAAATTTCCTTATTATACTCAGAAAAACCTGAGGGGGAAAGGCTGTTTTCTATTATTTTGTTTCATTTGTGAGAGACTTAGATCAATATGGAAGATATTTGGAAATAAAAAGTAATCTTGTATCATTTATTGTTTTTCCCTTAACTTTCTATTTTCATTCCAGTAGAGTTAACATACAGTGTTATATAAGTTTCAGTTGTACAATGTAGTGATTCAACACTTCCATTCAATACTCAGTACTCATCACCAGTGCCCTCCTTAATCCCCATCACCTATTTTATGCACCCCCACCCACCCACTTCCCTTCTGGGAACCACCAGTTTGCTACAGTTAAGAATCTATTTCTTGGATTGCCTCTCTCTTTTCTTTCCTTTGAAGCAAGAGGAAAGGGCTGTTGATGTGGGACTGTCATCTGTTCAGCACAATGTCAAACGTGCTAGAACTTGTAGTGTGAGATAGCTGAAACTTCTAAGGGAACTTTAAGGTTCATTCTTTTGAAATGGCCTTAGGGACACCCAGAGGTGTTGAAGGCTGCCATCACAAGACAAAGTACTTGGTCTGCTAGTTGGCAACGCACTCTGGCCAGGGTCTTCCTTGAACCAAGAAGCAAGCCTAGAGTCATAGCCAAAGTGCAGATGAAAACCAGTGCTTCCAAGACCCCGAAGTACCTAACCCACTCAGAATTCCTCTCGGGACCCTTGCCCACCACCACTGCCCTCATCAGTCTGGTTTCCACACAGCCATGTGGGTGTGAACAGATTCCAGGAGTCCTGGTGATCTCTAGATAACATCTGAACTGAAATAGAGCCTGGTTGACTTATTAATATTAAATGAGTAAAAAAGTCACAGATCAGTAAGTGGCAGTTAATAGCAGAAGAGATGGGTTTCCATTTCTTTTTTTGTGCCATAATTTATAAATCTGATATTTATAGTTAAACAGGAAAAAAAATAGAAGAAATGAGAGAGAACAAAACTGTTTTTTCCTAAAGCTTCACTTTAAATGGAAGAAATGTACCATACTAACCATCAATAAACTAAAAAATAAACAATTATAATCCAAAAAGTCATTAATTATGAGAACATTATGAACTTAAAATTAGTCTAAGAAAGCATTGTTTTATGTGATAAAGCATAAGACATTTAATATCATGCCCAATTTAGTCAAAACCTTGAAGAGAATAAAGCAAGGATAATAGGATAATTGATCAACCCAGAATACCAAGTCTTGTACCAAATCTTATAAATACCACTCATAAATGAAAAAATAAGTCAACCATGCTTGAATATCAGAAGTGTTAAAATAAACAAATCTATTAACAAAAGGTAAACTGTAGTCTGCAGAAAGAAGCATTTGGGTTGGGATGGACTAAAAACATAAAGATTAAAATATGAGACTCCAAATTCTATCAGATGATCTCTATGGGGAAAAATTCATTAATAAGTTACACAGTAATAAAGAATTTTATACTATCACGTCACACGAGTTTCATTTTGAAAAAAAAAAAAAATGTTTTCAATAAGCTGTCGACTCCTAGTTAGTGGCCCCCTATTTACCATAAACAGATTGCTATACCCAGACAACAGGGGTGAGGGTACTATTGGAGGAGTTGGGCTGCCAGGTTAATAACTTCCCCAAAACTGCCAAACAAACATCCTATGGCTGAATTGTTTACTACAGTTCTTAATAAAGTCAAAAAATAATAGTGCTTCCCTGCCTCTGATTAAAATCACCCATGGCACCAAATTCAGTCCTTCAGAAAGCAGGCAGATGGAGGGATTCCTATGTGAATGCATTCCAAAGAGAGTTCTCTGGAAACTTTACGATGGCATAACAGAAAGCCGCAAGGTGAAGGAACTACCAGCTCAAGAAAAACCAGCTAATACCTTTGTTCCAACTCAAAACTCAGATTTAAGATAAAAATTTAACTTGGTCCATTGGAATTAAGTTACCAGGGGCTTTTGCTGCCTGTCCCCAAGTCTATAAACACAGTCCTAATTATTCTGGTTACCATTTATGGGCCAACACTGGTATCAGGAATCAATCTCCAATCCCTTAAGCAGTCTGTTCCCTGACAACCTTGACGAACAGCAGCACCAACTCTAACTCAGCACGTCCCAGACTCCTAGGAAACATCACCAGCAGTTCCAATCCGTTCCACCTTAACCTCACATGTGTATTTACTTATTCTCTGTCTCTTTACACCTACCCTCCCTCTCTGCCCCTTCCAGGCTCATGGTAATACGACCTTTACATATCATTTACTCTTTCTGAATTAGGTTAGCATTTCACATTAATAATACAGCTCATTAATGATACCTTGCACTAATTGCTTGGCATTTCCACCAAATAGTTCAATATAATTTTGTTTTATTTAGTGGCTCTAAGACATTAACAAAACCTTTATTCCATCAAACAAACAGAAAACAGCGGCAAAAAGTATGCCACTGTTATTATTGTTATGCATTTGTTCAGAGGGTTCTTTGCGAAACAAATAAGAACTATCCCTAGTCACTAATATGCTATTCTTGCTTGAAAATAAATATATTAGAAGCAAAGTCCCAGATGTAATACCACAGAGCCTCATGCAAAGGGGTGAAGGAAGTCCAAGCATTTAGTGCATTCTCTCTTTTGAGATACAGCAGTAACCCCCACTTCTCTGAGATGGCCTTCTACACTCTTTAGGACTAACTGCAAAGCTGCATGAGGAAGCGGGCATTGGTACCCCACGGCTCAGTGGCACAAAGGTCTCACCTGCTCCCACGGAAAAGTCCATCTCAAGCAGCTGAGCCAAGGGCTACCCAGCCAGCTTGCTCTATTTGTCCTCCCCTGTTTCCGAAGGAGTCCTTCAGAGCCTTCAAGCCCTGGTCACAGACTCACGACAGGGAAGCTAAGGATACTCCCTGGAATGTTCCACAAATTAAACAGGAGAGGATGGGACCGCAAACAGAGAGATAATAAAAGCAAGGCACAGAAAGAAGGCTCCCTGTTTCTCAGCTTTCCACAGCAGCTGCCCTGAGCTGAAGCCTCTTCTCCAGCTCCCCCATCCCATTTTCTCACCTTCTGTGATTATCTGACTCCGTAAGGCAGCACTTAAAGAGATTAACCAGTTTTTTGTTAATTCTTGGTTTTGTTTGCTGCATGAAATCCTTTAGCTATTTAATATCACCAGCTTACTTATGTCACTGTTCCTCAAAAATATGAACAGCATAATATAAGAGAAGAATATGCAACTGTAGTGTGGTTTGAAGACTGAATCGAATGAGACTCTACCGTGTGTTGAGAATATTCATATTAAATGGGTTCCGTGTAATTAATATCATCACAAAGAATTAGTTTTAAAATGTAACTAAAACCAGAAAATATTATAAGTTACACCTTGATTTTAACGAGGTACATTTTTCATCCGCCTTTAGGGGTGAATGTGGGCTCAGTAAAAATGCTTTTTAAAATTAGAATTACATATTCACTTGTTCTTTTCTCAGCCACAAGTCCACACCAAAAATCATGAGTGACTCTTTTCTCAATTTTGCCGGATGTTATTTAACTAGTCCCTTTCTCCTTGCAGAACACAGGAAGTAATTCATTATATGCACTGGCTTCCTTAGGCTAGCATTTGTAGTTAGTTGTCTCAGAGAACTCAAGGTGAGAAGGGCCTCTGGGGAATAGGGCAGTGGGGTAGGGAAACTGGTCCCCAAAACCCAAGAGCCTCATCTGCCTTGTCCTGACTCTGTAATCTTTTTTTTTTTTTTTTAATTTTATTTCTTTGACAGAGAGAGAGAGAACACAAGCAGGCAGAGGAGCAAGTAGAGGGAAAGGGGGAAGGAGCAAGGAGCCTGATGTGGGGCTCGATCCCAGGACAGTGGGATCATGACTGGAGCTGAAGGCAGCTGCTTAACCAACTGAGCCACCCAGGCATCCCTGACTCTATATTCTGAGGCAAACCCCAAATCATCTACATCACTTTAAACTCATTTTCTATATCAAATTGAGGTAGAATGGTTATAGCTGTTTGCTAAGTGGGTTTTTGTTCTGATGTTTAAAAAATTCATTCCAAGGGGAATGTAGCATGTAACTTTTGTTAATCATGTAACTTTTGTTAATCATGGAGGTCTAGCATGGATAATGAACATGAAAGGTAACCAAAAAGATTTTTTTTTCGATTCTGTAATTTTAGCCTTCTCCTGAAATCTAATTTTTTTTACCATATTTATGGGAAAAAATAAAAGTCACACATTTCAACTTCACTTCCCTTTCCCCCTTCTCCTATAGGTATTAAGTCCCAGGTTGACAAAAGAAAGGAAAAGCAGGGGTTCCCTTTCACTTCTGGAAAATAACAAGTTGGCTTCGGTTTGCTTGACAACAGTTTTATCCATCCAACTCCTTCTCTATTCACAGTGTCTAAGAACTGAAGATAAAGCATTAATTTAAAAGTATACAGATCACATTAACAAACCAGGGACTTGACAAGTGCAAGAAGATTAAAAAGATGAAATAATTTTAATAAACTGATCCTGTGATTTAAGGGATTCCAAAGCAAAGTTCACATCAAATTTGAAAATGTTACCAAAGTTCTGGAGGTTGCCCTGGATGAGTCACTCTTGCTAAATGGATTCCATCCTTAACCTGACCTGGAATACGGCGAGGCCAACCCAAGGACTGAAGCGGCCAGAGGGTAAGAAGTGCTCGTGTCACGTAACGTCATGTATAGAACTATTAGGCAGGTGGTATTTCTCATCATGAAGAATCAGATCTATGCCTTTACTGCCTTCATCAGAACATTTATTTGGAACCAAGAAATGTCTACTTGTATTGAATGGAAACTTCTATAAGCCATTTCATTAAAAAATATGGCTGTCATGAGGAAACTAGCAACTTCATACTCAAAGCAACTATTCCTAGTATGTTTTCAAGTTATATTTGCACACCATACTAACAAAGCTGGGCTTTCTCACTGCTTTTCTTACTGCATAGTCAATATATAGTGCAGGGAGCTGGAGGCTATTCTCTCCCATGCATCACAAACACCAGTTGTCATCCAAGAATAGATATTGTTTGCATTTGTGGCACTGAACCCACAGAAAGTGTACAACAAATTCATTTCCAATTTCCCAGATGATTTCATAAAATAATGGAGTTAACGATGAATCCTTTAACTTATTTGCTGGTTCCTGATGGGAATGTTCTTGCCATCCTGGGAGGAAAGCTTCTTTGTAGTGAGGGATTGGCCCACACATTACAAGATGTGTGGCACTTTTGACCCCTGGGCACTAAATACCAATTCACCCCATCTTTAGGATGACGGAGAACACCCTCAGACATTCTCAAATGCCACCTGGTGAGTGGTATCACCTATACCCCCAACCCCACAGCTGATGAAAACTAACTCCTTGGTATATGAAATGTGTCAAGGTCAAGGTCAAGCTAAATTTTGTCAAGTAATAAATCTGTAAGGCTTCCAGATCCTCACTCCTCTATAATGTCAAACATACTTTTAAGCCCTGCCAATATAGACATGTAGCCATATTCTTACCAAAACTGCTCAAAAGGAACACATGACTGTTTAGCAACAGAAACTTCTTCAGGGCTGGATCAACCTTAGAAAGTATTTATTACAAGCCCTTTATTTTACTGAGAAGGAGACTAAAGTCCAGAAGAACGACATGATTTGCCTGAGTTCACAGATGCTAATTACTACCAGAAGCAGGATCCAGCCCACAACCTCCTCCTTTTCGTCCACTTCCACTCCTCTCCAACCACAGAATGCAAAGCAGGACAGGATCTTTGGAAATACCTCTCCAGCTGCTGTGAAACATGAAATTTCACCTGTGGTGAGCCAGAAAGGAAACTTTCATTCTTCCTGACACTTTTGTCCCGAAAAATATTTTCACACATCACTAAACACTTAAAATGCTAATAGGTACCCACTGAAAAACTACTTTTTAAAAATCCAAAGGAATATTTGTTTCTTCAGAAGCTTTTATTTATCTATTTCAGAATGAGAGCAAGAGGGAGAGACAGAGAGAGCAAAAGCGCCAGGGAGGGTCAGAGGACAAGGGAGAAGCAGGCCTCCTGACTGAGCAGGGAGCCCTATGGGGGGCTGGATCCCAGGACTTCTGGATCATGACCTGAGCCAAAGGCAGACACTTAACTGACTGAGCCACCCAGGAGCTCCCCCTCTTTTCTTTTTGTGTCAAAGAAAGTCCTCAAGTCTTTTCTAGTGAATTTGGATGCTGTGTCTTCATATATTTTTAAGTCTTAGAGCAAACACACCCTCTGACTGAAAACCAAATACAACAATAAATTACATTAAACACCATAATGAAGAAAGACCAGTCAATGCAATAGCATTCACTCTCTCTTAACAGTAATGTCATACAATACATAAATATCTTAAACACCTTCACTGTTTCCTTAGAGGGGGAAAATATTCTAGGATAAAAATTTATATCACTTTCATTTTTGCCAAAAGGGTTTTTTATCATCAGTATTAGTTTTACATTAAGGAGATCATCAGTGTCTTCTCATTTGCATGTGCTTTTCAAAATAAATATCTCCATTAGTAAAATATTGAGTGCAGTTTTATGGACTTTTAATTTAATTCCTAATTTTGCAGCTGTTAGGCATCTGGACTACTATCATTAAAACAGTTCAAACTGAACACAACCTAGATATTCAGGGCTCAGAGCTACTTACAAAGAATTTTAACTTTTAATCTTATAGAGCTAGAAGAAAGCACAGGATATATGGGACTTACACACCTGTGCTGTGAGCAGGCAGCACAGAAAAAATTGGGGAAACAGGTACAGAAAACAAGTCACACAGCACAAGCTGGCATTCTACGGAAAATTTAAATTCTTAGTCAATATAATACAACATGTGCTCTTAAGCAGTCTTAAATAATTTACATATAGCCTTACCTAATTTTTTCATGAATTCCAAATACCACTTTTGAATACATAATTGTCCTTAATCACCTGGAGGGCTTGTTAAAACATACATGAATGGGTGCAGGTGGGGCTCAATAATTTGCATTTCTAACAAGTTCCCAGTGAAACTGACACTACTGGTTCCTGAACCATACTTTGAAAAATGTTACTTTAAATGATTTTTTAAAATACCTTTTTTTGGACAGTTAATAATCAGAAACATATTTTTTTTTCATTTTTACCCAATGTGTGAGATGCATGTATACACAAAACGGACATTAAAACGTATGATACAATTCTCCCTTTTACTATATATGACAAAACCTGATTTTTTTTCCCCATTCCATTCCATTGCATCTTTTTCTATTCTTTTTAATTTAAAAAGAATTTGATTTCATGAACACTGATCGATCAATAACCCCTGCTTGAAAAATACTGCTCAGGAGTCCCATGTTCATCATTTAATTTAATAATAATAACTGTTAACATGCATTGATATCAGTTGCCAGATACATTTCCAGTCTCTTTACAAGTGTTTCCCACTCCATAAATTAAAAAACCATGATAACGTTTTGAAGTGGGTATTATTAAATGCCCGTATTCACAGAGAGGAAATCTGGTTCAAGAAGATTAATACAACTTGCCCAAGGTCACAAGGTTTGTGCACATCAGAGACAACACTGGGAACTAGACGCCAGTGGAAGGGAGGCTGTGTATGGTGTGGCAACTGAACATTTGGCCATGTTGGAACAGAGGCCTAATTCTAGAGCATAATGACAAAAATTGTTGCCTTAGAGTGAGATGTTTCAGTTTTGAATCCCAGATCTACTACTTAGCTGTGTGATTTGGTAAAAGTTATTAAGCCTCTCCAAGTTTCAGTTTTCCCATCTATAAAAGAGCGATAATAATAGGGCCTGCCCACATGGGAGCTGTGAGGATTAAAAGGGATAATGACCCATGACAAGGGTTTGGCATAATTAAGCACATAGTAAGGCTTCAATAATTGTTATTATTAGACAAACACCAAATGTTCAGTTGCCACACCATACACAGCCTCCCTTCCACTGGCGTCTAGTTCCCAGTGTTGTCTCTGGATTTGCTCTTTCTCTTATTTCCTTGCCTTCTGAGGATATCAGGTTATCCTATGACCTTACTATGTTCCTTCTCCCATCTATCCTTTCTGGCAGTCCCATCTGTTGTGTAGAAGTTCTCAGAACTCCTCAACCAGACAATTCCTTGTGGCTTTTGCCTGTCTTTAGGGACCAAAACCCAATGTTCCACCATGGAATCTGCCAACTTGAACCTAAACCCAAAGATACAGAAAAGTTATTCCATGATGAAATTGTAAGTTGTTACCAAAAGATGAAGTTATTAATCAGCAAATCACAATTGTGAGAAGGCAGAGGGCTTTTGTATACCCATAGATGCCTTTATATAAAATCTCAACACTGCATTGAATATTTTATAGTAACAGTTAAACCATAATAGGATTTGGATACCAAATGAAACTCTGAAGGTGGTACTCATGTAGCTAAATTCTAGGTTTATGAAACATAGTGCAACAAGATAACATCAGGCTCTCTCAACTTCTCTGGCTCATCTTTTCTTGCTACAGGTTCCTTCATATGAGACATTTTCAAATCATTGTGTGGGAAACAATGATACAATCAAAGATGACCCCTCAAGAAGAATGGAGAAGTCCTTTTTGAGTCTTGCAAAGAGAAGTGAGATGCAGTTCAACAATTCCTATAGTGAATGTCCTTCCTTGAGGAAGACTGGCTTGGGAATCACTTCCTTTGTTGCTCATTTCACTTTTGTGTGCCCAGTGAGTAATACCACCAACTCAACTTTTCTCCCCTTCATAGTTGCTCCCTCCAGAAAAGTCACCCTCTCCTGCTACATTTCAGCTTTCCTAAGTTGGGTCTCTAGCCCTCAGACCACTTGCATCTTCCCCTTTCTCCACCTTCACCTCTTGGTCACAGAGTTCCAGAAATATACGTTCCATATATGGGAATTAAGTCCTGGGGACAGATAACTGAAACCTCGTGGAACATACCTTTTCTATTTACTTCTCATCAGAAAATTCTCTGATCAGTTTGATCACTACAGATTGATTCAATTAACAGTCTGAGGTTGCTAGAGTCTCTTTTCTCATAGGACAACCTTCGTAGTGGTAACCAACCCCAGGGGTGCCAAATCAGCACAAGAATACTGTCACCTGAAAAAAGCCATAAGAAATTTCCAAAGCCAGTTCATGGAGACCATGTTGAGACCAGGGTCTGTACTGTACATCAAACTTCTAAAACACACAGATTTTTATGACTTTTTTTGTTTTTAGATTTTATTTATTTATTTGGAAGAGAGACAGTGAGAGAGAACATGAGAGGCGAGAAGGTCAGAGGGAGAAGCAGACTCCCCATGGAGCCGGGAGCCCGATGGGGGACTCGATCCCGAGACTCCAGGACCGTGACCTGAGCCGAAGGCAGTTGCTCAACCAACTGAGCCACCCAGGCGCCCTGATTTTTATGACTTTAAAATTAACAACTGAAGAGAAGAAGACCAAGAGGGAGATAATATAGTAAAAATAGCCAGCTATCCGGACTTAGGCAGACATGGTTTTTGCTCTTAACTCTCTATCACTTCTAAGTTATCTTAGGTGAGTTTCTTTATCTCTCCAAGCCTAACATCTTCTCATGTTATGGGAATAATAATATCTGAATTAGAGAGAACAGATATTATTACTGGAATTACTCATGACTTCTAACTACTTCAAGAATTACAAGTCATATATGTAAAAGAATCTCGTGGAGTACTTAGTAGGTACTTAATTCATTAGAGTGACTATCATTATGAGAGTCTGTGAGACTCAAAGAAAGGAAAAAAAAAACTTTCAAGACAAAATGACAGCTATTTTCATCCCACCAGGAAACTTGAAAAACTACTTTGTTTTCTGAAAACTCAATGTGGTGGGCAGAAAACAACCTGAATTATGGAGCTAAGTCTCAATTTACTGACAGGTTTCATCTGTAACAAAAAGAAAGTTTTCTGTTTCTCAGAAATATCCCCAAGGGAAAACTTGGTATTCATTTGTAATATATGTATTGAAAAAAATACCCATGTTTGATCTTCAATATCTATTTTCAAAATTATTCAGACATGACTCCTTAGTTTTTCAAGAAATGTAACATTTAGGGTGAGTTTATTTTATCCATAGAGATTATAAAAACAGTATTCCAATGTTTCTAGGAACCACATACACACACACACACACACACACACACACACACACACACAAAAGAAAAAAAAACAAAAAAACACCTGGAAAAATTGTTGGCTTAAAATATTAAACTGAAGTTACAAGATAGAGATTTATAAATATTTAACTACATGTCTAAAAAGAGTAAAAACTATACAAAATGAAGGTAATTCAATCTATTTCCATAATGAATTTGAGTTAACTTAGTTAAAGGGTATGGAATGATAGATGCATAAAAGGATGCGAACTATGTCATAAGAAGACCTTGACCAGGGGACAACTAAGCATCAGATTTAGCTCTGAGCTTCTTGAGTGACAGGCCAAACTGGGAAACATGGTGATTTCTTAGTCTCCTTTCTTCTAACAGAAGAAACAAGTTAATCACAAGAGGCACACTTTTTAAAGCAGTAAAAGCAAAAATGAATTTATGGAGATCTTCATGTAAGAAATACTGAAATACGTAACAAAAAATGTCACGATATACTCCACGCATCCTATCTCTTTTATGTTGACTCAGGAAAATCTAGGGCACTGCATTAGAGCACGGTTTGATGAAGACAACATAACAAAAATGTGTTGTCAAGTGAATGGGATAGGTAAGCTCTGGTCATAGGATTTGATAAAAATGCATGGAAGATTTAGAAAACTGAGTAGACTCTTACTCTTAAATATCAATGCTTGCTCTTCTAGTCTTCTAAGAGATGCTACATCAGGAACAATTTGAGTTTGGGGTCCCCCGCTGGTGACTAAAACACAAGCACAATGGTTCCTTGATTGAAAAATTATCTATGTGCCAAACAGTAGAAGCACACAAGTGCCAGAGCCATCACTGCTCTGAAAGTGAAATGAAGCCCAATTGTATTTCAGTTCAAATGGAGAGCAATCCCCTTCTTTGGGTCAGGCAGCAGAAATAACCATAGAGTAAGACCATTTTTTTTCCAGAAGAATCTTTGGGTTTGGCTTAAGTGCCCAAATGAGATTAAAGGAAAATCCATAAAGTAAAAAATCAGTAACATGAGAAAAGATGTCCCTCTGAATTTCTTCTTTTCCATCCACCTCTGCATTCTCCTTTAATTAAATCCAACTTCCTTCAAGCACTAGCACTCAAGATAATTATTAAATATCCAAAATTAGTATTCCTATTTTGTTTGATTAATTAAAATGATTGCCCATCCACCGGCAGCAGAATCTCTAAATTTAACTCCATTATTACTCCTCTCAGACAAACCCAGGACCTCCCACTGGGATTTGATAGATTACAGATTTTATAGTATAATATAAAAAACAATTGTGAAAAATGTGTATCCATTAGAACTATTTCTATTATCTTTAAACTCAAGTGTACCTTTTATTTTTTCAAAAGAAAAAGGTGATTCCATTTTTTGTTTTGCTTTGCTTTCACTTTATCATTTCAAAAGCACAAATTTCATCTATTATAGGAATTAAATAAAATGTGTGGGCTGGTCTAGAAAGCAAATTATATTTTGTAGTGTTGTTACTTACGCGTGAAAATGAAATTTTTTTTTAATGTTGAGGTTTTTTTTTTTTAAGATTTTATTTATTTATGTGACAGACAGAGATCACAAGTAGGCAGAGAGGCAGGCAGAGAGAGGAGGAAGCAGGCTCCCCGCCAAGCAGAGAGCTCAACATGGGGCTTGATTCAAGGATCTTGAGATCATGACCTGAGCTGGAGGCAGAGGCTTAACCCACTGAGCCACCCAGGCGCCCCGTGAAAATGAAATCTTGAGTCCAAATAGATATTTTTCAAATGGAACCCTTGGGGAAAAAACTCTGTGCATAAATTGGAGTCCACCAGTACTTTATTCATTCATCACTTGCCCATTTATTAAGGAAACATTAACACGTGTCTACTATATGTTTCAGACACTGGACTGGGCACAAGGATGCAGGTAGGTCCTCTACCACCAATATGACTGGTAAGGAACTCACTACGTTTGGTTGCTGATAATATTTTAATAAAAATTTTTCAAAGTAAGTTCAAAGTACCATGGAAGCAGACAAGTTGAAATGATTTCTTTTTCCTGCATAGAATTGGGTAAATTCTCCCAGAGAAAGTTCCAGTTGAAGTGGACCATCAAGAATCAAGTGGGACTTTCCAGGCAAAGGGAATTCCTGGAGAATGTAAATCCATGAGCAAAAAATCAGAAGGGAGAACAATGAGGAGCCTTTGGGCAGGAAGAAGAAGCTAAAAAGGAAAGGCTTTGAATAGCTTTTAGTCACTCTACTAAAGAGTTTAGAGTTACTGTTGTAGGATAATTGGGATCCCGGGATCCATAAAAGGTTTTAGAACAAGGGATTGACACAACTAGATCTGTTCTGTATGAAGATTAATTGTAGCAATGCCATGGTTGGGCGTAGATGCTGCTTAAAACACACATGTGCACAATAACCTCTGAAAACTGAACATTCCTTGAATCGCATCAGAACAATCCCCCCCACTTCCAAATGTGCTTCTACTTAGCCACTGAAACCACCATCAACTTACAAAGTCCGAGACCAAGTAGCAAAAACAAGATGGGTCACCATTTCAAGACTCAGTCTGAGACTTGAACTCCTCACATGAAGAGCATTAACTTCATGGCAAAGTGGACGATTTACAATTTTATTTTTAAATACCCTTCTCCATCTGAGAGAAATGTTAGTCCTTTAGCCATGGATTTAAGAGTAAACAAGCATCTTTGGATTTTAAGTCTCAGGGGCTTTTTGTTCCTCAGGAAAATGTGACCATTGTGGAATGGATCCCTTGTTATCATCAACCTCCTCCAAACCTAAGTATGACTGAGGGGCTATGCCTTCCATGGGCCTCCAAGCCAAGGTCTATCCACCTCCTCCATCTTGTTTTTCTGAAGTGCTCACCTTTCCTGAAAACTGACACATAGCAGAAAGAAGCGATCAACATTACATAAGCTCAACTCACCAGGAACCAGCCCTTTACTACCAGCCAGAAAATACCATAGGAAAATAACTACAGGTAATAAGATGATCCTACAGCCCTTCGAGCACTGAAAACAGAAACAAAATGTATAGCCTGGATTTTGAAGCAGTTCTGCCGGCTCTTAGCCCTGCGAAACCAACCCGGACACTAATCAAGCCAGAAAGAAAACAGACTTGAATGGGCCAGAAGGTCACAACAAAACCACTAAGGCACTGTTGGTAAACACCAACTCGGCTTTGGCCAAGGCAGCAAAGTAATCAGACTCAAAACACTTATCACCACCTGTTGCACATTCCTTACCTTTCCCGCCCTTTCCCTTACCCCCACCCTCCATCCTAGAGAGTCCAAGATCACACAGTAAATAAAGCCCTGCCCAGTAAAAATTCCCAGAGCTTTGGCCATTACTATACCAAGCGAAACGTGAAAGGATCTCACTGGAGATTTAAGTCCAGAACACTTTTTCTTTTATACTTTAAAGCCTATACTCTTGTCTGGAAGGGTACCCTGCTATTTCTCCTTCAGTGATTTTTTTTTTTTCTCGAGAACTTAGATTTTCTTCACTTACTATCAGGTTGTATTTTCAAAATGATTCAAATTCACCAGAACACACAGCACAAAAGAATATTACTCAGAAACCATCAACCTCTCAATCCCAAATCCCTGAGATTAAGTAATATAACAAAATAATACAGTTGAAAGCCAAGAACAGAGTGAGTTTCAACAGCCTTTCAGATGTAGAAAAAAAAATTACCAATTCTCCTTTTTATCACACTAGTTGTGTATTCCTTACACATAACTCAAACTAAATTCCAGATCTGAAAAACTTATACTTTATCTCTTATTCCCATTTACAGGTCTTCCCCCTAAGAACATAGCTCCTTTAAGTGGAAAGAAAATGTTTTTTTTTTTTTTCAAGTTTTGCCAATAATTCAGTCCCCCAAGATGTCTAAGGTGAATTCTCTGACAATTCAATAATGGATCCAAAGAACAGATTCCTTGACTTCTTACCTAAAGATCAGGCACTCAAGAAAGACAAAAAAGGGAATTGTATTATTGGGCTCACTTAGAAGTTGAAATGTCCCTGGAGAAGAGGAAGCATTAAGAAATTTAAAAGGGAGAGCGAGATCTTAACGAGTCTGATGTGGCTTTATACTTGTTTTCTGGTTTTTTCTACTGTATTAATTCTCTGTGTTTTATGATGCCCAGCTTAATACCAACTTCCATTCTTGCCCTTAAGGGTTGGTTTTGAGTTCTAATTAGAATCAGGGGACAGATTGTTTGTATTTAATCTGTCTGTCCATCTTCTTCTCAGTAATTGAGTAAAGCTCTCAACTGTACTGTAAATATCCCCAGATTTCAATTAATTTGTCTTCCTTAGTAGACACAGCAACACACATTGTTTTACTTATGCATAAGCAAACCCCTTACAACTTTTATATTTCAAATACCTAGCATGATTTATGTATTTTCCTCTTTTTAGAAAGAGATGAAATGATGCCTTGCTAAGGTTTAAAAAAAAAAAGAGAGAGTAACAAAAACTATGATGAAAACACAAATTGTCTGGAGATTATCTTTTAATTCAAATGAATTAAATAGAAATAGACTACATATAGGTAGTCTGGGTTCCCTATTACTAGTTGATATTGAAAACCTAATATCTCTAAGAAATATTACTCGATGAGTAATATCTCCCCTTCAATTTTGGGACTTATAAGAGAAATATAGTCCATGCTATATTTTTAATGACACATATTACCTATTTATACTGAAGAGAGGATGGATAACGTCTTCAAAAAGTGGGTTTTTTTTTTTTAATATATCTAAACAAAATCTTTTGGGTGGCTTAGAATTCACCAAAGATTCCTTATTATTTTACATTGGCCCTAAAAGAGTTCATTATTAAAATCTACCTCTGTGTGCCTCTCATCTAGGAAACTCTCATTAGACACTAGCAGAAACAGAGGGGGAGGGGTGGGGGGCTGGCTGGAGAAGGAAGGATGGATAGTAAGGGAGCTGAACTGCACGGTTTTTATTAATTCCATCTATGTTTAAAGCCAGAAACACACACTACCAGCTTACGCCCTTTCTTCCTTTTAAAAATAAAAACATTGTTTTCCCAACATACACACAAGCGGGCGCGCGCGCACACACACATACACACACACACAAGCACGCACGCACGCACGCACACACACACTCTGCACCAGCTCAGGATTCCGGGCGATCCCTCCTCGCCCCCAGAAGCTCCCTTCCCTGTGTCCGGCAGCTGTGCCTGCAGCCCCCCACACCGCCGGGTCACACCTCAGCCTCCCGCGGTGGCCCCGGAGCACACCCCCGAGTAGCGTCACCTACCCTGCTCCGAGCACACGACAGACGCGAACGGCGGCTGCTCCAAAGAGAAAGGCTCCCAGGACAAGCCAAAGGAAAAGGAGAAGAAAAAGGGAGGAGGGACGGGTACTTTACTTCCCGCAACAAGGGGAAGTGTTGCGCCCCATGCACTTGGTGGCTCCGCAGCTGTGGCTTCGGAGGAAATGCTCAGCGTCCGTAAGAGCTGTGGCTGGGGTGGAAAGTTGGGGGTGTTTCCCCCCACCACCGCCCGGGCCTCAAGCCTCTCCTGTCCCCCCCGCAGTCCTGACAGCTCCCCGGGCCTTGGAGACCCTCCGGAGCCCCGCCGGTTTCCCCCGGAGCTGGGCTGAGTTGCCACATGCACTTGAGAAATCCTAGCAGTTGCGCAAAGAGTCCCAGAAGTTAGAAAGAGTGATTGTGTGTGAATGTGTAAATATACAGTACAAGAGGCTGGAACAACTGAGCGGGGCCAGCCCTCAGACGCAGCCCAGGGTTTCGGATTTCATTTGGCAACTGGCAGCTTCAGAAGATTCGAGCGGCACTCTGGGGGGAGGCCGGGAGGAGCCGCGTCCTGGCCCTGCGTCTCACCCTCTCACCGCTACGTTATCTCGGAGTGACTGAGCTGGCGGCTAAGCTACCCCGCGACCAGACAGAGGCCGCCCCGCCTCTGTCCCTCCTCGGCTGACATTGCTCATTGCATTACCTGTGTACCACAGATAACTCTCGGTTACAAATCTGGGGCTCTGGGTGCGGAGAAGGGTGGAAAATACATGTCTCCTGCCCTCCAGGAGCTCTGCATTTCTTTGGCCAACCCTCCCCCCGCCCCCCCCCACACACAGGTTTTACTTGCTTCCCTCTGCTCTTTCTGTAAAATCTTATTTCTCCAACCCAAATTACCTGGGTCACTAAACCTGCATTCCTAGAAATGCTAATTTAGATGCATGCCTTAGTTAGATCCTTAGAGAAACGCAAAGCACACTTACCTCTTATCCTGGTTTAAGAGCTCTCAGAATTGCACAGTGTGAAAGAAGGGACAGAGTAGTACAATTTTTGCTGATCCAAGCCCCTCTCCTCTGCCACCACCAAAAACGCCTATTTCATGTCTACATCTCACAAATCAGTTACCTTGAGGGCTAGCTCAACTACTTCAAAAGGCTTTGTAAAGATCTCTGATTTGGAGTGATTAAAAATCATCACTAGATTTCTTTAAGACACAAAATGAGAGTCTTCTCATTAAGAATTTCCAATTATATGGAAGAAGAGCACACATGCAAATCTAGAAACAACAAAAATAAAAGTCTATGCAGACACTTATTTTTTTTTCTTTTATCTATTATCTTCTTTCTTGGAGTCTTTCTTCTTGGTGATCTGCCCCATCCCAACCTGATGCCCACTAAAAACCGATTTTCTGGCTTAGAGAATTCTCAAACCTTTAATGAATCAAATTAACTTCTGTAAGGAGGAACAAAACCTCTCTTTTGGCATTTTCCTTTTAAAAATGTGCATGGAATCCCTAACCAAAAGCAGTGTAGCTTATTTTCTAATTGGTAGGACTACATGACCTTTATCAACCCATATGGCTTATGTGTTCCAGCTACACCCTGGCAGGTAAATGCCAATGGGTAGTTGTAGATGAAAGCCAGAAAACAATGAAATTAACCGAAATGAAATCTGCACCCATTTGATGGACTCAGAAGCCTCAGGAAGACAAGTGTCAATAAGTATGATTCAAGATCGTGACATTTAAAAAAAGACAAGGAAACTATCACATCAGTAACCTATTTCAGGACCTAACAGCTATTACCCCCAAGCAATTTAGACTCAAGACTATAAAAAATTAAACTCAGGGTGGTTACTGGGTAGTTTCTAATCTGAAAGGTTAAGACATGCCCCTGGACACAGCCTTGTACCCAAGCCTTGCCCTTCACATCTCCTGACTCTGTCCCCACACTCTCCATTTGGCGTCACTTCACTGACATGTGTGATGTGTGTGAGTATCTTAAGATAGACAGCACAACTGAAGGATAGGAAGATTCTTACTTGAGCATTAAGCATGGAGGGAGTATACCTACCAACGCCAAGGGCTTTCCCCTCCCTTCTCTGCAGAAAGACAAGGGTCACTGTATTCCTTTTCTAGAAGCCCCTTTGAGACTTAGCAAAGACCTTCATTACAACAGAGTATAACCTGAATTAGAAAATGCTTGATTGTTCAGTGGACTCGGTCTGTTATTCCTCTCTTACTTCTGGATTAATTGGGACTGGGAGACATCTCTCAGACGGATTATAGCAACTTTAGAGGAGAAAGAAACTTTCAAGCAGAGATGTGAAAGATTCTAACCAAAGGATCATGCTGATGTGACTGATCCAGACCCCAGGGAAAATGGTGTCTGTCACTCAATTCCCAGAACATCTAGTGAAAACTTACCCAGCGCCTCACTTAAAGTTGAGTTTTAGCAGTCTGCTTGATACAGAGTTAAAAGCATGCCTGAAATAAACTCCACAAAACCCACAAATGCTTCAAGAGTGAGGGCTACCTTTCCTAAAGATTCTTAAGTCATAAATACTCTCAGAAGAAGGGTCTATGAAAGTCAGCATTAAAGGCAGATAGAGTATGAGGGACCTCTGATTTACAAGGGAGAAGTTTAATGCCTCTAGGATCAGGGGGATTTCAGGGACCTCAAACTACAATAGGAAGGGAAGAAAGAGGAACTGAAGGAGAGAAAGAAGATAATAATGGTCTCACTGCATTTCGACAAGTTTGAGGATCAGTATTGCCAGGGCCATGGAAAGAAGAGAATCCATGGACAAAGCCTCCTGGGTGCTGTTTCTGTCAGGCTACCGATTTTAGTTAGAGGAACCTCAACAAGAGTTTGTACCATCACTTTGCTTCATGTTTCAAGTACCTAAATCAAAGGGAACTATTAACCACTTGGGGAAGGGAGGAAGGGTGGAATAGGTAAAGTGAATGAAGAGGTACAAATTTCCAGTTGTAAAATTAAAAAAGTAAACACATGGAGGTTTAAATGTGTTTTGATGCACTTGACTTGCACTTGACAAATTTCAGTTTTCCTGAAAAATTTCAGATTCCTTTCCAGATTCTTTGAAGACCTTAGCATAGAGTAATGTATTGTCAGGTTACCCACTTGTCTGTTAGTATCAGATACTGGGTCTCTTTAATTATGTTTTCTTTTGGGAAAACATACATTCCTAAGAGGGCAAAAACATAGTAACAAAACTGAATAGTCAACAACTGCCAAAATCCTAACATTTCCTTCAGGCTCTCACCAACAATGCAGAATTTGTGTGGGTACTGGAACATGCCAAGATCTGATGTCAGTATTAAGATAGAGGCTTAAAGGCTGTGCTTTAAAACATGTCTATTTCAAAATGTCTGGTCTTGTTTTTTTTCTTTTTCTTTCCTGGTGGAAGTCCCTTTTTGAGAAAGTCCAGTTTTGTCTTAACTAAACAAGGCTGAAAGAGATTTGAGGGAGTTTTCATGCCTACCATCCCCAAAACTATAGATCACATGATTCAGGGAAAGGGGATGTATTACTACATTACAATGGTGAGACCAAAAAAATCCAGCTAAATCTGGATGAGAAAGATAATAAAGGAGAGAAAGTATAAAAGAGAGAGGGGCTAATATGGTAGGTATTAGAGTCCTTTCTGACTCTGTAATTTCATCTCATCAAAGGCCTATTGTCAGTCAAGGGTCTTTTGTTTTGTTTTGTTTTGTTTTTAAGACTTATTTATTTATTTTATAAAGAGAAAGTGACTGAGGGGAGGGGCAGAGGGACAGAATTTTCAAGTAGACCCCATGCTGAGCACAGAACCAATGTGGGGGCTCCATCCCAAGACCCATGAGATCATGATCCATGAGATCATTACCTGAGCTAAAACTAAGAGTCAGACATTTAACTAACTGAGCGACTCAGGTGCCCCAGTCAAAGCCTCTAAAAGTGAAGCATGTTATACGCTGTTTAAATCCTGCATGGAGCATAATATCAGCCATCACCATACTCTTATTTCATATTTATTTCATTATTTCATTAAATATTTCATATTTATTTCAATATTTTCATATTCATATTTCATATATTTTGGTGGTAGCCTATGTCACACTCCATCATCCCCTGGATTAGATCATACCCCAAAAGAAAAAAAATCTGTGATTAAATTTATTTTCAATGGACATTGGGGAGGGTATGTGCAATGGTGAGCGCTGTGAAGTGTGTAAACCTGGTGATTCACAGACCTGTACCCCTGGGGCTAATAATACATTATATATTCACAAAAAAAATTAAAAAATTAATTAAAAAAATTTTTTTTCAAAATGGTACTTCTTGTTGTTTTCTTTTGGCCTAATTACAAAATTAATATATGTTGACTCATGAAACTAGTAATGACAAAAAGGAATAAAAAAGAAATTAAAAATTGCCATAATATCACCATTCAGAGGTAGGTATTATTAATATTTTTAATATGTCTAAATGACTCTTCACCTCTTTGTGTTATATATTTGTCTTATATAACAGTTTGAATCATATTACTAACCAAAGTAAAGCTTTTTTTCCTGGGCCCCAAACTCAAACCACACTTTCCAATTAAAATGGTTTTCTTTGATACCATTTAGATTGAGACTCGGGAGTTTACTGGATTCCATTAAAGAACTAAACTGTCCCTTCCAAGATATGCAGAATCGCCCCACCCCCAGTCAGCTCCCAGAAAAATGTCCTGCTTCATACTTTCAGTGGCCATTTCTAAATCTCTCGCTTACTACTAGAGTTCTGCTTGTGCTTGCTGACTCACAACTTCTCTAAGATTGCCTCATTTTCCCATCATTCACATGTCAGCTCACCAAATCCTCTCTCCTTTCTCTACTTACCCATGAGAACAGGCGTCCATGCTCATACGAGCCCACACTCAAGCGCGCGTGCACACACAAAAACACACATTCACAGCATGCACACTCATGTCACACATACACATCCATAAAGTGAAACATTCTTCCAGACGTGCAATTTCCCACTTGTGGACTCAGATCTTAATATAAAACTGGGATGACACTTAAAGTATTTAAAGAAGGGAGTTGGGGGAAATTGGAAGGGGAGGTGAACCATGAGAGACTATGGACTCTGAAAAACAATCTGAGGGTTTTGAAGGGACGGGGGGTGGGAGGTTGGGGTACCAGGTGGTGGGTATTATAGAGGGCACGGATTGCATGGAGCACGGGGTGTGGTGCAAAAATAATGAATACTGTTATGCTGGAAATAAAAATAAATAAAAAATAAATAAATAAATAAATAAATAAATAAATAAATAAAAAGATCTAATTCCATTTGAGTACCTGAATAACAGCAAAATGGGCTCTCAATACCCATAACTTTTTGTGGATTGCAAGCTCATTCTCATGTCAGAATCTTCTTATTAAGTTTGCATTTTATAGAACATTAAATTCTGCCGCTGAAATAAAACAATTCTGTCCCAAGAATCACTTACTTGTGGCTACCTAATTAAGTGTAACTTTAAAAATAGTTTCCTATGCCTTATACTCAAGCAGATAGAAAGTAAATTATCAATAGGTCCTTTATATGTGTCTAATAGCAATGTCATGGATATTCTAAGCCTTATCATTTGTCTAGGCAATTCTCCTTTCATCCTGTTTTCATCATATTCTAAGCTCTTTAAGTAATATTCTTTTTTGCCTCCTTTTCCTTTCTTCTTCCTCTCCGTATTGCCCGCTTTACCTAGTTTCAGATAATTTCAAACTTAGAAAAGAACCTCATTATGGCTTTTTGACTCTGTGATAGAAAATAGAGTCAAGATACTCAACTGACCTATTAAGACTACCAGTGAACATGGTTACTAGGCACAAGTGTTCCCATAGCGAACAAATGTTATTTTCCTGGATTGAGTTGTATCTTAATTAACTAGAGACCTGAGACTAAGGTCATTACTCTATGTCACTTAAAACCAGTGGAGTTATCAAGGAGAATAAAATGCTTTAGTGTTACAGAGTACAGACATAACCATCAACTTAGTAAACTACCTTGTGTGAAAACCAAGGAAGAAAGTATAAATGCGTCAAACTCATTAACATATTAATAATGAGAAAAAATAATAAAATAATAGAAATATCCCTTATAGATTTTGAAATGCCTTCCTTATGTGATGTCTCTTCATTGTAGCAACCCCAAGAAAAATCTTTTATTACTTACATTTTACAGAATAAAGAGCAGAAACACTATATATGCCTTGTTCAGGATCACATAAGCTAATGAAGGACTTGAATCTAGGCCATTTGAGTTCAAATTCTGGACTCTTTTCACTTATGTGTCAGAAGCAACATCTTCCTATGCAAGGACAGCAAAGTTTTTCTCTCTCACGTCATTTATACTGGTCAAGTACTTGACAACAATTGTTATCATTACATTCTTTGATGAAAAGGAAGATTGTAATCCTCCTATAGACCAATTTTAAATATTATTTTTATATCAATTTTAATGTCATCTCCTACCAAACCTTTTATTCAAGTTTCCAACAAATAATAAAATAACTGCTATCCCTCTTGTCTCTATGTTGACCTTCAGTTGGAGATGCTAATGAACAGTGAGTTGGCCAAAAAGGAGGTAGAAATATCATAAGAACAGCAAGTGGTTTAGATAATTTACAAACTTGAAAATTAGTTTCTGAGAAATGAGTATTGGGTTTTTTTTTTAAGATCTTGAAGTAAAACTGATAAAAATTAAAATTAGAATTTTGCTTTTTAAGACATAGAAAAGATAGTCAGAGGCTGATTATGTAAAGAATAGAGCCAGGGATAATTAGTTCCTTGACATTTGGAAAATTACCAAATATAAACTTTCTGGGAAATCAATAAAAATAATGTAATTTTTAAAAGATTCTCAAAGTTAACTAGGAGAATATCCCAAGAAGAAAATGACCAAAGTTCAGTTCAAAATGTGGACTATTGAGAAAAACACTAATTTGAAAGAATACATGCACCCCATGTTTATTGCAGCATTATTTACAGTAGCCAAAATATGGAAGCAGCCAAGTGTCCATTGATAGATGAATGGATAAAAAAGATAAAGAATAATGGGATTATTCAACCATAAAAAAGAATGAAATCTTGCCACTTGCAACAATTTGGAAGGAGCTATAGAGTGTACTATTAAGCGAAATAAGTCAATCAGAGAAAGACAAATACCATATGATTACACTCCTATGTGGAATTTAAGAAGCAAAACAAATCAACAAAGGGAACAAAAAAGAAAGAGACAAACCAAGAAACAGATTCTGAACTACAGAGACCAAACTGGCAGTTACCAGAGGGGAGGTGGTTGCAGGGCGGGGCAGGGGGGGGTGTGGGGATTAAAGAGTACACTTATGACGAGAACTGATAATGTATAGAATTGTTGAATTGCTATATTGTACACCTGAAACTAATATAACACTGTGTGTTAACTACACTGGAATTAAAATTAACAGTTTTTAATGATGTGGGCTATTTAGCAGACAAAAAGTAGTAAGACTACAAGGTCATTATCTTCTCCATTAGTTTTCTTTTTTTAAAAAAGATTTTATTCATTTATTTATTTGTTAGAGAGAGAAAGTTAAGAATGAACAACAAAGGGGAGCAAGGCAGGCAAAGGGAAAAGCAGGCTTCCCACTGAGCAGGGAGCTTGATGTGGAACTCTATCCCAGAACCCTGGGATCACAACCTGAGCTGAAGGCTAACACTTAACCAACTGAGCACCCAAGCATCCCTTCCTTTATTTTCTTTTCTCAAATTTCTTAACTTTTTCAAAGATTTAAAACAGTAGCAAGCAAGTTTGTGAAGGCTGACTTTGCAAGAGTAGAGAAGTTAGGCTGGGAGTAAGGTGGTCTAAACTGGGGTTGGGGTTAAGGAGGGCAAATCCTGAGCTTTCTCCATCCATCACAGACGCTTCAGTGGAGGACTTTCTGCCTTTATTCATGAATACAGACCCCAGCAAAAGAAACTGCTAAGTGGCTCTAGTGGAAATCATCCCATGAGATGTAAACTGAATTCCCAAGACTTCAGCCCAGGATACTGATGCATTTTCAAGGAAGAAGGATGCTTTTGGATGGGACATCACATGAGTCCCTTCAAGGGTCCTCAAACTTGAAGAAAATGATTCCAAATTCCTCAAGAAAGGGGATTTCAAAACCAAACAAATGACAGAGAATGTGATCACCCTTTAGGGAGCCCAATAAAATAATTGTAAGATCAGCTAGAGAAAGCATCTCCTGTCTCCGCTGGGAGCAGGGGGTGTTCAGCATCTGTACAAGCAATCTACAACCACAGCAAGATCAAATCCAGCTTCCAAGTCCAAACCCGGGGCAGACTAAAGCCACCAGATAAGAGAGCAGACATTGACACAGAGATATGTGGCAAGAAAATATTAATAACTCCAAGGAGGGGACATAAGATCCCCATATCCTGTGAGAGGTAGGTGAGAGGTTCAGTGGGGATGGGGACTTCTACTGATCCTGCTAGGTGGAAACTCAGAACCTAAAGACTAAAGCCTAAATTTTAAGCAGTACATAATGTTCATTATTAATGCAATTTTTATCCATATCTCTACCGAAATCCCCTTAAACAACTGTGGATACTATAGCACTATACATGGAATTAAAAGTGAGTAGTTAAGCTCAATGCTGGCAATTTTTTAAGAAAAATAATATTGGGGGAATGAGCAAATCTGAGAAAGCAGCCAGTTGTTATGTACATGGATGGCTCCTTTACACTGGCCAAAGATGTTTGACATCTCCCAAATGCAAGGCCTACGCAAAATGCAATGTCAATTCAGGTGTCACCTGTGCCTGCATGAAATTTATACTCAGCCACTGAGAATGAGTGAATAAAGAATGTTTTGAGTACATTTATCCTTTACCCTCTAAGGTAATGCAGAAATAATGCCACAATATAGAATTTTCTTCTCAGCTCATATGTAACCTCTGAAAGTTACTGCCATCATCTTCACAGATAAACAAAAGACTAAATTCTTCATATGGTAATGTAATATCATTGCTTTAGACAGATGCTAGCCTTGACTTTAACCAGTATGTAAAGACATTTTGACATTTTATCTTTATGCTCATTCATCTTTTTAAAATTTCCAATGCATTGTTTTATAGACTAGAAGACAATGAACATATTTAATGGAAATATTATCTAGATACTTACCATATGAGTTTTTTTTTTAAAGCAGGCATTGCACAGAATCTCTGATATTGAGTTGTATGATAACAGAAAAAACACTCACTACTTATAAACAAATGACAGAAATTTAGTGATGGTATCAAATCTTCTGAAAAATCAGCTTACAAACATTGAAATATTTTCTGGATTGAACACTATACTGGGAAAGCCTGACACAACAACAAAGTCTTCTCAGTTTAATCTCTAACTTTAATTGCTTATGAAGTTCTAAATTGCTGATGAAGCAATTCAAAAGTTACCCCCCCCCCCCATTTCTCCTCTCCTTTTGGAGGATCACTGTACAAATGTCCAGTATATAAGTCTTTATAAGACTTTTACAAAATTTATGTTGTAAGACAAATATTTAAGACTAAGCTACTTTCCACATGAGAAATGACTTATTAATTCTTCATAATGTACCCCTTGAACTTTTTTTTAATATTTTATTTATTTATTTGGCAGACAGAGATCACAAGTAGGCAGAGGCAGGCAGAGAGAGAGGAAGGGAAGCAGGCTCTCCGCTGAGCAGAGAGCCCAATGCAGGACTCAATCCCAGGAGCCTGGGATCATGATCTGAGCCAAAGGCAGAGGCTTTAACCCACTGAGCCACCCAGGCATCCCTACCCCACCTTGTGCTTTTTAAAAGTTGGAATCAAATGGTTACATTTTAGACATAAAGATAATTTTTTTTTTATTTCCAGCATAACAGTATTCATTATTTTTTTTTATTGAATTCTTTTTTTTTTTTTTTTTTTATTTCCAGCATAACAGTATTCATTATTTTTGCACCACACCCCGTGCTCCATGCAATCCGTGCCCTCTATAATACCCACCACCTGGTACCCCAACCTCCCACCCCCCATCCCTTCAAAACCCTCAGATTGTTTTTCAGAGTCCATAGTCTCTCATGGTTCACCTCCCCTTCCAATTTCATTTGGAATTTTTGAGATGAAATATTATGTTAATATTTCAATAGAAAGATTATAGCAATATCGTTCTTTAATTTTATTGATGAAAGATGTCAGCTTTAGAACTAAAATCCTTGTCTAAATTTAGCCTTGTCTATGTGTAGTTCCTTTTAATAGTTTATCATCTTCTGAGACAAGATGGCAAACAAAATTATTTCTTTTTTTGTTTGTTTTTTGTTTTTTGTTTTTTATAGAGAGAGAGATGGTGAGCAAGTGAGGGTTGCAGTTGGGGGTGGGCAGAGGGGGAGGGAGAGAGAATCTTAAGTAGGCTCCATGCAGAGCACAGAGTGCTTTGGGCTTGATCGCAGGACCCTGAGGTCATGATCTAAATTGAAATCAAGAGGCTGTCGCTTAACTGACTGAGCCATCCAGGTATCCCACCAAGGAAAATGATTTCTAAACATAACATCCAATAGGCCAAAGATTCAATATTCTCAATGTGAGTATAATTAATTGACCCACGCTATATCTATTTTGACTTTGTAATTACTGCTTATGTTTCTGGAACATATAACTTTGTAATATATATATATATATGAACAAACCCATTAACAGTAAAAAAAATCTGGGGCGCCTGGGTGGCTCAGTGGGTTAAAGCCTCTGCTTTCAGCTCAAGTCATGATCCCGGGGTCCTGGGATCAAGAACCACATCAGGCTCTCTGCTCCGTGGAGAGCCTGCTTCCTCCTCTCTCTCCCTGCCTGCCTCTCTTGCCTACTTGTGACCTCTGTCAAATAAAAAAATAAAATCTTAAAAATTAAAAAAAGGTAAAAAAACTGCATTTGCATTTTATGGAGCTAAGATTAGTTACTTTATGATTGCACTTTTAATTTAATAGACACAGGGATCACTTACAAAAATAGCCCTTTCCAGGGTGATATACACTATGCTCAAATGTAAACTAATGTGTCCATGAATACACAACCTACGACACCATGACAAATTTGTGTAATCACTCCTTATTGGGCTAGTAATGAGCCTTAATAACTCAACCTATGGGTATTTTTCAGAACTCTGTGTGGCTTTTGAGCAATCAGGAGGCTTTAAAATAAAAAATGAATTATTTACTTAAAAGGTTGCAATAAGGAGATTAATAAATTATCTACATTAAATAATGTTTACCAACATCACTGGTCATTCCCAAGCCCAATAAAGTCAAGATTTATTTACTATATAAAAAGCCTTAGTTATTCATTACATAAAGTCTCAATATTCACAGAATCAGGGGCAAAAGATAAATACCCAGTTTCATTCTTCTGTTACCTTCATTTTGTTCCAATTACAAAAACAAATATATAAAGCAGAAATTTGTAATAAACTATAAGAAAAACATCCTCATGCAAAGAGCAAGTAGGTATCAGGTGTATTGATATCTACATCATGATAATTCATGCTCTTTTTTTCCAACTTCCTCTCATATTGACTTATCAAGAAGTTGCCAAAACACAGGGACTTATCTTTTTCCAGATTTCTAATACCAACAGCCCAATCCTGAGAAGAGAGGGAAAAAGAAGAACAAAATACTGCAGCTTTGTCTGAGAACTAAAAAAATCAAAGACTCAAACAAGAACTCAGTAATATTTCCCCTAGGTATGCAAAAGTTATGACTTACAGAATGCAAATTACTCCTGAAGTCATAGTGCTTCATTATACCTTTGATTAATCAATAGGATACTAAACAACCACTCATGCGTGAGAAGACTTCTAAATATTTTGACATGAAGAGTCCCCAGTGGTTGAGAAAAGATTGGTGACTTTTGCCTTGAACTCTTCCCTCTCCTTTGGTGTTACCAGTGTTCTTTGAAGGTGGAAAAGTGGTGTCGAGAGGGATAACCTACACTGATTGTAACTACACTTCTCAAGTGGTACACACAGTTCACCAGAGAGCAGTTAAGGCCACAGCTATTTCTAGAGTCCACAATCTAAATATCCTGCTACAAAAGTTTTACCAATGGGTCATGAAAGAAATGTGCACAAGAGATTCCATATAAAAGGAGCTGGTTTCAAAATAGCTCATTTATTATTGCTACCTTCAAAGGAACTCATTAAAATAGCTGTTATAAGTCTATCTAAATGGTACCATTATAATTCAATTTTAATTAACTTGATCGTTATTTTTAACAATGTTAATAAACAACCTATGCTACAACCTTATCTTAACCTTGGATCTTTCAACATAGAATTTAGAGATTCAAACGTTCTTTCTTTCTTTTCTTAATTGTTATTGTGACACTGAACAAATTACAGTATTAAAATTGCCTAATTCTTATTAGCATCAATTAGTCTTTCATTAGTCTTCTTCAATATATTCATGTTCCAAGAGGATTTCAACTGCCCTCCTGTCTGACCACTAGTTTCATATCACAGCACACAAAGGCTCTGGCATGAACAATGTTTATATTGATATTTGTGTATTACAAGTACAAAGTTTCAAACATTTTACAATATACTCACGAACCTGTCAAGCATTTGAGATCCTTTGGAGATAATGAGGGTTGTTTAAAAATGGAAGTGCTTAAAGCTCATAGTTCAATGTACAATGCAATCTGGACTACTATTAATATTATGGTTTCATGAGATCTAGAAAACCACACATACCAGAATCTTAATAGGTGTTTCACCCATTGGAATTGTAAAGGGTGGGCAAAGAAGCTGGAATAATCCACTGCAAAACAGTCATCAATGCTAAACGACTTCTTAGAAACTCCCAACAGGAAGCCGACCCACCTATTCTGTAAGAACCATGGATTTTGCCCAGAGATCCTTGTTTTTTTGTTAGTCTTTGGCAACAATTGCTTCAATGATTTATTCCTCACTTGCTGGCTGACCTCCTACCATTATATGTAAGATAATAGAGTCTGTCTTATTTGGTCCTTATTAATTGTCATTCTGTCCACCAGATTTATTTCTTTGTTAGATGTCAGCCCCCATCTCCCTATTTATCTCATAGGTGTGTCCTCTTCATCTGGGACTTAGAGTGTCATGATGGTATTCCACAGAATTGTTTTGAACACAATGTGAATTACTGCATGTGAACTGAAAACCACAGTCCTAACACAGGGAACACATGTAACAAATGAGGGCTCTTATTATTCCTACCATTCAGCCTTGGACATCTTCCATCAAGTCTCTGCCACATTAACCTACAGAAAACACCCATCTCGTTCATTTCCCAAATGCTCTCTGAGACCCTGACCTTCATGAGTCCCCAAAATACAACATTATAGAACCAAGGTGGCCAATGCAGTCAATATGTACACTGGTGGCAAATGCTGGAAAAGACAAAGATTTCAAAAGCAAAAATCAGGAAGATGTTCTTTGAAAAGCTGACAAATTCAGTCAGGTATCAGTTATATCTGACCCAAGAAAACATGATGCTCTCCAGCTTTCCAATTAGGTGGTTCCAAATATATCTTCACCTAACTTTATGCACAACTTTTTAATTTCAATAGCTGTCTAGCCAAATGGCTGATTGAATTTCCCATCCTATCCTTGGAATTCCTCTACTTTCCTTTTTTATCTTGTTTCCACTACTCATCTCTGTTTTACACACCAATCCAGAAATAACCCAGGGTAGGCTTAGAGAGCTAAGGAAAGACTGCTGAGAATGAAGAGGAAGTGGGAGGGTAGTTCTGTCCCTCTCAGGCTTTGCTCTGTCTCCTCCTCTTGTGCCCCTCCCAAAGGGGTCCCACCTCCACATTAGAATGCCCTCACTGACCTCTGAAACTGAATGTCTGGGATGAATTTTCCTACAAAAACCGACTCTGTCTTCTCTCCTAAATGAAGATGAGTCTTCACTCAGGCTAAATGTACCTAAATTCTGCTGTATAATGGCACAGGATATAATGGCTGACCTCCTACCATTAGGGGGATATAATAATGCCCAATTCAACTGTCTAACATCAGAGGTGGGTTCCACTGGGAACAAACCGTGTTTGTTTCTTCCATGAGAGCAAACAGTGAAAGGACCAGAACCAAACCTGAAAAAGTGATTTTTAACCTTGACTGTTTCTCATTTTTGCTAAAAACTACAACAATAACAAAACTGTATTTACTAACTTCAGAGACAGAGGATAAGGACCAAAATTACAGAGACTCTGTAATCCTTGCTGAAAGAAAAAGGCTACTACTGATTACAAAGAAAAGGAAAAACTCAAGAGGGAGGAGGAAAACAAGGCAGGAGACAAGCTTAAATTGGAGGAGAGCCCCTGAAGGTTCTCATCACCTCCTTTTGTTCTGGGTCATCCTCCTCAGCCAGCACAGAGCTCTAAGAGTCCTTAATTCCGCTACTTAGTAGCCATGTGACTGGAATGACAGGAAGCAAACCACCCTGGTACTACATACATACTTAGCAGGTAATACATTCCTAATAACTTTAACTAAAATTATGAATACATTTTCTCAGATAAATATTGTTTGCATGGTAGCTAGTTCCTAGAACATATCAGTGTGATGGAATTACACTTAAATTATGAGATATTATCTTTGAAATACTAACCAATGTGTTTTTATTTCTAGTATTCTTTTCTCCCTGTACCTTCAATCTATGAATTCACTTGCCTTGGGTATGAATTCACTTGCCTCGGGTAAGGGATGGCACAAGGAAAACCATGAAAATAGCACAACCAAAAAATAGGTTCAAGAGCATATGACTTGGGGGAATGTTAAAACTCGTGTAAATGGGTAAGAGACCTTGGGGGAATGCACTCTGCTTTAGAGAGAGCTTCTTAACTCTAGTCTAGAAAGAATCTCCCAGTGTAGAAAAATAGGAGAGGAAGGAGATGCAGTGAGAGAGAGGGTGAGAGACAAGGGAATGAAACATAGAAACACATAGACTTGGCAAAATCATTCTCTGGAGATCTCCAAGCATGCACACAAGTGACGCTAATTCCCTCCAGGAATTGCACGGGAACTGAAGCCATAGGTGATCCGTTTCTACTTCAATAAAAAATTTATACTGTGTGCTTGGAGAAGCTATGCTAGTTTCTCCCTTTGATATCCCATCACTGTCTATCCATCCAGCAGAAAAACTGACCATCTGTAGGAGGAAATGGCCTTCAGAACATGTACACCATCATGTTTCAGGTAGCTTATGGGTAAAATCACACACTGTGATCATGCTTAGGAGTTTTATGTCCATTCTTAGTGTTCTAACTTCATTCTAAGATACTGAAGGGTCGAAGAAAGAAATTAGTGTGATCAAATTTGTGTGTAGAGTAGTATCCATGTAAAGAATGAAGGGTTTAATAAGACAGGATATGGGTTAGTAATATTTATCAAACCCTATTTTGGTCTAAGAGTTTCTGCTACACCGTTTGTGTATATTATCTCACTTGATTCTTTAACCAACTGCATGGAAGCTGGAAGAAATTGATATTCAGAAATGTTAAGTGGCATGTCTTACCCTAGAGAGTAAGAAAACAGTTCTAGGGCAAGAACCTGTCTGTCTGATGCTCAGTTATTTTCCCTCTAGTCCATGCTCTTTTCCAACTTCCCAAAACCTAATTTAAAAACAGGCATTAACATCATCCACCTCCTCACAAACAAGGGTTTGGCTGCCATGGACACCAAACATACGATACTTTATTCCTATTTTCAAAAGAAATCCCTTAAGCACGATTCTTCATTCCAATAATGATCCAGTCGGTAATGAGTTCTTAAATGGTAATCAGTCTTCTCATACCCAAATCAAGCACATCTCATTTCAAGATTTTTGAAACAGGTATATAAGGACTGAAATTCACATGATGAATCACATAAAGCACTGTAGAGGACACTAAGCGAGGCAGCGACAACCACAGGGAGAAACTGGATTTTGCAAGGATACCCTTGGAAAGGACATAATAACTGCAGTCAGACAATTCTGAAATCATCAGACAGTCCTCCAAAAAGCATCTTGCTTTGTGTACTTGTGAGTGGCAGCAGATTAAGCACTCCAAGACCAAGAAACAGTCTCTGTGTGAACAAGAAAGGTAGGCAGCAGATGAGGCCAATTCAAGTAGGCAAACATCCAAAACCAGAAGGTGGCAAGAGGATCAAAGTCCATGTAAACAATAAGCACCCAGGAAATCTTTATAAGTTGACTGGGCAGCTAGGCAGATATAGTCAAGAAAGGGTCAACAGCCAAGGTGCATTGGACATTGTAGGAGTGAAGAACAGACAGAAAACTGATGCCTAGCCTCTACCATGGGGAAAATGCTCTCAGAAATGGACAGTTGACACTCTCACCTTCACTCTGAAATTCTCAGTGTGAGATGGAGATTGAGTCCTTGAGAGTAGAAGACCATTATGGCAGGACACGTCCTGATCAGAATAGAAGCAGTGACCCTGTAGCCTGTAAAGGAATATGGTTTAGTAGCTATTTTATTGTAAATAGCCAATAAAAAGGCTGTCAGTGAAGCCTAGACTATCTGTCACAATATTCCACCATCACTGTCTGCATATGGAAACTTCAATAAATAGACCTTAACGCTGTACATTGCATATCTGTGTGATTAATTCTAGGCTCATCCAAATTTTTTATCTGAAGTTATTTGGAGAGGCAGGACAGAAAACCTAATCCAGAAGGCAATAAAGTATTATTTAATGCTCACTGCCCTTAAATTAGTTGTGAAATAGGCAAAATCTGAAGAGCAATTTGAAACAAATCTCCCTTTGTGTCTAAGACATGCGAGGAAGGCTTAAAATAAGAAAAGACTTGATTTTATCAGTTGTTGTTTATTCTTCAATGGAGGATGTTTTTCATAATGTTGGATTCCAGAATGCTGGAAAACAAGATGGTCTCCATGGCCACCAGGCAGGTAGGGAATGAGAAAGAGAGACTGGTAAAACTGCACATGTGTTCCAACCCAAGGAAAGTTCCATGGTAAATGTTGCTCTAGGATGAGAAAGATTTTAGCATGGATGGTGTCTTTCTCCCTTTTGCTAGTGTTCTTAGAATTGGAGGAGAGCTTTACTGCTGGAGCCCATAAGGGCAAAGGAAAGAATTGCCCTTGAACTGTGATATGTTATTCATGACTTGCAACCCCCTTGACATGAACTTGTTCTGCAAAACTCCCTGTTTTCTCCTCCTATCATACATGCCACCACCACTGGCAAACCACACAGTAAGGTGTGAGGATTTGTTGTTGTTGTTTATTAGCATTTTGTTTCACCTACTACTTAATAACACGTTTTGAGAATGAAAAACTATATCTACTGTGTTAAAGTCAAAACGAGAAGGGATTTTTGTTGAACGATTGGCCTGGAGGAAGTGAGGGCATGGCGCAGAATAAAGTAGCAGAGGCAATACATAAGAAGACAACTCCAACTAAGAAAATGGCGGTCTGACTGAACTGTAGTCCCCTCTATCAGGGCTTCTCCTTCTGGGAGCTTTCCTCTAGTCATGTGCTGGAGCACAGCGGCATGTGTTTTGTACAAAAGGGCCAAGCCATTCTCACAAATTTAACTTTATATCAATGATACTGAATAAAATGAGCTCCTTAAAGCCAGTAACCTTCACATGTTTGTACTGTAGTGTCTGTCCAAATGCCTACCACGATTATGAGTACGTAATTGGCTCTAATGAATCATGCATGAGTGTATTAGACACTGTAAATGGCAGAAAGGGGTACACAATTCTTCTGACACTCCATGAAATAAATGGGATCTAAAAATTTAATGCATACCATAGTGGATAGGGTGACCAAAAAATGGTAGCACAGAAATGCAGGTAGGACTAGGTCACCAAGTGTTTTCGCTGGTGACCCTTCATAGAGAAGACCAGGAGGGAAGAGCTAAAGCTAAGCACTTATTTTCTTCCAGGGAATTAAAGGAGTCCGTTCATCCTAGGGAGAAAGGCCATTTGGAATAATACAAGGTTCAAAGTTCAGGAGTCCTGGGCCCAAAAGTCAGATGGTGGGAAAGGCAGGGCTGAGTAAAACAACACAGAATTACACAGGATAGCAGGGCCAACTTGAGATCACACTGGGCATGTCAGACTGCTGGGAATTTGGCAAAGTCAGAGCACCAAGTTGAGCAATGAGAAAGAAGAATAAAGTCAGAAGCCAATAGGGAGTAAACAATGTCAACGTGGCAGAGTGAAATCATTATTTTTGTGAGATCTTAATAATAAATGCAAAGTCTGTGACTAAGATGTTTTGAAATGACAATTTAGACATTTTCCTATTTTCTAAAGTGGTCAAAGATTCCCAGAGAGTAGCTTCAGGTTAAGTTTTGATAATTCCCTAAGAACTTCTCCAGCTATGGTAGAAAAATGCTTTTGTCTACCTCCTAAGCCCTGGTTCCCTTTGTGTTTATTCCTACTGGGTCTCTGCTCTCATTTCTAACACCAACTACCAGCCTGGGGTGGGGGGTGGAAGGCTAGAAATACAGCTTTCAGATCCTTGGTTGGATTCTGTGTTAAGAAACAGAATCATGGGGTGCCTGGGTGGCTCAGTGGGTTAAAGCCTCTGCCTTCAGCTCAGGTCATGATTCCAGGGTCCTGGGATCGAGTCCTGCGTCGGGCTCTCTGCTCAGTAGGGGGTCTACTTCCCCCCCACCTTCCCTCTCTGACTGCCTCTCTGCCTACTTGTGATCTATCAAATAAATAAATAAAATCTTAAAAAAAAAAAAAAAAAAGGAAACAGAATCATGGGGCACCTGAGTGGCTAATCAGTTAAACATCTGCCTTCAGCTCCGGTCATGATCTCGGGCTCCTGGGATTGAGTCCCCCGCATCAGGCTCCCTGCTCAGCAGGGAGTCTGCTTCTCCCTCTGCCTCTGTGCCCTCTTTCCCTCTGTCTTTCTCTCTCACTCTCAAATACATAAATAGGTAAAAATCTTTTTTTAAAAAAGGGAAGAAACAGAATCACAATCACTTGAAAATCTAAAATCATTTTTTCCTTAAACAATGGCTTTGAAATTCTGTTATTAATTTACTCCATGACCGTGGATCCAAGTAGCCTGAATACTTTAAAAATCATCATTTGAAATACATAGCATGTCCTTAAATTTTTTTTTCATGAGAGTTTTTATTATGATGAAAAATATAGAAATTTAGCTCCATCTCCAGTTCAAATCATATTTACTTTTCTTCTGTCTTTTTCTTTTTACATGTTCATTTTCGGTTCATGTATTTTTTCCTTTGTTTCAAAATGCATACGCTACTATTTCTCTTCTTCTCTCTCCCTCTTACTTTCCCCCCTCTCTCCTCTAGCTCTTAACCCATTTACATTACTCTGAACAAGAAATGTTGGTGGATGGCAGGAGTGGGGAGGGCGGGAAGCTGCAGAATCCTAACTACACAGTTAGAAATTTGGATAGAGAAGGTCACTCTCATCCTAAAATAAAATCTATAGGAATAATTTTAAAAAAAGGTACTAAAATAGTACTATCAGACAAAGTGAAGGATTATGGCTTTTTTTATTGTTATTTTTAAAGATTTTATTTACTTATTTGACAGAGAGAGAGAGAGAGAGAGAACACAAACAGAGGGAGCTGCAGAAGGAGAGGGAGAAGCAGGCTCTCCACTGAGGACCGAGGCTTGATCCCAGGACCCCAGGATCATGACCTGAGCCTAAGGAAGATGCTTAGTTGAGACACCCAGTCACCCCAAAGGTCGTGGTTGATAATATCTAATTTAAACCACCAAGCAACAGATATTATTTCTAAATGACACAGATCAAACATACCACAGGCATTCACTCTCTTCCTTATCAGTCATACGGATGCACATGTCAGGCTCGAGCTGTGTAGTCAGTCGCCTGTGAGCCGCAGTGTCTAAAGGCAGGTCCCCAAACCAGTCTGTGATTGTTTAGGGCCTCAAAGACCACAGTCGATCCCACTAAAACCAAACAGAACCAAGTTTCTAAACATATTAATGACAAAATATTCCAGAACAATATACAACATCTAATAAATTAAATGCCAAACACTTAGAAATACCACATGAAATTAATGAAATGAGGAATTCTAGGTAATCACTGAACTTCATAGCATTCAGTACAGTTAACAGGAAAGTTGCTATATAAGAAAAAAAGAATACTAAAAACACATACTCTTTTAGAGAAACTAATATCAAAAACCATTTAACATTTCACTTTGAAATTAACTTTTTAATATCAGGGTAAACAGAAGAGTGGAATATTTGTAACCATGGACACCCAGCAATCAGAGGAAAAGAGAAGTATATTTCTCAGAATCAATACTCTGTGATGGCTGAAATTCAAAAAGCCAGGATGGCTCTGACTTTGAAATTGATTTGGTCTTGTTGCCAATTTTTTTCTCTCATCCCTTGTTAATAAGAGCAAATAGTGAGACTGGACTGTTGCTAGTTTGAACTTTTGGGACTTCTGCTACTGGTCGTCAGTCATTCCTGGACCCACTACAGTTCACATCTTCCTCCTTTGCTTTGATTACAATCACTATGTGGAAATGTGTACATAGACAGAGAGAGAGACAGAGAGAGAAGTTTCTTTCCAAGGTGAGAAACTAGTAAGTGAAAAAAAAAAAAAAAAACAAGCAAAAACATCCACTCTGTTTGGAGAACCCTGACATTTAGAAAGAATAGTGCTTCATTACTCACCAAGAGGAACCTGTCCAGTGGTGTTTCTGTTCTGCCAGCCATTCTCTGATATTTCTATTTACCTGTTAGCAGAGGGAAGGTCTGGGAAGCCAGCATCCACCTGAAAAAGTGCTTCTTTCATCTCCTAGATCAAGAGCATCAGACTTCTGAGCACATCTCACACTACGACTCTGAAATGAGTACACCCTGTCCATTCCTTTCTAAATGGAGCCATTTGCTGTCGTCTGAGGAAAATCACAGAATATAGGAGGCAATCCAAAATTATAAATTAAAGTATGTTTGCTAAAGCAGAATTTCAGTTTTCTCTCAGATCTGTAAGTTGAAATACTAGTATTTGGGGGATTCATTCAAAATACACGGATAGGAACCCTCTTCAACCAAGTATTATGGGTGAATACTGATACCTTCTCAGCAGGGTTAAGTGAGAGAAATGTCCTATTGTCCACTTTGGAGATCTGAAGATCATCACCCAGATTTAAAAAAATAAACGGAAAAGGAGATGCCTGGGTGGCTCAGGCAGTTGAGTGTCTGCCTTCAGCTTAGGTCATGATTCTAGGGTCCTGGGATCGAGTCCTGTGTGGACTCCTTGCTCAGCAGGGAGCCTGCTTCTCTCTCTTCCTATGTCCCTCTTTGTGCACTCTGACAAATAAATAAATAAAATCTTTTTAAAAAATAAAATAAAAATAAATAAACAGAAAAGAGGCTATGGCAGCATGAAAGCCTATACTATGTTCTTGATCACTAAGAGCTTTAGTAAATATTATTTAACATTCAATATTTACCTGAATATTTCTCAACATGCAGGAGATTAGAAGGGGCAAGCTCAAATGTGTCCAAAGGGGAAGGAAGGAGGGATAAGTAGATTTAGGAAAGTCTGAGAAAGCTCTTTAGGGGAGATTAAAAAATAAAACAACAACAACAATAGAAACAACAGCTCCAGGCTTTACTTGATTTTTGTTTCTAAACAAATAGAACTTATGCTCACTAGTCATACTGCACTGGATAATAATTTATTTTGTAATGTTATGAACATAAATATCTAAAACTAAAATCCAACATTTTCCTTTCAGAAGTCAAAAAGCTTTCTTTATAATGGAGAAAATAGGCTGGAGAGTGGGAGAAACAAGTCCCGAGTATTTGAAAATGATGTGTTGTTAAGCATATAAATACTCATAAATAGGATATCACTAAACCTCATGAGGGTAATATTCATCCTGCCATGTCCTCCTTCCTTTATTGTTTAAGATTTTATTTATTTATTTGACGGAAAGAGAGAGAGAGAGAGAGAGAGAGAGAGAGCACAAGCAGGGGGACAGGAGAGGGAGAGGGAGAAACAGGCTCCCGCTGTGGAGGGAGCCCAACACGGAGTTCAGGGCTGGACACTGAGGCCCTGGGATCTGGGCCTGAGCCAAAGGCAGATGCTTAACCATCTAAGCCCCCCAAGTCCCCTCTGCCCTCCTTCATTGTTGAAATCCTGGACAAGCAATCCCTCTGCACGTTCGTTCCCTCATCCTAAAATTGTGACATTAGAATACTCAGGCTCCTTTCAGTTTTAAAGCTTTTCAGTGACATGGTTTTATTTCTGATAGCAATTTCATGATACAATTACTTCTTAATGCATTGTAACTTTGAGCAGAACAGATGAGACACAGTCTGGTACAAAAACCCAGATGAGTCTTACTCTAACACTGTAGCTCTGCAGAAGATTTCTAATCATTTCAACTGAAATTTCTGGTGAAATAATTATTTATTTTCCATGAAATAAATGTAAACAGCCTAAAAACAGCTCAAAAGATATAGGTAACTTCATCAAGGAAACGTAAAAGAAAAAGACAGCTTTTATTATATAAACCTAAAGAAACAGCTAATGGATGAGACAGCAGGAAGCAAAACCCATTTTAAGAAAGGAAGAGAGAAATGAAGATGTTGTGTGTCTCAGAATTCTGTGATAACTACAATGTGAAGTAATTCCTTGGGATTCCATTAGTTCTTTTTTCTCAGGGGGAAGTAGCACTGAATGCATTTGTTTGATAAATGAAATCAGGCATGTGGAGTTATGTTAGTTCTTAACAAAGTCCTATGGTAGAACCAGCTGCCTTGTGTATTACTGTAACCCTAAAATACTCCGATGATTCTGCTTAAGAATGAGGGTTTGCCCCATCTAGAAGGCTAAGGCTTAAAATCTTAAAACAGCAAGGAAAATGTCAGTAGAAAACTTAAAAATTAGGTGAGTATATTGATACCAATTTAGTGAAATAAAGGTAACTTTACAAACATGAATGATGTAGGCTGTATCTGAATGACAAGCACATGCTCTCTCTTAAAAGTCAGTGAAGAGTTGAAACTTACATAATAAAAAGAACTTTGCTTGACCAGGAAAACTGAAATGAAGCTAAGAAACTTTTAAACAGATTCATATGATTGGGTTCCATAGACACAAACAAAAAGGTAGAAGGAAATTCATGCAACTGAGGAGACCCAAGATCCCAAGCCCAGAGTTGAGGTAGGTAGATACCAGGTCGTAAAGACATTTTGAACAGTTGAATATGAAAACAAAAGAGGTGTGAGGAGAAAATGAGATCTGAGAATCTAAAATCATCATAGATGGAAGAGAAGAGAAGACACAGAAAAATTTGAGACAAGACAATTGATAGAGAGCTCACTTTATAAGTATTAAGATGGGTCTCTTGCTTGAGAAGTCAAGTATAAAGAGGTATTAGAAGGTCAGCCTCTAAAGAGGAATCAGAAAAGAAGAGAAAAGCTCTGTGTCGGTTATGACTGCCTGAATGAAAAAAAGTTGGTCTGGAAGACATTATGTTTTCACAGCTCTGTTCCCAAGTCCTTCTGAAAACAATTTTCTGTCTATACAGCTATTAACCCATCTCCTCTCTTTAATAATAGAAATGAGATGGAGCACAGCTGTGTGAGGTATTGGGTCCTTCCAGGAACATTTTGGAAGAGGAGGGCAGGGATCTCTCTCCTAATGGACGCTGAACCGTGTATCACAAGATCAGCACACCTGGAGGTGTGTAATGTGTTTCTAAAACCAGGATGTCACCCCCCCCCCCCCCGCGATATTTACGGCAAAAATATGTTCCTGTGGAGACCAGGAAAACCCTGACAACTGATGGTTCATGCCTCATGCTCTTTTGTATTTCTCCTTTCTGGATGCTGACAGTCACATCTCCAGGCTGTCGCAGCTTCAAATTTTACCCAATGGAATGGGTGTGTCACTAGAAGAAACACGAATCCTATGTCAGTAAACATTCAAGCTCAAGGTTATGCCAGTTTTTATCAGGATGGATGATAAAATAAAAGCAAATAGCGATATATTTAAGATTGCAACCTGGACTGATTTTGACCGCAAGAATAAACATTTCAGGCAGGATACAATTTTCCTATGTAATGTTGACAGATAAAAGAACGTTAGAGAACTCATGAAAATTAAGTTATAAGAATGTCATCTGATCTGTATTTCAGAATTCCCAGGCCCTTTGCTCAGCTATCTGCATGCACTATCCAAAGGGCACTTGTCCAACTATCTGTCAGGGCTCATCCTGAAAAGACGATGGAAAAGTGAAAACATGAGCAGAGGATTTTGTGCAGCACTCCCCCCCCACCGCCCCGCCCTTGGTAGATTAGTGAGAAGAAAAGGTTGCTGATTTAGCATTCTCTGGGATTCTAACAACATCCCCTTGATCCTGGAGACCACATTAGCTGGTTTTGGAATTTACCTAACAAGAAAGCAAATTTTCTTTTTTAAAACTGATGGGGCCAGAAGACCCATAGATTCTTGGATCCATGAATGCTGCTGTTCCAGGTTCCTGTTAAATCTCCCTATACAATTCCCTGTCCTTTTCTAAAGCCAGCTCTGCACCGCACCTCCTCATGTCTTGGTTAGTTGAACACTCTGCTTGCTTGACCAAAGCACAGTGAACACACCTCAAAATCAACCTGCTCCTGCCACCTTGCCCTTTGTTTTTGTTGTTGTTGTTGTTTTCATTCAAACTTGAGTGTCTGCACTGTGTTCCCCTAGGTTTTTTCCCTAAAGAATTTTCCATCTCACAGACAAGCAAGTACATGAGAGGTAGCCTTTCCCAGGCTCCCGGACATGCTGAGACAGAGCCTAAATCCCATGGTAAACAAGCCAGTTGAGTCTCCAGCTGGAGCTTCTGCTGTGCTTACATTTCAGGATAGTTCATGTATTAATTATATAACACCAGATACATTACCACTTGAAGCCCTCAACAAAAATAGGCTACAGTCCAGCTTTGGTTGGACTGTACCTCCCAGTGGTTACAGTTATCTTCCAAAATGATGGTAATCTCTCAAAAAGCTTCCATGTTAATTTAATTTAAATGACTTTCAGAATTCATATATGTTAGATAACAATTAAAGAGAAAGTAGAACTCACGTTGAAATCATATTTTCTTTCTTTCTCAGTGACTGACACTTATTTAGTACATACAGCTTACCAGTCTCTAGGTTGAGCATTTTACCAGATTTTGTCATGTAATCCTTCCAACAAGACTGTGAGGTAGGTACCATTGTGATCCCCATTTTACAGATGAGCAAACTGAGGCTCAAGATGGTTAAGCAATAAGGTTACAGTTGTTCATTATAAAAGGTTTAGAAACTCTCCTAGGGAAAGAAGAAAAATGGAATTCATCCCAAATTCTACCTCCCACACTCAACCGCTATGAACGCTTTGATGTGTTTATATGACCAAAATTATACATTTATAGGATCAACTTGTTATATTATTTTTCACTCAACAATATACTTAGTTCCCCTCATTTTTACTTACTGGTATTACATTCTCTAGCTACACTATGATGTATTTACAGTAGCCTGTTGCTGGACATTTAGGATACTCATAAAACTATACAAGTTCCAAAGAGAAGAAATCTGTGTCCTAGTTCTAAATGTACTTGAAAATGTGTAGCCTTGGGGTACTTGGGCGGCTCATTTGGTTAAGTGCCTACCTCCTGCTCAGGTCATGATCCCAGGGTCCTGGGATTGAGTCCCATGTCAGGCTGTCTGCTCAGCAGGGAGTCTGCTTCTCCCCCTGCCTCCTCCCACCTGTGCTTGTATACTTTCTCCCTCACACAAATAAATAAAATCTTTAAAAAGAAAAATAAGAAAATGTGTGGCTTTGATAGGAGAGTTCCCTGGATAACTCGATGCGGTACCTTGGCCAAATCACTTTGCCATTTGAAGTCTGTTTCCCCATCTGTAAAAGAGGATAATTACTTACTCTTCTCAATTGTGGAAAGGATTAGAGATCATCCATGATGGACTGAATGACTGCCGTAGAGCCTGTGCTCACCAAACTGGTCTCATCAGTAACACCATGTACACTTTCCCTGACCTCCCCTCTCTGGGGCTACAAGAGGGTTTTATCAGCTGATCTCTACTAAAAATTTATTTCATTACTAGAGACTAGGACTGTGATTTTAAATTTCTGCTCGAAGACTAGAAATCATCTACTCTAATCTCATGCTATTGAAGTACAGCTTGGAAAGATCTATCTGTGGGGACACAGGCAGAATCAGGCCTTCGAATCCCTCTCTAGCCATGCCACCGCTGCAGGAATCAGTGGGGCATGTTGACAGCTTCCCATGAGTGGCCCTCGGATGTACTGGCTCAAGCATCTGCAGGGCTGTGATCACTGGACTGTATGTCACAGGTTCCGTGATGCTTATAACACTTAAAGGAGCAACATTTTCAAATGAATCATGGACAGTAAGTGATCCGGTAGGTTAAAGAGCATTCTTCTTATTCAGATCTCTAATCTTTTATTCCACTGTGATATGCTTTTTTTCAGGAGAAAAACATGAGTTAAACTGTGCGCTGGGTTTCTAGCTCTTCTGCCTCACCTGGAGGTCCCACCTGTGGAATAGTGTTTGGCATGTGACATTCACCCATCATATGAGTCAGGAAGAGAAAAAGGTAGATAGCCTCTAGGTAGGAGCACTGGCCTGAGGCATACCACATGATTATTACCAAATTCCTTTATTCTGTTTCATGCCCAGAGACCTTGCCTATCTGGCCAGTTCCAGCTCTTTTCAAGACAGCACCAAGGTGACTATGTAGAGACTATAAACAACCAATGTAAATCTAATACCTATAAAAGAAATTCCAAGAAACCCATGGCTTATCATAGCACTATGTTCCTAGATGAAGGCCAGTATATTTATGCCCATATCTCTGAACTCAAAATATCTTTAGTTAGTTGGCACTTTACTAATTTTTAAGAAAACATTTAATGGTATGTTACATTTTGAATGGAAAGTAATGCAAACTTCAAATGGTTGAGTAGGTCCACAGGAGAAGATCATGGTTTTCAGACAGCTGCAAGATGACAGAGATGAGGAAATGAAATGGGTGGATGGGGTGTTTTTGTGTGTGTGTGTGTGTGTGTGTGCGTGTGTGGTTTTGTTGTTGTTGTTGTTGTTTGCAAATTGGGGATCTTTCTGGTTGACATTTGAGGATTAAAAAAATGATCAAATATCATTAGACCCAGGATACACAACAGTCATTTTTATTGGTAAAGACACTTGTTGATGACAGAAAAAGGGTGGGTTTTCTGAATAGATGAGACAACAGACTGGGGTTTATAAGGATGGCAATCTGCAGTGTAGAGGAGTGAAAAACACACTGACTCACACCTGCAGTTTGTTTCATGTAACCCCGGAAGAAATTTCCAGAACAACTTAATGAAATCATGTCCCACACTAGAAGAATGTGTTTGCAAGGCTGAGGAAAATCTGATGGGCATTCTGCCTGGAAGATTGTAAGGAAATGAACCAATGTTTTCCACTATGATTATCAAATCAACAAGCCTGAGCTTTGCTTCACAGAAGAGGAATCTACAGAATATTGACACAATCTATAATTTGTTCGCTATCACATTAAATGAATTATCTTTCAGGATAAATACCTCAGAATAACAGTAGACTCTTGACTTTGAAAATCAATTTCTTATGGAAGAAGAACACTGCCCTGGTGTAGCCCTAGTCAAAATCAAATCCCTACCTTGTGGGTACATTTTTCTTCCCCCAACTGTGGGATAAACTATGAATAAACTGTATTCTTCTAATAGTCCTTCTCTGTCATCACTCTATTACCTGGCAGCTTTTATTTACTCATGGGTTTAACATAGATTTCCTGAATAACTGTTGCACTGGGGATACACGAAAATACTATCACGTCCTCAAAGTTTGTAGTTTTATCTCCTTGGAAATTACTCCTACTTTTCAAATATCCCTCTTAAATATATTTTGTTCTCAGACAACCAAATATTTCTCTATAAAGCATCCCTTGAATGACATAAGAATATATCTGTGGAGGATGACAGTATATCATAGCTAGTAAAACTTAGTAGGTGCTCAATAAACATCTGTCTCTTCTCTTTTGATAGCCAAATGTCAACCTAAAATGTGACCCACTCAAAGGATATTTTCATCTTACTAAAGACTCTTAAATACCTAAAGGGATGAATTATTAACATAAATGGCAAATGAGGAGAATAATACCAGTAGATTAAATGTGGTGGATATCCTTCCCAGGCCTCTTTTACCAGCCAGTGTACACACTCCAATCTAACTGCTATCTAGCACAGTTCTCCACAGAGAACTCTTTTCCAGAGAACTGCCTTCATCCCAAATCTGATTGTCACTGAGGTACCAAGGGCCATCCCCCTTGCCTCAGGTGGAATAAACTCTGTGGTCTTGTGGATGTTTCTCCACTCCCTATGAGCTCAGATTGAGGCTGGAGGTCCCTTGAGGATACATCATTGCTTAGCTTCTTCCTCTGTGCAAGCTGATTTCCCTCACTCCCTTTCTCCTGTGAGCACTCCCTCAGCATATCATATGCATCCAAATTCCTATCTCACATTCTGCTTCCAAAGAACCTGACGCAAGACACCTCCTCAAATGATCTTCTGTAGCCAGTAACCTAAAGGGAATGTTCTTGTTTCTCTAAAATCAACAAAAACAAAAATAGTAATGTGTAACTCTTGAGCAAGATGATCAAGTTGCTTAATAAATCCAAGATATTCATTGTGAAAATATTTACATGGTAATGTAAAGGTCACCCTCATCATAAAGTTAAAGCAAATTTCTGATTTTTAGTGTCTAAAAAATAGCAAAAAAGGTATTTTTTATATTAGCAATATTACAAAATTGTTCCCATTATTTATCCTAAGAGAAACAATAAATAATCCAGGGATTATTTGAAAAATAAGTAAAGCAACAAAATAACAATGGTAAATATAAACATTTGCACTTTAGACATTATAGAATTTTATACACTAAAACTGAAATGTAGGTAAGTCTTAGCAATGCTTACCCAGAGATACAGAAGTCTTCTGTCATGTTGTCTCATCATCCTTAATTTTATAGAGTTTTAAGTTATTTCCATTAATCTTCACAATAACCACAGGACATAGAAATTTCAGATACTTTTTTTTAACCGTATAGAGTACTGAAACCCAAATAAGCTCAATTCTGATTGCCCATCGGAATCACAAAAGGGAGCTTCTGAATATGAGGTCCTAAGTCCCATGCCAAATTATTTAAACCCAAGCCTTGGGGGAGAGGGGATCCTCAGGAATCATGTTTTAAATCATTTGAATGACTAATGTGTCACCAACGTGAGAAGCACCAAATTATGTGTCAAAGGTTTTCCAGCTGCTGAGTCCTAGAGTCTTATGTAAACCTCAGTTTCTTTACTCCCATCAGACTTCCTTACACTCATTCCATTTCACTGGAAGTTTTGAATTTCAACTGGAATTTAGAGAAAAGAATATGAAGTAGGGCTATTTACATTCTACTGGAAGGGAAGAGATAGATGATGGATGGATGGATGGATGGATGGATGGAGAGAGAGATCAATCAATCTAGATCTGGAGTCAAAACAACTTTGGCTTTGAATGGATTTTCACAGAATAGGTTGAAATGGGTACACTATTTGAGGATGTATAAATGAGAGTTCCTTTTCAAACACAAATGGATTTAGAAATGACAAAACTGCTCAGCAAAGCATAACCAAAGTTTGGTTGTTCCTTCAATGTCTATAAAACACAGTACTTGAGTTTATTTATATGTCCACATCAACACAAGCCACGAAGAAGCATTAAATTCTCAGAAGACAACAGGACAACAGAGTAGAATGTCTAGTAACTGGCAAAGAATTACCTCACTGGTAGGATCAATAGTTATATATCTGACCTTTTTTCCCTGTAAAATAGTATTTTCTTAAATTTACATTTATATTGAGTTTTGTTCATTGAGACATTTTACTAATCACTTAGAAGTCAATGGTGAGAAATTCAGTGTGTAAAACAGGGTTTTTGGAGGCATTTATAGAGTTATATGTGTTCTAATAGCCACAGTGAATGTGCATGTTGGTCAGGAAGAGAAAAAATGGAAGAGTCTTAAGTTGTACTCTGAGGACCTGGGCAAATACTGAACTCTAGCATCCTATTTGACTGTGACAGGAGCAGTTGCCTGCTATAAGTAGAATCTGGCTCTCATCTCAAGCCTGGGTGAATGGAGTTCTGAGCCCCAGCCAATACCTACTAGTCCCCAATACTCTAGATAATGGTTTCTTCAACATTTTGTGTCATGGACTCCTTGAGAGTCTGGTAAAGCCTGTAGACTTCTCAGATCCCTCAGGTTTGTAAAGGAAACAAATTATATCAAAAAACTGTTCTAAGTCAGCATTTTCACCATGAGAAATCACTCCTAAAAATATAACCATGGTGTTACTGGGCACTGGAAACCACTGAAATCTAAAAGTGTACTTATGATGCTTTGAGCTCTTAATTTCAACTGCTAGAGCTTCAGAGATGGAAAGAGGCCTTCAGGTTGGCTCAGATATTTCCTGCCCTGGGTTCCAGAGAACTGTAGGCTCTGAGCACATCCCAGAGGCATGCCACATCCATGCAGCTAGACATCAGAGGCTGGGCTGGGTCACACTGTGATTCACATTCCAAGGAATTGATCAATTTAGACATTTTTTATACTTCGGTGATGTGGCTTATATGATTAAAAGGAGGAGTAGGCTCTTTGACTTTACAAAGTTGCATTTAGGACAGTACTTGAGGAGCAACCAGGTGGCTCAGTTGGTTAAGCATCTGCCTTTGGCTCAGGTTATGCTCTGGGCATCCTGGGATCAAGTCCCTCGGGCCCCCTGCTCCGTGGGGAGCCTGCTTCTCCCTCTTCTTCTGCCCCTCCCCCTATTTGTGCTTGCATTCTCTCTCTCTCTCTCTCTTTCTCTCTCGCCCCCTCTCTCCCTCTCTCAAATAAATAAATAAAATCCCCCCCCCAAAAAAAAGACATAACTTTTATGGATATGGATTTCATTGTTTTGGTGTCTTCCATTATAAAAAAAAAAATCACACAACTTATTTAGGCAAGAACAAAACATTGGTAGTTAATTAGACTGCCAGGCATCATTCATTTTTATTAATACATTACATATCTGTATTTTCCTTTATGTATTTTGCCCAGAAGTTACTCTCACCCAGTCATGTAAACTGTGAAACATATTTCTTAAATCATTTTGGGAAAGAGTGGTAAAAGAGAAAGCATTTTTTATTTTTTAGGATAAAAGTGCAATTTTCTCTTTTCAGTGAGTATTTAGCAACCATCTATTACATTAATAACATTTCTGCCTCATTTATTCAAACACTCTCAAAACATTAATTGAGTACATGTTTTTTTTTGCCAGGAATTGAAATAGTTATAATCTTCTAGAAAGAGAAGGTTCATGTCTTTAAAACATTTAAGGAAGCAATTTCTTAAATTATTTGCCTATTAGTCACTGTCTGTACGTTTTCCCCAGCCAACACAAGGCCAAAATTACCAGAATAAGGCTGCTCAAACTCACCATGAACCAAATGATATATGATAAAGTTAACATTTGCAATAATGAAAAGGCTGTGTGCTTTGGAACCACAGTTTATGGTTTATGACAGGTTTGGGATCTTCATGTTTATAGGGAAAAAAATTAGGCTGTCAAAAAATTCAATGGAAGCTTTCATCTCATCTTTGTTAATTGTAAATTAAACTTAACCTTAAGGCTTTATTCCATGAAAATGGCTTCTCCCTTGCAAGTTTCTTTGCTGGGAATCCTGTATCTCAAAGAAAGGGAATAGCCAGCCAAGTTGGGAGCCCATGTTCTGACCTTAATTGTGTATTAGGGCAAAGGTTGTACTCCTATAACCAAAAGACCCCATGGCTTCAAGAAGGGAGATGTTTTAGTCTCTTCTATGGAACAGTTCATCCATCCAGGAATGTGGAGCAGTTCCCTTCTGGAAGGTTCTTCAGGAATCCAGACTAGAAAACCCACTCTGATATCCTTAATGCATAGCTTCCAAGTATGGGGTGGTGGCCACCATGCTCAAGGTGAGAGGGGGAGGGAGCCAAAAGGAGTGCAGGTATAGTGCTTTAAGGACAAGCCCTGAAAGGGGCACATTCACTTCTGCTCATATTTCCTGGGAGACATTAATCGCCATTTGACCATGCCAAGGAGGGACAGGGAATGTTAAATTCTAGCTGAGTAGCCACGTGCCAAGTTCAAACTCCATTGATAAGGAAAATGGAAAATGTTTATAGCAGCAATGGCAACGGTCGCCAAACTATGGAAAGAACCAAGATGCCCTTCAACGGAAGAATGGATAAGGAAGATGTGGCCCATATACACTATGGAGTACTATGCCTCCATCAGAAAGGACGAATACCCAACTTTTGTAGCAACATGGACAGGACTGGAAGAGATTATGCTGAGTGAAATAAGCCAAGCAGAGAGTCAATTATCATATGGTTTCACTTATTTGTGGAGCATAACAAATAGCATGGAGGACAAGGGGAGATGGTGAGGAGAAGGGAGTTGAGGGAAATTGGAAGGGGAGGTGAATCACGAGAGACTATGGACTCTGAAAAACAATCTGAGGGGTTTGAAGTGGCAGGGGGGTGGGAGGTTGGGGTACCAGGTGGTGGGTATTATAGAGGGCACAGATTGCATGGAGCACTGGGTGTGGTGAAAAAATAATGAATACTGTTTTTCTGAAAACAAATAAATTGAAAAAATTTTTTAAAAAAGAAAAAAAAATAAGGAAAATGAGGAAAACAGATATGCAAAAGCAACTGTCAGTCTACCACCAGCTGGATCTGCATTTCTATTTAAATTTTCTGTTTTCACTTTACAAAAGACATAGAACTACCCTTCATCAAATATGATAAGTCATCCTGGTAATAGATCACAACTTCCCCATTTGTAGGGTTTAAATTAGGTGGGCATGTATGTAAATTATGTATTTAGTGTTTAGACTCTTGGAAAAAAGTCTTCAATTATGGCAATTTATATGTAAAATATAGGGAGAACTTTTAGACTTTTATTTTGCCGTATGTTCATAAATGTCACTACATTTTCAAACTTACATTCTCAATAATTACACAGCTATGCATGGATTGGGCCTGTAGAATTACATGTATAAAATGTTTTAAATTATAAAAAAAAGTATTAACCACAAACATCTATGAAGTTGGTGCTGTGTTCTAGAGTTTGGGTTGGGTTCATTATACACATTATTTCACCTTAAAAGCTACAGTTTTAAAAACAGGTACAATTCAGTTCATTTAGCAGATCAGAACACTTAGGTGGAGAGAGTTGAGGTAATTTGGCCAAGTTCCTCCATGGTAAAGCAGGGATTTGAAACCAGAGCTGTCTGATTCTGAAACACTTTCTATTCATCATCTCACTTAATCCTTATAACAATCCTTTGAAGTAGGCAGCTGGTCCTGCCTCATTTAATACAGTAGAAAGCAAAGACGAGAAAGGTTAAATGACTTGCCAAATAAAAGAGTTAGTAAGTAATGAAGTAAGAGTTTTCTAAAAATCATGATCTCTGAATAACTTTTTGGAATCAAGTCACACTGTATTTACAATCAATAAATCTGTCTGACCAACAGAATAGGAATCATCTATCTGGGTGATCTTGGACAAGCCACCTAATTTCCCAATATCCCAAGAAGGATAAAAAACATTTTCAAAGTGCAGTTGTGAAAACTAAATACATTTACATAAAATACATACAAGGACCTGACAGAGTAGGTGCTTGGGCTATAATTTTCAGCCCTTTCTCTATGCATCTGAATTTAGGTGTGGCTTTAGAGAGACTCTATGCCCACATTCAGAAACAGAAACCCAGAATGGAAAATGGAGTTCTCTAAATTAATAATATTAATTAATAGGCCTTAGGATCCTGTTAAATCATAAAGATGAACGAGGAATCACTTAGAAGCCAAGTAGGAGAAAGCATTTATTCACATACCAAATATAGTAGGTGCCAAATATAACTGTCATTTATTTGTACCTCAAGGAGAAAGCTGAAGACAAAAGCCATCAAAAACCACCTTCTCTCCTAGTCAGTCTTTTGGCCCCTTTGTAACTAATCTTTTTTTTTTTTAAAGATTTTATTTATTTATTTGACAGAGAGAGATCACAAGCAGGCAGAGAGGCAGGCAGAGAGAGAGGAGGAAGCAGGCTCCCTGCTGAGCAGAGCCTGATGCGGGGCTCGATCCCAGGACCCTGAGATCATGACCTGAGCCGAAGGCAGCGGCCCAACCACTGAGCCACCCAGGCGCCCCCCTTTGTAACTAATCTTAACATTTAATAAAACTCAAAAAACTTATGGGATTCCCTCACCAAATCTTCTTTTATTTATTAGTGCTATTGACATACCGGATTTCTTTTCTGTTTGTCTCTGTAATTGTCTTCCTTATGCTGTTAAGTCCTGGGATTGCAGGTCCTATGACATGAGTGATGAAGCTAATAATAATGATTAGTGGTCACAGTAGGGGCTATTATTTACTTAGCAGGTTTCCATGTGCAACAACCTATTAGGTCGGTACCATTTTTATCACTATTTGCATAAAATAAAAGCATAGAGAGATTAAGAAACATGTCCATGGCCCCACTGTTGGTAAGAAGACTTCAATCCAGCACCAGTCCAGCTGAAGATCATTCCAGGGTTGTGCTCCCCAGGAGCTAAAGTCATCTGTTTATGGAAGAGGAAAGGACTTCAATGGGTTCCAGTACTCTCCTTAAAGTATTCCTTTCTGGTAGAGAATCAGTGTCACTATATTCCTTTAAAAGTTCTTTGATTGCAAAGTCAGATTGATGTATTTGTAAAATCCTCTTCAAGATGTCAAGAAAATCTGACTTAAATTTTTTTTTATTTTTTTTATAAACATATAATGCATTATTAGCCCCAGGGGTACAGGTCTGTGAATCGCCAGGTTTACACACTTCACAGCACTGACCATAGCAAATACCCTCCCTGGTGTCCATATAACTTAAATATTTTGAAGTCTGTATATATGTAACTCTCCCCTTTTCCAGGATGCAATACAATGAAAATTAAACTTCATTTCTCTTCGCTGCTGCCAAATCGTGACCGTTGAGAATGGCATCTCCCATCGGTTACAGTAAATGGGCCTGGCCTGACAATGATATCTATAAATTCCGACAGTTTTAGAAAGTAAATATTAGTTATTATTTCCTTGTAACTGATTCATGATAGAATAATTCCACTTTAATAGTGCATAAACATAGAGAATAAAAACATCACAAAAACTGCAGCTCAAAAGGTTTTTCTTGCTCCCCTTCTTTTCCTATCAAAGATATGACTTACAGAAATCATATCAGAATCAGTTCTCTAGTTTTCTGTTGATTTGCCTTCAGCCTTATGGCAATTCCACCTTCCCTCAGCTGGACAGCACATCAGGCTCAGAATCTAAAGACCAACAGAGGAGCCTTCAGGGCTGGGCGTACAGATGACTTCCAAACTAGGCTTGCCGCATGGTGGAAATGAAAGGGGCCCTTCCTTTCCTAGGCTTGGTCACTGCCACTCTCTGTCTTGTAACCTGAGGGCTTTAAAAGCCCCCACAGCCTTCTAAGTCTAGACAAACAACTCTGCTTTAAGTTGTGCCCGTCTTGCACCCAAAGTCACTTTCCCTTTTATGTAGAAGAGAGTGGGAAGATTGGACCTAAAGGTTCCACCTGTACTCTAACACATTTCTGGTCCCTGTTGTCACTTGGATTTGGAAAACAGTCTCTGTGAATGTGACTGCATATGACTTCCCAAATGTCAGTGTGAAGCAGGTTTGCAAGTTTCCAGGAGCTATAAGACCGTATCTTGTCAGCGTCCTGTGTCTTCACTGATTGCAATGGCACAGGGACCTTTTAAAATTGGTACCATAGAGTTTGCTATGCATGTTGGTTTGCAAGTCAAGAAAAGGCCAAAATAATTATTTTAGATATCAAAGTACTGTCAACCTCCTTTGTTTGCCTTATTTTCTTCCCAGCATTCATCACATGAAATGATGCTAAGTAGCAAGTTACTTGACTTGCTTCATAGTCCACCTTCCCTATTAGAAGGTAAACTACAGGACAGCAAGGATTTCGTCTGGTCTGCTGACTGCTGCACTCCCAGGGCCTACAGTAGTGTTTCTCGCATGACAGACACCTGATTGGAATAAAAGAATGTGTGTATTATGCATGTATGAATATGTGCACAGCATCAGCCACACGAATGGTTATTTGACATCCAGGATCCCAGGAATGAGTCGCAAAAATGAAGCAAGAATAGTTAAAGAGCTAGACTCCATGTATTCACTGGGACATTGAACGTTGCTGTCATCGTGGAGAGGGCTGTGGCTATGACAGCGGTACCAGCAGGGCCCTTGACATCAAACATCAGGGAACTAGGGAAAATGTTGGCTTCTTGGCCCTGGGTATTGGCAGCTCCAGAAGGACAATAATGCCATCAGTCAGTATCAGTGGGCATCAGTAGTAAGCAGGCATTACCATATGAGCAGAGCAGTAAGGTAGAAAACAACAGCACTGATTCTAAATTTCCAACTCTGACCAATCTAAATGTCTCCTAGACCCATCTGGAAGGAATCAAGACAATTGAGAGTTCCTTCAGAGTATATAGGTTGGGCCCATAGAAATATGATTTTGCATTATTATTATTAATTATTATTTTCTATTCTTAAAACTGCCTGAAACCACAATGATTATATTTTGTTTTTAAAATGGTGTATGGGGAGGGGTGCCTGGGTGGCTCAGTGGTTTAAAGCCTCTGCTTTCAGCTCAGGTCATGATCCCGGGGTCTTGGGATCGAGTCACGCATCAGGCTCTCTGATTTGGCAGGGAGCCTGCTTCCTCTTTTCTCTCTGTCTGCCTGCATCTCTCCTATTTGTGATCTCTGTCTGTCAAATAAATAAATAAAATCTTTAAAAAAATAAATAAAATGGTGTATGGGGAAAGATACTAAAGGCTGAGTAAGCAGAAATTACTCTTTGTGGAGAAAAGAGGACCAAGTGGGGCCAAGGAGCAGTAATTTTTCTTTGTGAGGGCAGATGTCACAACCCAACAAAAGAGAGGACAAAAAGAAAGTTGGTGATCTACAGTAAACTGGTACCAGGAGTTACAGCTAAGTGTCTACGTGGTAGAGCACAGCCCTGGAATGATCCATGACGTTTTCGAGAGGGCACCCAAGCAAAATTTGGCTGCTGTCTCAGAGACCATGGAGAAACTAAGAGGAGGCAGAGAAGTCTTCTGCCAGCACGGAGTAAGGAAAACAGAAAATGAAAGATGAGATCTGAGCGAGGCTTGGGCTAGGGGATGCAGATTATATAAAGCCATGGATTTGGGCCATAATAAAAAGTTGTGATTTTATTTTGAGTGAATGGGAAGACTCTGGGGAGTCCACAAGAGAAGAGTGACATTTAAAAGAATCACTCAGACCACCAAGGAGGGCAAGAGCAAAAGCAGAGAGCCGGCGATAATCTTCAATCAGAGCAGCAGCAGTCAACAGTGAGAAAGAGTTCGATTTCTGAAACTATTTTGAACACAGAGAAAGCAAAACTTGCTAATGGCTTAGACGTGTAGTGCAAAAGAGATAGTACAGAGCCTGACACCAAAGGGTTTTTGGCCTGAGTAATTGCAAGGATGAGACTGCCGTTTGCTGTGAAGGGGAAAGCAAAGGAAGAACAAATCTGGGCATAAAAAGTAAAGTTCCTGGGGTGCCTGGGTAGCTCAGTCATTAAGCTTCTACCTTTGGCTCAGGTGATGATCCCAGGGTCCTGGGATTGAGCCCCACATTGGGCTCCCTGCTCAGCAAGAAGCCTGCTTCTCCTTCTCCCACTCCCCCTGCTTATGTTTCCTCTCTCACAAATAAATAAGTAAAATATTTTTTAAAAATCAAATAAATAAGTAAAATATTTTTTAAAAATCAAAGTTCCTATTTGGCAGAGTTCCTTGACATCCAAGAAGAAATGACAGTTGGTACTTTTGACACATGAATCCGAAATTCAAGGAGTGATCTGAAGTAGGGTAATCACCAGATAGCCAGGATTTAAAGCCACAGACTGGATGAAATCACTTTGGAAGTGAGTGTAGAAGAAGAAGCTGCCCAATGCCCGAGCCATGAGAACTCCAACATGCAGAGGTCAGAAAGATGAGGACGATCCAGAGAAGGCTGGAAACCAACAGCCAGGGGGTAGAAGGAGAACTTACAGCATCATTTCGTCAAGCATATGTGTTCCAATAAAGAGACAGAAGATGGAAGCAGGGAAAGGAAGGCAGAAGAAAAGAAGAAGGAAGGAGGGGAGGAAAGCAAGAAGGTAAAATTAGCTTTCTAGGTAGTGGAACAGTGGGCATTTTCATTTTCTTGTAAGTTTTTCTGACTATTTTTTGTTGTTTTTTAAGCTTCTCCTAGAAAAAAAATTTTTAAATAAGAATTTTTATTATAAAATTAAAGAATACATTGATTTTTGGGGTGCCTGGGTGGTATGGTCGGTTGGGCGCCTGACTCTTGGTTTCTGCTCTGGTAGTGATCTCGGAGTCATAGGAGCCAGGCCTCCGCCTGGCCCCACACTTGGGGTGGAGTCTGCTTGGGATTCTCACTCTCCCTCTCCCTCTGTTCCTCCTACTTGTACTCTCTCTAAACATAGATTTGTAGATCTTTAAAAGAAAAAAAAATGAATAGATTGATTTTAAGTACTTTAAGAACTATAGCAGATGAAAATTGGGACTTCTCCAGGCTTGAAAGTGATTTTTTTAAGGTTTTATTTATTATTTTGACAGAGAGAGAGAGAGAGAGAGAACAAACAGGGAGAGCAGCAAAGGAAGAGGGAAAAGCAAGCTCCCTCTTGAGCAGAGAGCTCTACCTGGGGCTTGATCCCAGGACCCTGGCATCATGACCTGATCTGAAGGCAGATGCTTAACCAACTGAGCCACCCAGGTGCCCTGAAAGTGATTGTCTTAAACATGTTAAAGTACTCATGACATTCCTGAAAAGAACAAGAGTAAAGAGAGTGTGCGCCCAGCCACTGGGGTTGGGGTCGCTAAGCTGTGTTGTATGGGCTAAGGAGGCTATAAAGAGCTAGACTGGCTTTTTTAGAAAGTCACTGGAAGCCAGAAAGCAAAAACAAAAAGAGAAAATATAAGGTGACCTCTAGAACAGAGGATGCTAAGAGACAAACCGTCAAAAGGACCTAGACTCAAGGATAAGAGCGACAGTTTACAGAAGTGGGAAGTGGGAGAGGTAGGGGCAGAAACCTCACAGTGCATCTACTCTGTGGCCACTACATTTGAGATTAGGAAGAGGAGCCTGAGACCCCCAGGGAACTGAGAATAGAGCCTACACAACAGGAGACGGAGTCCAACTCCCAAGAAGAGTCATATTCTGATGGCATCTTTAGAAATCCCGGGATCAAGCCATGACCAAAGGTATCTTTGGATACTTCAGCTACCTGCCAAAAAAACTTCCTTTCTGTGTTTTAGAAAGTTCGAATTGGAAGTGTGATTGAACCCCAATCCTTCAATGACACAAAAGTCCTGACAGAATAATGACATTAAAATCTAAATCTGTATCTTCTAGCAGTAGACCCTTATATGGAGTCTTTAGTTTTGAAGTCAGACATAAAGGGAATGTTATAAGGTAGATAAAGTGAATGTTTATTTAACACAGACCATATGTCAGACTTGTTTCCAAGCATTTTACAGATTTTATCTCATTTAATTACCCCAGCAATCCCATGAGGCCGGTGATGTTATTACCATTATTAATTTCATGTTATAAGTGAAAACCTCAAGAGAGGGGAGAAAACTTGCCCAGCTCCAAACCATGTGAATGACGACCAATCACATAAAGTCCCACAGAGTCCCTCAAAGAGGGCTGACTCCTGAGTGACAGCTTCTAATTTCTGTCTTTGGTTTATCCTCAACAGCATAACATCCCCAGATTATGTGGCATTATATTCTAGACAATAAATTTACCTCCAGTCAACTTAGCTCTCTTCCCAAACATTATATTTTATTTACATTTTAATAAAATGTGGAGGGGGGAAAAAAACAACCCTCATGTTTTATCCATTCCATCTAGACCTTGCAGTAAAAATTCAAAAAGTGTGCCATGAATGAATTCTCCCTTTCAATTTTTCAAAACCATTTTCTCTCAAGGTAACACCAAAAAAATGGAATGTTTCTTCTAGTTTCTAATAGAAAATTTATAGAAACCATGGTTCTTCTATTCACAAATGGTTCTATGAAAGCACGAAGGCAGAAATCATGGTTCCTTAGAGAAGCACCAAAAGAGGTCTCTAGTTAGACAAGGTATGCCTTCCATTCCTTCAGTTTAAATCCATTTTCTTTACTTGGCTTTCTCACAAACCTGAAATAAACTTCAACTTTTTCTTTTTTTTAGTTAATTATTTATTTATTTGACAGAGATAGATCACAAGTAGGCAGAGAAGCAGGCAGACAGGCAGGGGGCGGGGCGGGGGAAGCAGGCTCCTCTCTGAGCAGAGTGCCCAGTGTGGGGCTTGATCCCAGGACCCTGAGACCATGACCTGAGCAGAAGGCAGAGGCTTAACCCACTGAGCCATCCATGTCCCCCAAAACTTCAACTTTCAAATAAAATTATGGAAAACCTTGCTTGGCTTTTCGTTTAAAATGTTTCCCCAGAGACTCCACAAGGTCAGTATGATGAAGGCGTTTGGCTTGATCTGTGGCTCGTGGTCCATTAAAGTTAGTCTGCTGTTTGAAAACAGCTTTTTGTGTTTATGCATTCATTTTGCAAAGCCTCAGAAACTATACTTTTTAAGTTGCCTCAGGTTTCAGATACATATAAAACTCTGTTAATTGAAATAGTAAACTACCCAGATCATAAATAAAGAGCTGGTAGTTATACTGATTATTGTATACACACAACTAAGAAACTGGAGTCTCCAAGCTAAGCTGATCAGGTCAAAAGTACAAAGTTTTAAAATGCCTTACTATAGCTTCCCCAAGAAAATTTTGGAAGAGGCATGAGAAAAAGGATGGGAGAAACAGGAGCATACTATATAAACAGAGGTTCAAGCCATTTCCAGACAGAAATCTGTAGACCAATGTGGACTCTATAGACAATAGATACTGTCAGAGTTTCTTTGAACCTGCAAATCCTGAAATTGCTACAGCCTCTGGGTAATATGGGACATATAAGTGTGAGGCTTGCTTGAGGGATCTGGACTATAAATAGAAATTTGAGAGTTATCAGCATATAGATGGTATGTGGAACGGGGTATTACATACTAAGTCGGTGGAGAGAGGAGTCTAGAAGATAGGAGAGGGTAGAGGTAGGGAAACCAGGGGTGGGTGGACAGGGAAAGAACCTAACAGTTAGCCAACCAATGAGATTGTTGCAACAGAGATTCAAACGATGTCTGTTCCCACTAAACTCCAAAAATAACTTTCCAGATTCTCTAAGGCTACCTATTTATAGAATGATGGTACTGAGTATAACAGCATCTCTTAAAAATCATCTGCAGTTAACCAAATTTATTCTTTAAATCACTTTGGATGTATTGATGATCATGTTAACATTCACAGCAGGCAAAAGCTCTGGAAAGTTTAAGAAAAATCTTCTGTTCATGTTCTGAATAAACAACACTAATTGCTTAATATATTTGCCTCAAAGACTGGTCCTGGAATACAGCAAAGTTAGTGTTAATTATGTTTTTTTCCCATTTAGCAAATAAGCTTGAATCCTATCACCCCTATATTTCACACCAGAGATCCCAACTCAGTCACTGCTCTCCTCTGAGGTTAGTAACTCACATTTAGTCCTCTGAAGTAAAGCACAAGGGGCAGAACAAGAAATGAATTCTTAAATGCTTTTTATTTACTCTTTTGTAGGTCATTAGTCAATATTCTGTGTCTTCTTTTCATAGTGTTGATAAAACAGAAATCTGTGTCTGAAAACCTGTTTGTTTTTCTTAATCTTGTTTGGAAATTTATTTCCCTGTTCATTTTTCTTTTTCTTTCTTCTCCCACTAGCATTCAGTGGCTTACAAACTATTGTCAATTTTAGTTTCAAAATAGCTCTTGATCTTTCTCCTTTTTATCCCCACTGATGGCCTTATTTTTAATGTACTTTTATTTGAATTGACGTATAATTTATAAACAATAAGATGTTCATATCCTAAGTATAAAGCTTGATGAGTTTTGATATATATAAACCCCCAAGTAATCTCCAACCCAACCAAAATGCAGAACATTTCCATCATTCCCTCATGTACATTTCCAGGTAATCTCACCCTCAGCCTCATTCTTGAGGTGATCACTGTTCTGATCATCCTTACCACAGATTAGCTTAACCTATTCCAGAATGTCAAGCAAATGGAATCATACGGTGTTTATTTCTTTTTGTCTGATTTCTTCCATTTGACATAATGTTTTGAGGTTTATCTATTCTGCTAATACTAGAATTTATTCCTTTATATTGCTAAGTAATGTCCCATTGTCTGAATACACCACACTTTGTTTATACAATCTCTTGATGAGTATTTAGACTCTATTTTGAAGCTATGATAAACCAGCGCTATGAGCATTTTCGTACAAGTCTTTTTGTGGACGTGTTTTTACTTCTCTTGGGTAAATACCTAGCAGTGAAAATGCTTGTTCATGACCTCATGTAAGTCCTCATCATTGCCAATCTGGATCAGAGAAACTGTGTCCTAAAGGATAGTCCTATTTCAGTCTTCTCACTCCCTGTGGTAGACAGAATAATGGCTTCCTAAAGCTGTCCACGTTCTACACCTGTAAATGTGCTACCTGAAATGATAAAGGGAACTTTTTGCAGATGAGATTGAATGAAGTGTCTTCAGATAGGGAGATTATCCTGGATTATCCATAGGTGCCCAATATGATCACAAGTGTCCTTATGAAAGGGAGACATGACGGTCAGTGAGAAAGCAAGACGTCTGAAGGTACTACACTGCTGACTTTGAAGATGGAGAAAGGGACCATGAGTTGAGGAATGCAGGCCCCGTCTAGAACTGAAAAAGGCATGGAAACCAATTTCCTCCTAGAGTTTCCAGAAGAAACACAGTCCTGTCAACACTCTGAGTTTAGGGCTTCTGACCTCCAGAACGGTAAGGCAATAAAATTGTATTGTTTCAAATTACTAATTTTGCAGCCATCCGTTACAACAGACATGGGAAACATTCACATTCCTCAAACCCTTCCTATTTATTTATTACCTCTGCCATCATAAGGATCATTTTTGACTTGAAAACTGGATTTTCTTCTTTCCTTGCTTATTTTTTTTCTTCAGGATCAAATCAGAACTCTGGCATATTGCATAAAGCTCCTTAGGGTCAGCCCCTACCTCTCTATCCAGACACATTGACCACCATTCTCTCTAAGAGTACTCTGTCCCCTTCTTGGTGTGCTGTTCTTGATTTCGCAACATTCCATACTCTTTCCAGAATTTGTGACTTCTGCCCCAACAGTTTTGTCCTTGACTATTTAACAAGCAAAATCTCTATTCACTCATAATATTTTAACTTTATCATTACCTCTTCAGCCAAGCCTTCCTGACTTTTTCAATTAAGGCCCACACCCTCTCTTTGCAGAGCCTATAAACCTCTACTGTGACATTTTCATAATATATTAAATTGTTCCCTTGAAAATCTGACTCCAAGAAGTATATGAGCTTCTTGTGGACAAGGATCATGTCTTTCCATTGGAATACTCCCATTATCTAGTAAACAATAAGAAATAATTCAGAGTTAATGAATAAATGAAAGGACTATATAATTAAGAATCCCTATAATCATAATGCAAATACAATTTTCCAGTTAACATTTATATATATTTTTATTGTCTTAAATCTTGCTGATATTCTCATTTATTGTTTTGTGTTTCTTTAATGTATTCTTACATATTTAAAGGCAATTTTTATTGTTCTAACAATCAATAAAATGCTAACAAAAAAGATTTCTCTCTTTGTGAAAAAAAGTACATTCTTAAAATGCTTTGGACCATATACTTAAAAAAAAAAAAAACTCTCAAATGTAAAACTTCTAGTATATGATTATTTTCATAGTACTCTTACACACACACACACACACACACATGCACAAACACACACATACATCTTGTGTCATAATCTACAAGTTTCTGAAATTGACTCTATAATCATGGATGTTCATTTAACGTCCCTTGGGAGTTTGCGCTGAATGAAGGGTACTTCCAGTCTTTTCTTTTCTTTTTTTTAAGATTTTATTTATTTATTTAACAGAAAGAGATGGAACACAAGGAGGGGGAGTGGGAGAGGGAGAAACAGGCCTACTGCTGATCAGGGAGCCCAATGAAGGGCTCTATCCCAAGACCCTCAGATCATGACCTGAGCCCAAAGGAAGATGCTTAACAACTGAGCCACCCAGACACCCCTACTTCTAGTTCTAATGATAATTTTGATAGTATCAATGACTCCTTACCTGGAACCCATGAAACTGTATAGTCCCAAAGTTGACATGATGAAACTCTTCGACCTAGGATAAAGTTCAGACCTAGCCCTTCCCTCAGACCTGGGCTAAGAAATGCCATCTGTAACGAGTGGCCCCATGCATGTCGTCCTGATTATATACGTAGCACCAAAATACACGTGCCTGAAACTCAAATATTTGTTGACCTAATAAATGAATGAATTCTATCAGATGCCTTGGGGAGCAAGGTTGGAAAGAGTTCTAAGATTACTTTGGCTAGAATTCAAAATGGCCCAATGACTAAAATGCTCATTTTGAGGTCTTTACTACCTCATAAACCTTTCTAAGCAGGATTTTCTCCCTGGCAGTCACCACCAACCTTCTATTATTTCTTTATTTCCTACATTGTATGAAAATCCCAATGAAGTTCATTATTTTTATCCACAGTGAAAAGCCTCTTCCTACCTTTGCCTGCAAGCACAACTGTGACAGGAACTCCTGCTTATTTTAAAACACGGGTTATGGAAAAATCTCAAAAGAGAGTGAAGCGGATCAGGGAGAGTGAAAAAGGAAAATTGGTTCTCATCGATTGCCAATCCCAGCTCCCTGTCAGCTGAGCCAAGCAAACAAAGGCGTACTGGGTTCTTCCCTCTCTGCCTGCCTGCTCGGATCTCCCACAGACCCAGGTGCTTGTTCCGAAGTTCTCTCCCCTCCATCTGCCGATCCCAACTGTGTGCTACATAAATGCTCTTGAGATTTCTCCCAGAGCAATTCCTACCTGCTCTGCTGTGTGTATCTCCTGCTGTTGCCCATGGCTGGTTCCTCCCTCAGGACAAGCCTGTTATTTCTCTCTCTGTAGCTGGGCTTCCTCCAAGGACGATGAGAGACTAGAGAGAAGCTGGGAGGACACCAGGACAATGGACCCCACGATTCCTCTGGCACAGAAAGCCAAGTCCTCCCGGTGGCATTTGAAGGCACAGAACTACAGAGCTTGGGTAAGCAACAGGTTCCCAGGCTGATGTGTCATTTGAACCTCTTACCCCCAAATACCTGAAATGTCCCCACGCGGAGAATTGTGTTCTTTTTAATAATCCCAGGTGGAATCCCTTGTAGGAGACTTCCTTATACTCTGCTCCCCTTTTTAGCGTATACAAAACAGTGCCTTTCTTTCAGAGCAGTAAATTCTTTTTAAAGGCTTATAATCCGTAATGAAGGGATGCACTTGGATGATATGTAACAAATAACTTCTCAAACTATGTAACCAGAACAAAAAAAGAATGGGAAAAAAAAAAGTGGCACATGGTGTTTAAGTTTTCATTAGCCTCCAAATGAGCATCTGTTTATGGCTGAGACTCTGCCAAGTCACCTGTTCCCGGCACGGCTGGGCATGGCAAACAGGTTCAGATGTCTTAATAGCAGAGGCAGCATTCGTCTATCCTAAGTCTCCACAGTAAATCCTTTAACATCATAGCCCAGCATAGAGCACCACATGTGGCCCCTCACAGATAAACTGCCTCACCAGAAGGCATTTTCATAAATAATACGAAATGAAGATGATGATGATTACAATTTTTTAAACAAATATGGGTGCCGTCCAGAGCGTTAGCATTGACTGAGCTGATTTGCATGGACCTGGGGCTTCACTGGGCACCTCATTACATACCAGAGATACTGCTCCCAGTCCCCCAAGATGGCCACCTGTAATTTACTCCTATAATGAAGAACATGAGACATTCCTCCCTACCTTTCCCACAGGGCCAGGGTTTTGTGGACATTAACAAAATAAAATCCGTTTCCTTCTTTCTGTGTCAAAAATAATGCTTAAAATAGAATTTTCTGGGTCAAATTTCTCACTTAAACTCTCCCAGTCCATAAGACTTTTCAAAAAAAAATATTCCAAAAATTAGGCACTCTCCCAGTCTGGCTACCTCTAGGTGACCACAGCTTTATCAGCGTCTCAGAAGCTGGAATCTTCTTCAGTCTCAGGACCCTATTTCTAATTTATCATCTTTGAAATCTAGAGGCCAAAAGCAGCACAGAGCCAGATATTACAAAAACTTCCTTGCTTTGACCAAGAATTTGGAAAACACCTGCCTGTGAAGAATGTGTTCACAGAGAAAACAGCTGCCCTCTGCTCAGGCCCCTGCAATCCTCCTAGCACTCATGTCACTCCAACCCTTCTTCTCTCCTGACCACATCTGCAGCTGCCCAGAGGGAATGAGCCCCATGCTGCCCCACAGATTCCTTGGCTCCCCAAATACATAACCTGCCTCAACCTCTCCTCCCTCATCACCCCAACCATCACACTCTGGCTTCCTGAAATCAAAAAATATATACGTGCTGTTTTTGACCCGATCCATCCCTCTTCTTACTTACAACTTCTGGGAGTGACCCTCTTAAAATATAAATCAAATAATTCTTTTGTTTAAAACCAATAGCTCCAAAGTGTACCTAGAATAATGTCCAAACTCTGTCTCACAGACTCTCTCTCCTCTCCATTTCCAACCACAGCCTCCCTACTGGCTTACAGCCACACATGTGAGCACACAGCATCCCTGCATTCGTGCACACACACCTACACACAAAACCCTTGCATGACTGGCTCCTTCCATCTTTTAGATATTAGCTCCTTGACATCACCACTCCGAGAAAACTGGGGCATGCAGAATAATGGGCCCTCCCAAAACATCTACAGCCTAATCCCTGGGACCTGGGAATATGTGAGGTTATACGATGAAGAATTATGACTGCAGGTCAAGGTTGTTACTTAACTGACTTAAAGATATTAGCCATCAGGGAAATGTAAATCAAAGTCATAATGAGATGTCACTTCATGTCGTAAGAAATACCAACTGTTGGTGAGGATGAGAAGAATAGGGAACCTGAGGGCACTGTTGGTGGGAATGCAAACTGGTGCAGCCACTATGGAAAACAGTATGGAGGTTCCTCAAAAAGTTAAAAATAGAACTACCTTATGATCCAGTCACTCCACTACTGGGCATTTTCCTGAAGGAAACAAAAGCAGTTTGAAAAGATATATACACCCCTATGTTTACTGCAACACTATTTACAATAGCTATGATATGGAAGCAACATGATTGTCCATTGAGAGAGGCATGGATAAGGAAAACATGATATATAAATATATAGATAATTAAATATATACAATGAAATTTATATGTGGAATATTATTTGGCCATGAAAAAGAATGAAATCTTGCCATTTGCAACAACATGGATGGACCTAGACAGTATTATGCTTAGTTAAATAAGTCAGCTAGAGGGTGTCTGGGTGGCTCAGTTGGTTAATCAACTGCCTTTGGCTCAGGTCGTGATCCTACAGTTCTGGGATCAAGTCCCAAATCAGGCTCCCAGCTCCATAGGGAGTCTGCTTCTCTCTCTGACCTTCTCCCCTCTCATTCTCTCTCTCTCTCAAATAAATAAATAAAATCTTTAAAAAAATAAGTCAGATAGAGAAAGGAGAATACCATAATTTTCACTTTATGTGGAATCTAAAAAGCAAAATAAATGAAAACAAGAACAGACTCAAATACAAAAAACAAAACTGGTAGGGATGGAGATGGGGAGCAAAAGAGGTGAAGGGGATTAAGAGGTACAAATTTCCAGTTATAAAATAAAAGGTCACAGAGACAAAAAACACAGCATAGGGAATATAGTCAGTAATATTATAATAACACTTTATGGTGACATATGATAAGTACACTTACCATGGCGAACACTACATGCCTAAGAACTATTGAATAACTGTGTGGTATACCTGAAACTAATATAATATTATATTACAACTGTATTTCAATATTAAAAATATAAGTTATTGTTCTAAATTATCCTGGTGTTCTCAATGTAGTCACAAGAAGGTTTTTTTTTTCCTTTTTTAAGAATTTATTTACTTTTTTGTCAGAGAGAAAGAATGAGCATAAGCTGAAGGAATGGCAGGCAGACTGAGAAGCAGTCTCTCCACTTAGCAAGAAGCCTCATTGCAGAAATTGATCCCAGGACCCTGGAATCATGACCTGAGCTGAAGGCAGCTGCTCAACCAACTGAGCCACCCAGGTGTTCCTATCATAAGAGTTTTTATTTTTATTTTTTTTTTAAGACTTTATTCATTTTTTTGACAGACAGAGATCACAAGTAAGCAGAGAGGCAGGCAGAGAGAGAGGAGGAAGCAGGCTCCTGGCTGAGCAGAGAGCCCGATGCGGGGCTCGATCCCAGGACCCTGAGATCATGACCTGAGCCGAAAGCAGAGGCTTTAACCCACTGAGCCACCCAGGTGCCCCTATCATAAGAGTTTTTAAAAGTGGAAGAGGAAGATATGACTATGGAGGAGAGAACAAGAGAGATGGCAATGTAAGAAGGACTCGGCATCTTCAAAGATGGAAGAAAAAGACCATGAGCCAGGGAATGTGATTGCCTAGAAGTAAAAAAAAAAAAAAAAAAAAAGACAAGAGATTTCCTCCTAAATCCACTGCGTTTGTGGTCATCTGTTACAGCAGCAGTAGGAAACTGATCTATACCCCTTCTCCAAGTATCCCACTAGTAGAGCCAAACCCTGTTCTTAACAAATGTATTCAACCATATTTTATTGTTGCAGTTTCTGTGTGTCAAATGCTGTTTTTGCTCCTGTGGATACACCTAGCAAACAAAATAGACAAAAATCTCTTCCTTCATTTTGCTTACAATCTAATATATAAGCCCCATATTTGGCTTTTTGTCACAACTTGAGATTTTTTTTTTAAAGATTTTATTTATTTGACAGACAGAGATCACAAGTAGGCAGAGAGGCAGGCAGAGAGAGGAGGAAGCAGGCTCTCTGCCGAGCAGAGAGCCCAGTGTGGGGCTCGATCCCAGGACCCTGAGACCATGACCTGAGCCAAAGGCAGAGGCTTTAACCCACTGAGCCACCCAGGCGCCCCACAATTTGAGACTTTTATATAACATTTTGATCCTATTTGGATTTTTACTGGGGAATTTTTTTTTTTTTTGCTTGAATTTCCCATGTGAGTTACCATCTCTTCACAGGTCATCACTATGCAAATCAAAACAGTGTCTGTTACTTAGTGTTCAATAAATATATTTTTGGATAAATAAGTGAATGACTCAGAAAATGAAGGATCTTATGACAGTGTGTGTTTCCCAGAAATTCCTCCTCACTATTTATTCTTTTGGGTTCTTTTTGTTCCTGTGTACTTATTAATCAAAGACCCAAGAAACAGCCATGTGTACAGGAATTACAGTCCAAAAGGATCCTAACAGTGAAGGCTGCCTTAATCAGCTAGGGCTGTGATGTCAAGAATACCATAGACTGGGTGGCTTAACTAACAGAAGTTTGTTTCTCACAAGTCTGGAGGCCAGAAAGTCCAAGGTCAAGACAGCAGCAGATCTGGTGTCTGGGGAGAGCCCTCTTTCTGCCTTGTAGGTGGCCATTCTCTAGTTGTAGTCTCACGTGGCTGAGAAAAAGAGAGCATGCCTCTATCCTGTCTCTTCTTATAAGATTACAAAGAACATTCGTGAGGGCTTCACCCTACTGACTTAGTTATCTTCCAAAGGTCCCACCTCCAAATACCATCACAATGGCAATTTAGGCTTCCCAAAATACAAAACTTGGAGGAGGAGGAGTTCTAAACATTCTGTCTATCGCAAAGGCTATAAGCAATTTGGTGTGTTTAATCCTTGTGCACTAAATAGCTGTGATAAATGCTGTTTCATTCCTTGATCAAGTCCAGCATTTCCCTAAACTGATGGCTCTGGGCAGGAAAAAACTGTGTCTTATTTCTTAATTGTCTGTATGATCCCAGCACTTGTGTCTGGAACATTCTAAGTCTGATTGTTGAATGAAGGAATGAACAAAAAATATCTCTGTACTTTGGATTACAAATATTTGTAAATTGGAGCTTCAGCTGAAAATATTTTTGTTTCCCTCCACTCAGGATGTATAGCAAAATACTGATTTGCTACAATTAGCAGGACTACCCAAGAAAGTGAGTAGACAGTTGTCCAGCAGTCATCGGCTTTCATATTAGATGCAGGAGGTGGTGAATGCATGGAGCGCTTGTCCCTATTTAGGGAAGAGAACAGTAACTGAGTCAAGTATTTATTGAACAGTTGATGCCTTGCCCTCTTTAGGGTGGCAGTATCTTACCATTAGAGACATGTTATTTATGGAGTCGATGTTATGTGAAATTTTCATTCTATAGAATATCTCAACCCTGGTGCCAGGGACACTTAGATAGAAAGGGGGACTGAGGGACAATCATAGTAAAATGACAAGTAAAAGGGGGGATGGGGAACCATGATCAAGGACACAGGCGAAGCATTAGCAAAAGACAGAGATGAAACAAGGACTGTAATGTCTCTTAGTTTAAAAATCCCCCAAAGAGATCAAAAATAGATTCCTTCTTATAAATGAATGTCACATGAGGATATATTCAAGAATGATTGCTTTAAAATGAAAATCAGTTGTTTTCACACATGGAAAGTATATTTTTAGTCTTTTCAAACCTTTCCACATATTTACTTTTCATTTTAAAGACTGAAATAATATAAACATGACTGTAAGGGAAGCTGGGTATTTAGTGGGTTATTGTTTTCTGTTATGAAACTTCCTCAGTTTATTCCTAGTCTATTTTTAGAAGCTATTCCTTTAACTTCTTTTCCATTCATTTAGGTTAGGAAAAAAACCCTTCAACATATAATCATTTTTCTGTTCTCTTTTAGAAAAAATATTTAAATTATCTCAAATATTAACACAGGCATACTAATTATAATAAAAATCTCAAATTTAAAATTTTTTCCAGACTCCTTTATCCTAGCCCTTGAACTTTCACACTAGCATTTGATGACTACAGTAAGACTGCAATGCCTGTCAGGTTAAAGAGACAATACCTCAAAACCCTTAACCAAAGCAAATAAAAATTAAGATGAAAATTAAACTTAATTTTTTTAAGAATGAAGATTATTCTTAATCTTGTGATGTGATGGATTAAATGCTGGATTCAAGAAACATGGCTTTGATTTAGCAGACTTAGTGGTACTTTGTGTACATGCCAAATAAGGGATGATAGTTGATGTCTAGGACAGTTATTTTCCAAGATGCTGAACCCATTCTCCTCTCTTACATTACACCACCTCTTATGAGCTCTTGGTTTTGAACACACTTCGGGCAATAGTTTGGAGATAAATTTGGCTTAAGACTTCTCTATTAAGAAAAATCTGTCATTGCTAAAGAGTGTGGCAGTGAATAGCAGTGATTGCAGGAAACAAAGGGAATGATTACTTGGTATAGCAGGTCTTGGTAGTGCTCACACTGCTGAGTGATAAGGGGGTATTTTGACAAAAGAGAATTATAAGATCCTATGTAATCTAGTCACAGATGCCTCAGGTTTGCTGCCTGGAGAGTGAATTGATCCAAACCCCTTCTTGTCTAAGAAAGCCCTTCTTCTCAACTGTAAGATCACATTTCTAAAAATGCTATTGCTTTGCTGACTACATATACTTTTACAGGGATATGGGTATAAGAATACAAAATATATAACTTTAATATTTAATTTAAGAATATTAAAAGTGTATTTTTTTGGCATTTGTGTTTTCACAGTCTAATTACTAGTAGGAAGGAGTACTAGAATCTGGAAGCTGATGGTTATATGAATCAAAGAGATGCTGTAGGGAATAATGAGTTTATAGTGTACTAGAGCTCAGATGACTAAGGGAAGGCATTAATGATGCCAAGGTCACTGGCCCCACCCCCATAGAGCCATTTAGTGTCACACAGAGGAAGAGGTTGCTAATTAAGGAACCTTGGCCCTGATATTGAAATGTCTGCTGTTAGTCACAAATGAGACAGCATGAACATTTTAATGAGTCCCATAATCCCACTGGAAAAACAATTCAAGTGCATTATTGAAAATCAATAGCATTATTTTTCTGACTGTATACAAAAGAAGAAGAGTGCTTTAAATGGAAAACATAAACAAGCCAACCAAGCTCACCATATGAGTGAATAATGAATTTAAACACAAAATTCTTAGAGTGTGGTTTTGAATCTGTTACGACACATTATTATTAGCTAGATACCACTGGGCAAGGTATTTAGAATTTTCTGTCACACACACACATACACACATACACACAGGAGGTTGTTGTCAGGTCTAAAGACACTTTATGTGAAAGTACTTAGCATATAATAGTTTCTCAATTAAAGGGACCATGTTGCTGTCAGGCCCCCCCCCAACTAGGCAGAAGTCCATGAGCACAGAAACCTTTTAATCATCCCTTACTCGTCTGCACCACTTCAGTTCAAATCAATGTGTGTTTATTGTGTCCTTACTCTAAGGTAAGAGTAGCATTATATACGAAGGGTATAAAAAAATATACAACAAAAGACAAGATGCATGCCTCAAGGAGTTCAAACTAATAAAAGATTCACAGAGTTTATAGTAAACACTTGTAAACACTGGTTGAGTTAATAGATGAATAATGATAAACGCACAGTGAATGACTTTTGTCATGTCATTTCTGCCCGTTTAATGATATTTCTACCCTTCTGTATTGAGACACAAACCACAACATATTTATGTTCTTTGTCATTGATTCTTCCAGGCATACAGCTAAATTAATCAGCTGATGAATGCTACTAATGACTTAAGATGCAATACAAATTATCTTTGTTGTGTGTCATTCACTCCAAAATGACCATAATGACAAGTTCATAAACTAAGTGAGAAAAAACCAAGACAGGGCTTACAATGGAGGGAGTTTAATTTGCCCAAAGAATATTGGTAAATCTTATTTAATCCCTCTTTTTCCAACATCAAATTAAAGAAAGAACTAACATGAATTCTGAATTATTGATCTCAAAAGCACACTAAGCAAAGTATTTTCTGCAGTAGATACTGTTCTAATACCTGGATATGGATCTCACTTTTTTTTTTTTAATTAATTTTTTATTTTTTATAAACATATATTTTTATCCCCAGGAGTACAGGTCTGTGAATCACCAGGTTTACACACTTCACAGCACTCACCAAAGCACATACCCTCCCCAATGTCCATAATCCCACCCCCTTCTCCCAAACCCCCTCCCCCCAGCAACCCTCAGTTTGTTTTGTGAGATTAAGAGTCACTTATGGTTTGTCTCCCTCCCAATCCCATCTTGTTTCATTTATTCTTTAATAGATCACTTCATGAGGAAAGCAAACAGCAAAAGAATTTTGTAAAATCTAGAAAAGTAAGAATAAAATGTAATCACTAATATGTTTTGCTATTCTTACCTTTGTTCTTTTTCTCCATATTCAGAGACATTTTTGTATAGTTCTAATCAAACTGCATTTAAAATATGGATTCTGTTTTTTTTTTTAAACTTCACAGCTATTTTAGATGCACTATTTTCTTCTGACCACATACCAAATACCATCCATCCCATCCCAATTAAACCTTCTCCTTGGTCACTGCGTGATCCGTGGTCTTTTATTGACCTTGCTTCAAATAGCATGATGGATTGATTCAGAGCAGGGAACCAGGGCTGGATCAAAGGGGGTTTGCAGAGGAATCTGGTTTTGGTACCAAAAGAGAAAATCAAACTAGTTTCTTTCTTTCAGTTAAAGTTGTAGATTATTTAAAAACCAATCGGAAAAGAATCTGTGACATATGTATATGAGCTTACATCATATTTATACACAGATAGGTAAATTGATAGATACACATATACATACACATTTTACAACCAAAATGAGATGTCCTCAGACATCTGCTCCCCAGGCTCAGCCTTCTTCCTGTCTTCAGGCTCCATGTATTACATCACCTTTGTGTAAACCAAGCTATTTGCTTAAATTGATCCAGTTTGAGTTTCGGTCCCTTGTAATCAAACAAGTTCTACTACAACATATCAGTGCTTTTCCATTTAAAACATAAAGGGGCCAAATTTAAGTAGGAAAAAAAAATTCAACCATAGGATAAAAGATTAAATAAAAAATAACAGTCAAGCAACCAAGATGTCCTTCAATAGGTGAAGTGATAAACTCTGATACATCCCTACAATAGAATAGCACTCAGCAATAATAATATGAGCTATTGAACCACAAAAAGACAGGAGGAACCTTAAGTCTGTTACCAAGTGGAAGAAGTCAATCTGAAAAGACTATATACCGTATGATCTCACCTACATGACAATGTAGGAAAGGCAAAACTATGGAGACAGTAAGCAGATCAGTGGTTGCCTGGCATTAGCAAGAGGGAGGGACGAAGAGACAGAAGACTTAAAGGGAAGGGAAATGGCCCTCTGTGATTCTATAATGGTGGACACCTGTCATCACATATTTGTCAAACCCCATAGAATGTATAACACACAGACAGAACTCCAATGATTTTAATTCATAATAATGTATCAATATTGGCTCATCAACCGTAACAAATATACCACACACCAAATGAAAGCAAGATGTTACTAACAGGAGAAATTGGGGGGCTGGGTAAGGGGGTTTATGGGAACTCTCCACATTTTGCACTCACTTTTTTGGTAAATTGCTAAAAATTTTTTTTCTACCTTCAAATCTATGTCCCTCTGGAAGCAAATTTTCAAAGACCACTAATATGTTTCCAATAACAAAAATTTTCATGTTATGTATTGTCAGGCCCTTAAGGACAGGGTTAGTGTCTTGCAAAGCTGCATATTTTCCTTGTACTCTAAGACAGTGTTTATATGTGGGAGGTACCAAATAAATATTTGATAAATAGCAGATGGATGAATGAATATTATACTGTCAACAAGCTGATGTATAACCTTCAATGATTAAAAATTGAAATAACTTCTTCAACGAACTCTTGGTTTCTCTTCATCTATAAACCATGCACATGGCAAGTGTAATATTTCTCATGTGTCTAAAAATAATACTCTATTTAAGTTAGCTTTCAAGCTACAATTTTTGTTTGAGAATAAAAAGGCAAAGAAACAAGTTATAATGTTACCAATTTGAGAGAAGTCTCTTTCCCTTTAATTTAAAATTCAGTCTCCTGGGGCAAACTACTCTGTTAAATTCAGGGTTCTCTTTTTATTCCCTTGTTCCCTAAGGTAATTTAGATTGCTAAGGGCTCATATCCTGCAAGGAGACTGGGGTCTGGGCACTGGCCTTTGCCCTCATTACATCACACGGAGGGTTAGCTGCCCTCACCTGCAGCCACGACAGCCAGACTGTTCCCCCTCTGCATCCGCACCACTAGACTTGGCAGGGCCTCTGATTGGTAAGTGCGTACCCCTTTGGTCTCTTTGCAACCTCAAGCTCTCTCCTGGCCAAGAGCCCACTGCTGACTTACCTTGTACCTTTGTGCATGCATAGGAACCTCAGATGAATTTCTGCTCTGCTTTTAAGGTCTGGGCCTGTGATGCCATCTGCAGTCTTATTTTCCAACCCCTTAAGGTCTTAGGCCCAAAATATTTGGGGTGGCCCTTCCCTCTGCTGGAGCACTTCTCTCCAAGATATCCATGTAACTCATGTGGTTCTTTGTTACAAAATTGCCTTTCAATAAGACCATCCTGTTCTTCTTTTACATTTTTGCATACTCCTGCACTCTTGATTCATTACTACTTTTTTTCTCACTATTTTTCACATAGTAATCACCCCTTAAGAGAGTTTCACTATTTGTTATGTTAATTATTTATGGTCTCTGCCCACCTCCCTTGCCCAGTATAAACTTTATGATAATACAGAATCTTTTTCCTCTTTCTTTTACTGACATATCCCAAGTGCCTAGAGTAGAGCATTGGATATAGCAACTGCTTGATAAGTATGTTTTGAATAGATACATTTCTGTCCTTTTAAATAAAACTTGTCCTCTATGCAATATAGGATGATTCTGTCAACACAAGTCACAGAGAACAGTGACTGTCCCCATCTTTCATACACGTGCTACACCCTCCACTCTGTCCTACTTCCCTGCTTGCCTGTCATCCCCCTTCTAACATATGCCAACCTCTCTGATCTCAGGCTGTTTTCTCCTCTGTTCAAGATCTGTCTTTGATCTTCCTCTTTCACTGGGTGGCCTCTCTGTACTCATTCCTCCAGTTTATCTGCCTTACCTTTCCTTAAATCACGGTTCTGTAAAGTGTAAAGTGTTAGGGAAGCCATATTTTCCCACCAGTTCTCACAATGGAACTATTACTCTACCTCATATACTCAGGCTCTCCGCTTCAGACAGTAGAGCTGACAACTGACACCACGAGAGGAACACATTGCTTAGGGAGACTGGATAGAATGAGATATGTTCTGTGTATGGAATCTGGGAAGCACTACAGTTTAAGGGATGGGAAGAGCGGAGTAAGTGAGAAGAGACACAAAATATAAAAAAATAGGGCATAAAGAACTCTTAGACACCAATGGAAAGCCTGGTGGTGGGTATTATGGAGGGCACGTATTGCATAGAGCACTGGGTATGGTACATAAAAAATGAATTCTGGTACACTGAAAAGACGTTTAAAAAAATTAAATAATTAAAGGGAAAAAAAGAAACCAATGGAAAAAATATTTCACGAAGATAGTAGCCATATTAGTATCAAAACTGTAATAGAGTTAAGTAAGCTAGATCTTAAAATCCTCCCTTGGTTTGGGAAATTAAGTAGGTCACTGGGTTCTCAGTAGGATCAGGTTCTGTGGAATTGTGGAAGGGTGGAACCTAGACACCAAATGGTAATGAGGTAAGGGACGAAGATACCTTTTCCCCAGTCCCTGACCAGACTTCTGTGAGTGAGCTCATCTGAGATTTGAGAACTACTCAATAAGCCCAACCTAAATCACCCACCTATAGACGCAGAAGCCAAATAAATGGTATTGTGCTAAGTCACTGAATTCTGAGTGGATTCTTGTGTAGCAAAATTGATATATGAGCAAGACTTGATCGTGTATGAAAATAGGTGGTAGGTTGCTCAAGAAAAGAAAGAGCCTGCAAATTTGGAAATGAGATGATAACAAAGCAAGGCATATAAGGGAGTCTGAAAGACTGGGATTCCAAGCAAATGTGGAGGACTAGGTGTAGATGAAATGAGTTTATAGAAGAGAGGCCAGGAGATGGAGGGAGAGAACCCATGGCCTGAAAACTCACACTCACAGCAGAGAGAGGAGTCAGAGGTTGAAGAGATTGACAAAGCTTTGACTGATTCCCTCTTAAGCAATGCTGTTACCAAGAGACTCTATGTCTAGTAACACTTCTTTTATCACCACATTCTTCCTTCTCCATCCATTTCTGAATTAGGGAGCAATGAATACCAAACATAATTTAGATCACTACTTCCTAGGTATTTTTGCAACAATTCTGCAAATTCTTCAAAATAAGTAAGCAGGAGCCTACATCTGTCATTGGAAATTCAGACAATTAGGGTCCCTCTTCTTACAATAATCTAAGATTGAATGATCAAAAATTAAACTACATGTCATAACACCATTATTCAAAGTTGAAATAAAATGCTTCAAAATGAATCTGATTTAATGAAATACCAAAAAAATTATTCTTATTTGGAAAAATGAGGTGTATGAACTGCATTGTATCTCTTCAAAATTCATATATTAAGCCCTAACCCCCAGTACCAGAGAATGTGACTGTATTTGGAGATAGAAACCTTAAAGAGGCAATTAAATTAAAACAGTCATTAGGGTAGGTTCTTGTCCAATATGACTGATGTCCTTAAAAGAATGGAGGATTAAGACACAGGCAGTACAGACAGAGGGACAAACAAGTAAGGACACAATGAGAAGGCAGCCATTTGCAAACCAACAAGAGAGGCCTCAGAAGAAACAAGCCATGCTGACACCTTGATCTTGGACTTTTAGCTTCCAGAATCTCGAGAAAATAGATTTCTATTGTTTAAGTCACTCAGTCTATGTTATTTTGTTACGGTAACCCTAGCAACATAATACATGAGGAGATTTTCTACTAAAAGTAGATCAAGGAAACAAAGGTTATGTTTTATAAACATCCATCAAGAGGAATGTCAGCAATTTTGATTGGTGAGTGAGAGAATGAAGCCATAAACTAGGGGAGACAGACTGGGTTGGTACTGGTAATAACCAATCCTGGTGAAGGGCTAACATCCAATAGTAGGGATCAGTAACCCAGTAAAGTATATCTAATGTGTGACCAAAGAACTCACTTTAGGGATGAGAAGGTCCATTTTAAAATATAGGGAACCTCAGCATATGTACAAGCATAAGTATGGGATAAAGCTAATAGTCAGGTGGATGAGGTCCTATTTATGATGCTAAAGGCATACATAGAGTGGACTATCTCTCTCTGTAGGTTTGGAGAAGAATCTAGTTCCTGAGCTAAAGCGGATTTGAAAAACTGGAGAGGATAACAGAGTTCCAATTAAGCTGACCAGTGTGATGGTAGGTAGACAAATCCCATAAGGAAACCAAAAGGCTCAGCAGCAGTGTTTGGTCACTTGGCCAACAAAGTTGTGCCAACAGGAAGGTCCTTATGGGAAGGCAGTCGTTTGTCAGCTCTGAAAGGGTTGGGCCACTCTGCTGCAGCGTGGCTAACTCTATAGCCCCACCTGCTGGTAGAAGTGGGGATACGGTTAACATTGCTGGCATTTGCCAGGGCTGTGGCAGGAACAAGGTTGAGCCAAGCCTGCCACTGCCAGAAGGCGTCCATGTCCTTCCCTAAAAAGACTGCAATAATGTCTGCTGGAGGGACACAGACAGGGCATAAAAGCAACAAGATGCTCTGGAACGCAAAATTGCACTAGACTCTCCAAACTGTCCTTTTTACATCATGAAAAAGGATTTAAAACGTTACTCCACATTTCTGCATTCTTAATGCCCAGATATCGAAAGTAACAGAACTCAGACTGTATTTCCAAATCAGTATGTCAAACACTACCTTGGGACTAAATATACCATTAAAACATTTTCTGTGTATGAGGACAAAGAAGAGATTGTTCAAATAAGCTCTCTTACTTTTTCTCTAAATAAAGCTCATCTCAACATGGGGACACTTTGAAAAAACATACAAATCCTATCTTCAAAAGTCTTAATGTTTACTGAGATTTTTCAGAAGTAACCTCACCAGTGAATCTCTTTATGTGTGTCCATTATTACTTATAAACCTCATACAAAACTGAGTTCAAAAAGGAAAGTATGTTCTAGATATACTTGCCAGAGTTCTGCTACAAAAATGCTGTCTAATACACAACCCCAGAAATCTCAATGGCAAACAGCAGACATTTATTTCTCCCTTATGGGTCTTTAGCTTGACCAGCATGGGTCTGTTTCAGGCTGTGAGTCAAGTTCAGTTTTAAGTTTGCTCCACAGGTCTCTTGTCCTGGGACAAGTAGCTTCCCAGGGCATGATCTTCTCATCTAGATGGCAGAAGGACAAGGAGCCACACCTAGCCATGCAGACATATTTGGAACCTCAGTTCCTGTAACATCTGCTAACATTTCATCAGCCAAAAAGTCACATCGCCAAACCCAAAGTCAGTGGGGTGGAGATAAACACTCCACCTACTCTATGGGGAGGTAATACAAAGGCTATAAATGTATAGTCCTGTTACAAGATAAGAGTGAAGTTGGCAGAATATAATCCATTCTATCAGAATCGTTTGTCAGTAGGCGTAGCTATGGAATCTTTAAGAGTACTGGAGACTAGTTGTCAATTTCCTGCCTTGTTGCTTCTGTTTCTGGGAACTTTGGCAATACATGACTTCTACAAGCATGGATTTACAACTGCTAGCTGATTCTGTCTTCAGAATGGGGTATATAAATCATCAAAGGGCACATGTCTGAAGTCTTTGTCTTTTAGATGGTTGAGCTACAATATAGAATTATTCCTTTGACTTTTATTAAGAGTTTTTATTGAGTTAATAAATGAAATCACATATGTCAGCTAGACAGTTAAAATATTACCAGTTAGCCAACATAACGTAACAGAAATTCACAAAACTATCTTTAAGGGGTCTTACTATATGGTAGGTCATAGTGAAATTTGCTTTGGTCTGTAAGGAAGAAATCCCAGATGTAGAAGTAGTGGCATAGCAAAGATCTAAGGCTTGGACAGAGGAGACAAACCTTCATGTGTGGATACAGTGCTGTGCCCTTCCTAGTTTATAAGTAGGCTCTGAGTTCCTTCCAAATTAAGGTTCCCCACCAGTGTCAGGAGCAGCGACCACTGAAATTTGCATACTCCTTTGTAAAGAAGTAGGAGAGCATGGTGTCTACTCACTTAAGATCCTCTCTGGTAGATAATCTTTGCCTCACTAGTTGTCTGGTCTAGTTGCTAAGTAATGTGAAAGCACCTTGACCCGTATCTGGATAGTAGTTCTGTCAGTCTTCCCACCCACCTGGACAAGTTTCCTAACCTGAGTCATTTGACACAAGGTTACCTTTCATTGACAGAACAATGAAAATGAAGGTAACAAGATGTATTAGAAAAAATAAGGAAAATAAAAACCGAAAAATCCTAGAAGCTCCTTAAGATTCTAGAAGGTAGGGATTTTACAATGTTTTCATTTGGCTGCCGAGCGGCAGTATTGTAGCAAAACAGTAATACACTTAATAGCAACCGGAGTTTTTTAGTAACCCAAATTCTGATGCTATATAAATGTCAGCTCAATAGTATTGGTCTTATACCTTCTGAGAATGTGTTACCATTTTTATTTTTTTGTAGTTCTTATAATTGTATAATGTAGAGACTTTGGGATTTTCCATAGAGTTTTAGAATAATAAAATCCTGCCTCATTGAAGGCCACTTAATTAACAGATTTCTCCATCATGACACACAACTGGACAAAAATAAGGAATTTAAAATATTTGTCTTTCCTATTCTCCCTGCGAATCCTGAGTTAAAAAGTCTAGGCAAACAGGAGTTGAAGTGTGAACATCATTGTGATTCTTGGGCATTGACTTCCAGGAATACCAAACTCCACTGTAAGAAATTTCTAAAAACTTACTACATTTACAAAGATACCAGAGAAAAGAACCCCCCCCCTTTTTTTTTCCAATTTGTATAAATACAGCAGGAGTTGCCTAGAGCAGAGGTAGGGAACTCTTGGACAGAGGGGCTCCTGACTCCAAGACTTGGGTGAGCCAAACTATGTAGCAGGGGGGGATGCCTCTCCTCCCTTTGGATTGCTTTTCCTTCTCCATTGGCATCACCACCTCCACACGCAACCTCCCATTATCCTACCTGCACTTCTCTTCTCTTCTGCCTCTCCTCTAAGACCAAGAGTCTGACCAGCTGAGATTTGTGCAACCTGAAAGAAAGGAATCTGCACCGCAAAAGTCTTTTCTTCTCAGATCATCTCCTCCATTGATGGTTAAAAGAGCTCAGTGCTTGTCATCACATCCCTGTCCACCCTTTACTTGTTCTCTTTTGTATTTTCTTGTCTGCTCTTGCCTTTGCTTTCTTTCCTTTTCTCTTCCTTGTCTCCTTTCCTTTTCAATTCTCCCCTTCCCTTTCTTTTCCTTAGGTCCACTCTACTTTCCCACATGCTTGCACACTGATGACCTCTCTTCATATCAACAGATGATGCCTGTGAAGGAATCTTAGAGGTGACCTGGTAGGAAGTATTCATTTTACATGTGAGGAAACTAGGGTCCAGAAGGACTGTGACTCTCTTAACATCACCTGGTTTGCACCTGCCCTCAGGGTTAGAAGGCAGAACTGCTGGCACTGAGCTCATCCTTTCCCTCAATGGCTAGCAGAACTGTCAGCACCCAAGTAACAGCTTTCTCCCCTCCTTTCTCCCAACAGCCCTTATTTATTGGCAACCAGCAATGTGATATTGCTCAGCTTTGCACCTGATGCAAGTCTAGATGTTTCTGCCAGCTCCAAATTAGAATCAAACAATATCTTAAGTCACCAAAAATTCACCCCCCAAGAAATGGTCTGCCTTCCCCGACCAAACCCATTTGGCGCAGCATCTGGTCTTAGAGATATTGTCTGTGTACCTGTCTAGGTGGCAGGTGCCTCTGTGCTCTGAAGTGCAGGAAATAGCATCACAGTGTGAAAGTTAGCTAGGCAGAGGCAGGGACCATTCCTGAACCATGCATCCCTTGAGTACAGGGCGTCTTGCTGTGGGAGAAGTCCTCCACTATTAGAAAGCCTCATTGGCAGCTGAACTGCCCAAGGTCTGTCTAGCCTTTAAGCTTTTAAGTCCCCATTGTCATTGCTGCTGCTGCTGCTGTTTGCTTGCTTGTTTGGTTTTTATCTCAGAGATTGAGCAGGCCAGGTTTTCTGAAGTAAAATTAGAGCTGAAAATGTTTCTTAAGCTTCCTTCCATTGCATGGGTTGCACTTTCGTATTTTCTACTTCTAATAATCAAGGGGAAGGACAACAAGAGCTAACGTTTACAGAGGGCTTCTTCTGAGGCACAGTCCTTACTCTATACACAGACTACCTCATTCTGTTCTCACAGGAGTTGCATAAGTTAAATGCCATTATTAGCCATGCCTTATAGATTAAACAGCTGGCCACTGGCGGTGGCCCAGATTGCAACCAGGCAGTAGACCCAGGAACTGGCATCCTTAAGTTATATCCATAAGGAGTAGATAGAGCCACTGTAGTCATTTCTAATTCTACTCACCCCTTGCTATGGGGAACTTATCTTCTGAAGCACTTTGCGTTTGATTCCTTGGGCTGCAGAGAAACAGTGGGTCTCTTTTCTCATATCCCAACACCCACTACCAAACAACACTTGAATCCTAGTAATGTCTTCTAAATTGAAAACAACAACCAAGGACAATCCTTTCTGCCATTAGCATCATTCATCTGATCCTGAATCAGCCTAGCAAGTGTACTCGAAACATGTTTGGCCATTTCTTTCCCTGGCAAAGAACAGAAGATCTACCCCTGTGCTCATCATAGCCTCATCTGCATTTCATCTCCCACAGTTGATCTATCAAACAAGTCATTTGTAACTCATCCTTGTCAAGCAGATTAAATTTAGCTGGTCTCAAACAAATGCATTAAGCGCTTTCAAAATTTCCAAATTTCAACAACTGACAGAGCTTGTATCTTGGCAGTGCCACATGTCCTTATCTAATGCACAGACCAGGAGCCCGTCCATCAATGTTTCATTGTCATGTGCAAAATTTAAAAACTAAACCATAAATTCACTAGCCAGCTTTGGCTTTTTAGGCTGTGTAGCATCTCCTTTTGCAAATCAGGGTTGTGTTCCTTCTAAAAGGAAATCTGTAATTTAGAAATAAGAGCCTTTGAAAACAGTGCCAGGTTTAAAAAAAAAAAAAAAAAAAAAAAACCAACCCTAAGACAAATAGCAGGTGTTGATGGATGACGCTGAATAGCCCTTAATTGCAAATAACATGTGCAGGAGAATAAATCAGTTTAACTCAAGCCATTCTAAGCTCAAAACACATAAATAAAATGGAACACTACATTTTTTTTCTAGAATCTGCATGTACTTGCAAAAGATTTTGCTTTCTCCCAATGACAATTTTTATTCTTATAAGAAAGGAAAAGGCCACAGGAAAAAAATATCTTTGCAGTAGGGAAATTTATCCTTCCAGTAGGGAAATTTATCCCATTCCTACCCATCCTTTGAGACCCAACTCTTTCAGTACACCAATATCTTCCACAGTATCTCCCCCTCTGCTAGCTCACATTTTTTTCAACTAAGCTGAGCAAATCTAGATCTCATTTGTTTAAAAAAAAAATAAAACTACTTTTACATGCTTTCTCTCATATTTATTAGAAAAATAGTCTATTCTTGGGGCCTCCATTTCTATTCCTTCTTTATTCATTCATTTGTTCCTCTTTTTATCTATCAAATCATTAATTCAATAAATATTTAATAAGCATCAATTATACATAAAGTATTATGTTGAGTGCTATTGGAAAAAATATATATAGTTATATGTAATTATGTCTGTGTTTATGTCATTATCAATTTGCCACAAAATTAATTAAAACTAAATCAAAATTTTCAATAATCAATAACATGTAGCTTCTTCTAGAGATCTGCATGTTTTAAGGCTGTTCAAAGCTATGCTCTAACTTCTCATGGGAAATTTCAGGCACCAGGAAAGAATGTGTTTTCAAAGGAACCACTGTTTCTGTCTGTGTTATGGGGTAGTTTCCTCATCTATGAAAATCTGACAAGATGAAGTTCTAAAACAGCTGTCTGCTATTATTCTAAGTACTTTTTATATATTAACTCATATAATCCTCATATCTAATTATAGGTAGTTAGTAGAGTTATCTTCACTTTATCAGATAAAAATATGTAGCCTAAGAAATGTTAAATGGGGAAGGAGCAGGATGGCAGAGGAGTAGGAGACCTAAATATCATCAAGTCCCAGGAATAAAGCTAGATATTTATCAAACCATTGTGAACACCTAAAAACTCAACAGGAGATCAAAGAGAAGAGTGGCAATTCTAGGAACAGAAAAGCTACCACTTTCTGGAAGGTAAGGACTTGCAGAGAAGTGAAACCAAAGAGATGGGAAGATGGGCCATGCGGGGAGAGGCCAGCTCCCAGCAAGTGGTAGAGCAGCAGAGCACTATATATACATATATTGCTCTGTTAAATCAATATGCACATTAGTAATATGTCAGAACTAGAGTTAAGAATAATAATTACCAAGGTGCGAGCTGGGCTTTAAAAAAGCATGGATAATACTGGAGAATCCCTTTCTAGAGAAATAAAATCCCTTTCTGGAGAAATAAAAGAACTAAAGAACTAAAATCTAACCAAGTTGAAATCAAAAGAGCTATTAATGAGGGCAATCAAAAATAGAAGCTCTTGCTGATAGGATAAATGAGGGAGAAGAAAGAATTAGTGATATAGAAGACCAAATTAAATAAATAAGCTGAGAAAAAGAGTGATAAACAACTACTGGACCATGAGGGGAGAGTTTGAGAGATTAGTGTTACCATAAAACCAAATGATAATAGAAGAATTGATAAGGTAATAGATAGATAAGATAATAGAAGAATATACCAGAAGAGAAGAAAGAGTGAGGGGGCAGAAGATATACTGGAGCAAATTATAGCAGATAACTTCCCTAATTTGGCAAAGGGAACAAGCATCAAAATCCAGGAGGCACAGAGAACCCCCTCAAAATCAACAAATATAGGTCCACACCCCGTCATCTAATAGTAAAACTTGCAAGTCTCAGTGACACAGAGAAAATCCTGAAAGCAGCTAGGGACAAGAGGTCTGTAACACACGGGGTGCCTGGGTGGCTCAGTGGCTTAAGCCGATGCCTGCAGCTCAGGTCATGATCTCAGGGTCCTGGGATCGAGCCCCGCATCGGGCTCTCTGCTCAGCAGGGAGTCTGCTTCCCTTCCTCTCTCTCTGCTTGCCTCTCTGCCTACTTGCGATCTCCGTCTGTCGGTTAAATAAATAAAATCTTTATAAATAAATAAATAAATAAATAAATAAGAGGTCTGTAACACACAATGGTAGAAATATTAAATTGGCAGCAGATCTCTCCACAGAGACCTGGCAGACCAGAAGGGACTGGCATGATATATTCAGAGCACTAAATGAGAAAAATATGCAGCCAAGAATACTATATCTAGCTAGGCTGTCATTGAAAATAGAAGGAAAGATAAAAAGCTTCCAGGACAAACAAAAACTGAAAGATTAAGCAAACACCAAACCAGCCCTATTGGAAATATTGAAAGGAGTCCTCTAAGCAGAGAGAGCCTAAAAGTAACAGACCAGAAAGGAACAGAGACAATATACAGTAACAGTCACCTTACAGGCAATACAATGGCACTAAATTCGTATCTTTCAACTGTTACCCTGAATGTAAATGAGCTAAATGCCCAAATCAAAAGACATAGGGTATCAGAATGGATTTTTAAAAAGACCCATTGATATGCTGTCTATAAGAAACTCATTTTAGACCCAAAGACACCTCCAGATTTAAAGTCATGGGATGGAAAACAATTTACCATGCTAATGGACATTAAAAAGAGCTGGAGTGGCAATCCTTATATCAGATCAATTAGATTTTAAGCCAAAGACTATAATAAGAGATGAGAAAGACATTATATCATACTTAAAGTGTCTGTCAAAAAAGAAGATCAAACAATTTTAAATATCTATGTCCCTAATATGGAAGCAGCATATTATATAAACCAATTAATAAGAAAATCAAAGAAACACTTCAACAATAATACAATAATAGTAGGGGACTTTAATACCCCAACAGAAAATCAACAGAAATCAACAGATCATCTAAGCAAAAGATTAACAAGGAAATAAAGGCTTTAAATGACACACTGGACTAGAGGGACATCACAGATATATTTAGAACATTCCATCCCAAAGCAACAGAATACACATTCTTCTCTAGTGTACATGGAACATTCTCCAGAATAGATCACATTCTAGGTCACAAATCAGGTTTCAGCAGGTACCAAAAGACAGGGATCATTCCCTGCATATTTTCAGACCACAGTGCTTTAATACTAGAACTCAACCACTAAAGGAAAGGTGGAAAGAGCTCAAATACATGGAGGCTAAACAGCATTCTACTAAAGAATGAAATGGTCAAGCAGGAAATTAAAGAAGAATTGAAAAAAATCATGGAAACAAATGAAAATGAAAACATAACTGTTCAAAATCTTTGATACAAGGCAAAGGCTGCCCTGAGAGGAAAGTATATAGCAAAAAGACTTGCTCAACAAACAAAAAAGGTCTCAAGTACACAATTTAACCCTACACCTAAAGGAGCTGGAGAAAGAACAGCAAAGAAAGCCTAAACCCAGCCGGGGAAGAGAAATAATAAGGATCAGAGCAGAAATCAATGAAATAGAAGCCAAAAGAAGAGTAGAACAAATCAACAAAACTAGGAGCTGGTTTGTTGAAAGAATTAATAAGATTAATAAACCCCTGGTCAGACTTATCAAAAAGAAAAGAGAAAGGACCCAAATTAAAAAAACCATGAATGAAAGAGGAGAAATTACAACCAACACCAAAGAAATACAAACAATTATAGGACCATATATGAGCAACAATACACCAGGAAATTGGACAATCTGGAAGAAATGGATGAATTCCTAGAGACATTTAATCTACCAAAACTGAGCCAGGAAGAAATAGAAAACCTGAACAGACCCATAACCAGTAAGGAGATTGAAGCAGTCATCAAAAACCTCCAAAAAACAAGAGCCCAGGGCCAGACAGCTTCCCAGGGAATTTCCACCAAACATTGAAAGAAGAATTAATACCTATTCTTCTGAAACTGTTCCAAAAAACAGAAATAGAAGGAAAACTTCCAAACTCATTTTATGAGGCCAGCATTACCTTGATCCCAAAACCAGGCAAAGACCCCATCAAAAAGGAGGATTACAGTCCAACATCCTTGGTGAACATGGATGGAAAAATTCTCACCCAAATATTAGCCAATAGGATCCAACAGTATATTAAAAGGATTATTCACCATGACCCACTGAGATTTATTTCTGGACTGCAAGGTTGGTTCAACATACTCAAATCAATCAATGTGATACAATACATTAATAAAAGAAAGAACAAGAACCATATGCTACTCTCAATAGATGCAGGAAAAGCATTTAACAAAGTACAGCAACTTTCTTGATCAAAACTCTTCACAGTGTAGAGATAAAGGAACATATCTCAATATCATCAAAGCCATCTATAAAAAACCCACAGTGAATATCATTTCAATGGGGAAAAACTGAGAACGTTTCCCCTAAGGTCAGGAACATAGCAGGGCTCTCCACTATTACCACTGCTAGTCAACATAGTACTAGAAGTCCTAGCCTCAGCAATCAGACAACAAAAAGAAATAAAAGGCACCCAAATCAGCAAAAAAAAAAGTCAAAATCTCACTCTTTGCAGATGATATGATACTTTATATGAAAAAACCAAAAGACTCCACTCCAATACTGCTAGAAACCAATAGGAATTCAGTAAAGTGTCAGGATATAAAATTAATGCATTTCTATACACCAACAGCAAGACAGAAGAAAGAGAAATTAAGGAGTCAATCCCATTTACAATTGCACACAAAACCATAAGATACCTAGGAATAAACCTAACCAAAGAGGCACAGAATCTGTACTCAGAAAACTATAAAGTACTCATGAAAGAAACTGAGGAAGACACAAAGAAATGGAAAAATGTTCCATGCTCATGGATTGGAAAAACAAATATTGTGAAAATGTCTATGCTACCTAAAGGAAAGTATACATTTAATGCAATCCCTATCAAAATACTATCAATTTTTTCAAGTAAATGGAACAAATAATGCTAAAATTTATATGGAACCAGAAAAGACCCCGAATAGCCAGAGAAATATTGAAAAAGAAAACCAAAGTTGGCGGCATCACAATTCCAGACTTCAAGCTCTATTACAAAGCTGTAATCATCAAGACAGTATGGTACCGACACAAAAGCAGGTTCATAGATCGATGGAAACAGAATAGGGAGCCCAGAAAAGGACCTTCAACAGTATGGTCAAGTAATCTTCGACAAAGCAGGAAAGAATGTCCAATGGAAAAAAAAGACAGTCTCTTCAACAAATGATGTTGGGAAAATTGGAGAGCCACATGCAGAAGAATGAAACTGGACCATTTCCTTACACCACACACAAAAAATAGACTCAAAATGGGTGTAAGACCTCAATGTGAGAGAGGAATCCATCAAAATCCTGGAGGAGAACACAGGCAGCAACCTCTTTGACCTTAGCTGCAGCAACTTCTTCCTAGAAACATCACCAAAGACAAGGGAATCAAAGGCAAAAATGAACTCCTGGGACTTCATCAAGATTAAAAGCTTTTGCACAGCAAAGGAAACAGTCAACAAAACCAAAAGACAACTGACAGAATGGGAGAAGATATTTGCAAAAGACATATCAGATAAAGGGCTGGTATGCAAATCTATAAAGAACTTATCAAACTCAACACCCAAAGAACAAATAATCCAATCAAGAAATGGGCAGAGGACATGAACAGACGATTCTGCAAAGAAGACATTCAGATGGCCAACAGACACATGAAAAAATGTTCCACATCACTCAGCATCAGGGAAATACAAATCACAACCTCAATGAGATACCACCTCACACCAGTCAGAATGGCTAAAATTAATAAATCAGGAAATGACAGATGTTGGAGAAGTTGCGGAGAAAGGGGAACACTCTTATACTGTTGGTGAGAATGCAAACTGGTACAGCCACTCTAGAAAACAGTATGGAGTTTCCTCAAAAAGTTGAAAATCGGGGGACCTGGGTGGCTCAGTGGGTTAAGCCTCTGCCTTCAGCTCAGGTCATGATCTCAGGGTCCTGGGATCGAGCCCCGCATTGGGCTCTCTGCTCAGCAGGGAGCCTGCTTACCCCTCTCTCTCTCTGCCTGCCTTTCTGCCTATTTGTGATCTCTGTCAAATAAATAAATAAAATCTTTAAAAAAAAAAAGTTGAAAATAGAGCTATCCTACAACCCAGCAATTGCACTACTGGGTATTTACCCTAAAGATACAAATGTAGGGAATCAAAGGGGGCACATGCACCTGAATGTTTATAGCAGCAATGTCCACAATAGCCAAACTATGGGAAGAACCTAGATGTCCATCAACAAATGAATGGATAAAGAAGATGTGGTATACATATACAATGGAATTCTACGCAGCCATCATAAAAACCAAAGTCTGGCCATTTGCCACAACGTGGATGGAACTAGAGGGTACTATGCTAAGCAAAATAAGTCAATCAGAGAAAGACACTTATCATATGATCTCTCTGATATGAGGAATTTGAGAGGCAGGGTTGGGGGGTGGGAGGAAAAAATGAAACAAGATGGGATCAGGAGGGAGACAAGCTGTAAGAGACTCTTAATCTCAGGAAACAAACTGAGGGTTGCTGGAGTGAAGGGGGGATGGAGGGAATGGGGTATCTGGGTGATAGACATTGGGGAGGGAACATGCTATGGTGAGTGCTGTGAATTGTGTAAGCCTGATGAAACACAGACCTGTACCCCTTGGGCAAGGGTATAATATATTATAACAATAATATATTATATGTTAATTTTTTAAAAAAAAGCAAACACTAAAAACTTAAAAAAGAAAAAATGTTGAAAAGTTTTCTCAATGTTGAACAACTGGCAAATGGTAGAGGAAGCCAGTCTCTGGAACCCACACTCTGTCTCACTAAGCTTTTCAGAGGTGTTGGTTGACCAGTTGCCCCATTACTGAAGATAATGAAGTATGAGGTAGAACATTTAGTTAACAAATAATTGTTAAGTGTCTACTATGTGCCACTTACTATAGGTGGAATGATGAGCAAAAGAGATATTATGCCTGCCCACATGAAACTCACAATATCAGCCAGTGTGCACAGAAGAAAAGCATGTCGAAGATGTGGATTCTCAGGCTTATCCCATGAGTCCAGTTTGGTTGGTGTGTAGCAGGGCTCAGGATTGTGCATTTCGAATAAACACACCAAGTAGCTGACATGAATGGTCTGATGCAAACATTTTGCAGAACACTTGGTCAACCACTGGTTTTGTAACGTGTGCTGCTAGGTCGAAATGGGACCACATAAGTTCAAGAAAACTCAATGCCACTTATTGGGAATTCAAAATATAGGCCCCAATATAGACAATTGTCTCATTGAGGGCAGAGGGAATATCAGAGCAGCGCTTAAGAAAGAGAGGTTATCTGCTGGGCACTAACTCCTAAGAAGAGACCATTTAGGCATTGAGAATGCTCAAAGCCCTTTCCAGAGGGAAGGCCTATTGCTCTTCACATAAAAGGTTTCCCCTAGTTAATTCCTCTCAACACCACGCAGGTCAGGGATGCACTGTGGAGCAGACTGACTGAGAATCAAGGAAATCTGAGTATAATGAGGGACAAGAAACCCAAAATTCTAGCCTCGGGAGTAGCTCCCAACTTCGTTCTTCATATTATTGAGCCTCTGCCTGTTCAATCTTTGCATGGATACTTGAAGTGCATGTATCATTAACCAAACAATGGAATCTTAATACAGATTTATATTCAAAACTATTGCATAGTTACAAATACAATCCTTATACAGCCTAACATATACACTGTCCAACAGAAATATTAAAAATTAATGCTCTGCACTACTAATTACACATTCAAGAACCCCAGCATCCCCAGAAGAATCACAAGACATGAGTTCTAGACCTAACTAGCCATACAGGTTGTGAAATTCACTTAATTGCTAGGGCTCTAGAATTCTTCTGTAATGAAAGGCTGATCAAGACGATCTATAATAGTACTTGCCAATTTCTGTTCACAACCATATACGAAATATTAAATTAGTGATTCAAGAATAGAATAGAGGATAAGTGGTTCACCGTGGTAAGTGTATAAATTAGTGTGTGTGTGTGTGTGTGTGTGTACATAAAACTCTCGTTTCAGACATTCCTAGGTAGACACTGGGTCATGACATAAAATGTATCTCTTACTGCAGGTTTTAGTCAACAGTAGGAAAGCTGCTGATTTAGCAGATCCCTTCTATTTCTAAAGCTCTCTAATTCTGAGACTTCACCTCACCTCTTAATGACCTTGCCAATCACCACAGGATGCTAACTAATCCAAATTTGTCCCTGCTTTGCCACAGCTCCAAACACCAGATGTGTTCACTATCACCATATTCTGAAGACTATTTATGTTTCCAGAAGGTTACTGCCCTACCTCCTGTGTCCTCCTCTTCTCTTGCGAGCTGATTCTGGTATCTCCCACTGACCAAGAGAGCCAAAATAACCAGACTACATAGTTTACAGACATAGTCTCTGAAATGATGCATATAAAATATCTAAGATATTTTAAAGGGGGTTAAAAAAATCATCACACCACCCACTCTAAAGAATGAGAAAAATATAAAAGTCCACCTACAATATACCTCAGAAAATTGACAGTTATGTAATTAAACCATGATGTTTGCAGGAGCCAGAAGAGAGAGTACTATATAACCAGTATGAACTAAAAACTTAGAGAAGCTATAAGCAGAGGTTTAGCATGTTCTTACTCCTCGAATCCCTCACACCCATTCCGAGATTCTGTTTTACCTAATTTAACCCCTAAGGGTAATAAAGTTAGGCAGAATAATTTATAATTTAGGATTTATCCTTATCCTTTTAGTGGCCATGATATTTTGATACCCTCCCCCCACTCCCACCACTTCCCCTTCATTTCTTCTCTGTCTTCACATAAGAGCTTATCAGAATCATCTGAGGGAACTTTTCAATGACACCTGTCCACCCCGACATTCTAGGAATCAGAGTGTAAATGCTCACTTTTTCACATACAAAGACCATCTCAGGTGAGTTGGGTCAACTGGAATTTTTTAGTCATGTGACACTTTGGCATCATACTCTTCCCCCAGCCCAGATCTCAGTGTGTCAGCTGATGTATGCAGGTGCTAGCGATCTCCCAAACTATGTTTGCCTATAAACGTGTCTAGCAAACTGGGGACATAGGCAAAGAGGGACTAGCAGAAGTCAAATTTCAAGTAAGGTCAGTAGGGACTTATATAAGAATTAATCTCTAGGCATCTGGGCGGCTCAGTCGGTTCAGAGTCTGACTTTTGATTTCAGCTCAGGTCTTGATCTCAGGGTTGTGCATTCAAGCTTTGTGTTTTGTTGTTGTTGATGATTTTTAATCTTAAGGGGGAAATATAGAAAGGTTGAGAAGAATTTGCACAGAGTTTGAGGGTCAGTGAAGAGACATGGTTCCAGATAACAGAGCTAATCCTGAAACCTCTCCTCATCTAGATTCTGGGTGGATTTGTATACACCCCAAAAAGGAAAGGGTCAATCCTATTAACTAAGAAAACATTTCACTAAACTCCTGACATTTTAAGGTCAAGCTACCTTGCTAAGGAATCCCCATAATCAATCACGGTTTAGAGGGAGGATGCCATTCACACAACCAGTCTCTGCAGTGGCAGAACTGGGAAAGAGGAGAGCACTGGAACCTGGCCATGAAGCCGGCTGCCCACACTGGTGGAGCATCCTGTTCAGTAGACGGGAGGGTTACAGCGCTGCCTACCAACCACAGCGCTGGAGATTTGATTCTAGCTAGGATAGCACTGGGGATTACAGATCCCTGCACCTGGCAATAGAAGCGAGGGTAGTGGTGTTCTTGAATCCTGAATCAATGGCATGGGCTGTGTGTCTCTGCATAGAGAGACCAGCCACAGAACAAGCAGGACTAATTTGGGGGGTACAAGAGAAATGTCTGTGAAGAATCTTAGATATACCTGGCAAGAATTTTGCAGGCCTGCAGTGCCTGGTATCCAACATAAGATTTTACACAGTAATACTGAGATTCAATTGCCATCAGGACATTATCACACACTGGCAAAGGCTATAGGCATTTGAATTACTCACAAAGGCAAGTAACTTCATTTTAAACAATCGCAATTGAATTAACAGAAGCCATTTCTGAACCAAGAGCATTAAACATTCACAGTTATCTCTGCAGGCAGAGTAACTGCAAAGAAACTTCACCTTTGGGTTGCCTGGGTGGCTCAGTGGGTTAAGCCTTGGCTTTCAGCTCAGGTCATGATCTCGGGGTCCTGGGATCGAACCCTGCTTTGGGCTCTCTGCTCGGTGGGAAGCCTGCTTCTCTCTCTCTCTCTGCCTACTTCTCTCCCTATTTGTGATTTCTCTCTCTGTGTCAAATAAATAAATAAAATTTTTTTTAGATTTATTTATTTATTTATTTGCCAGAGAGAGAGAGAGAGAGAGAGAGAGAACAGACAGGCAGAGTGGCAGCAGAGGCAGAGGGAGAAACAGGCTCCCCGCCAAGCAAGGAGCCCGATGTGGAACTCGATCCCAGGACGCTGGGATCATGACCTGAGCTGAAGGCAGCCGCTTAACCAACTGAGCCACCCAGGCGTCCCAAATAAAATATTTTTTTTAAAAAAGGAAAGGAAAAAAAAAGAAACTTTACTCCCCAAAACAATTATTAAAAACAGTAACAAAGGGGTGGCTTATCTGTAAGGTGATATTTACCCATCATTTACAAGACACACCATATCATGCAGTGTGTTAGGAGAAGAGCAGAAACTCAATAGGTTTTGGATACTCACTATTATCTCCTGGTCTGAGTCAAATTCCTCCAAGAGTAAAAAGCACAGAAGCTTGTAGTGAATTCACTGAGAATTGGAATTTTCTCTATGCTTGAATTGGAAATAATCAATTACCTCGATAAGTTTTTCTGGGAGCTTTAAAAAAAAATAATCAAAATTAGCATTGATTAATCTTGAAACACATTTACCTTGTGAATCTCAATATGAATTTAATTTCCCAGTTTTTGTAAAACATAAACTCCAGATTTAGTCCTTCTAATGAGAATGTATTGAATCTGGCGCCGCCTCAGGCATTCAGAAATTGCGCTAAGCATTTCTGTAGATAAAAACAACGCTGAAAGGCACCATGTAGTTCTCTGAGAATCTGAAGTCTGAGAAGGTAAATTATACACAGTGAAACAAATCAAGATTATAATTTCCAGAACACTCCTTTGCTCTTTCAGTGAACGATATGTGAGATGCGAAAAACACCTCCTTTTCACACAGTATCATGACTGAGAATTCTCAAAAGACTTATTTGATATACCCAGAACATAAAAAAGATGAATAGATGATTGATATAAACAGTGTCTGTGACGGAGGGAGAGTCTTTTTTGGATAAATACTTCAACATTTGTTGATTTCTGCAGTTCAAATTCAGTAATATGGCCATGGTCTTGTTGAAGACCACACATCATACAAAATAAAAGGAGTAAAATTTATTCATAGAAAAAACAGTCATAGGAAGAAGTGATAAATTGGGTAATCTTTATTATTTTTTTTTAGATTTTGTTTATTTATTTGACAGACAGAGATCACAAGTAGGCAGAGAGGCAGGCAGAGAGAGAGAGGAGGAAGCAGGCTCCCCATGGAGCAGAGAGCCTGATGCGGGGCTCGATCCCAGGACCCTGGGATCATGACCTGAACCGAAGGCAGAGGCTTTAACCCACTGAGCCACCCAGGCGCCCCATTGGGTAATCTTTATTAAAATACTCAATAAGGCTGCTGTCTTGTAAGTAACCAAGAATGGGTAAATAACATCAGCTTTATATATACAACTATAGTCAGGGAATTATAAAACACAATCAGTTGTCAAATTAAAAAAATAAAATAACCTTTTCCCAAATAATTGGTTTGCTCCCCAGGAAATCTCAAACTAATGGAGCCTCTGGATTAGAAGAAAAAAAATTAAGTTCTCTACTTTAAACATCTGTCTAAAAATCAAAAATCCCTTTATACGGTTTCAGCAAATGTTTGTTCCTTCAGCCTCTGGTTAGATCCCAGGATGGAGAATTAAGTGGTTCCAAGGACACAGGCTGACACATAGTTGCCTCCCTCCTACTTTATTACTGTCGGTGCCCATTTATATGACCACGGGCAATAAAAATATCACTTGCATGTACCTTATCACCTCAATTCACTGTTTTATCTCACTTAAATGAAGAAATATTGTATATTTCATCTCATTTATGGTAGTGTTTGTTATGAGATAGCCTGTGGTTGTGCCTCTTCATCCAACATCACTAGAAGAGACTCTTATACACATAAACAGGGAAGCATTTTTTCCCCATGTTACCCTTAATATTTGGCTTTTGAAAGACTTCCAGGCACAACAGATTTTGTCTAAAATGCAGACTAAGTATTGCTATGACATTAAAAAAATAAATAAAATAATGCAATACTTTTAAGTCCAGTGTAACTAATATACATTGTTATATTAGTCCCAGGTGTTTAATACAGTGATGCAACAATTCTGTACATTCTTCAGTGCTCATCACAGTAAGTGTATTCTTGATAGATAGATAGATAGATGACAGATAGATAGATGATACACATGCAATCCATTAGCACCCATCAGAATGGTCGTTCGATTAATATTTGGTAAAGAACAAATGATTTGTGCCAACAGTTTACTTGGGACAAGACATGAATCTCCAATCTTCTTCCACTTGATTTTATTTTTATTCTATTCCAATTTTATACTTTTCAATTGAGTTATAATTTATATGGGGCTCTTAAGGGTTCCCATTCAATGGCTTGATAAATGCATTGATCTGTCTAACCAGAACTGTGCAGGTCACACAAGGACCCGTGCCTTAGGAGGGCTCTGTGCTTGGTTGAATGCTCTACTATTGCCAAAAGTGTTAATAACTTTGGAATAAGGAGCCTCACATTTTCATTTTGCACTGGACCCTGCAAATTATGTAGAAAATCCTGTATGTAACTGACATCTCTATCTAGAGAACCCCAGGAGTTTCCCTCATGTCCTTTCACCATAGATTACATAGATTACTCACCTATTCTAGAATAAACAGTGTGTTCTCTTTTTTCAGGGGCCTCACCTACAGAGAATCCAGCAGCAGACTAGGTCTTGAAATACTGTTTCTAAATAACAGGTCTCTTTGGTATATTTTTTCATTATTTCTGGTCTACCTGGAATATAATGGGAGTTTAATGACTGCATGGCTAAGTAAATGAATAAATGATATTTAATGTCTTCCCAGACTCTAAAAACCTGCATCTTCAAGGTCAATGCTTCAACCAAGCATTTCTTCTTCTCTGGAACTTTGTTGGTTCTAAAATATTCCTCTTTTAAGGATAGAAAATCTAGGGAACAAATCAGAAAAATAGATAAAACTTGTCCCTACATGTGTTAAATCACTCCAGATGAGTAAATGTGTAATACATTTGAAAGTTTCAGAACGATTATAATTTCTAAAGAACAATTACCATTACACTTTATTTTAATGGGGCTAGTAATATCACATATATCAAGTCAAACTAGCCACATTCACTGTTTTTGCGATGCACCTCATTTGCCTATTATTTCTGGGATAGAGGTTGACAAGTAATATTAACTATAACAGTAATAATAAATAATTCTAGCATCTAAACATTTATCAAGCACTTCTTATTACCAAGCAATGTGCCAAGGGCTTACACATGTTAACAGTGTGACCTTGGGCAAGTGACTCAAATTCTCTGTTTGAAAACTAGAATAATAAATACAGCTTCTCCTAGGTCTATTGTAAGGATTATTGGGAAAATACACAATAAGTGCCTGGCACAGAATGAGACCTCTGAGAACATTAGCTCCTATTAGCATCAGGTTATAATGTAACCAAAACAACAATGCCTCCAGGCACTGATGAACCTTCCAGATGGGTACTGCCATTTAAGTGAGGGGATCAGGAATCTAACCCGTCCCTCTAACTCTACATTCTTGTGTTTACTCCAAAAGACTATTTCCCTGGAATGACAAAATAGGTACCTGACAGTTCAAACAAATTCTCCAAATAGACCAATGAATTGTTCTTTATCAAAATATTTGCCTACAGCTTCCCAAATGCACACTGTATTTTTATCATGGAGTGCCAGGATTGACTCGGAAAGTCTGGTCAAACAACTTTGTACCTACTTTTCAGCAATCAGTGAACCAAAGATAGCAACATTTTCTGATCTTCTTGTTGGGAAGGACTCCCATTAAACACAGCTGGAGACTAATTTAGCTGCTTTCAGGAACCCAGTTAGTCAACCACTTTATTTGAATCAGAATCTACAAGGAGCTGTCTCTTCTGAGGGGTTTTACATAGCAAAGATATCCAGCCAAATGTCTCTAGAGAGAGCAACAGTGTATCTCTTTAAATATAGTGCGAATTTCACAGATTATTTGCCTTTAATTTAAGAAGCTTGAATTTGATAGTACGGACATTTGTGCTGAGTGTCTTCTCTTTGTCCGTCACAGCTATTCCCACCGTTTTCCACCCTGGGACTCTGACTTGGATGGATTATGCCAGAAACCACTTTGTTCTAAAGGTTCTAGCATGGCAGCTGCTGGCATACAGAGGAGGCAAAAGATGGGAGGAGGAGGAGAAGGTCAAGCATCTATGCACTTCTCTCCTTTCAACTGGGTCACCTCAGGTTGGCTGTATCTTTCTCCTGGAAGTTGCCTCTCACCATGCAAGCACGCTCTCTCTCACTCTCTCTCTCTGAAGTTTCCTTAGCCTGGGAGTAGTAATGGCTCTCTCGTGTCACTACCCATGTTCCTCATTCTCCCTTATTCTTTTACTTAAGTCAAGCCCACACCTTTGCAAATAACCCCTTTATTAAACTTTCCTTACTATCCAACCATGCTTGATAACAGGTGACTGCATGACACGTCTGTGGCTGGTCTGTAGCAACTACGGCAGCGTTTCCCAAAGAATGTTCTAGGGACAGAAATAATAAGTTCCCAATGCTAAAGTAGCCTGATGGCTGGGTTAAGCAAAAATAAAAGGGGTTCTTTAGAATCTCACATATTTTTGGTATGTAAATGTCCACTGAGAATCTCCAAGAGGAGGAAATTATGAGCAGCATTTCCTACATCTAATTTTTCCCCAGAGAAGCTTCTAAGACTACAAAAACAAGAATCAAAACTTGAAGAATCAAAGCAGGACTAAAGTGATAGTGATAAAGGAGTGATTAAGGAATGATAAAGGAAGTGGTGAGGCAGAAGGCTTTGCTGGGAGTCAAAGAAGTCCCGTGACCAAGGATAGTTTCTTGTCTGGTGCTGGTCCAACTACCCCCAAATAGGGCATGAGAAAGTGTCAGCAGAGGCTGAGATCTGCTTGCCAGCACACCAAATGATCTCCGGCTTCTGGATTCAGCTAGTTGGTATTTCTTCCTCCTCCTCCCTAGTGAGGATTGCTGTTACTGGCTGTCACTTCTCATCACAGTCTCTCACGACAATTCATTGCTTTCTTCCCTCTTCTGGCCACATTGTATTTGCAATGAGACTAGCCAGTTGTCTTTCTGAGACAAACTGGTATTGGATATTCCAAAATAATTCTTTCATTAGTCTTTTTCACTATTTACCCTGTTATTTTTCCAGGGCCCCTGGGCTTTGGTGTCAATGAGAATGGAGTTTTACTGTAATTACTAGCCAACTAAATCATGCTTTTTCCTGTAGCCACGAAATGTTCCCAAATATATTATAGACTATTTTTATTGTTTTGGATTATTAGCCCTTCTGCTTATTTTTACGTCCATTGATGGTTTGGAAAGTGAATAGTCCCAGATGTCTGAAAGTCAGATAACCACCCACTGGACATGCTATTTTTTTTCTCAATCTGTTTGACTCATGGAGCTCATTTTGCTAATATATGGCTCTTTTTTAAAATATGTTTGCCTTCTAATTCATTTTGAATAGCACTCACTACTCTCTGCATTCAGTGGTATATTTCACAATTCTTAAATAAATACATCATTTACAAAGGTCATACAACTTTATAGCCTGAAATCTAGACAGAACAAATGACTCCCCTTGACTTCTTGCCCCCATGGCCCTTACTTCCCATAGTGAGGGAGTTTTAACCTCAAAAACCTGGATTGAATCTAGGCTTATGATATAAGACTAGTCCTAGACTAAAACACCAGTGGTAGAGCAACAAGGCCAGTTTGCCCTTCACCTCACACTAATCCTAAACACCACTTGACACTTTACTCTTGCCTTATTCCCCCTGAGAGGCAGGCAGCCTCCCCCTGTGATTGTGATGACTAAGCCTCTGCCCTGCAGACAAGCATAGGGTCGAGACTGACCTTAGCAATAAGTCTTATAAGGACTAGTGACAACCATGAGGGCTTTAGAGTCCAACAGCTTGGGATTAAGTCTCTCTTCCCCCAAATACTAAATTTCTGTGCCCAGTTTCCTCATTTGTTTCATGGAACAAGTAATATTTTCTACTTCATTGGCCTGTAGTGAGGCTTAAACCGACAAACTATAATGGCTCAATATTATTTATCTTGGGTCCTTTGAGACCAGAGTTCTACCTTTTTTCTCTAGTTGTACCAGTCAGAGTCTCAGTAAGAAACAAAATGTGGAAAGAACCAAGATGCCCTTCAACGGACAAATGGATAAGGAAGATGTGGTCCATATACACTATGGAGTATTATGCCTCCATCAGAAAGGATGAATACCCAACTTTTGTAGCAACATGGACTGGACTGGAAGAGATTATGCTGAGTGAAATAAGTCAAGCAGAGAGAGTCAATTATCATATGGTTTCACTTATTTGTGGAGCATAACAAATAGCATGGAGGACATGGGGAGTTAGAGAGGAGAAGGGAGTTGGGGTAAATTGGAAGGGGAGGTGAATCATGAGAGACTATGGACTCTGAAAAACAATCTGAGAGGTTTGAATTGGCGGGGGGTGGGAGGTTGGGGTACCAGGTGGTGGGTATTATAGAGGGCATGGATTGCATGGAGCACTGGGTGTGGTGAAAAAATAATGAATACTGTTATGTCGAAAATAAATAAAAAATAAATTAAAAAAAAAAAAACAGAATGTGGCTCAAAATATTCAAGAAACTTGAATAAAGTTCAGCTAATGGAGGGCGGGCCCAATCCAGGGAATGGCACAGGGATTTTGAAGAACCTGAAGAGTAATAAGAGTTGGCAGCCATTACCACCCAGTCTTGAAACATTAGAATCCATCAGAACCAGAGCTGTAGAGACCTGGAGTTGCACTTAAGGAAGAAATGAGTCACTGCCAGAAACATGGCCCAAGAAGGGCATGGGAAAGAATCTCCTATCTGGCTCTCTTCCCCACCTTCTATCACTACTGGGGCCTCCCAAGGGAAGCCGGCTGACAAGGGACTTTGGGTAGTGAAGTCCACAGTCACAGGCCTCTTGTGGTCAACAGTGAGGGCAAAGATGGAAACAGATATAAGGGCAAGCCCAAGAAGAAAACAACTTAAGGAAGCTAGTCCTCAAGGTGTTTTTCTTCTAATCTAGCTCACTAACATTAAAACTACCACATTTGCCAATGGTCCGCTATTTCGTCCAGTTCTGTGTCTGTTCTAGAACTGGGCCCGGAGGTCTCCAGATCTGTCTATCCTAGTTAGGCTTTCCTCTAGTCAGGCTCTTGTTCCTCAAGCTTTAGTACTGTTGGAAACCATCTTCCAATAGGGTTTTTTTTTTGCAAGACTGTTATTGCCAACAGTCTTAGTGACTGATCTCTGCACAAACGATCAGTCAGCTATAAAACAGATCCAAAGGATATCATGCTTAGCGAAATAAGTCAATCGGAGAAAGACAACTATCATATGATTTCCCTGATATGAGGAAGTGAAGATGCAACATGGGGAGTTAAGGGGGTGGGAGAAGAATGAATGAAACAAGATGGGATTGGGAGGGAGACAAACCATAAGTGACTCCTAATCTCACAAAACAAACTGAGGGTTGCTGGGGGGAGGGGGGTTAGAGAAGGGGGGTGGGGTTATGGACATTGGGGAGGGTATGTGCTATGGTGAGTGCTGTGAAGTGTGTAAACCTGGCAATTCACAGACCTGTACCCCTGGAGATAAAAATATATTATATGTTTATAAAAAATTTAAAAAATTTAAAAAAAAAAAACAGATCCAAAGTATTTACTGAACCAACAAACTGACCATTGCCCTCTCTGTTGATTCTGGTCATAAACGCAGGATGATAGTGTGGTCAGGTTATTAGAAAGGAAAATAAAAATAGATCCTAAGAAATGGAAAGTTAAAAACAAAAACAAACAAACAAAAAACCTATTGAGAGAATTCTCCCTGACTCACTTGCATTTCTGCAAGTCTTAAAAGTCCTTTCCTGTAGACTGTATTTTCAAAGGATGAAAATAAGCAGACTGGGGATATAGAGATAGGGCTCTCCTCCAAGGCAAGAGGGTAGCCCTGGCTTACTGCCTATTCCCTAAGGTCAACGTTCCTTTCTTGTCATTCAATCCACTGGGGACATGGGGTATCACTGGCCTCTTCCATCCCCCTGTGGGAATGGGGGCTCAGGAAACAGCACAAAAATGCTGCTTATCTGGCTGTAGGTATTGGCTGTAACCCACTCACTGTCTCTAACCCAGGAAGTTCATATCCCTACCATCAATGAAACTATGGGAGGCTAACACGCTAGGCTCCAGCTAAAGTAAAATCCCAAACCCTTCACAGCTCTTGACACATACTTCTAATTAGTTTTACAATGTAGATTCCTTTAGATAAATGATTGGTGTAGGAGTCATGCCAAATAGGAGATCTATTTTTAAGAGATTTTTGTTGGCTATTGCTAACTTTTAAAAAAAAAAAAAATCAGTTCCTACTCAAAGACATAAATCCAAATTTTTTAAAAAATGCAAAATATTTTTTTTAATAAACATATATTTTTATCCCCAGGGGTACAGGTCTGTGAATCACCAGGTTTACACACTTCACAGCACTCACCAAAGCACATACCCTCCCCAATGTCCATAATCCCACCCCCTTCTCCCAAACCCCCTCCCCCCAGCAACCCTCAGTTTGTTTTGTGAGATTAAGAGTCACTTATGGTTTGTCTCCCTCCCAATCCCATCTTGTTTCATTTATTCTTCTCCTACCCACTTAAGCCCCCACGTTGCATCACCACTTCCTCATAGTTGTCTTTCTCTGCTTGACTTATTTCACTAAGCATGATATGCTCTAGTTCCATCCATGTTGTCGCAAATGGCAAGATTTCATTTCTTTTGATGGCTGCATAGTATTCCATTGTGTATATATACCACATCTTCTTGATCCATTCATCTGTTGATGGACATCTAGGTTCTTTCCATAGTTTGGCTATTGTGGACATTGCTGCTATAAACATTCGGGTGCATGTGCCCCTTTGGATCACTACGTTTGTATCTTTAGGGTAAATACCCAATAGTGCAATTGCTGGGTCATAGGGCAAAATCCTTGAGGAGAACACAGGCAGCAACCTCTTCGACCTCAGCCGCAGCAACATCTTCCTAGGAACAACGCCAAAGGCAAGGGAAGCAAGGGCAAAAATGAACTATTGGGATTTCATCAAGATCAAAAGCTTTTGCACAGCAAAGGAAACAGTTAACAAAATCAAAAGACAACTGACAGAATGGGAGAAGATATTTGCAAACGACATATCAGATAAAGGACTAGTGTCCAGAATCTATAAAGAACTTAGCAAACTCAACACCCAAAGAACAAATAATCCAATCAAGAAATGGGCAGAGGACATGAACAGACATTTCTGCAAAGAAGACATCCAGATGGCCAACAGACACATGAAAAAGTGCTCCATATCACTCGGCATCAGGGAAATACAAATCAAAACCACCATGAGATATCACCTCACACCAGTCAGAATGGCTAAAATCAACAAGTCAGGAAATGACAGATGCTGGCGAGGATGCGGAGAAAGGGGAACCCTCCTACACTGTTGGTGGGAATGCAAGCTGGTGCAGCCACTCTGGAAAACAGCATGGAGGTTCCTCAAAATGTTGAAAATAGAACTGCAAAATATTTTTTACTTAAATTATGTAAAATCTCATAAGAAAGTTACAGATTATTACACCATTGAGAAATAACACATCAGCTTTACCCACTGCAGCATTTCTGTTAGGTTAAGGAAGAGTTATCCCCATCTCTGAAACACACACACATACATGCATCACCTGAAGCCAGACACAACCACATACATGGTCTACGAACTCAATTTTATTCTGGATTTAGTTATTACAGGATACAAAATTGGTTTAAAAGACAAGGTAGCCTCAAAGGGAAGCGGCAGCTAAGGCATATCTTGGCACGGTTTCCCTGGCTTTCAGAAGCTCAGACAGGAAACACAAGCTGCAAGAGTCCTAGGGATGCAAATGGTCTCACTGGACCCAGAAAATTTAATCTTACTTGCTACCACTCTTTCAGTCTTCCAAGTTCCACCATTTTAAAATCACTTGCAAGTTACATCAATGCTTGTTCTCTCCCCCACCTACTCACCCTTATGTGAAGGAACTTAGTCAAGAGACAAGACTGAGAGGTTCAAGCAAGTCCCCAATTTCCCCCAAACCTGACCCAACAGCCGAAATTCTGCAATTTAATATAAGTATTGCCTGTTGCCTATATTCTTTTTATAATATTGCCGTGTTTCTATCTCCAAGAAAAATAGCTTAATAACTTTACACATGCAACTTTTCTTATGGCAACACAAGGAAGTAGGTACCTGTGGTAGAAGGGAGGGAGATTTAAAAAGATATGGATGTATAAGTGAAGAAAAGAAACAACAGTGTACTAAAGATTTAGGCTGTCTTGGAAATCAAAATGGCACATTCCTCCCCATTGTCCCGAGGGAGGTCCTGGTCAAGAAAGCACCATGATGTAATGAAAACAGTGACAGCTTTGGATCTAGAGTTAGGCAGCACAAGCTTCCAATCCTAGCTTTCCTCCTACCAGCTGTGTAACCTTAAGCCAGATACATACTCTGGGCTGTACTTTTCTGATCCATTAAAAAAAAGAGATAGTTTTTAAAAAATTACCTGCCGTAAAAGATTACTAAAAATATTAAGTGATATTATACATTACCCATGGAACACAGTCAGCATTCTCTAAGTGTCAGCTGATGTCATTATTTTTTTATCATTATTGTCATTAACCATGACACTATGTTGGCCAGAAAACGATCGGTAGATAGCAATGTCCCCAAATTAAATCAGATATAAGTAATGTGTTTGACTATATAAACGGATTATTTACACATGGGTGTGGATTCTCAAATAGGATGAAGCAACAATGAAGGAATTTCCTTGGTGTACGTAGGAATACCAGAGAGGAGAGGAATGTATGTCTCATAAACCTATTGTTTGAAATTAAAGTATGACAAAATTATCTTAGAGGTTGACAGCCTACAGAAGATAAAGAGACTATAGAAATAGCATGGGTGAAAATGGTAGCTTAGAGAACACATAGGAGTCTCCAAAATGGAAATAGAGAAGCCTCATTTCCACTATCTTTGGTAGATACATAATTCCCTTCTTTTTCTGTGCTAAATTTCCTCCTTTAACACAAACAACTAGTTCACATTGTGCACTAATGAGACTTAAGAGAACATACACATTTATTAGGTCCAAGATCATATATAATTTCCAGGAGAAGTCACCTCCTGGCCTAACCCTTCCTGGAAAATTCTGGTTCATGTCATCCCATATGTATCCAGGCCCAGCCTACTTCATGTAGATTGTCCAGGCCTGACCAAAGGACTGCAATCTCTCGCAGGCCACAAATAACCATGAGAGATTCTACAAGACTCAATGGAAGACCACCGTTACCGGTGGGGGGAAAAAGGTGGTTAATTTCTAAGCCAGACTCTTACAGCTGATTCACAAGGTTTAGGCCATTTAGTGCCTCAGCAAAGAGCTTCTTGGAAAAGAAGATTCTGTTTGTTCTTCTTTAGATCATCTAAATGTTAGTATTCATGAAACAGATGTCTTCAAAGCAGTGCCAGTTAGCTTAAACACAAATATGAAATTAGTCACTTGTAAAGCAGATTCAAATATTTCTCTGAAGGGCTGCAAGACTGTGATTTTGAGTACTAATTCATGTTTTAATACATTTCTAGTGGCTCTCGAATTAGCTTTTCAGCCAAGCATCAGGGACTATTTTTGGATCATTGGACTATTAATTCTAAGTACAAAACAAATTCCTATGAGAGAATGGGTAAAAAATTTGTCCTTTAAGTTACACAAAGAAGCAAAAATTCCCTCCAGGAAATTACTACCCTATATTCTTTCTGATAGAGAAAGTCTTGAAAAGCTTTGTCTCCTCTATGAAGTCAAAAGTCTTTGGTTTGGCTTCACTTAATTTTTCCCATTCGGAACATATGGGAATATTCCCAAAACATCAGAGCAGCTGGTGCTTTCGAAATCAGAAAAACTTCTTTCTAATGCTACTTACATTATAGAGAAAGGAACCCACACTGCTGGCAAGACAGCTGTTCTTATTTCCAAAGAACATGGCAGTGGCTAAGGCAACATGTTTTCCTACTTAAATTACAGTTTTGGAAAAGGGAGCGATCAATCATTGTTTATAAATTTAGTTGTAATAATATCAGTTCCCTTCTTTCAGCTTAGCCCACTTAAAATGTTTCCAAATATGGGGAGGATTATCACATAGCCCAAATGTTCACATTTTGACTGACTTTCTCAGTTTACATTTGAAAAACTGACATCTTATGGTGAACACAGCTTTTCTAGAAGTTACCACACTGCATTGCATTTTCTCCCAGTATTTCCAGTTGTACATGCAAGGCTCCAAGAAATGTTAATGAAGGAGAAAGAGGCAATATAACAAATTCAAAAATTACGTTCAGAGTTCAAGCAACATCCTAAGTCATATATGCCCTCAGTAGCAAAATGGAATTTAAGATCCCGATGTCCAGTGGACACAGGACAATAATAAACTTCAACTGTTCCCTTGATGCTCAGCTTTTCTGTACTCATAGACTTTCCTCTGAAAAAGGTCCACAATTCAAAATGGAATCTATGGTAGTATCCCCCTACCTTTTTTGAGTGTAAATATATACTTCTTAACAGAGATGAGTAAAGATTGAAAGGAAAATTGTTTGCCTGGATTTAAAAAAAATAAGTTGTGCTATAACAAAAGCTTGACAAATATTTGATTAATAAAATATGTAAAGATTTAAGAACAAAGAATCTATGTTGTAAGTCCCCATCTCTGGCAAGACCACAGCAACAAGACAGTCCTGTGTCGCCACCTAACTGATAGGTTCTGTAGGGCACAAAAAGGTTTGCTGCTGATTAGTAAATTCCGAAGTCAGATTTCTTCGTCTTTGGCTTAGCAACAAAAATCAAAGTTATTTTCTTGGTTGAGCCAAGTTACCTTGCGCTGAAAATAACCCTTTTTAAAGCTCTTACTATATGTTAGAAACAGAGTTCAATGCTTTCCAGACATGATTTACTTTAATCTTTGTGTTACACATATGGAGTTGGTAAAATTACTCCACTTTAGAGATGGGAAGAGCATGTAGAAAGCTTTATACTATTTCTCTTTTATCTTAAAAGTCTTCAGTGCTATGCACCTTTTTATACATAATAGTATTTTATTCTCTGGAGTGGTTACTCACATTTGAAGTACCTAGTTGGGAAAACCCTCCAGGGCTGTGAGCACTTTGAAAGACTAACCAAAACCGTAATTCAGAGCCTGGGCCTCTAAATTCTTCATTCATCTTTGAACAAAATTTGAGAGTTGTTAATTAGCATAATGGAGGATACGAGCATTTACCGAAGGACTGCAAGAAACCAAATTGGCTTGGGTCCATTCACAAGACTGGTTACGTAACTTGCTCCAAATGGCATAGCTGGGATTTGAATGAGAGTTTTTCTGATCAAGGCCCTGGCTTTGAACCACTATTTTTAATCTCTCTGACCTTATCTTTCATAAACATAGAAAGTGTAACAGTTCAGTGGAACAACTGAATGCTTCATTCAGTGAATAATACACAAAAAAAGGAGAGAAGGGGAAAGGCAAAAACCCTCCTCCCTAGACTGCCACACAACTGACCCCACCACACAATTCTTTATCTTGGTGGCTCAAAGTCCTAGCCATTTCTCTGTTCTCTTACTGACATCTGTCTCAGTTTGCTAGGGCTTCCATAATGAAATACCAAAGCCTGGATGGCTTCAACAACAGAACTTTGTTTACATACCTTTCTAGAAACTGAAAGTCAAGACCAAGGTGTCAGCAGGGTTGGTTTCTCCTGAGGCCTCGCTCTATGGCTTGCAGATGGCGGTCTTCTCACTGTATGCTCAGGTGGCATTTTCTCTGTGACATCCCAGGTGTCTCTTGTGTCCTCTTTTTACGTAGACACCAGCCATACTGGATTAGAGCCCACTCTAAGGGCCCCATTTTCCCTTTATTACCTCTTAAAGGTCCTCTCGCCAAATATAGTCCCATTCCGAGGTACTAGGGTTCGGGTTTCAACATATGAATTTAAGGTGGACACAATTCAGTCCACAGTAACATCTAATAAATCTCCAAGTCCAGGACATTCTGCTTTCTCTCCCTCTCCACCGGCACTGTTGTTCCCTTGGTGTAGGTTCTCAGCATATCCTGGCTTCCCAGTGTAACAGTCTCCCCTATCCTGTCTTACATGCATCCCATGTGTTCTTTATACCAGTACCCTGCTAGTCATACTTGATCAAGCCTCTTTTTTGAGACTGAACTCCCAAGATAGATAGACAGATAGATGAATGTGCTAAGAGATGGTAAAACCTAATCTTCAAGAATTAGAGATCACTCTCCCCAGTTGCAGAAAGACTGGAGTTCATCTGGAGTTTGGAGAGACTCGTAGAGCACTTCCACCTTCCGGGAGCCTGTTTCCCTATCTCCCACGCTAAGTAAGAGGAGCCTAAGGATACCAGTCAGATAGCTAACAGCTGTTTAGCAGTTTAGGTGTTTAGAGTTTCAGGAGCTTAAGAATGTGTATGAGATGCCAAAGTTAGATCAGCCCATGGGAGAAGAGAAGAAAGGGAGAGAAAGAGAGAGAGAGTGAATGTGCATTGTTAGAGAGAGAATGTTTTGGGGTTAGTTGGAGAGAGGGGATGCCCTGGGAGGGACCTACACTTTCACTAATGATGGAGGTGACAGTGAAGATACAAATGGCCCAGAGCAGAGGGAGCTGGCCTAAAGACATCCTGAAAAGTTCCCCACCCGAAAGGCTAGAGTAACGTCGCAGAGGAGTGAATTTCTAGGAGTCTGAAGGGTAAAGAAGAGTAGAGCAAATGGCCAGCTGAGGGAAGAAAGAGGGGTATTCTCAGGTGGTAGGAATTACAGCTGCAGATCCTGAAAGACTGAATCTCCAAGAAAACATGAAGAGCACGTCCTGACACGAATCCATCCCCCTGGCCCCTGAGGATGCCAAGCCAGATCACAAGGGTATTCACCACACGTCCACCTGTGATCCCCTCCAACCCGGGCGTGTGGAGAGGAGGAGAGGAAAGAAGTGAAGAACCAGGAAAGTGAAGAACCAGAGCAGGAAAGCAGCTTCTCCCTCCAGCTTCCTGCCCTGAAGAAGACCCAGTCTAAGGGAGAAGGTAGTTCAAACTTTAAATGAAGGTATTGTTTTTAATATTGCTGGGACTTGGTATCTTAACTGATATAATGATACTGTACTTGTCCCTAAAAGCGATCAGAAAAGCAATGAGACCCATCTAAAATTTCATCCACTGCCAGGAAAGGAACCGTCCACAGAGTGGTTTAAAAATGAGAGAAAGAATAAAGCTTCTTTCCAGGGCATCCCACCAAAATGAGCACAATCTAATGGTTTTCTTATTTTAAAGATAAAAAGATATTGTGCTTCTTATATAACGAGCACAAACATAAGCTTTAGTATTTCCTTCTCAGTGGACCCAGCCACGGAGACCAATGGTCCATGTGGCTGATTTTCTGAGCCGAGCTAATCAAACCGCCGCCCAGCTTAAAATCATAGATGTGTTCCTGTTGCCTGTAGTGGGAATCTAACATTTTGATATGATAGAAAAGCTCAGCGCAATCTTTTGGCCTCCTCTGCCTATGCAGTGGCACTTGAGATTTACTGAAATGCATGTAGTTCCCTGCACACGACAGGAAAGACATCCTTCTGCATCTCTGTTCATATCATTCCATTGATTTTCTCTTCTTTTTCTCATTCTATGCTCAGTTTTTATTTTTATTTAAACCTTGGCTCAGATGGTAGCTTCTCCAGCCTCTCTGCTTGTCTGCCCACATACCCCTCTTCAACAGAATGGTATTTGCTTTCATTTCTGTCATGGTTCTGCATGATCTTGCTTCAATAGCAGATTTGTTATTACTATTATTACTACTATTATTGTAATTATTACTCTTCATTCATCTACCTTCCCTACAAGACTGTGAATTCTTGGCAATAGGGTATGTTCTTGTTCACTGCCATGTCCCCAGATTCATGAGGAGAACCTGACTCTATTAGATCCTTAACAGATCTGTTGAATGAAAGCTACAAGGATAAAAATTGGACCATAGTCATTTCTTCTTCTACCAAAGTTTCTACTATAAAGTTATTCAGCTTCTATTGCAAAGATAAGAAGTATGGCTTTTTGGCTTGTCTGGGTTTTTGCCATTTTATAATTTTTCAAAAGACTGACTAGAGTATTAATTTTTTTTTTTTTTTGTGGAACTCAGTACATGTAGGATTGTTCCACGTCTAAGTTAACAGAATTTAGTCACTGAAATATACCAAAGAACCATTTATATGATCTAGAAGAGCCGATGTTTTATTGCTTCTGAGCTCCTAAATCTAGGCATGTTACACATAAGGTAACTAAACTTTACAAAGGATTTCTTTTTTGATCTTCGTTTCAGTTAATTTTTTTAACTCTTAAGGGGGGAAAAAAGCTCCTTTTGCTACTGAATTATCAGCACCTTTTTAAAAAAAAATTTACCCAGTAAAATAGCATGAGGACAAAGCCTTGTTAGCAAAACACTGTCTTGGGGTGGCTTATTTTAAGCCATTACATTATGCTATGAGCAGGTTGTTATTCATGGAGGCATGGATCAATATGCTTTGGCTCCTGACAGCACCAAAGCACCAGTCCATCCATTTCCTCCCACCCCTTTCCTCAGCTTCTTTCCACAAGCAAGTCCCTGACTACTGATTACAAAGCCCCTACTGCGGTATTATTTCAGTCTTTGTACAAAGCACAGGCTTTGTTGTTCAGTGAATGGAAGTCATGTCACTTCAAAACATTTGTAGGTTGTCTTAGCAATTTATCTAGGGTCAGGAGAACATCTTCAGGCTATCAGTGATAAAACTGAAAAGAAAAGTAAATTTTATTAGCAAAGACTTGATCAAGTCAAATATCTCATAGGGAAAAGAGCAGGTTGAAGTAAATGACTTCAAGATGCTTGACTTCTCTCTGAAGACAGAGGCTCTGGTATATTTCCCATGAGAGCCATATTTCTTTTAATCCACCAAATACATGTCACTTAACTGTCAGCTTTCAAAAAAATTAACAGGTTTTATTCATCTTACCACCATCAAAAATAACAAAAATGAAGCATATAATAATACATAGTATATTACATGGAATATATGTTAATATATAATAATTTAATTAAATAAACAAAAATTTTTAATTATGCATTTAACAATTCTCAAGAAATAAGGAGAGGGTCTTTTAAAACATAGCTGTTCAAAGTAGGAATTTTTTTTAAACATAGCATGAGGGTGGCCAACAGACCATGAAAAGATGCTCAATGTCACTAATCATCAGGGGAACAAAAATAAAAACTACAATGAGGTATCCCTTCACACCTGTCAGAATGACTAACATCAAAAACATAAGAAACAACAGGTGTTAGTGAGGATGTGGAGAAAAAAGAATCACCACACTCTGTTGGTGGGAATGCAAGCTACTACAGCCTCTATAGAAAATAGTATGGAGTTTCCTAAAACAATTAAAAACAGATCTACTGTATGATCCAGTAATTCTACTACTGAATAGTTACCCAAAGAATACAAAAATGCTAATTTTGAAAGATAAAGGCACCCCTATGTTTATTGCAGCATGATTTATAATAGCCAAATTATGAAAGCAGCTCAGATGTCCATCCCTAGATGAATCTATAAAGAAGATATATATTGATATATATCACCATTCCATTATATATATATTACATATTAAATATTTAATCTGTATATACTATTCCATTATATATATAATAGACTATTACTCAGCCATAGAAACAAATGAAATCTTGCCATTTGCAGCAACATGAATGGAGCTAGAGGATATAATGCTAAGTGAAATAAGTCTATCAGAGAAAGACAAATACCTTATGATTTCACTCATATGTTGAATTTAGAAATTAAACAAACAAATAAAAAAATAGAAATGAAACAAGCAAACAAAAGAGACAAACCAAGAAAGAGACACTTAACTATAGAGAACAAACTGATGGTTACCAGAAGAGACATGGGTAGGAGGTGAAATGAAGGAAATTAAGATTACACTCATCATGATGAATACAGAGTAATGAATAGAAGTGTTGAATCACTATACTGTGCACCTGAAACTAATATAACCCTGTATGCTAACTATACTGGATTTTTTTTTAATTTTAAAATTTTAAAAATTTAAAATAAAAAAAAATACAGCCTCAAGAGACTTAGAAATACTAATATTCTTTGACCTAACAATTGCACATATAGAATCTGGCCTGATGGAAAAAAATATTTATTTACAACTATATTCATTACAGTGGTATTTATAATATTTCTTAAAATAGAGAATGATTAAATAAGTTAAAGTACATGCATAGGATATAATATTCATACCTTCCTAGGCTTGCAACACATTACTCCAATCCAAGCTTCTGATTTCCCATGGCCTTTTTCCCTATGTCTTCTTTACTGTTTCTTATAAGATACCCAGTATTGAATTACTAATGCTTTGAATAGTAATAAATATGGCACCTGGGTGTCTCAGTAGTTTAAGCTTCCAACTCTTGATTTGGCTCAGGCCATGATCTCAGGCCTGTGGGATTAAGCCCCAAGTCAGGCTCTGCACTGGGCATGGAACCTCCTTCAGATTCTCTCTCTCTCCCCCTCCCTCTGTCCCTCCTCCCCATACTTTCTTAAACAAACAAACAGACAAATGAACAGGAATAACTCAATGGACACTACATGCCAAGTATCACTTTAAGTGTCTTACATCTATGGACTCGCTTAATTCTTATAACAACCCTATTGGGTCTGAACCATTGTCATTCCCCATTTTATAGGTAAGCTGAGACACAGAAAGGTTAGTGTGCCCACAATAACATAACTTGTAAGACTCTGAACTCAGATTTCCTGGCTATATTATCTACGCACTTTACGACCATACCGTATGTATTAGTTTGCTAGAGCTGCCATACAGAAGTGCCACAAACTGGATGGCTTAAATAATAATGCCTTAGAGAGCTTGAGGCTTGAAGTCTGGAATCAAAATGGTGGCAGAGTTGGATTCTTCTGAGGACACTGAGAGAGAATGTTTCCATACCTCTCCCCTAGCTTCTGGTAGTTTGCTGGCAGTATCTGGTATTTCTTGACTTGCAGAAACTTCAGCCTGACCTCTGTGTTCATCTTCACATGGCATTCGCCTTATGTATACACCTATGTGCAAATTCTCTTTTTTAAAAATAAAGACATCAGCTATACTGGAGTAGGGGCCTAATCCTATTCCGGTATGACTTCATCTTAACTCTACATCTACTAGGACCCTATTTCCAAATAAGGTCACATTCTGAGTTTGGTGTGGGGGGAAGAGATTTAAACATAAGAATTTGGTGAAATATTATTCAACCCATAACATCAGAGTTTCCAATCATATTAATATTCACACAGTAAATAGTAAATGAACAAAAGCAGGAGATAAGACTATACGTACTGTGATCCCAGTTTTAAAAGACACATACTGGGAGGAAGGACATCCTAGGTCTTACTTTTTTTAATCCTCAATTGTTTTATCAGTTTTTTTGTCCTCAATTTTTATCCTCCATTATTCTACAAAAAGTACTTGATACTATTTTAATCATTTAAAATGCAGTAATGACATAATCACATCAGAAAAGAAGTAGAAATTTTTTTTTCAAAAATGTATTAAGTTTATTTATATCATGTGGCCTTAAAGAGCTATGTTAGCAATTTAAGCACTCAGGTCAGAGTTACATCCTGGGCTAACATATAGATTTCAGCATCCATCTTCCTTCCTCTACATCCTTTAAATACCATGTTTTGGTTCCACGTCCTTCCTCTCATCTTATTTTCTCAGCTCTTCAAAGAATAAAAACTTGCTGCTATGTGGCCTCAGCATAGTGCCTGAAAGGATTCTTGAGATATGGCTCAAACAATCAAACAGATACACTTGAAATGTACAAAGTCTCTTCCGAGGGGTCTCCAAAGTGGGGTGAATGCACCCCCAGTGTTGTGCCAAATGATGCACCCACTAAGGATGGAAGAAGAACAATACAAAGATTTCTCTCAGTATTTAGGTACTGAATTTAATGCATGGGTTGACACTTGGACCTCACTCAGTTTACATTCAGGTGTGTACAAGTCAGGGATGGTGTTTGGTACCCTCTGTAAAGAGTGCCACAGTCCCAGGACATAGGCGTGGACAAAGGGACCTATATTTGTTTCCTAGGGCTATCATAACAATCACCACCAAGTTGGTGGTTTCAAAGAACAGAATTAATTCTTTCACTGTTCTGGAATCCAGAATCAGGATATCAAGGTATATCCAGGAGAGAATCCTTCCTTACCTCTTTCACCTTCTGGTGGAATTCTTGACAAGCAATTCTTGACCTTCTTAGGCTTGCAACACATTGCTCCAATCCAAGCTTCTGATTTCCCATGGCCTTTTTCCCTATGTCTTCTTTACTGTCTCTTATAAAATACCCAGTATTGAATTTAGGGCCCACTTAATCCAAGATGATCTCAAGTCCAGATCCTTATCCTAATTACGTCTACAATGAATTTTATTCTGGAGTTCCAGGTGGCATATATTGGAGGGGGGGAGTGTCACTTTTTAACCCACCAGATGGCCTTCCAGTGTTACCTTACTTTCAGAGTATTGAAACATCTTCCAGCATGCACGTAAATGGTTAAGTGGATTTATAAATCATATTATCTAGTTTTAATCACATAAACCTTCACAAATTGACAATCAAATCAAAATTTGTCAGATGAAAAAACAACAGAGTAAGCATAGTAAGAAAGGCAAGCCCAAGAGAAAAACAAGAAAACAGAAAGCCTGACACTTCTTCCATCCTTTGTATGAACTCTCCATCAGCCCTAGAAAACTGCAATGACATAATCATATCTAAATAGAAGTAGACCAAAATCTTTAAGATTATCAAGAGGTTTATTTGAAATATGGGTTTACATCTACTACTATTGACAATAAATCTTATATAAATAGTGTTCTTTGAGATTTTCTCTAATGATGGTATGAAGTAATCACAATTATGAAGGCATATTAAAATTAAACACACAGAGCATGAAGACACAGATCCATAATTTTTTCAGTCATGTTTAAAAGTCACCCTATTCTCTCTTTCCTTGGTAGAAACTAGCTGGAGACACATGTGTGCACGTATGCACGCGTGCACGTGAAATATGGAGACAAAATGATGTGCTTTCCTGTATGAGTAAATAGTATTTTTGAAAGCTATACAGAACATGCATCTGAAGACTAGAAGTAGCAAGAATGAGGACAACAGTCTATATCTATTTCAAAAGTAAAATACATCAAAACTAACTTTCTGGGAAAAAAAACTAACTTTCTGTGTACTGTGGAATTATAAATGTATCATAAAGACACTGTTAACAGAAAGTGAGTTCTTTCATTTTTTAAAAATTAGTGGTCTTCTCCCATAAAATTTATATGATGACATCAATGCAACAACTATTTTGGCTGGAATAAGAAAAGAATATGAGGCAAAATTAGAGATAGGGTCACACTTTTAATCCATTCACTTCATTGTACACACACAAGCAATGGCAGGAAAATAAAAGCTAGAAGTAGACAAAGTAGTATAGTCCTTTGTTACTGAAGTCCCTGATACAATTCATCTGTAAAAAGACCATTAAAATACAACAGAGTTTTTTTTAATTTTTTAATTTAAATTCAATTTAATTAACATATAGTATATTATTAGTTTCAGGAGTAGAATCCAGTGATTCAGTTGCATACAACATCCTGTGCTCATTCCATCACATGCCCTCCTTAACGTCCATCACCCAGTCACCTCATTCCCTCACCATCCTCCCATCCCAGCAACCCTCAGTTTGTTCCCTATAGTTAAGGGTCTTTTATGGTTTGCCTCCCTCTCTGTCTTCTTCTTCTTTTATTTTTCCTTCCCTTCCCCTATGTTCATCTGTTTTGTTTATATTATAAATTCCACATGTGAGTAAAATCATATTGTATTTGTCTTTCTCTGACTGACGTCTTTCCCTTAGCATAATACCCTCTAGTCCCATCACCATGGTCGCAAATGGAAAGATTTTATTCTTTTCGACAGCTGAGTAATATTCCACTGTACAGATGAATGGATAAAGAAGACGTGGTGTGACTGTGTATGTGTGTATATACACACACAATGGAGTTCTTACAATACCTCAGCAATAAGATGGGGAGCAAGCATGAGAACCTGTGGCGTAGCCAAGATATATTTGTTATCTTGCATCAAAATCTTAAAAGAGTTACTGAAGGAAAGATGGATGGTGCATTTTTCTGTTCAAAGAAGACACATGTCCCAAATCTGCTAACCTTTCCCATGGACATGGAGCACTTGGTAGTTTGCCACCTAACAGATAATTTCATAAAATAATGATAACTAAAATGATCTCCCTGATATGAGGAAGTGGTGATGCAACATGGGGGCTTAAGTGGGTAGGAGAAGAATCAATGAAACAAGATGGGATTGGGAGGGAGACAAACCATAAGTGACTCCTAATCTCACAAAACAAACTGAGGGTTGCTGGGGGGAGGGGGTTTGGGAGAAGGAGGTGGGATTATGGACATTGGGGAGGGTATGTGCTTTGGTGAGTGCTGTGAAGTGTGTAAACCTGGTGATTCACAGACCTGTACCCCTGGGGATAAAAACATATGTTTATAAAAAATAAAAAATTTAAAAAAAAATAATAATGATAACTATGTAAAATCTGTCCCCTCAAGGTAAAGGCTAAATTTTAATAGTGAGCAATAAAAAAGGGTACTTTTGAAGAGTGATGAGAAGAAAGTTCTTCAAAATTACTGTTTTTATCTTTCTACATTTATATGCATTTGTTATAAGAGAGCAATATAATAGAACTCGTACCATTTATAAAAACTCATATATGCACACTTTAAAAACTTGGCAACTTTCCATAAAATGCCTGATCAGTACCCCTCAAATCTGTCAAGATCATCAAAACCAAGGAAAGCCTTAGAAAACAAGGAAAATTAAATGTCACACTCTGGAGACCCTAAGGAGTTGTTCCCTATCTGGAACAGAGAGGGACATTAGGTAAAAACAAGGGAAATCTAAAAGAAGTATGAACTGTGTATATAGTAATATATTAACATTGGTTCAATAGTTGTGACAAATGTACCATACTCAGGTAAGATGATAACAATAGGAAAACTGGAGGTGGGCCACATGGGAATTCAATGCATTCTCTTTGAAACATTTCTGTAATCCAAAACTCTTCTAAAATTAAAGTTTATTTTAAAAAAACAGAATTTTCTAAGCTGTTTATTAATCTTCTTTAAAAAGGGCTGCAGTAGATTTGGGACACATCTATTAAATATGTAAAAATGCGGTAATCTCCACATAATTGTAAAGAAAGTTTAATAATGCCTATCAAGGAATTTACTAGCTAAACTTGAATAAAAACATTTGTATGATTAGTATCTGGGATGAAAATCAAAGTCACGATTTAGTAAGCACAAGTAACATGGCACTCCTCCCATTTGCCTCTGGATAGCTCTGTGAGGTATCTCCAACCTATGATAGAATTTAAGAACAAACATTCAAATAAAGTGAACCAGGTCTTCAAATCTCTGAGAAATTGTAAGAAATTTTAAATGTTTAAAAATAATACAATACACACTAAAGATAGTGTTAGCAAGAGTAAGGGATTCTCTATAATCATTCCATGAACAAATGAATAAGAAGTAGTTTTTAATAATCATTATATTTGATTTCCATCATATCCACTTTCATTTCTAACTCTGTATGTATTTTAGAATACATATGGGGTGCCTGGGTGGCTCAACCCGTTAAGCTGCTGCTTTCAGCTCAGGTCATGATCCCAGGGTTCTGGGATCAAGTCCTGCATTGGGCTCCCTGCTCAGTGGGGAGTCTGCTTCTGCCTCTCCCACTCCCCTTGCCTGTGCTTTCTCTCTCATTGTGTCTCTCTCTATCAAATAAATAAATAAATAAAATACTTTAAAAAAGAAAGAAAGAAAGAAAAAACACACAGATATTACTTGAATATACTGGCGGCTCATGCTCAAAATTTCTCATCAATAGAATATGCGACCAAGGATTGAGACAACAGCTCTATCTTCTCCACCACTAGTTGATGACCTCTCACTCTGCTACAGTGGCATCCTCGTCATTAGAACAGTGTTCATCTCTAGTCTTTCCCTTGGCTCCTTACTCATTTTGAGCTCCTCCAAAATCACTGATCAAAAAAGCAGAAATGGTATGTGTGTGCACACATTATACATTCAGCCTTACTTACTGGCGTTTTGTAAAAATGAAAATTATTTCATTCTAAGCAAGCCAAAGCACAGGCAAACAGGCAACTTTGCTCTAAAAAGACCCACCCCAGAACACAACAGATATGGTCGTTGGATAGAATATTCAACTCCATCTGTGTTCTAGTCTCCCCCAGTGTTCCTTCTACCCATTCACAAGCATCTCCCCCTGTATGACCTGTGAGAAGAAAAGACCATAGGAGTTTTCATCCCACATGAGACAGCCTGAAGAGTAGAAGTAGACTCTAAGAGTAACTATACCTGGACATTGGGTGTAAACTAGGATTGTCTCAGACAAACTTACTTATGAGCTAATATAGCTTTGAAGTCACACATAAAGGATATCAAGTCAGCCCTGCCAGGGTTCAAATTCAAGCTCAACACTTAACTAATTGTATAACCCTGACGCACTTAAATAACCCCCTGTAACTCAGTTCTACAAAGTGGGAATAATGGCCTGGTGGCTCAGGTAGTTAAGCATCCAACTCATGATTCCAGCTCAGGTCATGATCTCATGGTTGCTAGAACCTCTTTATACTCATAAAATTATTGATAGCAAAAATATTTTATGTAGATTATATCTATTAATATTTACTGGGCTAGAAATTAAAATATGAATTTTTATAATATTTACTTAATTAAGGAAATAATAAAATCTATTAAATGGCAACATATTTTGTGTAAAATATAACTGTTTTCCAAAACAAAAATAGTGAAGGGTGACAATGTTTTTGCAAATCTCTTTAATGTCCAGTTGAGGAGAAGAAAGCTAGGTTCTCACATCTGCTTCTACATTCAATCTATTGTGATGTGACATGTCATGTAGCTTCTGGAAAACACTGTATATTCATGAAAAAATTAGAGTAAAAAATGGAAGTAACATCTTAGCAATATTATGAAAACAGTTTTTAATACTTGGGCCTGTAAAAAGTGTCCTGGGCACCTCTGAGTCTATCGGACCCCACTTTGAGAACTAGGGTACAGGATAATGGAATGTCTATGTAAGGCAGGAGATAGGACAAAAAGCACTGGAGGAGAGAAGTTCAAAAACTGAGAGGCTGGAGTATTAGAAATCACCAGTAATTATGGTAGGAATTGTGTGGAGAGAATGGCAGTCTACCAAGAGCTAAAAATCTTTAAAGTATGAGCAGTGGTAAAGCAGGAAAAGGGTTAGCCCTCCTGCATAACAACACAAATAAGTAGTGACTTGCAGAGTCTTCCTTTGGAAGTTATGAAATTTATTTTTTTTTTAAGATTTTATTTATTTATTTGACAGAGAGAGAGAGAGAGCACACAAGCAGGCAGAGAGGCAGGCAGAAGGAGGGGGGAAGCAGGCTCCCTGCGGAGCAGAGAGCCCGATGTGGGGCTCGATCCCAGAACCCCAAGATCATGACCTGAGCTGAAAGCAGAGGCTTTAACCCACTGAGCCACCCAGGTGCCCCCGGATGTTATGAAATTTAAACAAACCTACTAAGAGGAAGTGTTCAGCTAAATAAAATCAGGAAAACTCATTAATTCAACTATCTATGGAGCATTAAATATGACAGTGCCAAAAAGATCTAGGGAGTAAAATGTTTTTGATTCTCTCTTACATGAAATTTCTGTGCACTTATAGTTAATTGATAGTTACTAATTTCAATGACTATATTGCCAGCAGATCTGGATAATGCTAGCAAGCCATGGTTTTCATTTTCCTGACACTCTATAAATCTCCTACTATGGTACAACAGGTCAATAAAATAATCATTACAATCCTTCAAGAAACAGTCAATAGTTTATAAAATCTGGACAGTGATTGACATGTCTGGTTTTATTCTCTGCCAGCTATTAGTAGCAAAGGTCAGAGAAGAACTATAAGTCAACGAAAACTTCAAATGAGCTTACATCTCTCTTTTTCAGACAAATGAGACCCATGCTCCCAAGAATGTGCAGCTCAGAAATCAAAACGACACGTTTGGCTGAGCTGCAGGAATTGGGAATTGGGAATTTCACATAGATTTAAATACCACACTTAGTAAGGTTTTAAAGTAAATCACATCTAAATCCCAAACCTAAATTAAGAGGCAATTATTCTTCTTCAGTTTGGGCATTTCTAAAAAGATCTTAGGGCAGAAGGAGGAAGAACAGGGGTTTAGGCCAAAAGAGAATTCAGGGACCTCCAGGTTTCACCAATGAAAACTTTATTTAACAGAATAGGAATGATTTGTCAAGGCGACATTCGCATACCCAGAGTAATTAATTTTCATTCCTATCATTGAGCGTGAAGAATTAGAAAGTACATGAAGCACAGAATTATAAATGTTCCCGGGTGAAAAATAAGCAGCACTTGACAGTATTGGTATTATTTAACGCTCACTGAGCACCCGTATAGGGCTGGGCATCATCTAGAACAAGACAGCAAAGAGCCCTCAAGTCCTGTGAACTGCAGTGGTGAGCCAAAGCCTGTCTGTTTCATCAGTGATACTATCTGTTAATCTGGAATAAGTAGCAATTTATATTCTGGCCTTTGTTTGGGAATGCTTTGTTACACTATTTCAGCAATTACATTACTACCATAAAGCAAACTCAGCAATGGCTTAATTGATTATGCGCCTATTAAGGATACCTTCACTTTGATCCATGATACCTGCATTCTGTGTGCTGAGAGATGGAGAAGGACTCAAGTCACAATCTACAGATTTACAAGCCAGTGTACCACCTGTCCTTCCCTGCCCCAACCTGCAGCATTTTGAAGGAGTATAAAAAAGGTGTTTTATAAAGAGAAGTGGCAGAAAAGGAAGCTGATGCATTAATGTTTGTGGGTGAAGAAAGCAAAGGGTATTACCTGTATTCAATTCCCATTCCTTACACTCTTATCTGTACGCCAGATATGCCATGAAATCTTGGCTCTTTCCCCACTGGCAAAATCAAGAAAAACATCTAAAGCATTGTGCTGTCCTTATTTCTACTCAATAGGACTCAGCAAATGGGAGAATGCTAAGGCATGGCTTAGAGAGCTGAACACAAGGGAAATCAAATGATGGAACACTAAAGTCTTAAAGGCAATAATGGATTTAAATATAACTATAGCTAGCGTCCTAATCTTAATCAAGGACACAGGAGCATGACGGTATCTGCCTAAGATTCCTTTCTTGGATTCCAGAGAAACACAGAGAATATGGGATTGACATTTCTGTATGATCATGGAATCACCAAACAGAAGTGGAAAATTTTCTTCCACTTGTGATATCCTTTTTCCTAGAACTAATATGTTTTATCCACAACATGGCTATGTGGCACCATGACACAATAGAGACACCTTCTAAACAGAGCTCCAAAAGGAGCAAATTGAATACTTTCATCCATCCTGCTCTTTTCAGGCTGTAATACGTTGCTTGACACATACTTCTAATATCATTTTCCAGTTTATCCCTCTTAACTCTTCTGAGGAGTTTTAAAGTAGATCGCTAACTAAAGACTCACTCTAAGAAGGTGCCATACTATTTTGGTAAAATGGTCACGACCGATAATGTTTATAATCAGGCCCTATTCACCTTACCTTCAGCACTGTTTTGATAGGGATCTATGGAATCATTTTCTTACATACATATATTTTCAATAATGTTCCATCCCATTTAATGTGTATTTGTGTTAAATGACCTTTAAAATTTGTGCATGGGGGGTGCCGGCGTGGCTCAGTGGGTTAAAGCCTCTGCCTTCGGCTGAGGTCATGATCCTAGGGTCCTGGGATGAAGCCCCCCATTGCGCTCTCTGCTCAGCGGGGAGCCTGCTTCCCCTCTCTCTCTGCCTGCCTCTCTGCCTACTTGTGATCTCTGTCTGTCAAATAAATAAATAAAATATTTTAAAAATAACAAAAATTGTGCATGCCCAAGGTCAATTTATTTCATTTATGTCAAGTTCAAAATGATACAGATTCTATTCAGACTCTGACCAAAAAATGATGGTATTTTAGATGATGTTATTAATTCATAAACTAGCCCAACTTTAATTTTTTCAGGGAAGTAGATAATACACTATGTCAACAAGGCCCAAAAACGTGATGACAAGGGAAGTAATAGAGTGTAGGAAAAGATAAATACCAAAGACAATCACTCCAAGCAAATTCTCTCATCTAGAGAACTTATCCTATGTTTAAACAAGTGATGTGTTTCTAAAATGGATTGTTTGATGTTATAGTTAAGCAAGGGTATAAAGCAGAGAGTAATTCAGCTGTAGTCAGCCAGAATGTTTTTGTGCTTGGAAAGCTCTCAACATGGCATCAATAATGAGTTCTGTAGCTTTTTGAAAAATTTTCAAAGAATATTCATAGCTGTTGTGTCATTCTCATCATCACCTTATAAAGTCAGTAGAACAGATACTTTCTCTATATTTGATAAAAGAAACTGAGACAAAGATTTGTCTAGAGTTGTACCTAAGTAAAAAATTGAGTGAGAATTTAGCTCTCCTGGTCCTTTGATGTGAGAGGTTGGGGTAATGTCATTTCCAGACCCAATGTGCTCAGTACTCCAAGGCAGGATCTCTCCACTTCAGCACCACTGACTTTTTGGGCAGGATGATTCCTTGTTGGGGGTGGAGGGTGCTCTCCTGTGCATTGCAAGATTTACCCATATTCCTGTCTTCTACCCACTAGATGGGAGTGGCACCTCCCTCCCAGTTGTGACAACTGAAAAAGTTTCCAGACATTGTCAAATGTTCTCTGGGGAGCAAAACTGCCCCAAGTTGAGAACCACTGATCTAGAAATAACTTCAAAAAAGTCACATGACTCCCCTGGTCTCAATAGCCAGGAAGAGAATTGGTGTGGTGAAATTTACCATTTAGAGCTATAAAATGGAATCTGTAAGATTGCTTGTAGACATCATGCAGAGTTTCTGGAGCAGCAATCTTTCTTTCATCCTTTTACCTTTGTGTCAGGAGCAAGGAATTCAAGCTTATTACTAGAAGGTTGTTGGTATGCTAACAGTTCTCAGTCAATATGACCTTGTTGGCGAGGGGTACCTTCTTACATCTTGCGAGTGCTGAGTGACTGGTCTCGCACACCAAAACTCAGGCTCCCATGTGAGATCATAGAGGTTGTGCCCTTAACAAGAGCACCTAGGTGAGATTGCCGATGAGGGCTAAAATATACCCCATGTTCTAAAGTCAAGGTAAGAGACCTGGTAGAGCGATTCATCTCTTAAGGGAAGGTAAATTTTCCAAGTCACTTAAAGGGACCATTTGGCCTAACAGTTCTACTAGAATATGGTCAAAGTATAAGGAAAGAGATGGACAAAATGAGAAATGGGGATTCTAGAAGGATATCAACACTACCTCCATTTGGCATAGATAATACCAAGGATTCAGTGGTCTCTCTGGCAATGTAAACTTCAGGTATAACTATGCTAAAGATGGGCCATTTGCTGGGCATTAGGATTTCTAGAGCAAAGCTCTGTGGTGAACTGACTGGGGTGAAGGGAGGTGAATGAAGATGTCCAGAATAAACTGGAGAGCTCTACAAGGAGTGAACTCTAATAAAGGTTAGACAGAGATGTTTCAAGAGCAGACAAAAAAGGGATAGCAAGCTCATTATTGCCAATAGCCAACTTCACATACAGTCTTATAAGGAAATATCTCCTTATATTTCCTCCCTGCCCCCATATAGAGAACTAAGGAGACGAGTGTGAGAAAGCTCCTTTACTCCAAGATGCTAAAACCATAAGACCACCTGTGCTTGGGCCAGAACATATTTTGAATTAAATATGAGATAATAATTTGCATTAAGCAAGACTACATTTCAAAACTAGGAAAGACCATTTTAATAGTTAAATGTAATCTAAAATGGTAGAGTTAAAATAAGATGCCATTGGAGAGCCTGCCACCAAGAGGAGAAGAGGGTTTGATAGAACACTGTTCCTCACTACTACAGAGAAAATCACTTTGCATTTATAACATGACTCGTGTCTCTGAAACCAACCAGTCACACTAATGAACTAATTCTTAAACACATATATATTTATTTCTTCCTAAAACATTGATCTTTCTATTCTCACATTTTATCCTCAAATACAAGTAGTCAGAATCACCTGAGTAGGCACACGGTGTTTAATTATCATTAAAAGGTGGTGTGTTCCATATAGAGAACATGGTCGGAACTTACTATTATTTCAGAATTCATGTCAGGCCTGGAAGTGGTAGCACTTCTTTCTTAGAATAAGTTAACCAACTCTTTAAAAAATTATTATTATTATTATTTTAAAGATTTTATTTATTTATTTGACAGACAGAGATCACAAGTAGGCAGAGAGGCAGGCAGAGAAGAGAGGAGGAAGCAGGCTCCCCACTGAGCAGACAGCCCAATGGAGGGCTCAATCCCAGGATCCTAGGATCATGACCTGAGCCTAAGGCAGAGGCTTTAACCCACTGAGCCACCCAGGCACCCCAAAAAATTATTATTGAAATTAAAATTGTATTCACCCTTGATTTAAAGATAATGACAATTACATATTCCTTTTAAAAAATTCCTTCCTCAGAAAGGACGAATACCCAACTTTTGTAGCAACATGGATGGGACTGGAAGAGATTATGATGAGTGAAATAAGTCAAGCAGAGAGAGTCAATTATCATATGGTCTCACTTATTTGTGGAGCATAATAAAAAGCATGGAGGACAAGGGGTGTTAGAGAGGAGAATGGAGTTGGGAGAAATTGGAAGGGGAGGTGAACATGAGAGGCTATGGACTCCGAAAAACAGTCTGAGGGGTTTGAAGTGGGGGGGGGGGGTGGGAGGTTGGGGTACCGGGTGGTGGGTATTATGGAGGGCATGGATTGCATGGAGCACTGGGTGTGGTGAAAAAATAATGAATACTGTTTTTCTGAAAATAAATAAATTAATTTATAAAAAAAAAATTCCTTCATGTTTTAGGTCTCTGTTTCATTCAGTTCTAATGGTAGAAATCCAGTAAACAACAAGTGTTGGAAAGGATGTGGAGAAAGAGGAACCCTCTTACACTGCTGGTGGGAATGCAAGTTGGTGCAGCCACTTTGGAAAACAGTGTAGAGATTCCTTAAAAAATTAAAAATAGAGCTACCCCATGACCTTGCATTTGCCCTACTGGGTATTTACCCCAAAGATACAGATGAAGTAAAAAGAAGGGCCACTTGTACCTCAATATTCATAGCAGCAATGGCCACAGTTGCTAAACTATGGAAAGAACCAAGATGCCCTTCAACGGACAAATGGATAAGGAAGATGTGGTCCATATACACTATGGAGTATTATGCCTCTATCAGAAAGGATGAACACCCAACTTTTGTATCAACATGGATGGGACTGGAGAAAATTATGCTGAGTGAAATAAGTCAAGCAGAGAGAATCAGTTATCATGGTTTCACTTACTTGTGGAGCATAAGGAATAACACAGAGGACATTGGGAGATGAAGAGGAGAAGTGAAATGGGGGAAATCAGAGGGGGAGACAAACCATGAGAAACCGTGGACTCTGAGAAACAAACTGAGGGTTTTGGAGGGGAGGGTGTGGGAAGTTGGGTGAGCCTAATGGTGGGTATTGTGGAGGGCACATATTGCACAGATCCCTGAGTGTAGTGCATCAACAATGAATTTGGGAACATTGAAAAGAAATAAAATAAAATAAAATGGAAAAAAAAAGAAAATCAGATATTTTTATATGCAGCCAATCAAGCCTGATTTAAAAATTTTTTTTTCAAAGACCTCCTCCGTAGTCAACAAACAAGAAATGAAGGCTCATAAGATGAATACTTCCTATTTTTTAGCAAGACAAGACCTTAGCAAGCACCTGAAAGAAAAAAACCCACTCCTTAAGTAACTTCAGTGGCTCTCTGATTCTCTCTAATACTGCCCAATAAGTTCCTAACAACCATCTCCATAACTCGGGATTTATTTCATCTTGTCTCTCCCTGCTACCCCCACCACCAATAGCAGTGTTTGCCATACGGGGGAAGAGTTCTTCTAATTTCAAGAAAATTCTTGACACTTTCCTAAAACTGTAAAGGAAGACATAAATCAAGTATCTTTATATTCTTTTACTTCTCAGGTCATTTACTTATTTGTACACGGCCAGACACAAAGGTATTTACTAATGTGAATGAAAAAAAAAAAAACACACAGGAGCTTGGGAGTTCAAAGACTTTGGGAGGTATAAACAAAACAGTAGTCTCTGTCACTGGACAACCCCCAGAAACATCATCAAATTGCAGATGTCTCCCTTCTCATCTAAGACTTCCAAATGGCTGTTTTTCTGTTCCTTCTTACAGACATTCACCAAACTATTTCCTTATTTACTCATTTACTCTTTTATTCTTATCTGGGTGAATTGTGCTAATTGCCCATGCAATAGTCACTCCACTTCCTCCTTATAAAGAGAATCCCAATCTTGTTTGGGGTGACTAAAAGCTAAGCTGAAAGACTACATCTCCCAGCCTCCCCTGCAGTAAAAATACCATGTGACTAAGTTCTGGCCAATGAGATCTAATCAAGAGTTGCGGAATAGGATTGCCAGAAAAGCATTTTAAGACAGAACAGGCAGCTGCCTCTTCTACCTGCTTCTTAAAGTTCCAGTAGCAATCATGGGCAATGAGTGACCTTGAGGACAGAAGACAGTACTAAGGATAACAGGCAGACACAGAGTTAAAGCCCAGGCTCCTAAGCAGAAGAAACTATATCAGTTCCCAACTGCTAACCTTTTACACATTTTCTATTTTACCTAGCTAAACCTAATATTAAGTGATACCAAGATAAGAGCAGGGAAAGAAGGCCTACATAATCATAAAGTACAGTAAAAACAGGTATCAAATTAAAGGCATCAAAGGTATGAAAAGCAAAATAAGACTAAGAAACTACCATACTTCAAGAAAGTTAAAGAGATCTTTTAACTAATGGAATGTTGCTTCCTCATTTGGACTCTGCAGCAGAAAGACCTTCATGGGGTTTCTGGGTGGCTCAGTTTGTTAAATGTCTGCCTTCAGCTCAGGTCATGATCACAGGGTCCTGGGATGGAGCCCTGGATCATATCTGACTCCCTGCTCAGCAGGGAGTCCACTTCCCTTCTCCCTCTGCCCCTTCCCTCCCCACAATGCTCTCTCACACATGGGCACACTTTCTCTCTCAAATACATAAATAAAATCTTAAAAAAATAAAAAAGTAAAGGACATTCATACAAAAACTGGTGAAATACAAATAAAGTCTATAGTTTAGTTAATAATAGTATTACATCTACATTAATGTTTTAGTTTTGACAAATGTTAGGCAATTGGTCATGTATGATATTAACACTGAGAAGGTTGGATGAAGGGTGCCTGGAAAGTCGCTGTATCTTTACAAGTTTTCTATAAATCTAAAATTATTCAGAAATGAAAAGACTTGAACAAACATGTAATTATAGTCAACTCTCAACTATCAAAGCATGTTGGTAGGCAAACAGGTCAAACACAGTTTACAAGAGCAAAGAGAGTGCTGGGGAAAGGAGCAATCGGGAAGCTGGGTGGTCCTCATTTAAAGGTGACAGAATAAGAATGGGAGCTCTATTTATTCAGCCTCCTTCTCTATGATCCTTCCTTCCCCTAGCCCAGCAACAAGATTTGCCGCCTCTCCTCAGAACCAAGAAAAGACAGCACATTCTAGCCCCCAGCTTCATTTTGTTTAAACACATGTCTCTTTTCACTAAACTGTAAACCTTCTCAGGATAGGATAACTTCTGATTTCATTTTGGCATTCCTAGGTCCTAGTTTTTAGCCTGACACGTAATCAGCACTTCATTGATATTTAGGGAATCAAAGAATGGCTTGTATTTCTCTATTAGACGAGGGAAAGTAGTGCCAAGGAGAATTCATTAATTCATACGCTTCTGACTTGGTTTCCCTCTTTACTAATCTGAGCCCTCTGATTTCATCATTATCCTTGTGTTTCTATCTTTCTCCTTCAGTTGTTCTCTCCTGTACAAACCTCAGCTTCAGACAAATCTAAATATTCCACCTCTCTATTTCATATGCATGTTTTTAAGTACTAGTGACACTGTAATTCTACAATGATAAATAGATGATGAATTCAACCTTTGAAGTGATTGTTTATACTTAGATGCCTCTACTCAGTAGCAACAAAACAGGTATTTTATTAACTCATGACATTCTAACTCTAGTCATTATTAACTATACCTGGATTGCCCTTGCACATCTGATCTTTATCTAGTCTTCTTGGCCTTAGAAGTGAACACCGTCCTCTCAACCTCCAAGATGTTTACCTGACTCCTCCATCCATGTTGTGCTTTGCCTCTGGGTTCTCACACAGATTATGAATACATTTATCATAATGCTTTCCCTAGTGTTCTGTAATTTACTCGCTATTTAACTTCTACAATAGAATATAAGACCTTGACAACAATGATTTTATATTGCTAATACCTTACACAGTGTCTAGTACTATGCACTCATAAATATTCTAAAAAAGATAGAAGTATGAAAGGAAAGAATAAAGTATGAAAGGAAAAAAAGGAAGGGAGAGATGGAAGAAGGCATAATGAAGGCACCTGGAAAATTTCTCAGAAGACAGATCCAGACATACTTTTTAAAAGCATATCCCAATCACCATCTTCTACCTCTCAATTTGCTGCCAACCTTCCAATCCACACAGGCCCTTCCTGTCACAGTGCCATTGCTATAATCCCCATTTCTCATATGCTATGCTCCAATGTGCAAAGGATGTGAACATTTGGATGTAAACTATATAAAACCTAAAACCTAAATGCCTTGTGTTGCCTGTTTCCAACATGCCTGCCGTGATAGGCCATCTTCATTTAACTCTTCTCAGTTTGCCTCACCATGCCTTTATCTAGGAATCTGGCACTGACTCCCTGGGATGGAGCCAGAAGTTAATTTTAGTGATGCTTCATTGCTATATCTAAAATTATCTCTCATTGATCCCCAACGAGAATACCCCCAAAGGCTTAAGTGACTTGAATCTTTTCCATCAGTGTAGTCATGACACCATGAGAGACTTTAAGTGGTAGCTTTTATGACTGTATCACTTATGGGTCTTTGTATAGGACTGGTAGAGGTAAAACCTGCCAGGCTCCAATGTGTCCAGTCTTTCACCTTCACACAATCTTCCAGTAATTATAAACAAATAGAACGCCTGATAGCTAGGTCATCAGCTCTTGAAACAAGATAGGACAGATGTTTCAAGCTCAGACCCTTGTCCTTGTGCCCTCATTCTATAAAGAACTTGGGAAGAGGTTAAAGTTGACCAACACTTTCCTAAAGATTTCCTTGGTTGGCATGCATTTTGCATTTCCTTATAGGAAAGGAAATTATTGATAGACACAATGACAAGATAGTTTGCTTGTTGTTCAATTAATACTCATCTTGCTGTAGGTAACTTAGCTTTAATCATAATTTAAACTTCTTTCTGTTATGCTATTAATCATAATTTTATACTGCCTCCTCGTTGAACTTGAGATGATAGTAGACATGCAAGTGAAGATGTTGTTAATAACTGCAATGAAAAATTAGAATACAACAAATGGACATTGGCAGGGAAATGGATTTAGAAGTCACTCATAGAGGATTGATTATAAAGAGTGAGAGGATAGGGCCTTGAAAATGTGCTACTGAAAAACCAAAAAAATAGTGGAAAACCAGGAAAAGAAAAATTCACCACTCATGGAAGATTTCTGGAAAACAAGGCAATTCATTGCTATTGAGGTCAAGTGTCTTCTTTTCCAAGTGTCCTTAGGGCTTGCCATAGTAAGTTCTCTGTAAACGTTATGTATGTGAGTGTATGTGTATAGTAAATTCTCTGTAAATATTTGATGACTGAATAAGCAACAAGATGTTAAATCAGATATTACAACTGAAACACATTCCAAATTTAAATACTGATAACAGATAAAAACTAAGTTAAAATGGATAATGCTCAAACACAGCAGTTTTCTTCTCCTTTTCATAAAATCTAACAGGTATATTTCTCTCTTCTAAGTGTTGCTCAAGAACTCAAACCCTTTTCATATCTGGCTTCCAAGATATTGGAACACATGGTATGCTCATCTACCTAAAGCTCCCAAAATGAGAAATTGACAGAATTCATTCCCTCTCATTTTCTGCTGGCAAGAACCAATCTCCTGGACCCACTTAGATACAAGAGTAGCTGAGAAACATAACCCTCTTAGTCAACTACAATATAAGAGAGTACAAGTTTTTTGTAGGATGATTAATCACCTCTGAAATGAGTTAAGAGTTTGTTTGGTTGTGTTCACAATCATTCAGGTTATACGAATTAGCTTGATTTAAAGTTTTATCAGAAGAGATGAAAGAGATGCTGTAGTTTCAAGTGAAGACTTGAATGATAAATACATTCTGGGACCAGCCATACCAATTAAATGGCATAAAATGAAACAATTCCCTAGTCCTATCTTGAGTTAGCAGAGTAAAAAAAAATTTGCATCTTCACCCTGACTCTACCAATAAAAGTGAAATAAGTTGAATAAACTATTTCAATTCACTTCAGTTTAGCCATTAAGTGGGAGAAGTGGTTATTCTCTTCCATTTGGGTGGAAATGTTTGCCCTGAGGGGGATGGGATAGAGTGAGAAAGAGGTAGTTATCTCTACAGTTAAAGTCTACAATTAAAACAACTTGCTATTCTGGCAGAATGAAGTTGTGAGAAATGGAATAGGGTAGTATAAGTGCTTGGCATTAAGCTTTTGATTGCCAAGGTATTTATTTCAAAAGCCGTTCATTTTGAATAAATGTATTTCCAATTGTATGACATAGCTACTAGGAAAACAACCAGATAAAGAACCAGGCCACCCACAGCCATTATGTTCCCCTTTCACAAAATCTGGGCAATCTAGATAAAAAATTATGACAAAACAAATGAAAATAAAAACAAAACATATCAAATATCATGGGATGCAGCAAAATCAGTTCTGACAGGAAAGTTTATAGCAATAAATGTATGTATTAATAAATTAGAAAACATCAGATAAATAATCTAACTTTAAACCACAAGGAACTAGAGAAAGGAGAACAAATTAAACCCAGAGTTAGCAAAAGAAAGGAAATCCTGAGGATCAAAGTGGAAATGAATGAAATAAAGACCAGAAAAACAACAGAAAGAATCAACAAAACTAAGAACTTTTTTTTTAAGATTTTATTTATTTATTTGAGGGACAGAGAGTGAACACAAGTGTGGGGGAGGAACAGAGGGAGAAGCAGCCCACCCACTGAGCAGGGGATCCAACTGGGGCTCGATCCCAGGACTCTGGGATCATGACCTTAGCCTAAGGCAATTAACTAACTGAGCCACCCAGATGCCTCAAGAGCTGGGGTTTTTTTAAAAGATAAATAAAGTTGACAAATATTTAGCTGGACTAAGAAAAAAAAACAGAAGATTCAAAAAAAAATTAGAAATGAAAAAGGAGATTTGGCAACTTATACTACAGTAACATGTAGCATCATAAGAGAGACTATGAACAAGTATATGCGCCAACAAATTACAGATATAAGTAACATGCCTGATAAAGAATTTAAAGCAACAATCATAAGGGTACAAACTGGACTTGAGAAAAGAATGGAAGACATCAGTGAGACTCTTACCACAAAGAAAAAAAGAGTTAAAAAAAGAATCAATCAAGAGATGAGGAATGCCATAAAAAAGATTGGAAACAAGCTTGATGCAATGAAAAGGAGGCTGGAAGAATCAGAGGAACAAAATAGTGACCTTAAAAGCAAAATAATGGAAAATAATGAAGCTGAACAAAAGAGAGAAAGAAGAATTATGCAACATAGGAATAGATGTAGGGCACTCAGTGACTCCATCAAACATAAAATATTCATATTATAGAAGTCCCAGAAGAAGAAGAGAGAGAAAAGGGGGTGGAAAACTTACTTTAAGAAATAATAGCAGAGGGGCGCCTGGGTGGCTCAGTGGGTTAGGGCCTCTGCCTTCAGCTCAGGTCATGATCCCAGGGTCCTGGGATCGAGCCCTCATCGGGCTCTCTGCTCAGTGGGGAGCTTGCTTCCTCCTCTCTCTCTGCCTGCCTCTCTGCCTACTTGTGATCTGTCAAATAAATAATAAATCTTTAAAAAAAAAAAAAAAGAAAGAAAGAAAGAATGGCAGAAAACCTCCCTAATCTAAGGAGCAAACCACACATCCAAATCCAGAAAGCACAGAGAACTCCCGTTAAAATCAACAAAAACAGGCCAACACCAAGACTTACTCTAATGAAACTTGCAAAATACAGTGATAAAGAAAAAGTCTTAAAAGAAGCAAGACAGTATAAGAGGGGTCTCCTTTCTCCACATGCTCTCCAACTCATGTTGTTTAGTGTCTTGTTAATTTTGGCCATTCTAATTGGTGTTAGGTGGTATCTCAATGTGGTTTTGATTTGAATCTCCCTGATGGCTAGTGATGATGAACATTTTTTCATGTGTCTGATAGCCATTTGTATGTCTTCATTGGAGAAGTGTCTGTTCATGTCTTCCGCCCATTTTTTGACATGATTATCTGTTTTGTGTGGGTTGAGTTTGAGGAGTTCTTTATAGATCCTGGATATCAGCCCTTTATCTGTATTGTCATTTGCGAATATCTTCTCCATCTCGTGAGTTGCCTCTTTGTTTTGTTTACTGTTTCCTTTGCTGTGCAGAATATTTCATCTTGATGAAGTCCCCAAAATTCATTTTTGCTTTTGTTTCCTTTGCCTTTGGAGACATATCTTGAAAGAAGTTGCAGTGGCTGATGTCGAAGAGGTTACTGCCTATGTTCTCCTCTAGGAACCTGATGGATTCCTGCCTCACATTGAGGCCTTTTATCCATTTTGAGTTTATCTTTGTGTATGGTGTAAGAGAATGGTCAAGTTTCATTCTTCTACACATAGCTATCCAATTTTCCCAGCACCATTTATTGAAGAGGCTGTCTTTTTTCCACTGTATATTTTTTCCTGCTTTGTCAAAGATTAGTTGACCATAGAGTTGAGGGTCCATATCTGGGCTCTCTACTCTGTTCCACTGGTCTATGTGTCTGTTTTTATGCCAGTACCATGCTGTCTTGGTGATCACAGCTTTGTAGTAAAGCTTGAAATTGGGCAACATTATGCCCCCAGTTTTGTTAAAATAAAAAAAGAAAGAAAGAAAGAAATGAATGCAGGCTTTAGCTTGTTGGAGCCACAGCCCTAGCAGCAGAGAAAGGAGAATGAGTCTACCTAGAATAGAGGAGTTGTTTAAAATTTAATTTTCTAATGTCTAGTTGCTATGGCTAGTCTGGGTAAAAGGATGAACAGTGAATAAAGAGAATGACCAGATTAAAAAAAGAAGAAGAAGAAGAAGAAACAAGACAAAAGAAGTCCTTAAAGGGACACCTGGATGACTCGTCAGTTCAGCATCTGTCTTTGGTTCAGATCATGATCCCACAGTCCTGGAATCAAGCCCTGCATCAGATTCCTTGCTCAGCAGGGAGCCTGCTTCTCCCTCCCTCTCTCTTTGCCTGTCTTTCTGCCTATTTGTGATCTCTGTCTGTCAAATAAATAAATAAAATCTTAAAAAAAAAAAAAGAATTAACTCAAAATGGATCAAACATAAGACTTAATACCATAAAACTCCTAGAAGAAAACATGGGAAAGAAGATCATCAATATTGGTCTTGGCAATCATTTTGAGGGTCATGACACCAAAAACACAAACAACAGAAAAAAAAAAAGTGAAAATTTTACCAAACTCAAATGTTTTGCACAGAAAAACAAACAAAAAACCCCAAGACCCACAAAAAAATACAAAAACAAATGAATAAACAATTAACAAAATAAAAAGACAGCCTATATACTGAGAGAAAATTTTTGCAAACTATATATTGAATAAGGAATTAATATCCATAATATATAAAGAACTCAGTTAACTCAATAACAAAGAAATAGACAACTCAATTAAAAATGGGCAGAAGAATTAAATAGACATTTATCTAAAGAGGACATTGAAATGGCCAACAGACACCTGAAAAGATGCTCAGTATCCCTAATCATCAGGGAAATACATATCAAAACCACAGTGAGGTATCACCTCATACCTGTTAGAATGGCTGTCCTCAAGAAGACAAGAGACATGTGCTGGCAAGGATGTAGTGAAGGGAACACTTACACATTGTTGGTGGAAATTAAAGCTAGTCCAACCAGTATGGAAAGCAAGATGGAGTTTCCTTAAAAAACTAAAATTAGAAAATACCATGTAATTCAGCAATTCCACGTCTGCTCAAAGGAAATGAAAACAAGACTTTGACAAAATATATGCACTTCCATGTTCACTGCAGTATTATTCACAATAGCCAAACTATGGAAACAAACCAAATGCCCATCAATGAATGAAAAGCTAAAAAAAATGTGGTATAGGAGTGCTTGGGTGGCTCAGTTGGTTAAATGTCTACCTTCAGCTCAGGTCATGATCCCGGGTTCCTGGGATGGAGTCCTATGTCAGGCTCCGTGCTAAGTGGGGAGTCTGCTTCTCCCTCTCCCTCTGTCCTGCCCCCCCACTTGTGCCCTCTCTCATTCTTTCTTTCAAAAAAATAAATAAAATCTTCTTTTAAAAATGTGCTATATATGTACAATGGATATTATTCAACCATGAGAATGGATGATATCCTAGCATTTGCAACAACAAGGATAGGCCTTAAGTACATAACGTTAAGTGAGATAAGTCAGCTAAAAACAGAAGTAGTGTATGATATCACTTATATGTAGAATCTTAAAAAATTACACCTGTGAAAAACAGAGTAAAATGGTGGCTACCAGGGGATGGGGGTGGGGGATAAGAGCGATGTTTAAATGTACAAACTTGTAATGAGTATTAAGTAAACCATAGAGAGCTAATGCACAGTATGATGAATGAGACAATAATATTGCACAATAATGTAATGTGATAAATATCTCTATATCAGCAATCATATTATAACATATAAATATATCAAAGTAGAAAAAGATTATTGTTGTAAAACCTCCCTAGTATTCACCTCCCCTAGGTAAATTTCCCAAGCAATTTGTCTAAATAGAGCTACCCACAGTCATCTATCTTTATTTTTATATACACAAAATAAAAAATACGATCTAATTTATTTTTCATCCTATTTTCTGCCTGACAGTGACCAATGTTGCTGGTCAATATTTGACAACCCAATGTTTAAAGAATATCTTGCTTTCTCTGTGCTGAGAAAATAACAGAGTAGCTACTGATTTTACAATTTGCCCTGTTAGATTTTTTTCAGCTACTGTAATAGATGAGTTAAAATGTAGCCGGATCTTTTCAATCTTTTTATTCATTTGCCTTACTATGCTACAGGGGAATAATTTCCTGATTTTTAGATCTCATAGAACCCTAAAATTTCCCCCATAAATATACAAAACCAACATTTTTTCCAATTCATTTTGGGCCAGGGGAACCCTTGTCACTGACAGGCATTTGTCTATAGACCAGCAATTAGGAGCCACCGTTCCAGGATCAGTGCTAGAATTACAACCTCTCTGAGCATGTGATGAACCTAAAGACATCCTAGGAATAAGGTCTTGGTCTTACTAATACCAAGAGAAAACATCCAAAACTGCAAGTGAGCCCAGAGACCCTCAAGTTTGTATCCTTCTGAGCCTTTGACCTCAGAAGACAGCTAACATTAACCAGTGGACAAAATACAAATTCTTAGTAGTTCTTATAACTTGTACCATCCTCTCAGCAGGATGCCCTCGTCCTTCAATTCCCAGGAGGCCCCAGACATATCGGAAAAAAGGAAAGTATCTAAAAATAGTTTGGGAAGACAGATATTCTGGAACAATTGGAAGCCACGGGCAGAGACACTTGGGCACCAACTCCACTTTCCACCCAGTTAGCATTGCTAGTTCTGAGTTTAGTTCATGAACTAGGAGAACCTGATGTATTTAAGCACTTCCTATACAGAAGTGCAGAGATTATTTGTGTCAATAATGAGATGTAAACTTAAACAGAAAAACAACAAGGAAGTAGCAAGAATTCAGCCTCTTTCTCAACCCTAGAGAGTCCAGGAGTGTCACAAGTATAAAGAATATAGGGGCAAGAGAAAATCTTACCAAAAATACTGTCCTCATTTCTGCGCTGTATAATTACCTCACTACCTTTAGTTTCTATATCCTTGACACCTTGGAAGTAATTAGAGACAGAGAGAGAGAGAGAGAGAGAGAGAGCGAGCTCCTTGCCAATTCATAACCCAATTTGCTACACTGCACATAACACCTCTTCAGCTACAAATGGTTACATTTGTTGGCAAGTCACCAAGTTCCACAACCATTCTCCAAAACACATAGGAAACATAATTTTCACCATTTGCAGATCACCATACAGGTGTTCAGAATGCTGGCGGATTCTTGTTTCCAGCAGAAAAATTGATAATGTGGAATTACATCATCTAATTAATTATAATCTCATCTCAACAAATTCATTCATTCCACATGTGTCTAACTCCTTACTTCTATTTTAACCTGAGGGTTAGGAAGAAGTAAAATGAACACTACAGCTGAGCTCAGGTTTCTTTGACCCAACTGTGTAATGACAAGAGCCACGTGACTAAATTACGCAGGATCTAAACCCCTATACACCAGGCAACTAGAACAGAAAAGAGCCAAGAAAATATAGTAATCATATTTGCAGATGATAAGAAACAGTAATGTCCTTAGCACAATGTCCCTAGCACATGCAATCAGTTTTATAATTCTACATGTGAGAAAGCACATTATATTGAGGGTTTAAGGTAGAGCTCGAAAAATGTAAACTGTAGAGTGTTACATTTATTTAAATCTGTGACTGTTAAATTAAGTACTCTTGGTTTTGTGGTTCCTTTTTAGAAGCATTTATTTAAAAATGACCCTTGCTGAATTGTTCACAGAATAGGAATCAGAAGAGTGTTGTACAAGGTAATAATGAAAAGGCAAGACTCTATGTGGAACAAAATCTGTAAAAGAAACTTGTTGAGTCAAAGGAGATAAAAGGCAATAATGAATAGAAAGGAAGGGAAGTTCAATTACATTGTTGAGCTATGCACTAGGCACTGACCTCAGTGCCTTCCAATACATTTCATTTAATCCTCAAAAATACTATGATTTCCTTATTATCACTTGCATTGTCACAAATGAAGCAATGGATTCAAACAGCTTAAGTCACTTGTCCAAGTTCACACAGTCGGTAAGTGGTAAAGTGGGCTTTTGAACCCAAATTGTCACATGGTTTTCACAATGCATACTTGCCTTATTCTTGAGTACCTGGGAATTTGAGACCCACACACAGTATACTGGATTTCCTCCTTTACCCTCTCCAGCTCTCCAAATTGCTTCACAGTGCATCTGAAGAACCATATATCTGATAAACTTTTCTTCGATGCTCTCAGGCTCTTGTTTCCTCTTCCTTGAGGGGAAATCCTGTGGTATTTACTGCTCCATTTTTATATCCTGTATTATATGCTACCTAGTATGCTCGTCAACTTCTACACATGCCTTATCTTCAGGACTAAATTATTCACATGCAGGCAGAGACTATATATTCAAAATCTTTCAGTTCCTTATTGTAGAGGAATGCATAAGAAATGTCTTCCCTCCACCAACTTTGAGCAATTAATGGTTGCTGTCTAGAGTCCCATATTGAAAAATTTGTACAGCCTCTTTCCCATCTCAGTAAAAAACAATCTTTTGGCTGATTAGTGATGGTGCTGTGGGTATGATGGAAAAATGGGAGAAACAAGAGGTAGAGGAAGGGCAGAATATGATAGCGCTTATGCATGTTTGCTGCATCTGCCATAGTACTTAAAATAGAAATTTGTGTATCTTCGATTTCTGTTTTCAGTGAAACATAAATGAAAACAATTAAAATCTACCCCCAAATTACAAACCATTCACTAATTTTTAAAATTCAGGTTAAACATGCAGAGCAAATGAAACTTTTTCATTTCATTCTAACACACTTCCATCCACACATATTACCTGTGATTGGCCCCCTAGTTAGTCAGAGGGAAAAATTAATTAATTCTCCAATCCAGATTTCAGCTACAGATTTAGGATTAAATCCACACTCAATCTATTTTCTCTGAATAAAAATTCTCAGTGTTTCTAATATTCTCCTTTTCTAGCTATCTTCCTCTCTAAGGGATCTGCATGAGTAGAGAAAGGTAGAATGTGCAACACAGATGCCTCTGTGGGCATTGTGGTCCCCTTGGCATTGGTAGAAATAACGTCATGTTAATCCTCAAACATATGCTCCCTGTTGTCCACTGTTCTAAAGGTGTATGGCCTTGGTTGACCTTGCCACTCTGAGTGCTGCTGGCCTCTTCTGCAGTTTGCCGTTGGTGATTCATGATTCAGTACTTTGGCTCTAGAAGCACTCACAGTGAACATCAGCCATCTAACCCTCAGCCACTCAATCTGCCTTCAGTTCTTGAAGACTGCAGCTCCTGAATCTATAGCTCTTCCCCTACCTGACCCAAGGTTGAGTTGTCCACTCCAACCTATGTTATTGGGATCACCTTGCCCCTTGCAACACCTCCTGACTCTCAGCCCAGGATTTGTAAATTTCAAGGTATCCATTTTAACAATGGTACAACCCAACTTTAATGTGTGTAGCATCCTCCTGGAGACCCAAATAAATACTGACTTTCTTGACTCTCTTGAATTTCACAAGCCCTGGAGTCTGGTCCCTACCTAGGCCTCAAAAGGAAACTAGGACACACCACTAAATGCTCTGGTATCTTCTTTTCTTTCCAATCTTCCTTATGCAAAAACCTGGACCACCCTTGTGGAGAAAGAGCTTTCTTTTATTTCCATTATGTCATGTCTTCCTCATATTAGAGAAGGCTTCCCATAGAAGGAGGGAGTGTCCATTTTATACTGTTGGAAAGAATTATGATCAGAGTCCATCAAACTTATTTTTAATTTGCTAAAGGAGGGAATAAAGGAATTTGGAAAACCATTTTTCAAGGCTATGGTAGGATTTAAAGGCTTAACATGTAACAAAACTTTATTTTGCATGTCAGAAGGTAAATATTAACTAGGTCTATTGTTTTGCATTCTGGGTTATCAGCTCCTAAGACAGTCCCAGGTGATGTCCACACCTGGGAAACTAGAGCCAAAGTCTTATATTCAAAAAGACAAAAGAGGGGCGCCTGGGTGGCTCAGTGGGTTAAACCGCTGCCTTCGGCTCAGGTCATGATCTCAGCGTCCTGGGATCGAGTCCCGCATCGGGCTCTCTGCTCGGCAGGGAGCCTGCTTCCCTCTCTCTCTCTCTCTGCTTGCCTCTCCATCTACTTGTGATTTCTCTCTGTCAAAATAAATAAATAAAATCTTAAAAAAAAAAAAGACAAAAGAGAAAAGTCCATTAATACTTTTCAAACCATATTCTCATTATATCTCAATGTCAGTAATATACAAAATAACTAGTGCTTGGTGTATTCTGCTGCTCAGAAGCCAAAGTCAATACTCTGACTCCTAAAAAGATAAATTTACTTCAACAGTTTATGATTCCAGGCTAAAATCTACCTTCAGGCTAGTCATGGAAGGGAAAAGACATATGGGTAAGTTATACCATTTGTCGTCATAATTTAAAATCATGACTGTAAAATATATGACTTCATAACATTGATCTTTAGTGTCATCTTTAAAATATTTGATTAAATCAATTTTTGATATTCTAAGCCCATAAGATAATATGGCAGTATTTCTCTTTTGGAGCATACCAGCCTCAATTCTCCTCCTCACTCACTTAGGCTTATTGTTGAAATTATACAAAACTGAACTGCATAAATCCAAATACATCGGGTGTTTTCCTGGTTGATGTTCATGTACTGTTTCAGAATGTGGAAAAATTGTGTTCAAATAACTGTAACTAGTTTAAAACATATATATGAGCCAAAAACCCTTTCATCATTTTGTAAATAATACCTGACTCTTTAACTAAACAAATAGCCAGCTCCTAAGGGATCTCAGTTGTGTTTCTAAGCCTTGTCATCTGACCAAACTGGATTTGGATTCAGTGAGTGTCCAACTGGTGAATGCATGCCTATTTGTGGCCTCTTTCAAATAAGAAGGCACATATTGCCCCTCAATTAGAAAAAATACCCAGTGCTTTTTTCATTCATGTGGTGTTTCATTCACTCTATCCAAAGAGTGCAGGATCAGACATTGTACTTAACTCAATTGGTTTAAAACAACAACAAAAAGTAGGACACTGAATTCTGCCTCTGACCATGATAGAGTAAAGGGAAAAAGACTTATCCCCTCACAGTAAACAACTAGAAAACTGGACAAAATAGCCTAAAAAATTCCTGTGTTCAGGAATTATACAACAGGCAGCATATAAAATGCTGATCATTGCAAAAGGGAAAACAAATGGGGTGGGCCCTACAATCTTAAAACTTTGTACCTCAAGGCACCATCCAAGCCATGGTACAGGGAGGAGGATCCTAAGCAAAGCAGAGATATATAATGGAGTCAGGAAGACAGAGATCTGTGTGCAGTGAGGATGGATAGCTGGAATTTGAAGGACAGAGGTCAAGAGAGCAAAGTGCCACAATGCTAGAGCTCCAGAAAAACCCATAAGGGCCTCTTCCACCCTTGGTGAATATAAGACCATGATGCAAAAGTAGAATTCCACAAGTCAGGACAAATAATCTGGCATCTGAGATCTGAAGGAGAGCACATATGGGACTAGGAGACATTTGAGTTTCAGCTAGCCAAAGAGAGTGCCCTTCTTGAATACCTGGGGATTAAGTAGTAAATCTAGAAGGGAAATCCTTTAGTAGTAAGTCTAAATTAAGCATGGATTAAAAGCTATTCTAAACTCAAAAGCCAGTATTACCACAATAACAAAATCAGAAAAAGACATAAGGAAACTTTAGATTATTACTTCTCATGAACATAGATTAAAATCTTTTAAAAAATATATGCAAATAAATTATAATAATAATTTTTTAAAGGATAAAATCATGACTAAATAAGGTTAATCCAAGGGATGTAAGTTTGGGTTAACATTAGAAAATCAGGGTAGCTCAGTTGGTTAAGCATCTCTCCTCAGCTCAAGTCATGATCTCAAGGTCCTGGGATTGAGCCCTCCATCTGGCTCCTGCTCACAAGGGAATCTGCTTCTCCTTTTCCCTCTGCCTTCTCCCCAACTTGTGCATGAGTCCCCCCCCCAAATAAAGAAAATCTTAAAAAAAAATCAATTGATGTAATTAAGTATATCAACAAGATATTTATATTCAGATATATATGTCTATATATATTTAGACAACCCAATTGAAAACCAGACAAATATAAATGACCAATAAGTATCTGATAATATGCACAATATTATGAAATGCCAATTAAAATGCAATACAGAATCACTACATATCAGAATGACTAAAATTTAAATTACTGACAATGCAAATACTGTGAAAGATGTGGAGCAAGTGGAATGCTCACATACTACTCAATGTATAAAATGGTACAATTAGTTTAGAAAACAATTTGGCAGTTTCTCACAAAATTAAACATACACTTACTAGAGGATATAACAATTCCACTCCTACCTATTCACCAAGGAAAATTGAAATCTTATGTCCACACAAAGAATTATACATGTGTATTCAAAGCAAGTTTATTTGTAACAGTAAACTTGAAATAATCCAAGTATCCATCAATAAGTGAATGGGTAAACATATATTGTATATCCATAAAACTGAATACTACCCAACAATAAATAGGAACAAGCTATTGATTCACACACAGGTAAATCTCAAAAGCACGCTTAGTAAAAGAAGCAAGACACAAGAGAATGCATTCTATGTTTCCATTTAAAGTTAATTCTAGAAAAGGCAAATCCAGTCTATAGTGACTACTTATCAGTGGTTAACTAAAGATCAAGGTAGGAGTTTGATTGAAAAGTTACATGAGACAGGTTATGATGAGCACTAGTGTTATATGTAAGTGATGAACCACTGAATTCTACTCCTGAAACCAATATTATTCTCTATTTAACTAACTAGAATTTAAATAATTTTTTTAAAAAAAGATTCATGAGAGGATGCTTTGGGGTGATAAAAATGTCCTCCAGTTTGATTTGGTGGTTGTCGTTACACAAGTGTATGTATTTTTCAACTCCCCAACAGGAACTTAAAAGTAGTGGGTTTTATTGTGTATGTGAATTGCATCTTGGAAAAGTTGATTAAAAATTTAGAGTGAGAAAAAAATTGGAGTGAAAAAATAATTCAATATGAGGTTTTATTGCATTTTTATGCATTTTTTGCATATTCAGTACTCAAACCATGAGATATTTGCTCAAACTTGAATACAATACCCTCTTAGTCTATAACATAAGTCGTTCATGGCACTGCTATTTTTTTTTTTCAAATCTTTGCTCTGTGAACTCTAAGTATTTAGGTGACATTTTCCCATAGGATCACCAGCTTCTAGAGTTCTTTGAAATTGCCTTAGAATAAGTAACATCAAATGAGAGACATAGATCAGAAAAAGACCGAAATATAGTTATAAGCTCCACAGTATAGCTATGGGGTAAAGAGCTACACAGGCTACCATAAAGGACAGTAATTGGCCATAAGTAAACTCAGAAAAATGGAGACAGGATGAAAACCTAAGTCTAACTCCCTACCTACTTACTCTTGAAATAAACCAAACTTACAACTTCATCCTAGGAAAGGAGTTCACAGGATTCTTCTTGACCATAGATTGTTAGGACCAAATGAGGCAAGCAGAAGTGTTTTAGTAGAAGAGTCCCTAGGGGGAAGACGAATGAACATCTTTCTTTTTTAGAGTTCTCATGGATTTGGCAAAGGTAGATTTAACAGTACTTTCCTCATCTAGAAAAAGAAAGAAAATATTTTAAAGCTAAAACATAGGCATTTTCTTTTAAATATATCTGAACTTACTTCGTATACCTTTTGTTTTAGAGAGAGGAATGGATGCTTGAACAACTGAGCTCCCCGTTTCACAAATACTCAGAGTTCATTCCACCCTATCCTTTGTACATACTCTTCCCTTTCTTTACCAGTCTTTGACATATACCACCCTGTAAGGTCCAGCTCAATACTTTCTCTCCTGGAAAGCTAGTTTGGCTCTCTGTTTCTCCTGGTCCCTGGTCAGCTCTCTTACAGAATATATCACAAGACACCGTTAATTTTGTATGCCAGTCTCCTGGACTATATTAGAAGACATTTTTTCCAGGGTCAAAACTATAGTCTATTAATGTTTGTTAGTTTGTTTATTAATTATTACATATTCCATTCCTTATATGGTTGTTGTGAATAGCAGAAACACAATAAAGTCTAATACATTGAATTTCATGGGTCTTCAACTCATTTATGTTTGCTTGTTTTTGGTGGCAGTGAAGGTATTATGTTGTGTTTCATTTCTTTTTCTTTTTCTTTTTTCTTTTCTCCCTGACCTCACTCATTTCTCCTGAATGTTCTCCTGTGTTTTTCAGGACGGATACAAGACACTTGATTCCTCAGAACTTCTGAAGTAGAAAAACTTCCTTACTTGCAAAATAGTGATCAAGAAGCTTGTATCATCACCACTATGAAAAGCTCTTCAAAGTGCATGGACCTTTGAGAGAAGGTCAATATAATTTAAAGACAATGTATTATGTAGAAAAAGCTAAGTACTCAAGATCTCTTACAGGTTTTTCCTAATGCCTCAGCATACATTTCCCCACAGATCTGGTCCATATCTTCCTAAAAGTTTATATTTGTACTTTTTTTGTAGATCTGAGTAATTATAAATTACAAAACCCAAAAGTAGAAACCACTACTTCAGAAAATCAGGACAGGATTTAATTTCAAAATTTCTTAAATATATTTCCAACACTGTTATTGGACTGTTATCTCATTCTCTGAGATTATTTCTGTACATATTACCCAAATAAAACAAGCCAATTTAGTTACTTAAGTCAAATAATCAGTTAAAAAATAATCAGACTGGATATTGGCACTGTAAAATCTTTCTCCCCCAAGATGTTTAATAAACATTAAATTATTATTACACTGTCAAAGACACATTCTGGTGCTTGTAAGTCAAACCTTAGCTCTCCATGACTGAGAATGGAATGCTTGAGTACCATCTATTGAGCCCCTTTTATGTCAATTTCTTCTTAGACTTAATGATGGCATAGAGAACTTTATCCAGGAGATACAACCAGATAGGAGAGGGCTAATAAGTTACAACACAAAATCACACTTGGCAACTTAATTCCAAAACTAAAAAAAAAAAAAAAGAAGAAGAAGTCTTTATGATAGCTTGGGGAAGTTGCAGGTCATCACATCCATGCCTTATTCGGACAGAGGAGATTCTCATGGTTCTCTCCTTTTATTTTATTATTTTATTTTATAAATAGCTATGTGGCACTAACTATAGGCAATATGCTAAGAAATTTACAAATAATAGCTCTTCTACTCCTCATGAAAATTCCTGTGAAGTAGGGATTATTATCAGTACTAGTTGACTATATATCCAGGACTTGGTAAGAAGTCAAAATTGATGTTACATGGCTGCTGCATTCTTACATAAAGGTCCTTTTTCTGTTAAGTCAGGGTACATCCAGTACACAATTTTTTGTACATTAGAGTAACTTATAAGAATACAGTAATAATTGCAATGACATAAAATTGGCCCAAACACAACTGATTCTCTAAGTTACATTTCTTAGAATGTAAATGTCTTCTCTTGGTCATTTCTTCATAATTTTTAAATTCACAGAGGTTTTGAGCTATCACTGCCCTCTACTTCTGATGCAAATGATCTTCTTCTTTTTGAATATTATCACATAAATTATTCAAAAATCTCTGCGCTTTACATGTATTATTTAACTTCAAGGAGTTGTTAGAAACTGAAACTTCCTTCAAAAACTACCTGTCCTAAAAATCAAAGCCAGTTGTAGCCTTATAAAATCCAGAAGCGAAACTTTTAAATGGGTTTAGTACCACAAAACGGGAGCAGTGTGTGAATGAGAAGGGAGTTGTGCCCAGTTTGATGGGTCTGGGCTTCCCAAAAATAATCAGTAGATTTTGCCTGAGTCTGTGGGAACTGAACTGCCCACATCTGTAGGAGAATTTGTGAAGAAGCATGCCTTGCAATTTATCTCTAAGCTGCATATTCAGACATTTCTAAAAATAAGTGAAACAATAATGGTGTTGGGTTGTACTAGTCTTCAGAGTCCAGAAAGAAGACTTGATGAGTCAAAAAGTGTCTCAAGACAGGAGAGGAGAGTTAACAGTTTGGTTTCTGGAGGCCATCAGAGAATTATGAGAATTTCTATTCCCGACTCCTTTAACTACACCTTGTCTCAAAGCAATAGGTGGAAACACATGTGGAATACACGTGTGTCCTCCTAATTACTAAGAGACAAAAGGGAAAAGGGAAGAGTTGACCAAGGCATAAAAATTATTTCCCAGAGTAATTAACTAAAATGATACCATTTGTCTAATAGCATGCAGTGCTAACAAAACCTATAAATATGAATATACATGACAAATTTTAAGTTTATGTGAACATGGTATTAGAAGTGCATGGGCACGTGTGTGCATACCTGCATACCTCTTCATGCAAACGTGACAACATGACATACTCTTTTAAAAAAATGATGGCAGCTCTCAAGTAGATGGAGGGCTACTAATGGGGATGAATCGGACATATTCCATGTAACTTGAGAGAGTAGAACTGAGATCCAAGAGTGGGAATTAAAGGAAACAAATCTCACCCCCTGTGAAGACAAAAAGTTTATAAAATATTGAGCATAATTTCCTTTCCTACAAGTTTTCTCTGAAAACTTTCCATTACCTTTGCTACAGTTTTCTGTTTTATGGCATATCTACTAACCTTTTTGTGATTTCCTAATGTTTAAACTTCCTAGAAACTAATTTGGCACAGCAAAAAAAAAAAAAATTTTTTTTCATTCAGTTTCAATAGCTAATGCAAATGTATTATAAATAAGTAAGGAGAGTTGAAACAAAGGTCTGATTGATTTTATGGCATTTTTATAAGGGTATTCTATTAAGTTATTTAGTGAATAGTTATCTTTTCCTTCAAGGAAGTATAAAACAATACGTGTCGCAAATATTCACTAAATTTTCTAAATAATGATGTCCTTCATTTCTTAGCAGCCACTACCAATGTAAGACTTCTATAAATAACCAAGAACAATGCCTCAAACCAGTCCCCTGAGGAAAGAAACAAGAATATCATAGCTGCCAAAAGCCACCTTCTCTAACCATTGACATATAATAAAAACACAGATATGCTTACAACAAAACATATACAGCTACGCCATTCTGGAGAACCAGAAAGAAAGAAAAATATTTCCAAGTGACAAAAAACTTCTCTAAATAACAGAAAGCATCCTTGATCTTCTCTCCTGTCTGTTCAGGATGAAAATCCCTTCTATTACGTGGAAAAACATAATTACAAAAGCACTGATTTGTATCTGGTTTACCTTAGGCGGAACCAAGGGTTTTTCCTAGTAAATACGTGAAAAGGAATATGAAGAAGACACACTGACACACTATCTCAGTGGAGGCCCCAGGCCCCTGGGATCTGATTCAGCTCCTCTCAGCAGGCCACATCTCCCTCTGTGGCCTGAGGGACTTACAGTAGCCTTCAAATATATTTATTTTCATTCCATATCTCTTTCCAGATGAATCAGAGAGCATCAAAAATTTTGTTCGGCACCCAACTTTCCCTAGACTCTGAAAAAGATTCCCCGTTTGAAAGACGAATATTTCAGGCCTCCAGCCCCCTGGTAAAGCTGCTTGCAGGTATGAAAGCATAGAAATGGGCTGCTCACTTCCACACAACTCACTGGTGTTCATCTGGGTCTGGGCTATCCAAGGGTGAGCAGGGAGGCAAAACAAATGTAAATAGCAGCTAGACCAGCATTTAAGGAACATACACCATTTTTGCCCCTCAGCACATGCTTTAATACCTCACAGAAATAACGCTTCGTGATAAACAGTTTGACAAACACTGGTTAAGTCATTACATGCACAGACACATACAACCACGCTTGCACACACACATCTCTAAATAGTACCAATGAAATGCTTAATATATGGAAGTCTAATGACATTTTAGGAACACGCAAATCCTTCCAGTAACAAATGCTAAATCATTAAGACAGGGTGGAAAGTTGGAATAAATGTGTGTCAAGCCCAAATAAAAAATATTTGCTAGAATGGCTTATAATATTCATACTCCTTGAGCCAGCAAGTCTGAAATTGGCCTTCAAGACAAAACACAAAGTTCAGGCAAATATTTATGCCTCTCCAGTTTTTTATTGCAGTGTTATTTATAATTCCAAAAAAAAAAAAAAACACAAAACCAAAACCAAAAACAAAACAACCAGTCTCAACATAGATATCCAACAATAGGGGACCCAAATAAGCTGTGATATATACATTTATTCAGAGTATAACTCAGTGATTAAAATTATGTTTCTTAAAAAATATAATGTAGGAATATTTTTATGATATAATGTCTGATGAAAGAGCTAGCAGATTCCTTAAAAAGGCTAAGCAGAAACATACCAAAATATTAAAGAATATTTCTAAAGAATGAGTTAATCCATGAATGTTATTTTCTTCTTTACATATTCGAGTATCAGCAAAATTTCCCACAAATGGCATATATTGTTTTTATTAGCAGGAAACAAAAATAAATTTCTCTTCTTCATGATGCTGTCAATAACCATTTCCTGAAGAAGTCACTCTCTAACTTTTTATCTTACAGCATATTGCTTCTCTGGGGACATTTTCACAAAACTTCATTGGTAATTATAGAAATGGGTGAAAAGAAAGTCAAACTGAAAGATGTGACCTCCCCAAACTCCTTTCTTCTAAAGGGAGTTTTGATAGTCATGACAACTCTGGTAACTTGACCAGTTAGAAGAGAAATTTTCCCCCAGAGCAGTGAAAGGCAATCCCAGTCTTTACCTCTTGGGATCTGTGGCTTCCTCTCACCTCCCTCAAGATGTCAATCAAGTTCCTGATAAACTTGGTAAAAGTGAATCTAAAGCAGACCATTATTAGTTTGTCTTGTCAGCTCTGGGAATGTTAGTCTCTCTGGGAATTAAGGGCAAAGTGGTTGCTAGGCACTGCTGGTCTCAGATGTGCAACTTCATTAACTACACGTTACACAAGGCTAGAAATCAAGGCTTGGGAAGGACAAATAAGCATCCAAGTCACAGTCTCTCTTCAGTGAGCATGAAAGGTGTCTGTTTATTGGTTTGCTAGACTGAGGGGGAGAAAAAAAAAAAAAGACTTCCTTGCAGCAATTTGGGTAAATACACATTTACAAATAATACAACAATTACAAAATACATTGAGGTCTCCCCCATTTGGCATGATTTCTTCTCTCGAACCCTCTCACAAACCATAATGCAATTGTTGTATGATTGTATGTGTGTGTTTGAAATTAAGTTAAGAATAATTTAATAAGAAAGCTTATCTTCTGTGATTTCTCCAATTCCAAAAATGTTCATTTTAAAAACTGCTGTGGACAACACTTCATATTAGGTAGTACCCACGAGAGAGAAAAAAGGTGTGAACCATGAGTCACACTCATACAGTAGGAGAGACATACAAATTCCTCTTTTGGGCAAAGAACAATACAAGCCTCACTTCTAAATGCATGTATCTCTCCAGCATCCCCTTCATCCCCATATTCCTTCATTATTTTTTTCAGCACACAACTGGTCTTATTAAATGTGAGTAGAGTGGACCTGGTTCAAGATGGTGACATAGAAAAGACTCTGAACACACCTCTTCCTCAAATTACACCAGTAATAGAATAATTTCTCCTGAAGAACTGAGGATTGACTGAACAGCTACTGAACAACCAAAGATGGAGAGGATGTCAAGAAACATTAAGAGAGATGGAAACAGCAACAAAGGGAATTCCACCCCCAACGGTGCAAAACAGCAGTGGGGAGGCATAGTAATGACCAATCAGGAACAGATCCTTCTGTCCTTGGGCACAGAACAAAGGTCATGGTTTAAAAGAGTGACTAGTCAAAGAGAAAGAGATAACACTAGAACTCTGAGAAGCAGCAGAGGAGCTGTGGGAAAGCTCTCCAAGTCAGAGGAACTGGAAAACAACATGGTTTATGATCCCATGCCTTGACCAGAGCAGGATCCAGACACCAAGACAAGTAGGTCCAGTCATCTCAGGGAACTCCTGACTTTAGTGAATCCAGGGCCCTGAAGCCCATGCCAGCCCCACTTGTGCTGGGGCACAGAAAAGAAAGCCATCGTTTAAAAGGGGTGAGGAGCTTCAGGAATGTTCTTTACCCATCCTCATCAAAAGCCCAGTGCACAGGGTCACCTGCATGGCTCAGTGGGTTAAAGCCTCTGTCTTTGGCTCATGTCGTGATCCCTGGGATCAAGCCCTGCATTGGGCTCACTGCTGAGCAGGGAGACTGCTTCCCTTCCTCTCTCTCTGCCTAATTCTCTGCCTACTTGTGATCTCCATCTGGTTAAATAAATAAATAAAATCTTAAAACAAAATCAAAAACAAAAACAAAAACAAAATGGAGCAGAGCAGGGTCCAGCTCACAGTGGGCCTGCAACATCAGCAAGCTCAGGGTCCACAAGCCCACACTAGCCATCCCATGGTGCTGGGCCACAGGAAATTAGCCAGGGATTTCTGGGGGTTTTCTTTGCTTGCTTTTTTTTTTTTTAATTTATTTTATTTTATTTTATTTTACTTTTTAAAATGTGTCTTGACTTCTTTTGCCTTTATTGTTTTTCTTTTTGGTTTTGATATTTTCATTCTTGTTCTCATTTTTTAATTCTTTTTTTTTCTTTTATTTTTTCTTTCATTTTTCTTTTTCCCCCTTTTTAAAATTATTTGCTTTTTATTATTCTCTCTTTAAAAACCATGGTTTAAAAGAGTACCTAGTATATACAGCCACAGCTCCAGCCAGCCAGCAAAAGTCACCAAGTACACACAGCCTACATGGGGATCACCATATACAAGACTACTCCTTCATCTTTAGAAGAGGCTATTTCACCCAATCCATAGAAACAAACATAAAAAGTCAAGTAAAATGAGGAGATAGAAGAATATGCTCCAAAAGAAAAATAACTTCAGTAAAAGAATGAAATGAAACAGAAATAAACAATATGCCAGATAAAGAATTTAAAGTGATGATCATAAAGATATTCACTGGGCTGGACAAAAGAATGGAAGAACTCAGTGAGACCCTCAATAAAAAGATACAAAATATTAAAAAGAACCAATTGGAGCAGAAGAATACAATAACCAAAATAGAAAACAACCCAGACAGAACCAACAGTGAATTAAAGGCTGTAGAAGAACATATCAGTGATCTAGAAGACAAGGTCATGGAAAGCACACAAGCTTAACAGCAAAAAGAGAAACGAATTTTTAAAAGTAAGGATAGATTAAGAGATCTCTTGGACAATATCAAGTGAAAAAACATTTGCATTGCAGGGCTCTCAGAAGAAGAGAGAGAGAAAGGTATAGCAAATTTATTTGAAGAGTTAAAAACTGAAAACCTAACTGAGGGAAGTAAATGGACATCCAAATCCAAGAAGCTCAGACAGTTCCAAACAAGAACCTAAAGAGGTCCACACCATGGCACATAATAATTAAAATGTCAAAGGGTAAAGATAAAGAGTCTTAAAAGCATCAGGAGAGAAACAAAAAGTTACTTACAAGGGAAAACCTATAAGACTAACAGCTGATTTTTTGGCAGAAACTTTGCAAGCCAAAAGAGAGTGGCATGATATATTCAAAATCTTGAAAGAGTTTCAACCAAAGATTACTTTACCCAGCAAGGGTAAATTAGAAGATTTGAAAGAGAGATAAAGAGTGGCCCAGACAAATAAAAGATAAGGAGTTTACCACCACTAAACTAGTCTTACAAGAAATCGTAAAGGGACTTCTTTAAGTGGGAAAAAAAAACAGCCATAATTGACATGAAAAATATTAATAAAAAGTGTAAAATATAAAAACATATACATAAAATGTAGAGAAGGGAGGAATAAAGGAAGAGAAGGTAAAAAAGAAGGAGAATTTTTTTCTTTTTCTGTTTTTTTAGAATGTGTTTGAACAAATGACCATCAAATTAATAGGGACTGTTATTTACTTACAGTGTTATATATGAACTTCATGGTAACCACAAATCCACACCTATTTACCATAGGTAAATAGGTAAATACACAAAAATTAAACCAAAAAACAAAACAAAACAAAACAAAACAAAAAAAACCCACTATAGCTATTCATCAATCACAAAGTAAGAGAACAAGAGAAGAGCAAAGAAAAACTGCCATACACACACACACACACACACACACACATACACATACATCAATAATTTTAAATGTAAATGGCCTAAATACTCCAATAAAAAGACATATAGTGGCAGAATGGATAAAAAACCAGGACCTATCTATATTCTGCCTATAAGAGACTCATCTCAGACCTAAAGATGCATACAGACTGAAAGTGAAGGGATAGAAAAATATTCACCATACCAATGGAAGTGAAAAAAAGGAAAAAAGTCAGTGTAGCAAAACCTGTATCAGACAACATAGACTTTAACAAGAGACAAAGAAGGGGATTACATAATGATACAGGGATCAATCCAACAAGAAGATGTAACAATTGTAAATACCTACACATCCAACACTGGAGCACCTAAATACATAAAGCAAATATTAACAGACATAAAGAGAGAAATTGATGGTAACACAATAATACTAGGGGACTTTAACACTCCATTTACATCAGTGGATAGATCATCCAGACAGAAAATCAATATGGAAATGTCTTTGAATGACACATTGGTCCAGATGGACATAAGAGATATAAACAGAACATTCCATCCAACAACAGAATGCACATGGAACATTTTTCAGAATAGATTACATATTAGACTATAAAACAAGACTTGATAAATTTAAGAAGATTGAATTTGCATTTTTTCTGACCACAACAGCATGAAACTAGAAATAAATCACAAGAAAGAAAAAACACACAAACATATGGGGACTAAACAACATGATACTAAACAACCAATGAGTCAATGAGGCAATCAACAAAGAAATCAAAAAATACATGAGATGAATGAAAATGAAAATACTACTGTCCAAAAACTCTGGGACACAATGAAAGCAGCTCTAAGAGGGAAATGTATAGTAATACATACCTACCTCAAGAAATAGGGAGGGGTGCCTGGGTGGCTCGGTCGTTAAGTGTCTGCCTTCGGCTCAGGTCATGATCCCAGAGTCCTGGGATCGAGCCCCACATCGGGTTCTCTGCTTGGCAGGAAACCTGTTTCTCCCTCTCCCCAACCCCTTCTTATGTTCCCTCTCTTACTGTGTCTTTCTCTGTCAAATAAATAAATAAATAAATCTTTAAAAAAAAAAGAAATAGGGAAAAAACCTCAAATAATTAATCCAATTTTTGACCTAAAGAAATGAGAAAAAGAAGACCAAACAAAGCCCAAGATAAGTAGAAGAAAGGAAGCAATAAGACCAGTGCAGAAGGAAATAGAAAAAGAATCAATGGAACCAGGAACTGGTCTTTGAAAAGATAAAATAAAACTTTGAAAAGATAAACAAAATAGGGGCGCCTGGGTGGCTCGGTGGGTTGGGCCTCTGCCTTTGACTCTTGGGTTGTGGTCTCGGGGTCTGGGATCAAGCCCCATGATAGGCTCTCTGCTCAGCGGGGAGACTGCTTCCCTTCCTCTCTCTCTGCCTGCCTCTCTGCCTGCTTGTGATCTCTCTCTGTCAAATAAATAAATAAAATCTTAAAAAAAAAAAAAAGATAAATAAAACAAAGTAAAAACTGACATACCCTCACTAGACCCATCAAGAAAAATAGAGACTGGACTCAAATAAATAAAATCACAAATAAAAGACCAGAAGTAACTGATACCAAAGAAATAAGAATTATAAGAGGATAGTATGAAAAATTACATGCCAACAAACAGGACAACCTAATGATAAATTCCTAAAACATGCAATATCCCAAAACTAAACCAGGAATAAACAGAAAATCTGAATAGCACAATTACAATAAATGAAATTGAATAAGTAATCAAAAATTACCAAAAAGTAAAAGTCCAGGAACAGATGAATTCACAAGTGAAATCTACCTGACATTTAAAAAAGAGTGAATACTTATTCTCATCAAACTATTCCAAAAAATAGAAGAGGAAGGAAAGCTTCCTTTGTGAGGCCTGCATTACCCCAATACCAAAATGAAAAAAAAGGCATCACAAGAAAGAATATATAGGCCAATATCCCTGATGAACATAGATGCAAAAATGCTCAACAAAATATAGCAAACTGTATATAATAATAAATTAGAAAGATCATTTAAGATGATCATGTGGGATTTATTCCTGGGATGCAAGGATAGCTCAATATTTGCATATCAGGGATACTCTGTTGGTTAAGTGACTGCTTTCAGCTCCAGTCTGATTCCAAAAGTGATCGATAAAAGTTTAGAAGATGAATGAACTAGAGACAGCTCAAGCAAAAGGTAAGTTAAAGTGATCTAAAATAAGCCAAAAAGGTTTTTCTCTAAATTCGTTATTTATTTTAAAACAAGAAGTTTTAGAAGATAACTTTGTTCTTTATGGTTTGTTTAAATTCAATTTATTATTTGGAAAAGTAAACCATGGGCACCTGGGTGGCTCAGTCAGTTAAGTGTCTATTTTTGGTTCAGGTCATAATCCAGGGTCCTCGGATGGAACCCTACATTGGGCTTCTTGTTCAGCAGTGAGTCTGCTTCTCCCTCTCCCTCTGCCCTGCCCCCCACTTGTGCTGGCTCTTTTGCTCACTCTCTTAAATAAATAAACAAACAAACAAACAAATAAAATAAAATCTTTTAAAAACATTTGTAAATCAATCAAGGTCATATACAACATCAGCAAAATGAAGAATAAAAATTATATGATCACCTCAACAGAGGCAAAAAAAAAAAAAAAGCATTTGACAAGATTCAACATCTAGTCATGATAAACACCCTCAACTAAGCAGGGTTAGAAGGGGATGCCTGGGTGAGTCAGTCAGTTAAGCTTCTGTCTTCAGCTCAAGTCATGACCTCAGGGTCCTGGCATTGAGTCTCACTTGGGCTCCTTGCTCATCAGGGAGTCTGTTTTTCCCGCTTCCTCTGCCCTTCCTCCCCACTTGTGCGCATGTACTCTCTCTCTCTCTCTCTCACTATCTCTCTGGGATAAATAAAAATCTTTTTTTAAAAAAGGGTTAGAGGGAGCATACCTCTCAACTTAATAAAGGCCTTATATGAAATCCCATATCTCAGTGGCGAAAAATTGAGAGTCTTCCCTCTAAGGTGAGGACCAAGACAAGGATGTCCACTCTCACCACTTTAATTCAACATAGTACTAGAAGTCCTAAACAGAGCAATCAGACAGGAAAAGAAATAAGAAGCACCCATATTGATTGGGGGGGGGAGGTAGACAAACCATAAGTGACTCTTAATCTCACAAAACAAACTGAGGGTTGCCAGGGGGAGGGGTTAGGGAGAGGGTGGTTGGGTTATGGACACTGGGGAGGGTATGTGCTATGGTGAGTGCTGTGAAGTGTGTAAACCTGGCGATTCACAGACCTGTACCCCTGGGGCTAATAATACATTATAGGTTAATAAAAAATAAATTTTTTTTTAAATAATAAAATAAAAAAATAAAGAAGCACCCATATTGGTAAAGAGGAATTTATACTGTCACTATTCACAGATGACATGACACTATACATAGAAAATCCTAAAGATTCCACCAAAAACTATTAGATGTAATAAATAAACTCGGGAAAGTGACAGGATACAAAATTAATATCCAGAAATCAGCAGTGCTTCTAGACACTAAAAACAAAGTTGCAGAAAGAGAAATTTTAAAAAGAACACCATTTGCAATTGCACCAAAAAGAATAAAATACTTAGGAATAAATTTAACCAAAGAAGTGAAAGATCTGTACTCTGAAAACATAAAATAGTAGTAATGAAAGAAATTGAAGATGACACAAATGGAAAAATATTCCATGTTCATGGATTGGAAAAATTAATATTATCAAAATGTCCATATTTCTCAAAGCAATCTACAGATTCAATGTAATTCTTAACAAAATATCAACAGCATTTTTCACAAAACTAGAATAAATAATACGAAAATTGGTTTGGAACCAAAGAAGACTGTAAATAGCCAAAGCAAACCTGAAAAAGAGGAAAACAGCTGAAGGTACCACAATCCCAGATTTCAAGATACACTGCAAAGCTATAGTAATCAAAAAGTATGGTATTGACACAAAAGTAGACACATAAATGAATAGGACAGGATAGAGACCCCAGAAATAAACCCACATTTATATGGTTAATCAATTTATAACAAAGGAGGCCAAAATATACAATGGGGAAAAGACAGTCTTTTCAATAAATGGTGCTGGGAATACTGAAGAGGTACATACAAAACAATGAAAATGGACTACTTTCTTATACCATATACAAACATAAACTCAAAATGGATTAAAGACGTATGTGAGATCTGAAATCAGAAAAATCCTAAAGAAGAGAACACAGGCAGTAATTTTTCTGACATAAGGCACAGCAACATTTTTCTGTATATGTCCCTAAGGCAAGGGAAACAAAAGCAAAAACAAACTTTTGGAACTACATCAAAATAAAAGCTTTTGGGTGCCTGGGTGGCTCAGTGGGTTAAGCTGCTGCCTTCAGCTCAGGTCATGATCTCAGGGTCTTGGGATCAAGTCCCGCATCAGGCTCTCTGCTCAGCAGGGGGCCTGCTTCCCTTCCTCTCTCTCTGCCTGCCTCTCTGCCTACTTGTGATCTCTCTCTGTCAAATAAATAAATAAAATCTTTTTTAAAAAAATTAAAAATTAATTAATTAATTAATTAAAAAGCTTTTTTACAGCAAAGGAAACCATCAACAAAACAGAAAGACAACTGAATGGGAGAAAATACTTGTGAATGATATATCTAATAAGGGCTAAAATCCAAAATATATTTAAAAAACTCATACAACTCAAGACCAGATAAACAATCTGATTTTTTTAAAAAATGGGCAAAGGCTCTGAATAGACAGTTCAATTAATGTTCAATTAATCATCAGATTAATTGAATTAACATCAGAAAGATGTTCAATTAATCATCAGAGAAATGCAAATCAAAGCCACAATGAGATACTGCTTCATGTCTCTTTTGAGTGGCTAAAATGAAAAAGACAAGAAACAACAAGAATGTTGTTAGCAAGGATGTAGAGAAAAAGGAACACTTATGTACTGTTGATGAGAATGTAAATTTGTATAGTCATTATGGAAAACAGTATGGAGGTGCCTCAAAAAATTAAAAATAAAAATACCATATGATCCCACAATTCCACTATTACACAGGGAGAATGAAAACACTAAGTTGAAAAGCTATATGCACCCTTATGTCTATCGCAGAATTATTTACAATAGCCAAGACATGGAAGCAACCTAAGTGTCCATCAACAGACAAATGGATAAAGAAAATGTGGTATATATACACAATGAAACATAAACAACCATAAAAAAGGACGAGACCATGCCATTTGAAACAACATAGATAGACCTAAAGGATATTATGATGCTAAGTGAATTAAGTCTGACTAAGAAAGACAAACACCGTATGATTGCATGGATAAATGGAATCTTAAAAAAATAAATAAGTAAACAAAAAAACGGTGGAATCAGAATTCTAAATACAGAGATCAAACTGATGGTTGCAATAGAGGAGGATGGTGAAGGGTTAGGCAAAAGAGATGAAGCGGAGTAGGATATACAGTACTCCAGTTATAGACTGAGTAAGTCACAGGAATAAACTAGATCATAGGAATACAGTCAATGATATTATGATAGCATTGGATGGTGACAGATGGTAGTACACTGTTGGTAAGCATTGCATAATGTATAAACTTGTCAAATCACTAAGTTGTTCACCTAAAACTAATGTTACATTGTGTGTCAACTGTACATAATTTTTTTTAAAAAAAGTGGATAGTAAGCAGAAAGGAATTCATCTAGGACCTCTATACAGAAGTTTCCAGATTGACTAAGACAGAGACATGAAAAATCCATACAGAGATGGAGAGTTTAGAAAATCATATTTAGACAAATTAATAATTTTTAAATGATTTAAATAATTTAAAAGTAAAAATATCCATTTTAAGATGAAAAATTGAGCTGATTGTGCTCAAAAATAGAAAAAAAGCACTAAGGACCAAAAACTAAGCATAAAATATATTATACAAAATAAAACAGTAATTATAAAGATGACTGATAAGAGAAATAAAGTGATTTGGTATAATCGGTATTCATAATGTAGAAAACAAAACAAGTAGAATAGAGAAAAAATTCCCAAGTATCACAGAAGAAAAAATCAAATAAAAATTGAAACTGAAGATTGAAATGGCTCACCACATATCAAAAAACAACAACAAAAAAGTAAACAGTCACTGAAATTAGGATCCCTGGGAAATTTGATATAAAAATCTGATGTAAAAATGAGCAAATCAAAATATATTTAGGAAAAATTAAAAATTATAAGGATTAAAAAACAAATCATAAAGGATATAGGAAGAAAGGTAAGGCAGAAGCCTAATCTAGGAAGTAGAAGAAAATGTGAACTTGCCAATTAGTTTCTTCACCTTTATGGTACTATCTAAAGTGGAAACATGTAATTAAATATCAACAAACAAAGGAATAAATGAATACTCTAACTTTAATTTTTCTCTAGTTTTAGGGAGATATTTAAAGATCCAATCAATCTCTCTTGTCCTGGGGAAACATTCATCTGCAGCCTTTTGCTTCAGATAATTTAGCAATTCTTTTTTATTTCAGAGGATTGTACTTGTGTTAAATGTAATTAAATTTAATGCTTAAAAATTGAATGTATAGTGTAATCTTTTTTTTTTTGAGCTTTAAATTTTTTTTATTTTTTATAAACATATATTTTTATCCCCAGGGGTACAGGTCTGTGAATCACCAGGTTTACATACTTCACAGCACTCACCAAAGCACATACCCTCCCCAATGTTCATAATCCCACCCCCTTCTCCCAAACCCCCTCCCCCCAGCAACCTAATCTATTTTTTTAATTACCTTTAAAAATATATCTATGTGGATAGAGAGAGGTTTGAAATGATGTTATTAAATTTTGGTTATTTTTTGGTTGATTTGAGCATTTTTTTTTTACTTTACTTTCTTCTTTATTCCTTTCTATACAGCTTGAAATTTTTAAGAGAATTTTTATGAAAATAACAATTATGTATTAACAAACAAATAATAATTTGAAATGCTTTCTCTGGGAAAAATAAATAATTTGCACGTATTTAATGTGTCCAGCGTGAGGGTCCCATCAGTCTCTGTGGACAGGTGTCATGATCACAGGCAGTAATTAAACTGAAGGCTCTAGACCAAGAACTTCACTCTAAGAATCACATCAGATGAAAGACAGCACAGGAATTTCAGGTGTCAACTCTTTACATCCATCAAAGCAAGGATTAAAAATATTTGCAAGGGTGCCTGGGTGCCTCAGTTGGTTAGGTGACTATCTTCAGCTCAGGTCATGATCCTGGAGTCCTGGGATCGAGTCCTACATCAGGCTCTCAGCTCCATAGGGAGTTTGCTTCTCCCTCTGACCTTCCCTCTCATGCTCTCTCTCACTCTGTCTCTCTCCCTCAAATAAATAAATAAAATCTTTTTAAAAAATAAAAAATAAAATAAAATAAAAATATTTGCTACATCAATGCTTTTTATTTTGAGCCTTTTTTAGTCACTTATTTATACAGTACTTTGAGGTACACTGGATCATTTTTCTTTCTTTAGTTCTTTCTAGTCAGAGAACTGAAGCTATCCTACAAAGAGTCACACTTGGACATTAACCTGTACTTACAGCAAAAGAGTTACAGAATAGGGTAGAAAACCATAATGAAATATATGAGTTGATTTTTGATGAGTGCCACTAATGTATGGTTACTATTGTGGCGCATCAAACAGGCATACTTTTCTTAATCTTTTAGCAAGTTTTGTGGTTGAGATCTTCGGAATTCTAGTTAAGATGAGGGACCTCCCAAATGACTCTCCTGCTTTTCATCCCTGTTCTCTTCCCTAAACCCCATCCCCTTTTATCCTCTATGATGTATGCCATTCTAGAATAAGCTTTCTATTCCGTTTCTTTTACCTGCATTATTAAAATTCTTAAATAAGGGGCGCCTGGGTGGCTCAGTGGGTTAAAGCCTCTACCTTCGGCTCAGGTCATGATTTCAAGGTCCTAGGATCAAGCTCCGCATTGGGCTCTCTGCTCGGTGGGGAGCCTGCTTCCCACCCCCACCCCCCGGCCTGCCTCTCCGCCTACTTGTGATCTGTCTGTCAAATAAATAAATAAAATCTTTGAAAAAAATTCTTTAATAAATAACCATCACCTTTCCTATAAGATCCAAACCCTATGATGTCATAGAAGGTTCTGATTGCTACCTCCCCTTATAAAGAAACTTTAGAGGGGAAGAATGCCTCCAAGTTTTCTTTGAAGAGGGATTTGTCCTAAGCAGAGGACTAGAATTTCTCCACCTTTTACTCAATCCAGCCCTGTGGAGGTAGAAACCTGATTAATCAGTTTTGGGAGAACCAACTGGAATGTGCATAGTGAGCATCATAGTTCTTCCTCTAGATTGTAGCTGTATGTGGGGAACAGGATTTCTGCTCCTCCAAGTCTCACACTGCCCTGGTCCTTTCCTTCTTTGCTTGGGCCAAGAAATCTAATCCATCTGGACTTCAAAATTATTGAGCTCATTTGGCTAGTAAACCTAAAGACAACTCAACCTAAAATACTATGCCTCTATTTGCTCTACTTTTCTTTTTATTTCAACTGTTTCACAATCCTGGTGGGGGAGAAGGGGAATCTTTACCAAATGCCTCCCTAAAGGTCCCATTGCAAGCTTGTCTTTCACTGAGGACTTATTCTTTGCCAAATACTGCATTGGTGTGTGCTGTAACATAGGTTATGTCCTCTAGTCAGAACAATCTTCAGCTCTCCACAGCCTCTGCCATGTGGTCCTTGGCTCCTCAACTCTCCTCACCAGCCCCCATCCTCAAGCTCCATATCATAGGGAAGGAAAGATTTCCTACTCGGAACTGTAAAATAATAATAAGGTGGAAATTTCAAGACAACCAAGAGATAGAACTGGTCAAGTGTTTCACATATGCTAACTTTCCTATGGAAGGTAAAGTTTGAACAATACTTAGTTATCATATACATACTTTCTTGAACTTTCTGCCTCCTTAAGGGAAATGGTTCTGTGCCCTGAAGCTGATGTTTCTAGCTTGGTGATTAAGGACTGGATGATAGAAAGGAGATTTCCTGACTATAGCTAAACTATCTCTGGGGAATTTTTAATCCAGAGTTCCTGCTTAGGAACAAAAGAGCATGTTGAATCCTTTGTTATTTTCCCTGGAGTATGATTTTTGTGCCTTGCTAAAAAATGAATTACATACTCCACCATGATAAAATGCCTCTAGACCTTGACCTATGGAAAGATAACATTCTATGCGACTTTTGAAGTGTTCTTGCAAAGGACCTAATCTCTCCCTAAACAAATTAGAGAAAAGTAAGGCAGTGGGATTCCTAAAAAAAGAATTTCATAAAAGGATTTACTTATTATTTGTTACCCCTTAATTTACATTTGGAGACATACTGTAGGAAAGGGAGAAGTTGTGTCAGTCTATTTTCTTTAAGAATAAATGCCTATTTCATTATTATCCTGAATTCCCATACAATGAATGTCACTGCATCATTACACGATCAGTGCCTGACAGTTCAGTTCAAGGTGGGAGTTCTCCAAACTCTCATATAACACCATATTGCTGTCTTTTCTGATTCTTAGTCCTATTTTTTTTCTGTTCCGTTTCTGATATAGAATTGGTTAGAAAAAATTACTCCTATCAGGTTTTGGAAGCAAACATCATTAATCAACATATCTACAAAGCATTAAACAAAAATTCAAGTAAGAATAAAGTTAAAGATGTCTTTGTATGTTACACATTTTTAAGCAATATTGAGTATAGTGATAAATGACAAATAAATAAAGGAGGAATAAGGAAAATTACATATGCATATCTTAAAATAACATGTGAAAATTTTTAATATTCTAAAATTTTTAGATAAGTGCCGGAGTTTATCAAGTTTTACTAAAAGCTCCAAATAAAAGACCTATATTTAATGACCCTATTAAATTGTATCACAAACTTTAAACATTGTATTCTTATTTCATTAATTTTTAAAAAAACATTAAAGAGGAAATTGATAGGTATGGCAGGCAGCTAAATAACTTCTAATTTGTGATAAATGAGAGAGGCCTCTTGCAAGGAAATACAGCTTCAAAATCAAATCAATATCCCATTTTAGCTAATTTTTTTTCCATTAAAAATGAAATTAGTAGTGTCAGCCAGCATGCCAATATTTCAATTTAATTTGAAAGTGCTACTTTCTGAAAGCAGAATGTCTGTCAGTAGCACCAAAAAGGACTGGGATCTTCCTATTAGGTTAGCCATCCAGTCAGAAACTGAAGAGATCTTTCATTTCTTCCAGGAGAAATTGTATCTCTCTAGAGATATACATCTCTACAATTTATTAACTAGCATCTAACAAAAGTAATCAGATACATCTTTCTTAGCCTTAGTCATATTACCAAGAAGTTAAATATAAAACCTAAACTTAGTGTTTAATCATACACCCACAACGGTTGCTTTTGCAGAAATGGGCTTCTATGCTAGACAGAAACAACAAATATGAAGCAGAGCCAAACCCATAACCTAAGTCACCTCAATCAATGACCAGGACCGCAGTGGCAAGCTGCAATGGCATAACTATCAGTCTCTCAATGTGGCTCAGTAAGCACCAGATAGACCAAATCCCAAACTAAGCAAATCCATGACATTTAGATCAGAGCTTACATTCAATGCCTGGGCAAAAAGGTTTGATGATGACTTTGCCAACTTTTAACCTATTCGGTATGAACTATAATTTGCATAGAACCATGCATGATACCGTGTTGCAAATAACACATCTACATGGTGAATCTAAATTTCCAAGGTTGGACTGAAAAGCTTGAGGTTTCTTTTCATTCTTGTTATTTGATCTAATGTCAACCTCCCTGGGTTTCTTCCCTGCCAAAATGAGGCCAAATATTGGGCAGGTTAGGAAGATGATGTTTTTCAAACACTGAGGTTCACAGAGAAAAGGTTCTATTAAAAATCCCAAATAACAGTATTTACTATTTGTAATGTATCATAATACATTACTAGAAAAATAATATTCACCAAAATTAAAGGGATCCTGTTTGAATTAGAGAATAAAAGTGGTTTTCAATGGATTCTCTAATAAACCCTTGAATGTTTCTGAGGACACTGTAGGAAATACTCTGTAAGCCATACCAAAAGTTAAAAAATAATAATTTACTCTTACAAGTAATGATTTATTTTACTTGTCTTCATAGGCAGTGAACTTATGTTCTGCTTTTTACTCTCATGGATTTGGAAGGAAAAGAACTCCATTGTCTTGTTCTTACTCTTGACTCTTTCTGCCTTCATTTTTGAGTCTGAATAAGAACCTCTTCTGCATAAGTGTTAGATATACATATTTGTGTTTTCATGACATGCTACTGAAACATTTTAATTTACCCATTTATTTACTCAAAAAACGATTCTTGTTAATGGGCACTTTCTGCCTGCCAGGCAATGCCTTGTTAACAATATTGTGTGTTTTAGAAGATGCCACCTGACTGGGGCCAGTACCTAATTTGTGGGTGCAGTTTAAACTGAACAATATGAGGCTTTTCGTACAAAATTTATTAATAATCTTAAAAGCAGGGGCACCTGGGTGGCTCAGTGGGTTAAAGCCTCTGCCTTCGGCTCAGGTCATGATCTCAGGGTCCTGGGATCAAGCCCCACATCGGCCTTTCTGCTCAGCAGGGAGCCTGCTTCCCCTCTGTCTCTGCCTGCTGCTCTGCCTGCTTGTGATCTCTCTCTCTTTGTCAAATAAATAAATAAAATCTTAAAAAAAAAAAAAAAAGAATCTTAAAAGCACTAACCAAGGGTAGGGCAGCTAGGTAGACTGCAAAGCCATGACGCCAGCCCACACGTGTTTTTAACACTAAGACTTCTTTATACTTTTCAGAATGAAAAAAAAAGTCAAGACTGATGCGCATTTCAAATGCTTTAGAAACTACGGGATAATCAGATGGAGCAACCAAAGCTTTGCTGGCAATATGTATGTTTGCACATTTTTACACATTTCTTTGCTTACTGAATTCAGAAGCACAAGTTTACAGGAGAGCCAATACTGCATTTGCACAATGTCGTTACTCAAATATCTCACTTTTCTGTTTATAGAACTTAATATTTACTCAGAGATTAAGAAGGACAAGTGGTAGCCTCTAATTTTATTCCAAGGCCCATTCCGCATTAAGAATAATACCTTTCTCTGATACAGAGAAACAGCTAATTAAACAGCCTGCCTACAAGTCCTCCAATGTCAAGTACATAAGTACTATCAACAGTATGCACAGCAGAGGAAGGTCTTTGTCTCTAGAAAAAAATCAGAGCCAGGAAAAGGTTATTATAAACTGCATTTGATTGGTTCAACAAATATTTGAGCACCTCTAGAGTATCAGGTGTACAGCTCTGACCAAAACAAAGTCTCTGTCCTCATGGAGCTCACATTCCAATACTTCATAGCATGAAAGATAATTAGAAATTTGACACCTACGTGTGAATGTGTAATCCTCCTTTACAACTTACATTAAAAGAATTTTCTCTTGATAGGAAAATACCTTTAGCTTCTACTTGTTTATTCACTTATTCATTCTATAAAAATTCACCAAATTAAGATCCAGGGACTATGCTGGGATATACAGTTGGAGCTATAATTATACAGCCACAGTTGTAAATTAGGTCATTTTTATAAGAGAAGTAGCTTTGACTGTAACTAGGCTTATCTCACTATTTTCCATTCCCTATGCCTTCAAAAGACTTAGTTGTCTTCTCAAATATATGGCATCTAAAATACTCTTCTCTTTTTGCCCAAGATAAAAATCACTCATGAATTTGGACTTTTTCCCACCAGATTTACACATGGCCTCAAAATTCTGCAAAGGTTAACTTTTCAGCTTTCCACATCAATGTTATAATTGTCTAATGAGGTGAAACTTATTTGCCATTTTTGGTTGAGCCTATCCTTCAACCCACAGTTGATTTCTGAAGGGTAGGCATAATATTTAAGAAGAATAGTAAGTCTACTAATAAGCTATATTGCTGAAGGTAACCAAACTACTATAAATAATGGTTCCAAAATCTCTGGATAAATATTGTAAAATTTAATTTTTTATTCACTTTCAGGTTCTAAGCAGAATGTCAAAGTGGGTCCATGGATCTACGCTATGCAATCACTCAAGGACAAGTTTTGTTTTGTTGTTGTGTCAGTCCAAGTTCTCTACCATTCCCTGCAGTCTTGAGCTCTTCCACTGAATCTTCCTTCAAGAGCCATGGAAACGGGTAAAGAAAGGGTGTGGAAGATGAAAAGAGAACTTTATGTATCAGGCCTGCACAAGGCATATTTTATTTTTGTGCACATTCCTTTGGTTGGAACTCAATCACATGACTATGCTTCCCAGCTGCAAGGAAGACTGGGAAGTGTAGTCCATCTGCATGTCTAAGAGAGAAATTCAATGATGTTTGAAGAATATACAGCAGATCTCTACCACATCAGCCTCAAGCAGGATGAGATGGCAATGCATTTTGTAAATGTCAACTTAACTTACTAGCAATAAATAATTTTCAGCTTATACCACTCAGCCACTTAATAATAATTTAAATTTAGTGTTAATGACCAATATTGCTAAATATTGTTAAATCTAACTGTAAAGACACTCCATTGCCATGAAAATACAATTATTAGTTGGGCCAAAAGTTACTGTTAGAAAATTTTTGTTTGCAGTTTTATTATAGTTATGATATTTTTATACATGTCTATTTTTAAAATTTTTTCCTGTATGAGCCCACTGAAGTTCACAGCCCTATATAAATGTAGGTCTAAATTCTAAGAAACCTGTATCTTTCTAGGTCAACTTGGATTTCCAGATTCAATTGGAGTATTGAGAATCTGGCTTAATATTCTATTTCTGGGGCTAGTTAAGCCTGTCAACCAATAATGGACTTCTTGGACGTCCAAAAATATTACTTCCCAATTTTCTCAGAAATCACCTTGAATTTTTTGAGGCCACCAAGATGGTAACCAACAAGAGTGAATTCCAGTATACAATGACACCCATGGGTTTATTCACAGTATTCTGGTGAAAATGAAAAATCTACACCTTAAAAAAAAAAGGAAAGAAAAAAAGCAAAAAATAAAAGCAATAAAAACTCTGCCTTTGATATTGCATAATGAAATAAGATATTTTCAAGATGGAAGGAATTCTAGAGATGATAGAGTATGTTGATGCACATACTGAAATCCACAGACCACTTCTGGCCCTTCTGACTCTCTGGTGTGGCTCAGGAATGGGGCTTGGAGAGGGCCAAATTCTGCTTACTGTTTTCCAGCCTTTAGAAATTACTTATTAATCAATGTTTTGTAGCTCTACTGCTTGGGTCTGGCTATTAGGAAGAATATTTTGATTGAAATTACTAGATAAGCAATGAAAGAATTGATCTGCTTAGTGTGGAATATAAGAGAAAAAACAGCAGGTGGCAATGTGTATGTGACAGGCTGTTTTTTGTTTTTGTTTTTATTTTTTTTTTCAGTGTTCCAAATTCATTGTTTATGCACTACACCCAGTGCTCCTTGCAATACGTGACAGGTTGTTTTTTATATAAAACATAAAATACTCTATGGGCATTGCCAAAAAAGGAGAAAAGTGGCTGATGAAAATCATATGTTCCAACACAAGGGGTCTGGGGAATAATATTTTTTAGATTAAAAACATTGTTGACTTTTTCCCTATTTGCAATGGGAAAATCTGAAGAAGTATGAAGAGTCCTAATATGATAAAAACACATTTTCAATTAAGTGGTTAGAGGTTACTAAGGAGGCAAAAATACCAATTTCAAAAATAAATTTTAATCCAATCTCAATGCTTCTTTATGAAAGCACTTTATTGTATTTCTGAAATTTAATTCAAAAAAGAAACTCTTCACAGAGAAATAATAAAAGGAATCTTATATATAGTCACAAATTATTACATTTCCTGATAAAATATATAATTAGTAAAATTTGTTTTATTTGCATCAAAGGATACTTCTTCCTAATATTTATGAAAAGAGCTTACAACTGATCCAATACAATGCTTTCATCATAAAGAAAACAGGTAACTGGAAGAGTTAAATATTTTCTCAAAGTAACAAAATGAACTTCTACAACTGAAACCAGAAGGTAAGTATACAGAACAGGAATCTATAGCTCTTACTCCTGAAAATAATAAGCTCAAAAGAGCTTTTTTATTTAGTGTTGCTTTGTGCCTGTAACCAGCAGGAGATGGCAACTAATTATAATTTTTACATACTCTAAATTGTACATCATTAACATTAAATTACATTTTAGATATGAACTTTAATCCCAGATATACAAAATAAAATGAATACCAACTAATTAAATCTTCACCCTACTGTTTTAAATATAATTGCCTACATACCTATGAAAATATAGACTAGATCATTTTAACACACACAAAAAGTGAGGATCCTGATATTTAACAGTAAAGAATAGGATAGGTTATGCACTGCTCAGAATTCAGAAATATGACTCTAAGAAGCTTGCATGTTTGAATGTAGACAATAAAAATAGTTATAAGCTATAATCAAGGTGAAAGGACAAAAATCAATATAACAGTTACCAAAATTAGGGAAACTAATAATAATATTACAAGCTAAAACACTTCTGTAGCACAGAAGTAAATTATAAGTCAAGTATACAACACATCTTCAGGGATAAAATTGTGCAGAATGCAATAATAGAACAGAATTTCCTCTGAAGTGGTACCAACTAATGAGAAATGGAAAGAACTGAAAATATAATTTGAGCAAACTTGTATGGTCTTCAAATCCACTCTCTTTGTTTATAAAAACATGCTCCTCACTCTTGAGGGTAAATTCTTTAAGGAGTTCATGGTCTGTTTGGGGAGACAAATATATCTGAAATAATAACTAAGACTTCCCTCACTTCTCCAGTATTTCTGACTCTCCCCTCCATTTGTACAATAATCTGATCTTGCAGCATGAAAGTGTCAAGGGAAACTGATTTACTGATTTAATTTTCAACAGCCTAACTTCTGAGGGAATTCAGGGAAAAGAGGAAACCAAATGAATTAGACCTAATTTTCCTGCCCCCATGACAGAATAAAAATGCTCCAGAATTGGAAGAGGAGAAATTAAGTCAACAGGAAGGGAAGAAGTACTTATAGGAGATGATACATTGATAGAGACTAAGATAGTGTAACCAGGCCTCAAGGGATCCTGCTGCAAGAAGAATTTGTACTAGAGGCACCTGGGTGGCTCAGTCGTTAAGCATCTGCCTTTGGCTCAGGTTATGATCCCTGGGTCCTGGGATCTAGCCCCATGTTGGGCTCTCTGTTCAGCGGGGAGCCTGCTTCTCCCTCTCCCTCTCTGGCTTCCCTCTGCTTGTGCTCTCTTTCTCACTATCTCTCTCTGTTATAAATAAAATAAAAATTTTTTAAAAACAATAATAAGAAGAATTTGTACTGAGAAGCCACCCTACCTCCAGTGCATTTCCAGTATAAGTCCTCTTATTCTGCAATATGCCTGGCAGCCTCAAAGGGCAGCTGCAGGCCATTGTGCCGGTTACGAACTCCACAATTCTAGGGGATTACTATTCACACAGATACTGACATGAATGGCACCCTCTGGAGTTGTGTCACCATATAAAATAACTTTAGAAGCCTATGGAGCCAAGGTAGCCCTTGAAGACTGCCTATCCATGGTATACTGCCTCTCCATGGTATACTGCCTGTGTTAAGAAGTCATGTTCTCTCTCCTTCCTGCTAGTATCTGGTGATCTTTTTCTTTGATGGCTGTCAGCACCTCAGCTGACCATCGAATAGCCTGGCTGTGCCCTAAATATTTATTTAGCCCACCATCCAACCTACCCTCTACTCAGTATACAAGGAAACACACAAGTAACAAAATTCTGTAATACCATTCTAGAAAGGAGAACAAAAGCTTGAAATGCCTGTGTTGGTGACGAAGAATCAGGGAGATTTTTAGGAACTGTCATCTAAGTTGAGTTTTGAAACCTGACAAAGTTTTGTACCTGATACTTTACTATAATAACAATAACACTTTTTATGACTTTTAAGTGCCAACCATTGTTCTAAAGGTTTTGGAAAAAAAATAGTATAGGAAAGTGACATACCATTTAAGATAAGAATACACATATTGATTAAAAATAATGTATTTGGGATCAGGCTGCCTGGATTTGTATTCTGGCATCATATCTTGGGAAAATTCCTTATCTTCTATGTACTTCAGTTTTCTCATCTAGAAAATGTAATGGCATGGGAGATATAAAAAAGATGCAGATCAAACATCTAGTGATGAAAATGACTATATCTGAGGTGAAAAATACACTAGGATGGGATAAACAAATAACTGGACGCTACATAAGAAAAGGATGGTGAACTTGAAGACATAGCAATAAAAACCATGAACAATTAATCAGAAAGAAAAAAAATTCCAAAAATAAATGAACATAGTATCAGTGAGTCTGAAACAGCTTATGAAGTATATGATATAATTGTCAGTACAGTCCTCAAAGAAGAAGGGTGGGGACAGAAGCCATAAATGAACCAATGACTGAAAAATGTCCAAATTTGGTTAGAATTATAAGCCCATAGATCCAAGAATCTCTATTAACCCCAAACACAAGAAACAAACAAACAAAACTACTACTGAGGCACATCAAAATCAAATTGCTTAAAATAGTGATAAAGACAAAATCTTAGAAGCAGTCAGAGGAAAAAAACACACAACACATACAGAGGAACCAAGATGACAATATCTTAGGTTTCTCATTAGAAACAATGCAAGTTAGAAGACAGTGAAAGGGTATCTATAAAGTACTGTCAAACTAAAATAAAAATACCTTTAAAAACTGAAGAAGAAATAAATGTTTCTTCCTCAGATCAGAAACAGGCACACATGATTATCCTTACTAGTTCTACTGAAATTTGCATTAGAAGTTCTAGGCTGAGGGGGAAAAAAAATAGGTGACAGGCTGTGTGGTAAGGTGAGAAAAATAAATAGCATACATAGTAAAAAGAAATAAGTAAATTATCCTTATTTGCAAATGATACAGTGACTATGTAGAAAATCCTATGGAATCTAAAAGAAAACTATTAGAACTAATTAGTGAGTTTTGAAAGATTGAAGGACACAAGAAAATATATAACATTATATTTTTAACTACTAGCAAAGAACAACCAGATATTAAATTTTTAGTGCCATTCTGAGTTCAGGTGCAAATAAAAGAACGAAAATAGCTAAAACAACTTTGAGAATGAAAAACAAAGTTTGAGGACTTAGACTTGGGAGTTAAAAAATTGTATAAACCCACAGTAATCAAGACAGGGTAGTACTTGGGACAAAATAAACTTTTCTCAATACTTCACCCACATATAAAAATTAACTCAAAAGGTGTTATAGACTTAAATGTATAAGCTAAATTTAAAGACTTCTAGAAGAGGGGAGTCTGGGGACTCAGTCACTTAAGTGACTGCCTTCAGGTCATAATCCCAGGATCCTGGGATCCAGCCTCCCTCCCCGTAAGGCTCTCTGCTCAGTGGGGAGTTTGCTTCTCTCTCTGCCCCTCCACTGCTTTTACTCACATGTGCTCTTTCTCAAATAAATAAATAAAATCTTTTTTTTAAAAGAATGAAATTAAAAACTTGTAGAAGAAAACACAGAAGATAATATGTGTGACCTTGAATTAGGCAAAGAGTTCTAAGATAAACAGTAGCTGCTCAATCCATAATTTTTTTAAAAAGTTAATAAATTAGACTTCATCAAAATTAAAATATCTGCTTTTTTAAAGACACTAAAGAGAATGAGACCATAACCACAGATGAAGAAAGCATTTGCACACAGAAAATAATTGCTAATCACATATTGGATGAGGATTTGTATCTTGAATATATAAAGTCTTCTCAAAACCTAATACAAAAACAATCAGAATTAACTGATTAACCAATAAATTAATTAATGCAATAGTTTGAACAGAAACTTCAGCAAGGAAGAGATACAAATGGCAAAAAGTACATGAAAGGACGGTCAGTATCATGTCATTGGAGAAATGCAAATTAAAAACACAATGAGATACCACTAAACATCTACTGAAATTATTAAAACTGAAACACTGAACATATCAAAGGTTGGCAAGATGTGTAACTAGAACTCTCATACACTGTTGACGGGAATGTAAAAGGCCATAATCGCCTAGAAAAACAGTTTGGCAGTCTTTCTCTCTCTCTCTTTTTTTTTTTTAATGATTATTTATTTATTTATTTGTCAGAGAGAGAGAGAGAGAGAGAGCACATGCAGACAGAGTGGCAGGAAGAGACAGAGAGAGAAGTAGGCTCCCTGCTGAGCAAGGAGCCCGATGTGGGACTCGATCCCAGGACGCTGGGATCATGACCTGAGCCGAAGGCAGCCGCTTAACCAACTAAGCCACCCAGGTGTCCCAGTTTGGCAGTCTCTTAAGAAATAAAAAACATACCTATTATATGACCCACCCCTCCCACTCCCTAGTATTTACCCAAGAAAATGAAAGAAGATGTCCATACAAAGACTGGAAAAAGATTGCTCATAGAAGCTTTATTTGTAGGAGCTAAAAACTAGAACCAACCCAAACAACCCTGAATCAGTGAATGAACAAACTGCAATGCATCTATACCATAGACTACTACACATCAGGAAAAAGAGGGAAACCCTTGATACATGGGGCAACAGGAATGAATGGCAAAATAATTATGCTGAGTGAAAGCCAGATGACAAAGAATACATACTATACCATTCCATTTATGAATAATTTTTGAAAATGGCAGCAAATTTATAGTGCCAGAAAACAGATTAGCAATTGGGTATGAGCCAGGGAAGGCAAAAGGGAGGGACTACCAAGGGGCATCAGGAGACTTCTGGGGAGGACAGATGTGCTCATTACCTTCATTGTGGTAATGGTCTCACTGTTTTATCTATGTCAAAACTTACCAAATTGTGCATTTTAAATATGTGGCACTTACTGTGTGTCAATTATACTCAATAAAACAGCTTCAGAAAATAAGAATTTATAATACTATCAAGATGACCCAGAAAGGCACGGTAGAGACAAGATACCTGCTTCTCAGGGAACCCAAGAATTTTCTTGTCCATTCACAAAGTAGAGGCCCTCAATCACTCTACATACATGGCACAGACACACAGATACATGCAGTTTTCTCTTGGAATCACCTAGCTACCAGAAAGGTAATATAATGCTGAGATAAGCATACAGAGCCCTCATTAAAGACAAAGACTTATTCTTTCTTCTCATGTTAGCTCACTGAAAATTAAACACATGCTACTGGATCTGACCTGTCATTCATTCTGCTGCTATTATGGGAATTCACAGGCAGCTGAGGCCACAGAGGGCAGAGATGCCAACAATTTACATATTATATTAAGTATGTGATGACAGAATTGCTGGCCAACTTTAATTTTTCATCTCACATTTACTCCAAAGGTGCAGAGAGAAAAGGAAAGTGCATTCAATGTGTTCCATGGGGAAATATACATGACAGAGCATTCCAGAAATTCCCGTGTTTAAAATAAATACATATTCTGGATAGAGACTAAAAAAAAAAAAAAATGCAATGGTGTTGCCTCTGAGGAATAGAAACAAGATAATAAAAGAAAGGTTTACATTTGGGTATGGCTCTTTATATGCCTGGAAGTTGGTGCCATGTGTGCAATGTACATTTTCAAGAGAAAAATAAATAAAACAATGTTTAAATGAAGCACAGCTCCGCTACTGGGACTGATGTCCCTGGGTCAATCCCAAGGAATGAGTCTGGTAGTATCTGGTGCTAGAGCTTCCCTCTTCAGATCAAAATCATTCTCTTTTTTTAATCTTAATTTAGATTTAAATTTTTATTATTTTTTAATTTACTGTTTTCTACAGATTCTATGTGACATGTTAAATTGGTGTACCACTTGCAAAGATAACTGGGCAATGGTGACTGGTAACCTTCTAATTACAAGCGGGGGCGAGATATAAATTATTAATATTTAGTGTGACTCCTCTCCCCCTGGTTATAAAAGCTGTGGAAACAAAGGTTAAGCCAACAGATTGTTTTTTTCATCTGTAACTTAAGGGCTGTCTTTATCCTTGTGTGTAGTTGTAGCTAATTTACATTCACTTGGCATCTTTTGAAAATGTTCATTATATACTACATTAATGTTAACTGCTTTCCACAGAGAAAGAAAATGTGCACTGTTACCCATCCTTAGACATGTCGTTGAAAGATATTTTTTTCCTATCATCTAGTAACTTTGCATTCTATAAGAAAAGCTTCCAAAAATGTTAGCAGGCATCCATTATCAGATCAAATACCTTTTACTTTCAGTTTTTCAAATGTATAACTGAAGAATGGTATAAATGTGCTTTATTCTATTATTTTCTGATAAACTTTACTGGAGAAAAACTGCTAATACTTAAGAAAACCTAATTAGAGATTTTACACATGTGTAACCACCCACGGAAAAGCAGCATTTGTCCTTAGTCATTAAAAAAAAAAAAAAAAAAAAGGAAGGGAAGAAAAAAAAGAAGAAATAGAAGAAGTTAAAAGAATATAAAAGAAATATGTATAATTATTCTTTACAAATCTGCATAAACTCAAGTTATTATACATAGTAATGGTAAATTCTCCTTTACAGTATCTGTAAATTATTTTTAACAATTATATATATTTAACAATAATGTATCACTTCTCCTTACTATATCATCATAGAAATCTTAGTATACAAATTAAATTGGTCAGTGCCTGAAGTTCTAAGAGCAACTATTGTGCCAACTCTATTACCAATTATTCTCAGATATTTCTCATTTCAAAACCAGACTTCATCACTGACTAACTCGGCAAATTTGAACAGGAAACATAATATCTATATCATGAGCATCTATGATATTCACTTTTCTCATCTATAAAATGGGACAGTAATCCATGAATCATATAGGTAGATGTATTACAAGGTTTAAATTAGATGATATATGCAAGATGCTTAGTATATGGTAGGTATTCAACTCATTCTCTTACCTTACCCTTCAGATTTATAAGCAACAGACCCAACTCAGCCATTATTTTAAAGAGAGAGAGAGAGAAAGAAGGAAGGAAAGAAAGAGAAAAAATTTTCTGCTATTTGTTCGATCTTAACAAATATATTTGGTTTAATGGGTCATTACTAAATCACACACATATGTTTGTACAGTTTTTGCATTCAGTAACTAGGGTCTTGCACATTCTATTGTTAGCAACATAGTTTCAAAACATCAACCTCATAAATGTATATATAAAACTTTCTGAGGAGTAGCAGTCCCACATCAACTACATAATAATGATTCTGTAGGCTTAAAAACAGTTTTTAAGTCATAAGTTATCACTTAAATACCATAATACCCCAAAGACCCAGAAAACTATTTACAATCATTTAAGCATACTAAGACACTAAAGGAATATCATAGAGAGGCTGAGAAGTAGCACCCTAGTCAGCCAGAGATTGTAATATCTTGGTGAAAAAAAAAAAGACCCAGAATGATTCACTGGCAACTAGAAAAACTCCTTGATAAAGATATTCTCCAACCAACTCTACTAAAGCATACCTCATAATCAAAACCATACCTTATAAATATTCTACACACAAAAAAAGGCATAGATACTCACCAACCTTAAACAATTGTAATTATGCCAACTTTGATTCAACAAACTTTTACTAAGTGTTTATTAGGTACCAAACTTTGGAGATCCTAGATTAGAAAGACATGCCGTTGTCCCCCAAAGAATCCACTTTTTGCAGCTAAAGCTGTTAGACATGTTGACAGGTCATTGTGGTAGCAGGTGACTTGTGCTGTGATGAGGCAGACACTAGACTGGGTAAGAAAGGCACCCGGCCCTGAGCATAGGCATTCTTTTTTAATTTCATTTCCAGTAGTCTTAACATACAGTGTTATATTGGTTTCAGGTGCACTCAGTGTTCATCATAATGAGTGTACCCTTCAATCCTCATCACCTCTTTCACCCAGCACCCCCGCCACCTCCCCTCTGGAGTCCATCAGCTTGGTCTCTATAGTTAAGAGTCTGTTTCTTGGTCTCTCTCTCTCTTTCTTTTCCCCTTCGTTCATTTGTTTGGTTTCTTAAATTCCACATATGAGTGAAATCAAATGATATTTGTCTTTCTCTGACTGACTTATTTCCCTTAGCATCATACTCCCTAGCTCCACCTCACACCTGTCAGAATGACTCAAATAAAAAACACGAGAAACAACAGGGGTTGAGGAGGATGTAGATAAAAAGGAACCCTAGTGCACTGCTGGTGGGAATGCAAACTGGTGCAGGCACTGTGGAAAAGAGTATGGAGGTTCCTCATAAATTTAAAAATAGAACTACCCTATGATCCAGCAATCACACTACTGGGTATTTACCCCCCAAATACAAAAACACTAATTCAAAGGGATACATGCACCCCTATATTTATTGCAGCATTGTTTATAATAAGCATGAGGAAGACTTTAGGGATGAGAGGGTGCCTGAATTGTGTCCTAAAGAATGAGAAGTTAGCTAAGCCCAACGCAGAGAAAGAGCCATCTAGTAGCCACCCCTAGAACCCCACCTAAATAAAAGGCTGGGTTCTGGATGAAATGCTATTAAACTATTAGAAAATCTGCCTTGTTAATATTGGTAAGGACGCCTTAAAAGGAAGCACAATTTCTTTGAACTCTGACAGGCTATTCCCTCACCATCTTAAAAGTGTAAATATGAGCTGCTATAATCCTGACTGAAAATGTCACCATGTGCAATTCAATCTTCATTAATCCAAAATTGTCAGGTAGCATATTTCCAGAAGCCATATCAGCAACCACCAACAAACAATACAGGCAAGCAAAATTAGAAGATTTATTTCACAAAGAGAAAGCTTGGCATGTACTAACTAAGGAAAGAGTATGCATCCAAATGAACTCATTAACAAGAACCTAGCAGCTGCCAGATTACTACTAAGAAATGAAGAGCCTATTGAAATGTAAACCACAAGAGAAAAGAGTTGGACAAATAGTAAAAAGCACTAGAATATTCCCCCAAAATATTCCTAAACACATCAGTTGGCATTGCTTGATTTAAGAGTTTTATTTCCTTCAACACAGGAACTTCCCATAATAAAGTAGAGGTCCATTCTTATACTTAACTGCTTTTTATATTCACTAAGTTGAGCTTTCTATATTTTATGTGCCAGATGTATTTTAGACACAGGACAGCAAACTTCATAAAGGACCAAAGCAATCCAAGTGTTCTAACATCCCAGAGGTTTAGACATCATATTTATTAGATAAAGAATCATGTTGTTAGGATAAAACCTGAGGTTTTCCCACATGTCTAATAAATCATCATTGGCACTTACTGTCAAATTTCAATCTCAAAAAATATGTATGTTAATATGCAGTACTCCCAATCACCAAGGAATATTGGAAAATTCCCCTTTACCTAAAAATCACACTCTTTTAATTGGTCATTTTCTTTTAGACAACCAGATCAATAAAAAGTTCCTAAAGTCACATCGTTATATTTTATAATGTAGTATAACTTCAATTGTATTCTGAGCATGTTTTGCCACATCAAATTTGTGTATTTTTCTTCAGTATAAGAGTATTCATTATTTGTTACCATGCAGGAAAAGAATTTAATAATAAAATATAATATTGCTTTAAATTTATCATTTTAATATGTTTCATATGAATTATTTGAAGCATTATAAAAATAATTTATGTTCATATTGCCCTGCACTGAAGAATATATTATAAATAAAAAATTTCATGGAAAGGTTAGGGATATAGTGAAAAATTAGCTTTTGAGCTAAGTTATGTCTACAAGCTTAAAAGGTAGATGTTCATTGTAGCTTGACATTCTATAGAGCTCAGAACTCAGTATTCAAAGGTCTCTTCAAGTCATATTTTTGGCCTTTATTATGCCTAGGAACAAAACTTTTAATCATATATTCCTTATGTGAAAAAGAAAGGTGTGTTTCTGATTGTGATATAATCAAGTGAAATATTTCTCTTCATGTAATTCACAAGCATTCACTTTGCTGCCTTATATATCAGATGAATATATTAGGCTAGAAATGTATGCTGTAACAAGACCATGATTTCTCTTTATTTTGTAATGTCTCACAGCATGCAGTGCAATGGTGTGCAATTAGCAAATGATCCATAATCATTAATGGTATGTTGGCTAAACTTTCCTAATTTAAGAGTAAACCTATAATCAGTTTCATGATGTGTCAAATGCTAGGCAGAAATATAATGTGCTCAAGCAAGAGTTGTCCAGAAGTTACCCTAGTCACCCTTCCAGAATTTCATCTTGACACTCACACCTCTGTTAAATGTATAATAGAATAGGGACACTTAAGGATTTAACTGTCTCACCCAAGGCTATTGGAGAGTTACCCTAAAGGTTCACAAGACACTGATTTGCAATTTTTCTACAAGACAAATTTCATTTCTTTGAAACTGTTGCAGATTTTCTGACAGCTGAGCTCTGAACTGTGGCTGTTTTATTTTAAGCTAGTCATCCTTGAATTACTTCCTTTGGAAGTATTGTGATTTGGGGATTCAGACAGATCTTAGGATGCATCCCTCATACATATCTCCTGCCTCATTTCTTGTCACCCTCTCCCAGGTTTCACCTACTACTACTACAACACATACACATGACCTCAGTCATTCAGTACAAATGACAGACCTTTAGCCTTTCTGCATCCTCTCCTATCTACCTTCCTTTACAATAGGGAGTCATTTGAGAGATTCAAATGCAGAAATAGTGTGAACAGATCTAGGTTTCATAAAGGGCACCTTGAAAGGTTAGCTTCCTATTAGGTTTAAGGAAGTACTTATCTTCTGTGTTCTCATTGTTCCATGAGCGTATTTGCCAAAGATTTTAGGAACAATAAAACCCAGATCCTCAAAATTCACATCTTCTCCCTCCAGATATTGAGCTTTTTTTTTTTTTTTTTAAAGTAGGTTCCACGCCCAGCATGGAACTCAACATAAGGCTTGAACTCATAACACTGAGATCAAGACCTGAACTGAGATCAAGAGTCAGACGTTTAACCAACTGAGCCACCTAGGCATCCCTTGAGCTCCTTTTACTCTTTGTTCTCTTAAAGATGCTCTACCCAAAATTGTATGAACCTAGTAGTTTCAATAACACCAGAAGAAACTTTCTCTTCCAGGAAAAATGAAGTCACAGGAGACATATTTATCTTTTTTTTTCTAAAAAATACTTTAAATGGACAAATACATGAAATGACAATTGATTGTCTGATTGAACATCAGACAATAAAAAACAAGGTGATTTTTAAGAGACAGGAGACCAAGGGAGCCCTATGATTGCCTCAGCTTAGTACCTAGAGAGTTGGACACGTCATGATGGTTCAGGGAGCAAGAATCAACCTATGTCTGATAGATTCATAAGAGATGACGTTGGGAATTCATGGTGGCCAACACCACTGGAGTTCAGAGAGAATGGAGCTGCCAAAAGAAGAGCACCAAGAGCTAAGGAGCATCCTCCTTGTGTCCTCTTCTAAGTACGAATCAGAGCGTAAGTGTGATGAATCTATCCAAGGCCACAGAAACATCCAAAATTTGAGGGGAAAAAATTGCCAGAATTGACACAGAACCATGAACAGTTCCTGGTCTCATCAGACAGAACTGAGAACCCCATATGCCACAGGACATTGATTATAATGTTTAGAAGAGTTTTGCCTTAATACTGGGAAAAAGCAGACCTACTAGATATGTGCAGCTCTCATTCTACTTGACAGCTTAAGAATAAGGCTCAAAAGGAACAAATGGTTTCCAAGTAACTTAAGTGCCCCCAGTAATTTCAGGGATACAAAAATATCCAACAAACAAGGTAAAATTCATAATGCACAGCATCCAATAAAAACTCAGCAAGCATGTGAAGAAACAAGTAAATTTCACCCATGAGTAGAAAAACAGTTAATCAGTTGGAATTGACCTAGAAATTATACCAATGATAGAAATAGCAGACAAGGACAATAAAACAGTTTTAACTGCATTCCATATGTTCAAGTTAAAAGAACTAAGCATGCTAATTGTGGACACAGAAGATAAAAAATACAGTCAAATCAAACTTCTAGACATGAAAACTACTGTGTTTGCAGAGCATAGAAATCACTTAAATGTAAAGACACATACATGTATGTAAAATGTAAAAGGGCCAATAACCTCAAAAAATATTAAGATATTTCTCAGTTTTACAAAAAATTTTTTGTCATGAGCAAAAAATAATTTCTTAAAAAAGTGTATAATTCTTCAAAATTTCATTAAATTGTAGGTTTTTGCTTTCCTATTTCTCACTTATTTTCAGGATTTCAAAAACAATAAAATACTACAGGTAAATTCATCCCTTCCAATCCTAGTTTCCTTTTCTTTCTGATAGATTAGCAAATTAGGCATCTGTTTGCATCCTATGAAAATTTTCAACAAGAGAATTCAGTAGAACTAGCAAACCCAATATCGATTCAGAAGTACACTTTGTGCAACATTTTGGCAGATGCTTTGCAAACTAAATAGACATAAGTGAGTCAATTTCCCTTTATTATCCATAAACATTGTATAAATCTAGACACTTCAGTGTTTACCAATCTTGATTTATAATTTTTATACAAATTATGTTGATTTTCATAATTCTAAACTAAATTACAAATTACTAATTAAGTTAGCACACATATTAGATATTATAAAGAAAAAATATAATTAATAGTAATATCTCCAACAAAAGTATTCAAGCTTATAACAAAGATGTTAAAAAAAAAGAGTATTTTTTATCAAATAATGGTTTACAAAGATTTAGGATTCAGAGAGACATAGTACTATAATATAGAAGTATAAATATAATTACATATAATTTCTACATTATTTTAAAATGTACTTCTTTAGGTTTTTAGCTCCACACAAAATGCTTTGCAGAAAATGATTTAAATAGTTTCTCACTATTCTCACCACAGCTTTAAGATGATTGAAGACTTTTTAAAATAGAGGAACTAAGATACTAACAGACTAAGCACTTTGTCCAAGGTCCCCTGAAGAATTAATTAATTCATTAATTCATTCATTCATTTAAACATTTATTAAAGCCTGTTGCAAACAAGGCATTCCGCTAAGAACTAGAATGACACAATCAAATAGAAAATAGTCCTTCTATAAGGTGTTGATATCTGCTGTAAACTGAACTCTTGTGTCTCCCCAAAATTTATACATTGAAATACTAATCCTCAATGTGATAGTATTTGGAGTTACCTATTTTACCTTCAGTCTATGAATCTATTTTCTTTTTTAACTTTAATTCCACTATAGTGTGCACTTGAAACTAACATAACACTGTATGTTAGGTATTTTCCTTTCATAAGTGCAGTCATGACACATTTCCATTCCCTTCTCATTTCCATTTGTGCAGATTTGATATACTTTCTTTGTGGTTATGATGGGGGTTACATACAACATCCTAAAGTTATGACATTCTAATTTTAACAGATACCAATTCAACTTTAATCACATATAAAATCTTTCTAGTCCTATATAGCTCTACTCATCTCCCACTTTATGATGCATGTTACATCTTCATATGTTGTGTACCCATTAACATAAATAATTATTTATATGCATTTGTCTTTTGGATCCTATAGAAAATAAAAAGCAGAGTTATAAATCAAAATTACTATAACACTGGCTTTTTTTTTTTTAAGATTTCATTTATTTACCCGACAGACAGAGATCACAAGTGGCAGAGAGGCAGGCAGAGAGAGAGAGAAAGAAGCAGGCTCCCTGCAGAGCAGAGAGCCCGATGTGGGGCTCGATCCCAGGACCCTGGGATCATGACCCGAGCCGAAGGCAGAGGCTTTAACCCACTGAACCACCCAGGTGCCCCAACACTGGGTTTTATATTTGTCCACATAGTTACCCTTTATTGGAAATCTTTATATCTTCAAATGGCTTTAAGTTACTGTGTACTGTCCTCTAACATTTCTTGTAAAGCAGATCTAGTGGGAGTCAACACCCTCTCAACCTTTGTTTACCTGGGAATCATTTAATTTCTCATTTTTCAAAGTTTTGTCAGACATAGAATTCTCAGTTAAAATTCTTTTCTTTCAGTACTTTAAATAAATCCTCTCACTGTTTTCTGTCCTCCAACATTTCTGCTAGGAAACAGATTTTTAACTTGATTGAGGTCCTTGTATGTGATGAGGTGCTTCTCTCTTGCTGCTTTAAGCACTCTCTCTTTGTCTTGGTCTCTTGAGTTTGATTATAATGTGTCTCAATGTGGTCTCTTTAGGTTTATTCTACTTGGAGTTCATTGAATTTATTGGATTTGTAGATGCATGTCTTTCTCCAATTTGGGAAGTTTGCAACCACTATACCTTCAAATAATCTCTCTCCTCCTTTGTCTCTGTTTTCCTTGACTCAATAAATAGTGTCTATCAAAAAATTCCTGACCTTCTGTTCACTATTCCTCCATTTTCTTTTTGTTCTTCAGACTAAATAATAGTAATTGTCCTGTATTCAAGTTCACTAATTCTTTCTTCTGCCTCCCCAATATGATGTTGAACCCAATTATACAATTTTTCAACTCCAGAATTCGTTTGGTGTACTTTTCATAACTTCTACTTGTTTGTAACTTCTACTCCTTTTCATAACTTCTACTTGTTTGTTAATATTTTTATTTTGTTCATATATTGTTTTCCTGATTTCATGTAGTTCTTTGTACATGTTTTCTGCTGGCTCTTTAAACATATTTTAGACAGCTGTTTTAAAGTCTTTATCTACTACATCCAAGTCATCCTCAGGCACAGTTTCTGCCAATTTATTTTGTTCCTTTAATGAACAATGTTTTTCTGTTCCTTTGTATGCCTCGTGATTTTTGTTGTTGAAGATTGAGTGTTTGAAAAAAACAGACACTTCTGTCAGTTTTTGCAAATGGCAGTCTATGCCTGGGAAGTTCTTCAGGTAGGACTTGCTCTGAGCCTCAAGATCTGGCGCAGGTCTTCTGTAAGTTTGCATCTTACTTGGGCCTGTGTGTGGTATCTCAATCCCCCTATATTTATGGATGCTTTCAAGTTTCTTAATGTCCCCCAGGTGCTCTTCAGGGCCATAGTCTACTGTATGGCCCTACTGTAATCTTTTGTCCCAGGAGTCTGCAGATCTGTAGTCTCTCTGCAGCTTTCACCAGCCATACCCACTGCTGTTTTCCACTTGGGATACACATCAGGAGGGAAAAAGACCAATCCTTCATGCAGCCACCATATAGGTTAGGATGTTGCAAATAAGGTCTGGTCTGCTTCCTCCAATCCAACACAGACATCATGGACTGAATATTTGTGTTCCTACCAAAAATTATAATTTGAAGACTTAACCCCTCATTGTGATGGCATTTGGAGGTAGGATCTTTGGGAGGTAATTGGAGTTAGATGAGATCATGAAGATGGGGCCTTGATGATGGGATTAATGTTCTTATAAGAAGAGACATCAGAAAACTTGCTCCCTCTTTTTCTTCCATGGGTGGATAAAAAAAGAGGACAGCTATCTGCAAAGCAAGACAAGATTCCTCAGTAGAACATGACCAAGTTGCCATCTTGATCTGTCTTCTAGCCTTCATAAATGTGAGAAAATAAAATTCTGTTGTTTAAGCCGCCTAATCCATGATATTTTGTAATGGAAGCCTGAAAAGATTAACACAACAGAGAACTGGGAACTAGGCTGCCATAGTCCCCAGACCAATAGCATAGCAAGCTGGGTATGGGCTGAGACAAGGTTGAGTAAAAATGCCACAAAATTTCTTACAATTCTGTAGGTGGCTTTTTATTGGTTGGGCACTCACTTGGTTTCTGCAGAACTTTGACTGTTTTCCAGACCCTTTTAAGGTTAGGTCAGCCAATTTTTAGTTGTTTATTGATGTGTCCTTGTGGGAACAAGGACTAGGAGTTTTCTAGCCTGCTATGCTGCTGACATTCAGCCTCAAATCTTTTTTTTTTTTAGGATAAGGATGTAAATTCTATTTATTTATTTATTTATTTATTTATTTTAAATTAATTTTTTATTTTTTATAAACATATATTTTTATCCCCAGGGGTACAGGTCTGTGAATCACCAGGTTTACCACAAGATCAGCCTCAAATCTTTTTAAATGAAATTTTATTTAGTCACCACTATTACTTTAATGTATATTAATAAAAATATATTCACTAAATTAAGTATTTGTAATAAGCAGGATATACCATTTTGCTTCTAAATCTTTTATCAGGTTATGGTTGCTATTAAATACCCCATCTCACTCTTTTGGAAGAGTCATTTACTATTACTATATTAACTCTTATTAATAAACTTTGTGATTTTATAATTAGTTCTTAATATATTCAACTATAAATCACCTCAGAGCCATATGCTTAAAAAATAGAATCAATGCACAATAACAAACATCCTTATTTCTTTCCCTTTATTTTACTGTCTTGGGAGTTTTCTGATTTTCTCTTAGAGATTTATAATTAGCCTCTGCTACAAGAATCCCCTTACCTTTTATGTCACTCATTAACATTGCAATTTGATATTTTAATTAACTACTATATGTTTCCTAAATTAGGATACAATTCAACTTGAATGATGGAGATTGTTAGCTAGAAGCATAAACATATTTATACTGATCATGACTTTAGAGATCACATAGATCAATTCCTTCATTATTCAGATGTGGACACAACTGACCAGATTAATCTTATTCAGCTAGTTAGTCCTAACATCATAAAATGAGAAGCACCTTTACTGATAATTATAGTTTCATGTTCTTTTTATTATTTCATATTTACTTTTACCTGTCCTCCCAATTACTTGGATAAAAACTGAATTGAACTGTATAGTATGATCATTTCCAGGATGATACTAAAAATGTTTAATAACCAGCATGGCTGGAGCAGAGTTTTGAAGAATAGCCTTATGGTTCCAGATCCTAATCCTTTGGATGTACAGCGTAGAGGTGAGCTCAGGGGAGGGAATGAGATAATGAGGAATAGGGAACATTCATCTGGATCAGAGCAGTGGCTATTTACCAACCAGTATGGATGGATTTCAATATCATAATAGCAGAACTAGGGTAAACTGGCTTAATGTAAAAATGAGGTCATTCCCTGACTTTTTATTTGTGACCCTGATGCTTCCAGGATAATTTTCCAAACCCTAGAACATGTTTGGATAAATCTAATCTTTTCTGAGAAACTGTAAAGCAATTTACCTAGCAACACCTCCTGCTTTATGAAGCTGATGGGCAAACTGGTCGCTAGGCAACAACTAATTTATTCTGCCAACAACAAAAATGAAGAGGTCACCTTTTTTCTTCCCCCCAACAAAAAAACAAAGCCTTAGGTCTGTAGAGAACTGACCAAAACATAGGTTTGGAGGCTTTCATTGGAATCTCTTATGAACACTGCCTATAATTATAGAACTAAGGCTCATTCTTATTCAAGGATACAAAGGAGAAACTGCAGGAGAGCTTATCACATCACAAATGATGAGATAAACAACATTCAGACAAAACTACATAAGATGGACAATTTAAATCACCTTATTTTCTAATACTTTGCATTTTAATAGCTATATGTTAGTAATGCTATACCTGGGATACAGAGTGGTATGCCAAGAGTTATGCTTCCACAAGATAAATAAAACATATCTTTCTTAAGCATCCATTATATTCAGTGGTAGGAAAATTCTTAAATTTATTTCTGGATCAGAAGAAACAGATATATCATTGAACAGAATCCCAAATCACACAATTTTTTAAAGGAAACACAAAACAAAGAAATTTTATAACTATGGATTGGCAGTTTGGATTTCACTTTAGCCTAGAATCCCTGCAAGTGGGGGCCATAAATCCTGGACTATTCTCTATCCTGGGTTGTTTCACTTACCTACTGCTACACAAAAAACACTTTAAAATCTAGCAGCTTATTACTTCTCACAATTTCTACTTACTACTCCATGGGTTGTCAATTTGAGTAGTTGTTTTAGCCTCACTTGGGATCACTCATGTAGGAGCAGTCATCCGATGGCTCAACTGGGGCTAGAGGGAGGGCCTGGGATGGCCTCATTCACACATGGCAGTTGGTGCAGCCTGTCTACTGGGAAGTCTTGGTTCTCCTGCGTTTGGTTTCTCATCCTCAGTAGGCTAGCCTGGGTCCTTTACAGGATGGTGGTTTCAAGGTTCCAATAAGGTAAAAATAAAAACTATAAGACCTTGTAGGCCAAAGCTCCAGAACTTGCACTGGGACACTTCTGCCATGCTCTATTAGACAAAGCAAGTTACAAGTCCAGCACAGATTCAAAGTACATAGAAATAGATTCCACTTCTTCCTTTAAGGAACAGATAAGTCACAAAGCCACAAAGCAAAGGTACAAGGATACTAGAGTTGTGATTTGCTGTGGTCACTGTTGTGAAAATCTACCATGAGGTGTTTTAGTGAATAGAGCACACTTTAGTGAACTGAGTGATACCCACTTTACAAGTCTTTAGGAATGCAAATCCTTCATCTCAGTGAAACAAATGTCAATGATTGGCAAGGAATATACCCTAAAGCCTTTCTATATTTTTAATTTGGGAGGTAAGGCCAACAGAGGAAAGGTTTATGTAACCTAATATTTTCTTTAATAAAGGCAAGTCAGAAAGAAAGCAGGCAGTTGCTAAGCTGCTCCCTGAAGTGAATATAAGCAGAAGCCAGAAGCCCCAAGTCTAATGAATACTAAATCAGAAAGGACCGACACCATGACTGATAGAACTCTCCAAAATTATGAACCATGGAAATCTGCCAATATATGCTGTTTTATCCTTTGTTTTCCCAATTGACTAAAAGTGTTATATATATGTATAAATATTATACACACACACACATATGTATATAGGTGTGTAGATATACATATATGTGGATAGATAGATGTGTGTGTATATATATACATATGTATATATATATATATATATATATATATATATATATATATATAAAACACAAGTAGGTGTGGGTATCTAAAGAGATCATTATCCATTAATAATCAGCCTTATCATTTATTGCCTTGTGCTCTGGTGCTTCTGTTGTCATTCTCCCTCATAATTCTGAGTAAAGAAAAGAGAAAAACATAGATAGTTGGCCTGTGCCCTAGAAGCAAACCCAGAGGACAGATTTCCGTAAGGAGTCAGTGTCAACTAAAACTTACTGCAGTTTTACTGCCTCTTCTCATCAACTCCTTTCTCCTGCCTCTCAACAACAGCAGCATCACCACAAAAATCTGATCTAAAGCCTTCTGAGGACTAGGTAGGTAACTCTTAAAACTTCATTACTGGCTATTGAATCCAATATATTAGCTTCAAGGAAGGAAAAACAAACAAACAAACAAACAACGAATAAGCTATGATTACTAAAAAGGACCAGAAAGAAAGATATAAACAAGAAAAATCATTATTAAGAAAATACATTTAGTCAACTAATCTTCAACAAAGCAGAAAGAATGTCCAATGGAAAAAAGACAGCCTCTTCAATAAATGGTGTTGGGAAAATTGGACAGTCACATACAGAAAAATGAAATTGGACCATTTCCTTACACCACACACAAAAATAGACTCAAAATGGATGAAGGACCTCAATGTGAGAAAGGAATCCATCAAAATCCTTGAGGAGAACACAGGCAGCAACTTCTTCGACCTCAGCTGCAGCAACATATTCCTAGGAACATCGCCAAAGGCAAGGGAAGCAAGGGCAAAAATGAACTATTGGGATTTCATCAAGATCAAAAGCTTTTGCACAGCAAAGGAAACAGTTAACAAAACCAAAAGACAACTGACAGAATGGGAGAAGATATTTGCAAAAGACATATCAGATAAAGGGCTAGTGTCCAAAATCTACAAAGAACTTATCAAACTCAACACCCAAAGAACAAATAATCCAATCAAGAAATGGGCTGAAGACATGAACTGACATTTCTGCAAAGAAGACATCCAGATGGCCAAAAGATGCATGAAAAAGTGCTCCACATCACTTAGCATCAGGGAAATACAAATCAAAACCACAATGAGATATCACCTCATACCAGTCAGAATGGCTAAAATGAACAAGTCAGGAAATGACAGATGCTGGCAGAGATGTGGAGAAAGGGGAACCCTCCTACACTGTTGGTGGGAATGCAAGCTGGTGCAACCACTCTGGAAAACAGCATGGAGGTTCCTCAAAATGTTGAAAATAGAGCTACCCTATGACCCAGCAATTGCATTACTAGGTATTTACCCTAAAGATACAAACGTAGTGATCCGAAGGGGCATGTGCACCTGAATGTTTACAGCAGCAATGTCTACAATAGCCAAACTATGGAAAGAATCTAAATGTCCATCAACAGATGAATGGATAAAGAAGAGGTGGTATACATACACAATGGAATACTATGCAGCCATCAAAGGAAATGAAATCTTGCCATTTTTGATGACGTGGATAGAACTAGAGGGTATCATGCTTAGCGAAATAAGTCAATCAGAGAAAGACAACTATCATATGATCTCCCTGATATGAAGAAGTGGTGATGCAACATAGGGGGTTAAGGGGGTAGGAGAAGAATAAATGAAACAAGATGGGATTGGGAGGAAGACAAACCATAAGTGACTCCTAATCTCACAAAACAAACTGAGGGTTGCTGGGGGAAGGGGGGTTGGGAGAGGGAGGTGGGGTTATGGACATTGGGGAGGTGGGGTTATGGACGTTATTAACATATGTGCTAAGGTGAGTGCTGAGAAGTGTGTAAACCTGGCGATTCACAGACCTGTAACCCTGGGGATAAAAATATATTATATGTTTATAAAAAATAAAAAATAACTAAAAAATAAATTTAAAAAAAAAGGAAAATACATTTAGCAGTATGAATGTCATGGGAATCATTAACACAAAAATAACATAATATCCTAACCCTAGGAACTTCATCCCATAAACAGCTTAAGACTTTTCACACTACAGCATTGAAATCTATAAATACAAAATCAGTAGAAACCCATTTGCTCTCGTATTCCTCAAGGAAATTTGGGGTATCATGATGTCAGTTTCACTACTTCCATTTGAGAAACTGTGTTTTCCTATTCGTCTTATGTAATATGATAAAAGAAGATGGAACAAGAAAAGCTAAGAACCTCTAAAATAAATCACTTTCTCTTTTGACATTGTGGTTTTATTTAGTTACAATATTTAAGCAACTTAAATATTTTATTGTAATGGTCTTCAAAATGGCTTGTGAGAATTAACTGACACAATTAAGTTACACATTGATCATAAAATCTTTGTGATGAGAGTCAGCTGGAGAGAACTGTGTTCTCTCTTCCCTGTGTATTACAAAAACTCTGAGTCTGCTTTTATGGGGAAATGTTCAAGCCTAGAAAATACATCTTATGAGGGGGCCATATGAAATGGACATATAAAAAAAAACTGTACAGAATGTTTTGGTATTGACATGACACTATTAGAAAAGAAACAGAAAGAGAAGTTTTAGTACTTCTTAATAATACTGGATAATGAGCTGCAAAATGGAAAAACAATGTTGGAACTGCATACATACATATGGAAAACTAAAGCTAAGAAGACCCTGACACCCTTAAGTAGCTGTCAAAGTCAAACCGGTTCCTAACCTCACCTCCACATCCATTCTCCTCTCCACAGTGTGGATCACTTGACTTCCCCTTATAAAATCAATTCCATTCCTAGTGTCTAAAACCAATTCAAGTCAGAGTCACAGTTCTATGGTTTGGGATGAGCATCAAATCACTCTTGATGAAATATACTGGGGTGGTCATAAGGATGTGCTTCTTAGTCTTACAACTACAGAGAGAACAAACTGACCAAGAGTCTTAGTTTTCATGCTCTGTAACCCACCGTCACATTAACACCAAGGCCACACTTTACCATAGGCCCCTCTAAACCAATAACTGAGCCCTGCAGGTCTAGTGGGGCAGATGCCCTCTTGTGAGCAACAGAAGGTCTCTTATGGTTGACACCAGCTTGAGAAATCACAGACAACCTTGTAGAACCTTCATTAGGTTGCATGGTAGACTAAGGCACTTCACCCAACCTTCTCTCCCTTTCCCCTTCAGGGTCAGACTTGCATCTAATCTAATGGCCACCTCAGACTTTTGCAGCTCCCTCTTCCCCACTGTCTCCCACATGGCCATTTCCTCCAATATAATTCCTGAACTTTTAATTCTACTTTGACAACTGTCTCTCAGAGGTCATGAACCAGTACATGCTACATAGATGTGAAATAGAGATTCCTAATTTTTCTCAACTCCTAATTTCCTCTCATCCATTGTCTTATGAAACCCGATTCTTCAACTTGAATTTATGTCTTAGTCCTTTGTTATGAGTTCCAGGTGCTAACCTATCATTCTATCCAAGCACAGACACACTGTGCTAAACTCATCTTCAATCTAAGTGCAGCTCCCTTTCCACACAACTGCCTCTGGTTGAAACAGATCCTCTTATTACAACAATACACTACACCTCATATATTCTTCCCCTACCAGTTGATTGTGACCAGAGATTGCCGAAATCCTTGGTTATTCTGTCTGATCACAGATTGATCCCTTAACCAGTGACCTCTTGGATTATCAATTACCTCAGTGCTCAGTGAACTTCAGTGAGCAGATCGAGTAGTTTTGAATCCTGCTCTATCCACATCTCACCAAATCCAAGGATATGACAGATATTCAGTTAACATTTCTAAATATGATGTTCATTGGCTAAATCTAAAATACTTAATCTAAAAATAAACAAGAAGTATCACAGAGGAGAGTGACTATACCTCCTTAGGAGGAAACTTACACAAAGAGGAAATCAAAGTTACTGAACATGTACACTTATTGAATTGAAAACAAATGGCCTAAGGGTCCTAAAATATACTGTATTTGAAGGTATGCTTTCTTGGGTTTCTTTGTATTAATCTGTATAAGTGTGAAGCTCAGATTTACTCATTATACATCAATTATCAAGGCAAAATGAAATAAGAGTTTGCTTCTTATAGAATTCTGGTAGTACCACTCTTTCTACTCAATTAGTGCTAAATTGAACTGAATCTCTCTCTGGATCACATGTGAACAAAACATGACCTATTGACTGATTCTGATCCAGAACTTTTTTTTAATCCAGTCCTTGGTCCCATTAAGGAAATGTTGATAGTGTTTTTGCCTGGGGGAAAAAGCCACATTATCACTAGCATAATGTTTCTGAATCAATGACTGGTTTTCATGTTAATAATAATGTTGACCATCTGCCACAGGCAGATGATGGGAAGGGGATGGGAACTATTTGTTTGATGGGCAATTTTATGAAAAAAGTCACACATTTTTGGAAACTGTAGCTTAAGAGACAGTGGATGGTGAAAGTCTTAAAACCTTAGCCATCCTTTAAATGTTGGATAAAAACACTCACGAAGGAAGAGAGCCACTGGCTCAAGTTCCCCATCTAACTTATGTGTGGGCAGTAATGACTAGATTATTATATGTCAAACACAAGGCAAGACACAAAGGAATCCATTCAAACCATTTATAAAAATTCTATAGTTCTATGTACAAATATCATCACATGTTCCCTTAATGTTATACTAGCTGGAGTCCTGTAATGTCTGAGCAGATCTGTGGATGGTTTCAAACTGATTAACACCAAACATTCACTGGGAGTGGGAATCTATCTCCATGCTCAAATTCTGCCTGAAAGCTCTTTACAATACTTTTTTGTTCACTGTTTTCTGGGCTAGACTTTAACAATCGTCAGATAGTTCTTTATTTCTTCAGGAGACAGGTTTTTTTTGTTGTTTTGTTTTGTTTTGTTTTGTTTTTTCCTAAGAAGAGAATTTATTTTGGTCCGCGACTTCAAGTAGAAGACAGCCTCCCACTATTTCATAGTTTAGCAAAGAATTAAACATTCCTGGGAAGAGAAAAACTGAGCATGGAAGGGAATGGAATAATGAACACACCACAGAAGAAAACTACTTTTATCGAAATAAATACAAAAGAATTTGGATCTATAGAGGGAAAAAGAATTAAAATTGAAATATATAGAAAAAAATCTTCTTTGAATTTTTGGTAAATAAAAAGCTTTGTAGGCCAACTAAATATTGTACATGATAAATTGTATTAGAGAGTTGAGATCATGAAAAACAAGACTACAAAACAGTCACATACCAGAGGTCACTAACAAAATGTAATGACTAAGTGCATGCAATAAACTTGAATGGATCCTGAAAAAGAAAAAAGACATTAGTGGGAAAACAGATATCCAAATAAACTCTGTGGAGTTCAGTTAATAGTAATAATGTACCAATGTTAATCTCTTAGTCTTGGTAAATGTACCATAGTGGCATAAAATACTGTTAGAGAAAGCTAGGTGAAGGGTGCATGGGAACTCTCTGGGCTATCTTTGCAACTTCTCTGTAAATATAAAATCATTCCAAAATAAAAAGCTTAACTAAAAACAAGAAACTGTCAACAATTTTATTTTGACACAAGACAGAAGACCCTTTGATATCTTAATATTAGGTGATATGTAGGGGATAATTATGTGCTTAGGAATTGCACTTTATATATTTTGAAGCAAATTTTTTGTTTCCATTACCACTTTCTTTTTAAATAGTATTTCTCAATTTTTTAAGTAATCTTAGAATTAGATTTCACTAAGATGGCCACTGCTTGAAAGAGCCGTGATAAAAGGAGAGACGTCTACAGGAAGATCCAACTTTGGCATTCTTATCACATTCTTATCTTTTACATTGTGTAACAAAATGTGATTTCTTTCCAAAATAATGTTTTATGTCAATAGGCCATCCCTCTTTAAAATGAAAAGGAGACACAACAGAAATGTGTCAGCAAGGGTAATAAGGCTTTGGGGTGCCTGGGTGACACAGTCATTTGAACGGCCAACTCTTGATCTCAGCTCAGGTGATGATCTCAGGGTGGTGAGATCAAACCCCATGCTGGGCTCCACACTCAGTGCAGAGTCTGCTTAAGATTATTTCCCCCTTTCCCTCTGCCGCTCCCCACCCACACACTCATTTGCTCTCTATCACTCAAATAAATAAACCTTTTAAAAAAGAGAGAAGAGTAAAACTATATGAAGATGCGAGAGTTTCACTGAACAAAAGGAAGCCTTTTGTATTTTCACCCCTCAGCTCATGTTCCAAAATAAAATGGAAGTACAACATCCATCCATTACAGTGTGGCTCTCAACAAATGGAATAGCTTCTCAATGTCAAATGAACTGAGGTTATACTTTATGTGAAGCAGACTTCTGTGAAAGGATGGCTTTTTCTCAAAATCACAAATCACATCATCATTATAGCTTTTCCATAGATCCTTCTGCATTTTTAAGTGAAAATTACCACAGTGATTTTGAAGAACATTCTTTAGAAAACCATCTGCCCATGACCATTTGAGTAAGGAACCATGGGAGGAAACCAGTGCTTTCAGATTGGCTCACATAACAACACACGGCTCCACTTCTGGAAGCCTAAGACAAATAAGAGCTCTTTAAAACATTGGTTTTCAAGGTCCTATGGGCTCAGAATACTCTACTAAGTCAACACTTACTCAGAAGCCTAATACTACAAAGTGCTCAGGAAGGCTAGAAGCAGAGATGAATATAATGTCACCAAAGACATACCAAATCTTTAAAAAAAAATTCCAAGTAGTATGGATATCTTGTATTTTTTTATTTGTAGAACTAATAAATTTGTGGTTGCCTTGACTGAAAGAAGGAGGAGAGATCCCATATATTTGTGCTCAGCATTTCCACCTTAGTCTTCATGGAACAACATCTGAAAACTAATATTCACTAGTATTTTAATCATATGTTTACTTTTTACTGTCCTCTCCACATCAGATTCCGTGGTTTAAAACACAGTGTGTACCAAAGCAAATTTTACTAAGTAATAATTAAAATATTTTCCCATTGTTATTAGGCAAAAACATAGTCAACTAAATAATGCACTAAGATATTCCCAAAATGCATACAGTGTGTGTAATCTATATGAGATCATCTGGGTTACCAAAGGAATGAATATATCTCCAGCCAAAACTAAACTATGGTTCAGCCTTGCAGTCTTATAACAGGGAAGTATGCTGTTTCAGATAAACATTACAGCTGTTGAATGAACAATGTTATTTTCATGGTTACCTAAAAACTCAGGATGCAGTTTGGGAATCAGTGCTTTGGGGACAGACACTAATAGATCATCAGTAGTTGCTCAATTAAGATGAGTTGGTTAATAATTTGATGTCAACTAAATATTTTTGGTTTATGTCCACATACCACCACCATGAATGAAGTAATATAGGTTATAGTACAGGAATGAAAAGGATAAAAAGAGGATGAAAGAGAAAGATTGGTGGGTAAGGACAAATGCAAAGGATACCAGAGAAGTTTGGCACTTACCTTAGGGGAAATAGTCATAGATGTTCTGTGTCTAGAAGAGAAGGCATGGTTAATGGGGGGAGCACAGAGGGACTGAGAAGGATGCTAGAGAACCACTCTAGTGCCAAAGGAAAAAACCTCTGCTGTTCAAGTAGGATTCACTTGGCAAAATGTCACACTAATTTACTCAGTTTCTTAAATATCTTTTTTCCCATCAGGTGAAAGATATGGGCAACTGAAATAACTTGCAAATAATATTTGAAAAGCGGTGTTTTCCTTTACACTAGTTCTTTTTTTTTAATATTTTATTTATTTATTTGAAACAAAGAGAGAGAGATCACAAGTAGGCAGAGAGGCAGGCAGAGAGAGGGAGAAGCAGGCTCCCCGCTGAGCAGAGAGCCTGATGCGGACCTCGATCCCAGGACCCTAAGATCATGACCTGAGGCGAAGGCAGAGGCTTAACCCACTGAGCCACCCAGGCACCCTACACTAGTTCTTGAATTCTCAAAGGCTCTTGAATTCAGTATAAATTTTGGCAAGATCATGTGACCATTCTACCTAGAATAGATATATCACCATGAAGTAAAATCAATGTTACCAGGCTTGCCTATTCAAACAGGTTTCTTTTTTCATATACAATTTCACCTAATCCTTTAAAAAAAAGAAAGGACACAAAAATTTGTGTACAACATCAGTGCAAAAGTTGTAAGACCGGAACAGGAATGCTGGCTGAAAGAAGGCAGAAAAGGGGTACAAGATAAGGTCATAATAAATCTCTTTCATGTGCAACTTGGCGAGTTCCTGATCAGCAAGTCCTGGGGTCTAAGGTGGAACATCTCTCCTAGATACCTCTTCACAATAATGGCAAATCTCACCCCTCGCTCTGCCCCATATAAACCTTGCCTTAGGGCTCTTGTATACAGTGTGACTTATTCCAGACTAGTCTTAAACTACAGAATAGTGCATTTAATTAAGAAGAATAAACAACTTCTTCAGGGGAGTTTTCTTGCTCTGGTTCAGTAGAGGATTTGAATACACACACACACACACACACACACACACACACATATATATATCTTATAAATTCAAGCTTATAAGATATATCCGGGGAGGAGTCAAGATGGCGGAGAAGTAGCAGGCTGAGACTACTTCAGCTAGCCGGAGATCAGCTAGATAGCTTATCTAAAGATTGCAAACACCTGAAAATCCATCGGCAGAGCGAAGAAAAGAAGAACAGCAATTCTGGAAACGGAAAAACAGCCACTTTCTGAAAGGTAGGACCGGCGGAGAAGTGAATCCAAAGCGACGGGAAGATAGACCCCGGGGGGAGGGGCCGGCTCCCGGCAAGCAGCGGAGCAACCGCGCACAAAATCAGGACTTTTAAAAGTCTGTTCCGCTGAGGGACATCGCTCCAGAGGCTACCCGGGGCGAAGCCCACGCGGGGTCAGCGTGGCCTCGGGTCCCGCAGGGTCACAGAAGGATCGGGGGTGTCTGAGTGTCGCAGAGCTTGCGGGTATTGGAACGGGAAAGCCGGCTACAGAGACAGAACCGACAGTAAGCTCGCAGCTCGGGGTGACCTTGAACCGGTCGCAGGCTCAGTGAGCTCCGAGCGCGGCCGGAGGTCGGGCAGACGGGAGTAACTGGGCGCTGTTCTCTGAGGGCGCACTGAGGAGTGCGGCCCTGGGCTCTCGGCTCCTCTGGGCCGGAGACCAGGAGGCCGCCATTTGTATTCCCGTCCTCCGGAACTCTAGGGAAAGCGCTCAGGGAACAAAAGCTCCTGAAAGCAAACCCGAACAGATTACTCACCCTGGCCCCAGGTAAGGGCGGTGTAATTCTGCCTGGGGCAAAGACACTTGAGAATCACTACAACAGGCCCCTCCCCCAGAAGATCAACAAGAAATCCAGCCGAGACCAAGTTCACCTACCAAGGAGTGCGGTTGCAATACCAAGGAGAGCAGCAGAATTACAGAGGAGGAGAAAGCCAAGCATGGAACTCATGGCTTTTTCCCTGTGATTTTTTTTAGTCTGGCAGTTAATTTAATTTTTTTCTTTTTCATTTTTTTTTTTTTCTCGCCTTCGGGTAAAATTTTTTTTTTAACTGTTACCTTTTTCTTTTTTAACGATTTTTTACTAGTTTATCTAATATATATATTTTTTCTTTTTTACATTTTTCTTAGGTGTTTTCTCTTTTTTAAATTCTTTTCTTTTCTTTTTTTTTCTTTTTTCTTTTTTTTTCTTCTTTCTTTCTTTCTTTTTGAACCTCTTTTTATCCCCTTTCTCCCCCCTCACGATTTGGGATCTCTTCTAATTTGGTTAAAGCATATTTTCCTGGGGTTGTTGCCACCCTTTTAGTATTTTACTTGCCCCTTCGTATACTCTTATCTGGACAAAATGACAAGATGGAAAAATTCAACACAAAAAAAAGAACAAGAGGCAGTACCGAAGGCTAGGGACCTAATCAATACAGACACTGGTAATATGTCAGATCTAGAGTTCAGAATGACAATTCTCAAGGTTCTAGCCGGGCTCGAAAAAGGCATGGAAGATATTAGAGAAACCCTCTCGAGAGATATAAAAGCCCTTTCTGGAGAAATAAAAGAACTAAAATCTAACCAAGTTGAAATCAAAAAAGCTATTAATGAAGTGCAATCAAAAATGGAGGCTCTCACTGCTAGGATAAATGAGGCAGAAGAAAGAATTAGTGATATAGAAGACCAAATGACAGAGAATAAAGAAGCTGAGCAAAAGAGGGACAAACAGCTACTGGACCACGAGGGGAGAATTCGAGAGATAAGTGACACCATAAGACGAAACAACATTAGAATAATTGGTATTCCAGAAGAAGAAGAAAGAGAGAGGGGAGCAGAAGGTATACTGGAGAGAATTATTGGGGAGAATTTCCCCAATATGGCAAAGGGAACAAGCATCAAAATTCAGGAGGTTCAGAGAACGCCCCTCAAAATCAATAAGAATAGGCCCACACCCCGTCACCTAATAGTAAAATTTACAAGTCTCAGTGACAAAGAGAAAATCCTGAAAGCAGCCCGGGAAAAGAAGTCTGTAACATACAATGGTAAAAATATTAGATTGGCAGCTGACTTATCCACAGAGACCTGGCAGGCCAGAAAGAGCTGGCATGATATTTTCAGAGCACTAAACGAGAAAAACATGCAGCCAAGAATACTATATCCAGCTAGGCTATCATTGAAAATAGAAGGAGAGATTAAAAGCTTCCAGGACAAACAAAAACTGAAAGAATTTGCAAATACCAAACCAGCTCTACAGGAAATATTGAAAGGGGTCCTCTAAGCAAAGAGAGAGCCTACAAGTGGTAGATCAGAAAGGAACAGAGACCATATACAGTAACAGCCACCTTACAGGCAATACAATGGCACTAAATTCATATCTCTCAATAGTTACCCTGAATGTTAATGGGCTAAATGCCCCTGTCAAAAGACACAGGGTATCAGAATGGATAAAAAAGCAAAACCCATCTATATGTTGCCTCCAAGAAACTCATTTTAAGCCCGAAGACACCTCCAGATTTAAAGTGAGGGGGTGGAAAAGAATTTACCATGCTAAAGGACATCAGAAGAAAGCAGGAGTGGCAATCCTTATATCAGATCAATTAGATTTTAAGCCAAAGACTATAATAAGAGATGAGGAAGGACACTATATCATACTCAAAGGGTCTGTCCAACAAGAAGATTTAACAATTTTAAATATCTATGCCCCCAACGTGGGAGCAGCCAACTATATAAACCAATTAATAACAAAATCAAAGAAACACATCAACAATAATACAATAATAGTAGGGGACTTTAACACTCCCCTCACTGAAATGGACAGATCATCCAAGCAAAAGATCAGCAAGGAAATAAAGGCCTTAAACGACACACTGGACCAGATGGACATCACAGATATATTCAGAACATTTCATCCCAAAGCAACAGAATATACATTCTTCTCTAGTGCACATGGAACATTCTCCAGAATAGATCACATCCTCGGTCCTTAATCAGGACTCAACCGGTATCAAAAGATTGGGATCATTCCCTGCATATTTTCAGACCACAATGCTCTAAAGCTAGAACTCAACCACATTAGGAAGTTTGGAAAGAACCCAAATACATGGAGACTAAACAGCATCCTTCTAAAAAATGAATGGGTCAACCGGGAAATTAAAGAAGAATTGAAAAAAATCATGGAAACAAATGATAATGAAAATACAACGGTTCAAAATCTGTGGGACACAACAAAGGCAGCCCTGAGAGGAAAATATATAGCGGTTCAAGCCTTTCTCAAGAAACAAGAAAGGTCTCAGGTACACAACCTAACCCTACAGCTAAAGGAGCTGGAGAAAGAACAAGAAAGAAACCCTAAACCCAGCAGGAGAAGAGAAATCATAAAGATCAGAGCAGAAATCAATGAAATAGAAACCAAAAAAACAATAGAACAAATCAACGAAACAAGGAGCTGGTTCTTTGAAAGAATTAATAAAATTGATAAACCCCAGGCCCGACTTATCAAAAAGAAAAGAGAAAGGACCCAAATAAATAAAATCATGAATGAAAGAGGAGAGATCACAACTAACACCAAAGAAATACAAACTATTATAAGAACATACTATGAGCAACTCTACGCCAATAAATTTGACAATCTGGAAGAAATGGATGCATTCCTAGAAACATATAAACTACCACAACTGAACGAGGAAGAAATAGAAAGCCTGAACAGACCCATAACCAGTAAGGAGATTGAAACAGTCATTAAAAATCTCCAAACAAACAAAAGCCCAGGGCCAGACGGCTTCCCGGGGGAATTCTACCAAACATTTAAAGAAGAACTAATTCCTATTCTCCTGAAACTGTTCCAAAAAATAGAAATGGAAGGAAAACTTCCAAACTCATTTTATGAGGCCAGCATCACCTTGATCCCAAAACCAGACAAGGATCCCACCAAAAAAGAGAGCTATAGACCGATATCCTTGATGAACACAGATGCGAAAATACTCAACAAAATACTAGCCAATAGGATTCAACAGTACATTAAAAAGATTATTCACCACGACCAAGTGGTATTTATTCCAGGGCTGCAAGGTTGGTTCAACATCCGCAAATCAGTCAATGTGATACAACACATCAATAAAAGAAAGAACAAGAACCATATGATACTCTCAATAGATGCTGAAAAAGCATTTGACAAAGTACAGCATCCCTTCCTGATCAAAACTCTTCAAAGTGTAGGGATAGAGGGCACATACCTCAATATCATCAAAGCCATCTATGAAAAACCCACCGCAAATATCATTCTCAATGGAGAAAAACTGAAAGCTTTTCTGCTAAGGTCAGGAACACGGCAGGGATGTCCATTATCAACACTGCTATTCAACATAGTACTAGAGGTCCTAGCCTCAGCAATCAGACAACAAAAGGAAATTAAAGGCATCCAAATCGGCAAAGAAGAAGTCAAATTATCACTCTTCGCAGATGATATGATATTATATGTGGAAAACCCAAAAGACTCCACTCCAAAACTGCTAGAACTTATACAGGAATTCAGTAAAGTGTCAGGATATAAAATCAATGCACAGAAATCAGTTGCATTTCTCTACACCAACAGCAAGACAGAAGAAAGAGAAATTAAGGAGTCAATCCCGTTTACAACTGCACCCAAAACCATAAGATACCTAGGAATAAACCTAACCAAAGAGACACAGAATCTATACTCAGAAAACTATAAAGTACTCATGAAAGAAACTGAGGAAGACACAAAGAAATGGAAAAATGTTCCATGCTCCTGGATTGGAAGAATAAATATTGTGAAAATGTCTATGCTACCTAAAGCAATCTACACATTTAATGCAATTCCTATCAAAGTACCATCCATCTTTTTCAAAGAAATGGAACAAATAATTCTAAAATTTATATGGAACCAGAAAAGACCTCGAATAGCCAAAGGGATATTGAAAAAGAAAGCCAACGTTGGTGGCATCACAATTCCGGACTTCAAGCTCTATTACAAAGCTGTCATCATCAAGACAGCATGGTACTGGCACAAAAACAGACACATAGATCAATGGAACAGAATAGAGAGCCCAGAAATAGACCCTCAACTCTACAGTCAACTAATCTTCGACAAAGCAGGAAAGAATGTCCAATGGAAAAAAGACAGCCTCTTCAATAAATGGTGCTGGGAAAATTGGACAGCCACATGCAGAAAAATGAAATTGGACCATTTCCTTACACCACACACAAAAATAGACTCAAAATGGATGAAGGACCTCAATGTGCGAAAGGAATCCATCAAAATCCTTGAGGAGAACACAGGCAGCAACCTCTTCGACCTCAGCTGCAGCAACATCTTCCTAGGAACAACGCCAAAGGCAAGGGAAGCAAGGGAAAAAATGAATTATTGGGATTTCATCAAGATCAAAAGCTTTTGCACAGCAAAGGAAACAGTTAACAAAATCAAAAGACAACTGACAGAATGGGAGAAGATATTTGCAAACGACATATCAGATAAAGGACTAGTGTCCAGAATCTATAAAGAACTTAGCAAACTCAACACCCAAAGAACAAATAATCCAATCAAGAAATGGGCAGAGGACATGAACAGACATTTCTGCAAAGAAGACATTCAGATGGCCAACAGACACATGAAAAAGTGCTCCATATCACTCGGCATCAGGGAAATCCAAATCAAAACCACAATGAGATATCACCTCACACCAGTCAGAATGGCTAAAATAAACAAGTCAGGAAATGACACATGCTGGCGAGGATGCGGAGAAAGGCGAACTCTCCTACACTGTTGGTGGGAATGCAAGCTGGTGCAGCCACTCTGGAAAACAGCATGGAGGTTCCTCAAAATGTTGAAAATAGAACTCCCCTATGACCCAGCAATTGCACTATTGGGTATTTACCCTAAAGATACAGACGTAGTGATCCAAAGGGGCACATGCACCCGAATGTTTATAGCAACAATGTCCACAATAGCCAAACTATGGAAAGAACCTAGATGTCCATCAACAGATGAATGGATCAAGAAGATGTGGTATATATACACAATGGAATCCTATGCAGCCATCAAAAGAAATGAAATCTTACCATTTGCGACAACATGGATGGAACTAGAGCGTATCATGCTTAGCGAAATAAGTCAAGCAGAGAAAGACAACTATCATATGATCTCCCTGATATGAGGAAGTGGTGATGCAACATGGGGGCTTAAGTGGGTAGGAGAAGAATAAATGAAACAAGATGGGATTGGGAGGGAGACAAACCATAAGTGACTCTTAATCTCACAAAACAAACTGAGGGTTGCTGGGGGGAGGGGGTTTGGGAGAAGGGGGTGGGATTATGGACATTGGGGAGGGTATGTGCTTTGGTGAGTGCTGTGAAGTGTGTAAACCTGGTGATTCACAGACCTGTACCCCTGGGGATAAAAATATATGTTTATAAAAAATAAAAAATTAAAAAAAAAAAAAGGGAGTTGGGGGAAATTGGAAGGGGAGGTGAACCATGAGAGACTATGGACTCTGAAAAACAATCTGAGGGGTTTGAAGTGGCGGGGGGGGGGGTGGAGGTTGGGGGAACCAGGTGGTGGGTATTAGAGAGGGCACAGATTGCATGGAGCACTGGGTGTGGTGCAAAAACAATGAATACTGTTATGCTGAAAATAAATAAAAAATAAATTAAAAAAATTAAAAAAAAAAAGGTAAAAAAAAAAAAAAGATATATCTGTGAAGTTTTCTTTGTTTTTACTGAAATCCATCATAGGTTTCAGAGGTGCCTCAAGTGGATCAAAGTCCCCAGATTACTTGGATACCCATATCTCCCCTAGATACTATGGTTTGATTCAGGAAACCGTTACATGAAGACTTCTCACAAGATTAATTGCCCCAGCTTTTCCATGACCTCTGGGAGGACAATCATTCTGGACTTGAGTATAGAAACACCCATAGAAAGTGCACACATCAACAGTCCACTGCCCATTTTTATAGTATTTCAAGTATCACTGACTCACAGTCATCTAGCTTCCTACTCACTTATATCTGTCAAGAATGCAATTCCTAACTTGTACGCTGAGCAACTATTCAAAAGCAACCTGAGCCCTAAATCCTCAGAAACCCTTTGCAAAGTAAGCAATACACAGATGTGCACACTAGCGTATGCATATATGTGCAAACAGAAAATAAAAATAAGAAGTAGAGGAGCCTGAGGAAAAAAACAACACAAAACCAAATTATGAGAAAATGCATGCAGTCTAGTCCATAATTTTGTCTTATACGTAGAACAATACCAGAAAACTGCATCCTTGCTGACATGAAAACAGTATGTTGCTTAGTCACTTTATTGGTTTCCATTATTCTTGGTATCACTTCTTTGCTACAATCTCTGCATTCCACTTAATTTACCTGTCATTATTGATATCACTGTTGATCTACAAAGCTGACTAAAATCACCATGAGTGCCAAGTCATTATTACGCAGCCCAACAAACTAACACTGTCATCTCTAGAGAACTACTAGGTGTTACTGAAACGAGCACATACAGCTTGACTGTAGAGGCAGCAGGGACAAGCAATGTCTGCACTGCACATGGGCCTGCACTGGGATTCCTCTGAAGATAGCTTTATAAAGCACTTGTCATTTTCTTTATGTCATTGTCTGTAGTCCTGAGTGAACTCTTCAGGGTTTAGGGTGGCCTGTCACCACCTGCCTCAGTCTCAGAATGCAGAGGGTAGAAAGGAAATAACTATTCCAAGTATGGATTTTTCCCATCTGGTACTTGAAGAACGTGGCACAGAGCAATTTCACCCAGCCCTGAAAGTCCATGTATCTACAATGAGAAGGTCTAGGCCAAAACCAAGTTTTTTATTTGTTGGGGTGCCCAGGTGGCTTAGTTGGTTAAGCGTCCAACTCTCGATTTTGGCTCAGGTCATGATCTCAGGGTGCGAAATCGAGTACCACATCCAGCTCCATATTCAGCATGGAGCCTGCTTGAGGTCCTCTCGTTCTGCTCCTCTCTGAACTCTCTCTCTCTCTCTCTCTCTCTCAGAATTAAAATAACAATAATAGGGACGCCTGGGTGGCTCAGTGGGTTAAGCCGCTGCTTTCGGCTCAGGTCATGATCTCAAGGGTCTTGGGATTGAGCCCCGCATCGGGCTCTCTGCTCAGCAGGAAGTCTGCTTCCTCCTCTCTCTCTACCTGCCTCTCTGCCTACTTGTGATCTCTATCTATCAAATAAATAAATAAATAATCTTTTAAAAAAATAAAGTAAAGAACAGCAATAGACAAAACAATTCCATGTTGTACACCATGACCACCTTTAAATCCTTAACACCTATTCTTTGCAAAACACTAAGGCAGACACTGTGGGGAATATAGAGATAGTTAATGGGCTGTCCTTCTCGTCAAAGAGTTTATAGTAAATAAGAATAATAAAATAAAAGCCATTATCAACCATAAGTAGGGACTGGGTATTATAAATATCAGGTACATGGAAAGTGCAATATATAAAGATTGCTTATTCCCATATGTTTAGTATAAAACTCCCATATGAGTGGGGATAAAGCAAGTAAAAAGAAAATAGGGCCTGGAGGGAAGAAAAGTGTAGTTCTAACTAAAAGAAATTACGGAGCAGAGGAAGGAGAAATGCCTGAGACAGAATTAAATAGCTCAAGGGCAAGGAAAAACAACTAACAGTATTAAAATTTCATAACGCTAAGGTTATGTGCATTACTCCCTAAGATAAAAATTTTAAATAAGGAAATCAAGTAAAGATGCAATTATAAGAAGCATTTGTTATAATGAATTTATAAGTTGATAGTTTGGCCAAGATGGGAATAGGAAGATCAGGGAAAAAATATACCTTTGCTTAGTTAGGAATTGAAACCAGAAAGAAACCTAGGGAGTTCTTGAAAGAATATCTGATACAAGAGGGTATCAAGGAAGAAACAGAAGAAATTAAGCATGGGCCAAGAAAGCTCTAGATGACAGATTGGCCACTGTATCTAGCATTGGTATAGGGGCAAGTTATTACAGAATGTCTTGGAAGTGTATGGCCTCTCTACCTTTAAGAAAAGGGAAACAGCTATTTCTATAGTGTGTTGGGTCTCAAGATGAAGTTTCTAAATGTGTTCCTCTGATATCCTCTAATTCGCTGGAAGAAGGGAAAGGAGCACATTCAGAGCAGCAAGGATGGGGATATGCTAAGGCAAGAGGAAGGCTGGACCCTGAGAGTGCAGGGAAGGGAGAAGTTAGTTCCAATTGCTAGAATCAGTGAAGGCTGTAGGTTGCAGATGCACGTGATCTGGACCTTAAACCCTTAGTTAGATTGTAGCAGATAAAGGGGTGATAGCAGCAGGTACACACAGGGCATACTGAGGGAATAACGAGGAGTTTAATTTGACCTCAGCAGAGACTATATTTGGGAAAGTAGAACTGTATGAAACTAGAAAGGTAGGTCATATTATAGAGAACATTGTCTTCCCCTTTCACTTAATGAAAACTTACCAAGTGCTAAGGATTTACACACATTAGCTCATTTACTCTTTACAACAAACACAAGAAGCTTTTATTATTGTGCCCATTTTCCAAAAGTACAAAATGAACCTTAGAGAAACTGTGTAATTCACCCCAGGTAATCCGCCTAGTAAGAACTCAGCTCAGAAATAAATTCAAGGAAAGAAACAAATCAAGAAAAAGAGCTTAATATCAGTGGCAACTGTCCTAGAAAGAGATCATTGGGGTGGGCTTAAATTAACACTACAGATATGCAAATCTCAAAGGCTTGTCTGGAAGACTTGGCAGAGATAGAATGGATGTGGCCTGGGCACTGATTATGTGAAGGAATTAAGAAGGGAAACAAAGGAAGGTACAGGAGAAGTAATAGCCAAATAAAACCAACATTATCAAATCTTATTGCACTGTGTGCTTCTGTCTTTACACATGGACATAAATATATAATTCTGCAAATAAACATATATATTGACATTTAATAAGAAAAAAAATGGAACCTGGTCTTTATAGAAGGAGAATCTCTACTCCATGGATTCAGCTTTATAGGTACTGCCTCTAGAAATAAATACATGTAGTAAAAATCTATTACACTCTTTGTAACATAGATAAAAGTTCTGCCCTCATCACTAACAATATTGTAAACTAAATTCCACCAACCTAAGCCGTTTCATATATACTGAGAAATAGGGAATTGTCTCTTAAAGAAATCTACAGGTTAACAGTTTGCTTCTGTGGTTCTGTTTGTGCTTGCTTCCATAAAATAGAAAGTAAACAAAATAAACTACCATATCATAGTTACATCTTAGCCAATGGAAACTGGTGGACAGCGGCACCGAAAGAGGATGGCAGCCATTATCTAACTGCCACGTAAATTCAGCAGTAATGAGGCTTGGGAGCTTGAAAATTTGGAGACCCAGTAGATATAAATAAAATATTTGTGACATGAACTAATGAACAAATTAGCAATTTAATGATATTGACCATATGGTCATTGACATACCCAAATGTACCAGGCTTTATGGCAAGTAACTGAAACTCTATACTAAGAACACAATAATGTAACACACATAGAAATGAAGGGAAGATTATGCTTATCCATACAGATATACGTGTTTTATAAGCAGAGTAGCAGCTAAAAAAATGTTGTAATTTGCTGGGTCCTGAAAAGTCATGTGACTCAAATAGCTCCCCTACTGGCCTGCTAATCACTAATAAATTTCTTCCTTACTGTTTGTTGTTGTTGTTGTTCTTGTTGTTGACTTATCTTATACTGAAACTCATTTAAGGAAATAATTTAAATAAAGCAATTGTTCATTGCACTAGAAATCCTAAGGGAAATAATCACTGCACTTTGATAGGGTATAAAAACATTTTAGTTATAGTAGCATGAGAATGTCTCTGAGGGAGAGGCTTCTGAGCTAAGACCTAGAAAATAAGATGGAGGCTGTCATATGCAGAAATGATGGAAAAACATCGTAGACAAAAGGAAAATCAGGCTTAATATTTGGAGGAATGAAAGAAGGCCTTGAACACAGAGTGCTTAATATAGGTCTTCAGCTAAAAATGGAAAGATAGTTCTGGAATATATCATGAAGGGCCTATACAAGCAATAATTGCTTGTTTTGCCTTCTCCCTGGCTTGAACTTCAACATACAGCCAGGTCTTTACCCCATAACATTCCCCTAAGTCTTTGGCTTGCTTCCAAACTTTTTTAACTCCAGTGCATCTTCTCAGCTTCTGAATCTTACTAGATCTCCCAGCATGACCCAATACTTCACACCTTGTGCGAAATTACCTAGAGTCAACTCAGCATCACACCTCCCTCTTTTAAAATTTTCTTGGATTGCAGAGAGAAAGCTGGAATCTCTATTTCCCAGAATGCTCTCCCCTCTGTTTCCCAGTTGGACTCTGTCACTCACTGCAACTTAGAGAAAGGAGAGGCCATGATTCTCCAAAGTCAGGTTCAGCCAGATGTTGTGAGATTTCCAAGCAAGTTCCTGGCAATCTCTTCAGATGTACTCATTTCCATGCTTCATGCTAAGATTGTCAAATTCCCTGACCTTGCTCTCCGGCTCTTCCAACACTGTGGGAGCCTTAAGTTCCTTATCCTAATGCCCTTCAAATTTGGGCCATAGAAAGTGGCTTCTATATTAAATACCAGAAAACAGAATCTCAAAAGATAGAAAAGTGGGATCAAATCTATGGGCTGATTAGATTTGAAAGCAGTGATCATCTCACTGTCAGTAAAAAATGGAATAATGATAATTCATGATATGATGTGGCAAAAGTTACTGAACAGATCAAGTTTAATTGCCTGGAATCAAGTCTGAGTTTCAGAGAAATAAATACATTGATAAGGCACTAAATAAATAATTCTAGGATCAATGTTTTAGCTCAAGTGGCTAAGTGTTTCTACCAGTTCATTTGGAATACAGACTCAACACTGGCCTACAGCAAATGAAATTAAGATGGTAGAAATTCGTTTTATAGTATACAGGAATAAATTCAACAACTTAGGGGATCTTGGAGGAGACATTACCTATGACCTCACCACCCACTCAATATGTGACAGTGAGGATCTAAGGAACATTTCCTTCACTGAGATGCTGACTGACGCATTGAAGCCATACCTTTCTTCTCAAACTCCTCTCGTTTGACAGCTATGACACTATTCTCCTGATTATTCCTTCCCAGTATTTCATGCTTTTCCATCCTTCTCCACTGAGCCCTAAGGTTGCTGTTCCCAGGGTCTCTTCCTAGCTCTCTTTCCCTCTCACTCTGCTTGTCTCTGTACAATATTATCCATACACATAGTTGCCCCTACAAACCACACAGTGTTGAACCCCAAGCAATGTTTCTGCTTCACAGCTCTTCATCTCCAGACCCACATATCCTGCTGCTATTAAATTTATCTATTTCAGTGGTTCTCAAGATATTTTCATGTGAGGAACTAAGTCCTTTACATTCTCAAAAATCATTACACATTTTAAGGATTTATTTATTTATTTATTTGAGAGAGAGAGAGAGAGAGTGAGTGAGTAGGGGGGAGGAGCAGAAGGAGAGAAACAGAAATTCAAGCACTCTGCTGAGCCTGGAGCCTTATGTGGGGCTTGATCTCATGACCCTGAGATCAAACCTGAGCCAAAACCAAGAGTTAGGTGCTTAACCTACTATGCTACCCAGGTGCTCCCTTTTTTGCACATTTGTTAATGTCTCATTGAATAGAATACAGATTCTCATATCTGCTTCTTCCAATTTGCTGTGATATGTTATTGTTTTCACCAAAGTACATGAAATTCAGCCTTACACAGATAACTCGCTGAAAAATGGAGGAGTATTTCAACAGTTCTTTTAGATAATTGTGAATATATGTCTTTAATACTACACTAAAATTCAACAGGTAGTGGTTCTTAAAAGTAAGTTTCAATGTGAAATTTAAAATATCAATACGTTTTTATAATTTTAATTTATATTAAAATCCATTGCTCTCAGAATGTAGAAAGCTAGAAAGCTCCTCCTATGTTAACAATGAGAGGCTAAGTCAGATAAAGTTTAACATCAAAACTCTTTTGATTCCATTAAATAGCTAAGTTCACAAGGCAACCAAACACCATGAATTTTAAGTTAAAACGAGTTTCTCTACGACAGTCTACCGAACATGTCTTACTTGTCGCAGAGCATACATGGGAAAAAGAGGTGGCTACCATACAAATGGATAAAAAGATATTAACTAAAATTTTTGAATTAATTATTAAGTGTCAATTGTGGACTACCATGTTATCCTAGAATAGCTGAAAGCCTCAGATACAAGGCTTACTTGCACTCACTTGAGAGCTCTTTTTCTTGGACTTCCTCTAAGTGTTCATGTGAAAGAATAGAACAAGGCGGGAGACCAGGAAGAACCAACCTCAAGGTTATAGGACTGTAGAAGGTAGTCAGCTGCCACTGAGGAAATAGACATGAACTCTTACTTGCTTCCCAGGACTCTACTGAGGAGCAAAAGCCTTGAGCTACTAGGGATAGTGCAGTAATCACTGTAACTCCCAGAGAACAGGCAATGACCCACTGCATTTGAGGGAAGGGTATAAGGAAAAGCTGTTTACCCTGGGGAGGGGCACCCTGGTTCCAGAAGCCTATGCATATACAGAATACAGAAGTCCACTATTGCTAGGGCTAAGGGAGAAACTCCCACCCAAGATGAGCCACAGATACAAGACAGTTTATGTGCCATGGGGAAGCGGGGCAGGAAGGCTGAGAAAGGCCCACCTCTGAGATGCAGGTATACAATCCCTTCATAAGACTGAGGCTAAACTAGGGCAACAGAGAACCTCATCGCCTCCCCCATAAACCTAGCATTGTGTACGTAACCAGCAAGAGTATGGCGAGATCCCTTCTGCAATGCAGGAACGCAAGAACATCTGAAAGTTGAAGATAGAGCACAAACCCAGGAAAATCTGCAAGCACCCCAGCCCCCAGACTAAACTGAAGGCAAAAGCAGCCCCATACCAGAGAAATTTGAAGACTGCAGTGCCCTGAAGGTAACAAAGCAATGGCAAGCACCAAACCCGATCAACTCTTTCCTAAATGGAGACAAACCCCTACACGGAGTTCTGTGAAAAAGTCCTTATTTTCTTGCAAAAATACTATTTATCTCAGTCTCTACTGTTCTATACACCATATCCAGCATTTAGTACCCCAAAAAACAAACAAACAAACAAAAACATACAAAAAGAGAAACCAATTCCTTTCCAAAAGATAAAAGAAAAATAATTCATTTTCAAAAGTTAAAACAACAGAACCAGAATCTGATGAATCACTACACAAGAGACTTTGAAATAACTACAGTAAATATGCTAAGCAATCTAACAAAAAGGTAAATAGCACGTACGAATATATAAGCTCCAGCAGAGAAATGGAAACTCTAAGAACCAAATGGAAATATCTGAATTGATTTGAAAACACAGTATCACAGATAATTCTATTCAGAGGCTCATCAGTATACTTGACAGAGCTCATAAAAAAATCAGTGAACTGAAAATCTACTGGTCTATCTTGCATGATTTTGTAACATTACAGATCGGTCATTTAAAAATATTGGTTCACTCAGTTATACAGATCTTCCATATGTTGATGTGTTTTATTATACAATAGTTTTTTGACTACATTTTTAATGTTACCACCAATCTCATTAGAAAAAACCTCTAAGTGCTGGGAAACCATTGGGCTGATGGCAATAAATTTAAGCTATCCAAAATTCGTATTTTTGCTTGAAAGCTTAAATTTTATCACTAGCAACAAATATTATCAGTTATTGTTCTCAAAGTAATGGTTAATTCATTTACAAGAACAGAATGGCCAAGGACTCGATTCTGAATAAACATAGCTTTTCTGTCAGTTTTACTTTTAAATAAAAATTATATTCTGTGAAAACAAGTGGTTAGTTCAGCTCACAACTCAAAGACAAGTTATCATTCTCCAGACAAACTTAGTAATTCATTATGCATATTTCCCATTTCACCAAGTTAAGTATAAAAAGATATGTACCTTATATATTTCTAAGAAGTAATTCCTATCTATGAAATACTAAAAAGAGCATTCTGAGGAAAAAGAGAAATATTGTATGCAAAATTTTTCAAGCTAGAAGTGTACAAGTTTACATAAGATGGTTTCCTATTAAGTAATTTAAACTAACCTCCCTGCCCTCATATTACAATCATATACTTTTTTTTTCCTTTTCAGAGTAACAGAATTCATTGTTTATGCACCACAGCCAGTGCTCCAGGCAATACGTGCCCTCCATAATACCCACCACCTGGCTCCCCCAACCTCCCACCCCGTGCCCCTTCAAAACCCTCAGGTTGTTTTTCAGAGTCCATAGTTTCTCATGGTTCACCTCCCCTTCCAATTTCCCTCAACTCCCTTCCCCTCTCTAACTCCCCATGTCCTCCATGCTATTTGTTATGCTCCACAAATAAGTGAAACCATATGATAATTGATTCTCTCCGCTTGACTTATTTCACTCAGCATAATCTCTTCCAGTCCTGTCCATGTTGTTACAAAAGTTGGGTATTCATCCTTTCTGATGGAGGCATAATACTCCATAGTGTATATGGACCCCATCTTCCTTATCCATTCGTCCATTGAAGGGCATCTTGGTTCTTTCCACGGTTTGGCAACCGTGGCCATTGCTGCTTTAAACATTGGGGTACAGAGGCCCTTTTTTTCACTACATTTGTATCTTTGGTGTAAATACCCAGTAGTACTTCTGCAGGGTCATAGGGAAGTTCTATTTTTAATTTCTTAAGGAATCTCCACACTGTTCTCCAAAGTGGCTGCACCAGCTTGCATTCCCACCAACAGTGTAAGAGGGTTCCCCTTTCTCTACATCCTCTCCAACACACGTCGTTTCCTGTCTTGCTAATTTTGGCCACGCTAACTGGTGTCAGTTGGTATCTCAATGTGGTTTTAATTTGAATCTCCCTGATGGCTAGTGATGATGAACATACTTTTTTAAATTTTTAATTTATTTATTTGAGAGAGAGAACTCAAGTGGGGAAGGGCAGAGGGGGAGGAAGAAAGAATCTGAAGCAGACTCCGCACCAAACACAGAGCCCAAGGCAAAGTTCAATTCCACGACCATGAGACTGTGACCTGAGCCGAAACCAAGAATCAGGTGCTTAACTGACTGAGCCACCCAGGTGCACTTCACAATCATATTATTTTCATAACCTGCTATTTCTATCACAACAGACACATTTGCTTAATTGTTATTCAGTTTCAATTCATAAAAAGTAAATAAAATGTGTATCAATTAAATAAGATATGCCCTAAAGGATCAAAATTTATTAAAACTTATAATCTTTGTACTTCATCAAGGACACTTTTAAGTAAAACTAGGCATTTTTTTAAACTGCCAGGACATGGCAATAAGGACTACAATATCATTATTCCTGTAGCTTGGCACCATTGCCTTATTCATGCTAAGGCACTAATAATTTTACTCACAATTGCTCTTCCACTATTAGTGCAAATGTCAGCATGGTTTAAAAGGCAATAATGCCTTTTTTCTTTTCCATTGAGGGATTTTATTTGCACATACATAGTACATCCCTAGAAAAAGAATACTAGGATTTTCCCTCCTGTGTGTTTTCATCCTGCTTCTTCGTGGGCCAATGCCAGCTGAGGTTGTCAGTACAATGAAACCAAACTGGCAGGATGGGAGCAGATTAGTCTGCCATTTTTCTAGATCTTTGAGTTGTACATCAAATCTGGGGCTGATCACTTGATACTTGTTTAACCTGCCTGTGAGGTTCACAATTTTCTCAGCTCTGTGATCATCAATAATTTCAAGTTTGCCAATATAACCATGCTTCACCATCACAGTTAGGAACCATACAGTGACCTTGGAGCATGACTTAATAAGAGTGTTTGCCTCTCTTTTCAGCATTGCTAATACTCTTGTGATCACCTGCTGGGATATTCATGCACACGATTACAGGGGCAGAGAAAGATGGAAGAAAGAGGAATAATGTCTTAATATTCTTATGAAAATGATTTTGACTTCATTGACCTATGAAAGAGTCTTAGGGACTCCAGGCATTGAGAGATCATAGCTTGAAAATCACTGATCCATCACAATATTTCATATATTTCAAACTCAAATTGTGCATATCTTGTTTGAAAAATCTTCCCCTAAAATTCAGTAATCCTCCTCCATTTCCCACTTTGAATAATTGCACCATAATCCAGTTATTCATCAAAGTCTAGAAATAACACCAGAAATAACACTAGAAAATAATCTCTTTTGTCTTTCACTAACAACCACACTCATCTTGTCAACTTCTCTTAGTAAAGTGGCTTCCAACTATTTCATCTATTACTCCACTATACTTTTCTGCTTTTATTGTCACCAGATAGTCTCAAATAATCTCTTGTTCCTAACACTACAGTCTACTAACAATTACCCCTTCTTCCAGTCTTTCCCCATCCTCCCCCAACTTTCCACACTTCCATCAGTGATCCTTCTAAAATTCAAATCATTTTCTCTAGCCTACTTTCCCTTGGCAAACTTAGTAGAATGATAGACAAAGTACTGCCGGAATGATGCCTACTTACCTTTATAATTTAATCTTAAATGCACTTACCTGCACACACATGCATACATACTACACTCAAACCACAGGATTTTCATTAAACCCCTGATACATTCCTATTCATTTTGTTTTGTTTTGTTTAAGACTCATGCATATCCTCACCCAAGCAAAAATGACTATCTGCTCTTAAAGATCTGAAGGAGAAGAACCCGGCCATAAGAAAAATGGGGAGAAAGAGCCTTCCCAGAAGAACAGGTGCAAAGGAAAGAACATGTGCAAAGGCACAGTGGGTTGCCTGAAATGTTAGTACTAGAAATTAGGTCTAAAGACAGAATTACCTTAGACCATGTTACTTTAGGATTTTGTTACATGTAGTTGTTATACTTTCGGTAATAGTTTTTCATTAATGTTATGTACAACTCTTAATAAGATTTACCATAATAGATCCATTCATCTGTTGATGGACATCTAGGTTCTTTCCATAGTTTGGCTATTGTGGACATTGCTGCTATAAACATTCGGGTGCATGTGCCCCTTTGGATCACTACGTTTGTATCCTTAGGGTAAATACCCAATAGTGCAATTGCTGGGTCATAGGGCAGTTCTATTTTCAACATTTTGAGGAACCTCCATGCTGTTTTCCAGAGTGGCTGCACCAGCTTGCATTCCCACCAACAGTGTAGGAGGGTTCCCCTTTCTCCGCATCCTCGCCAGCATCTGTCATTTCCTGACTTGATGATAGAGAGCTACACAGCAGGAATGCCTTAACTTCATTTTTTAAAAATAACAGGTATAAAAATGCAGGACATCATAATATACTAATGGCTATTTTTAAAAAGAAGATTTGATTTGAGGGTGCCTGGGTGGCTCAGTCAGTTGAGTCCGACTCTTGATTTCGGCTCAGGCCATAATTTCAGGTTCCTGAGATGAGCCTCACAACCAGCTCTGTGCTCAGCCAGGAGTCTGCTTCTCCCCCCTTTGCACACCCCTCTTCCCCCAACACACACTCGCTTGCTTGCTCATTCTCTGACACTCAGCTAAAATAAATAAATATTTTTTAAATATTTTTAAATAAATAAATAGAGCATCTGGATAGCTCTCTAATGAGATTTTTTTAAATGTCTTCATCTTGACCAGAATTAAACCACATATGCTATTAACGTTAAAATTAAGCAAAACAGACACTTCAGTGCAATTCACCAGAAAAAGACATTTTTTTTTCTGCACAGAAAAGAAACATCTATTTTAAAAATGCCAAAATGTCCTCCTTACTCTGTGCTGTCTTCACTTTTAAGGACAATGGGATCCATTTGCATTTCTTTAAGCAAATTCTGCTGCTCCCTTGTCTGCAGTTAATGAATGTGTCAGAGAATCTGATTGTCAGCTTTTCTTTTTTTTTTTTCTTTTTAATACCAGTATGAAGCAATAGCCAGGCATTTAATTTTGTCACACACTGAATTCCTCTAGAAAAGTCCTCTATGTTGGGATACTAGATTCTATTATCCTTCATACTACTAACCAGAATGACTGATTAATCTACACTTCTGAATATATCCAAAACACTGATAATTATTGCTAATAATAGCATCCCCGATATGCTGTATCTTAAAATACATAAATAATCAGAGTCAAAGGAAGGTTATATTTTAGGTCTTCTTAAATGGTAGAGCTGATCGGGGAGCCTGAGTGGCTCTAATGGTTAAGGGTCTGCCTTCAGCTCAGGTCAAGATCCCAGGGTCCTGAAATGGAGTCTCATGTGAGCCCCATGTTGGGTTTTCTTCTCAGCAGGGAGTCTGCTTCCCCCTCTGCCCCTTCCCTGCTTATGCTTTCTTTCTCTTTCTCTCAAATAAATAAAATCTTTAAAATAAAATAAAATAAGAGCTGAACATGTTTTTGCCCTACTTAAGCCCGTTTTTATTCTAATCCATTGCTTATAGTGAATTGAGTGTTCCATCAACTGATCATAAAATTATAAAGTGTGTATTCATCTTACAGAGTAAATGTTTTTTGAGGGGGAGGGAAAGGAGGATATACATCCATAATTACTTGTGTTAGAAGGTAAGACATCGAGGACCTTGGCTTTGGCCAACAACAAAGCTTCAGAAGAAGAGGAGAGTTGCTTTGTTTAACTTTTTTTAAAGAAAGATTTGCTTCTTGAGTTCTTGGCTTAGGGTTTTGTTCGGCTTTGATTTGGGGTTTTTTTGTTTTGTTTTGTTTTTGCTTGCCTGTTTACTCCTGAGTTGCAAAAAGGAGAGAAGGAAAGCAAAGAATAAAGAGACAGTAGGGCAAGAAAGGCTGAAATGAGTAGAAGTTCTCCACAGTGGCACAGCAAACGGTGGATATTTTTAAAATAACATCTATATTGACAATTAAAATCATGTGCGTCACAGTAATATAAACCCATTCTCTGACTCCTTCATGAAATTCTCAGTAAATTCCATTTGCTAATGTTTTGTGGGGATGATCTCGGGTAAGACTCAAAGAAATTTAAATTTTATGTGTAGGTCACCAATAGATAACATGTTCTCAGCCTCAGAAGGAGGTAAAAAGTCATTGCAGTATAACACCTGAAAGTTAGTGTAAATCCAAACGTGGCCTTTACACTTGCACAAGCCATATTTTAGTAAGCTTTGGGTCCAGGTATGCCTATTTGTCCTGAACTTCAATTTGACTACTTATTAGCTACGCTGCCTTGGGCAAGCCTGTTCATTGGGCGAGTCCCCATTCTCTTACCTGTAAGATAAGAATGTATGTTTACTGAATGTAAAGAATGTATGTCTGTATGTTTATACATAATGACAGTGCCCCATTAGGTACCTGGCACTGAGTAAGCACCCATTATCTGTTCGTTACATGAACTTCAAATCGCTGAGCAAATGGATTTGCTAAGAGCCGGGGCTCTTGCAGAGCTGGTGTACAGTGAAAAATATAAACATTTTGTTGAAGAGGCATTTTTTGAAATCACATGAAATTTCTTTGAAAATTACGACTGTCTTGTGTGGTAAGGCAGTCCCACTGTGACTCAGTACCACATGGAAGGGACTGTGATGCTCCAAGGATGTCTTCCTCTCCATCCCTGCTGCGCAGCCTGATTGCCACAGGCTGGTCATTCCAGGAGACATTTGGAGAGCGCCAAGGAAACCGCTGGAGCCAAGTGCCCAAGCAACCGCCACAGAATGCTGAGTTGGTAAATAAGGCCCATGGGCCGCCAAAGCTGGCTGCCACCACAAGGCTGGTCAGGCCTAGGGCAAGGCTGTGTGTTGCTCCAAAGTGCAAGGGAGCCAGGGTACCCACTTCTAATACTAGTCCTATCTTTGTGCCTATCAATCAACACTGTCCCAAAGAACTTGAGAGGTGTGTACTGCCTAGCGATTCTCCGTTGCCTTTTTGGAAGGGCTCAAGGGAGTCCTCCACTCTTTAGTTCTTTTTTTTTTTTTTTTTTTTGTAATATTAGATCTAGCATTAATTGAGCATTCCACAGACTGATCATAAAGAGGGAAGCAACAAGAGGAAGGCCTAAAGAAGAGAAAGTACGAAGTGTTAGCCAACACCTTATGAGATACTCTTGCATAGAGACTATCTGATGGGATTAAATTCAAAGGCCAAAGTAAATGTCACTTTCCAATTACTAGCCTGGAGCTTTAGTTTTCACTGAACTACCTCCAGCTCCTGCCTGTCTTCTCTCAATGGTCTTGTCTAAAGACATGACTATTACTTTAGTTAGCTCCTTTTTTTCCTATTTCTTCATATTAAGGTAACCCTTCTTAGCAGTACATGGGTAATCATTCCTTCTCATACTTTTGCTTAGAGAAAGTGTTGAAAAGTTTCTGAAGTTCACCTGTAAATGTTAACAACAACCAAAAAACAAAACCAAAAGCAAACAGAGAAAGCCTGACTAGTAAAGGTGAGAGCTAGCTTTACCCAGTATTTGCAAGTGTTCTAGATTACGCCCCATGTGGCTTAATTTATAAACATGAAAAGAATTTCCCACCCCTAAGAAAGTAGTAATTACAGGTAGATTGCAGACTTTAGGACATGAAGAGGGATGTACAAGCAAAGGAAGAGAGCACTGGCTGAGATCTGAGGGCATCGATGCAAATTAAAAGGGGCTGGAGACGGGGCGCCTGGGTGGCTCAGTGGGTTAAGCTTCTTCCTTCGGCTCAGGTCATGATCCCAGGGTCCTGGGATCGAGCCCCACATCGGGCTCTCTGCTCAGCAGGGAGCCTGCTTCCTCCTCTCTCTCTGCCTGCCTCTCTGCCTACTTGGGATCTCTGTCAAATAAATTTTAAAAATCTTAAAAAAGGGGGGGGGGCTGGAGACAAGCAGAAATAATAGGGCTATTTGAGCTAAACTCCTAAATTCATACTTCTGTATAATAAGAAGCTGGCCTCTCATCCACTGGGAGACAAGTGTTATATACTAAGGCTAGAGGTAGAAGGTTCTTAAACAAACATTCTCACGTCTTGAATTTGAATTTTTCCATGTGTTCTTCTTGAACACCCGAATCACTGAGGAGGTGTAGTAAGGTTGATGTGAATACTATGGCAGTGACATCACCCTGTCCTTTTGATCTGACCTTTTCAGCGTCAGATCAAGTTTCTTGCCAATAATTGGCCTACAAGTTTGTGCTAAATAGAACCGACAGAGGCAAAAAGTTCTGAAAATTCGATGTGATTCCCAAAGGACTCTGAGCACCTGGATCTTTTCAGGCACAGCCCCAGGAAGCAGGTCCGCCACAGCATAGGCCAAAAGGGGATCTTTAGGAAAACTCTAGAAAAAATTATCTTCAAAATATATGACACAGATGATTTGAAATGCCTCTGGACCTTCCTAAAGTAAATCAGACCTGATCCCAAGGCTTATAAAACAAGGATCTAGTGTTTTATCCCGTGTTTGCTTTGGTGCTGTAGCTTTACAAGGTATTCTAGTTGAAAAATACAAGTCTTTACCCAGCATCTCTTCTTTCTACCCTCCCACCTCTCCCCTCCTTTCCCCCCTCAAAATTCTATAGACACTTAATCATTTGTAAGTGTACAATGATAATATGAATGTGTCAGATCACGTACAAAGGGCACTTTGTTGTCAGTCTCTTCTATGACATCATCTTCCACAAATATCACAAGCCTCACAAATACCAAGATTTCTCCAAAGTCTTGTTTCCTCACTGACACCAAAGCTTCATTATCTGCAGATAGACTGATGATTTCAAATCTGTATATTTAGCTCAGGACCTTCCCCTGGCTTCAGGCACATATATTCAATTTTAGAGTGGAAACACCATAGTCCCTTTTACCTGAACACATCCAGAAGAAAATATCATCTGTCTCCCAAAACCCTAGGTGTTTTTAAAGATTATATTTATTTATTTGTCAGAGAGAGAGATAGAGCACAAGGAGGGGGGGCAGCAGACAGAGGGAGAAGCAGGGTCCCTGCTAAGCGAGAAGCCTGATCCCAGGACCCCATGACCTGAGCAGAATGGCAGACACTTAACCAGCTGAGTCACCCAGGCGTCCCCAAAATCTGGTGTTTTTTTCTGCATTTCCTGTCTTATGGATTAGCATCACCAACCTACTTGGTCATCATGGGATATAGAAGAAATACCAGAGACATCCCTGTCATGTGTCTTTAAGCTGTTCCTTCTCCTCTACTCCCACCATCACTGCTTAAAGTCTGAATCTCTTTTTGTCTGAATATTGCAGTAATATAATAAGGAGTTGGCCTTCCCTCAGTCTGGCCTTCTTCCACTGCTCCTCCTAATTGCTGCCAGAATGATGTTCCTAACTATAAACACCATTTCTTACCTCAGCTTGAAAATGGTTTTGTAAATCCCTGTAATTTTCATATTCAAGTTCAAAATTCTTCACGTCATGACAAGAAGACCTACTCCAACCTCTTCCATCACTCCTTCACGCTCTTCTGCTCCCTGCCCCACATCAGTTGATTTTATAATTCTTTAAATGGATATATCTCTACTCATATGCTTTTTCTTTCATTGTTCAAGGCTATTCCTACTTAATCTTTCCAAATCAAATCAAAGGCAGCCTACTTCTAGAACCACTGCAGGATCCTTCTCTCTCCAATTTGATCTACTGAGCAGACCTCTACTATAGCCTTTATCCCATAGGACTGGAATAGTTGATTCACAAATTTATCCCTCCCATTAGACTGAAGGTTCCCTCAGGTCCCAGTCAGACATGCCTACTTTCTCTCCCCAGTGTCTAGCACAGCACCTCACAAACTCTTGCTTCAAAACAGAGCTGGTGAATGACTTGTTGAAAGAAGGGATGCAAAGCATGAGCTGCATTCAGCAAAATCCTTAGATTTTGCAAAGCATTCTTCAAAATATTAGGCAAATATTTACGAAAAACCTATGTGCCAGTTTAGGCCAGGTTTCTTTCTCCTAAGTAGATAGCAACAGGGGCACCTGGGTGGTTCAGTGGGTTAATCCTCAGGCTTGGGCTCAGGTCATGATCTCAGGGTCCTGGGATCAAACCCCACATTGGGCTCTCTGCTCAGCAGGGAGCCTGCTTTCTCCTCTCTCTCTGCCTGCCTCTCTCCTACTTGTGATCTCTGTCTGTCAAATAAATAGATAAAATCTTAAAAGAAAAAAAAAGATAACAGCATTTAAGGACATAGGGAGAACCTTTATCAAGATTTTAGGAGACACAGAAAAAAAAAGAAAAGGTGTTTTTTTTGTTTGTTTGTTTGTTTTAAAGTGAGGCGCCACTTCGGGTTGGAAGGTGGCAGTTTTTTTTTTTTTTTTTTTTTCCTTAAGATTTTATTTGACAGGCAGAGATCACAAGAAGGCAGAGAGGCAGGCAGAGAGAGAGGAGGAAGCAGGCTCCTTGCCAAGCAGAGAGCCCGATGCGGGGCTCAATCCCAGGACCCCGGGACCACGACCTGAGCTGAAGGCAGAGGCCTTAACCCACTGAGCCACCCAGGTGCCCCAAAAAGAAAAGTATTTTAATTAATATATATGAAATCCAGAAAATTTAATATAACAAACCACAGGGAAAAATAAGCACAAAAAAACAATGAAGCAGAATATCATTTAAAATAATCATTTATATTTCTATATCCTTCCCCTCAGCCACATAAACACAATATAACATTCAAGAGAATTAGAAACTTTGAAGGGAAAAGAATGGAAGAACAGGTGACTACTCTATAGGATTTAAAAATATATATATACCTGGGGGCACGTGGGTGGCTCAGTGGTTAAGCCTCTGCCTTTGGCTCAGGTCTTGATCTCAGGGTCCTGGGATTGAGTCCCGCATCAGGCTCTCTGCTCAGCAGGGAGCCTGCCTCCCTCTCTCTCTCTCTGCCTGCTTCTCTGTCTACTTGTGATCTCTCTGTCCTTGTCAGATAGATAAATAAAATCTTTAGGAAAAAAAAAAATATATATATATGTATATATATATACATATATATATATATTTCTGGAGTGCCTCGGTGGCTCAGTTGGTTAAGCATCTGACTCTTCATGTTGACTCAGGTCATGATCTCAGAGTGAGGCGGAGCCCTGCCTGGGGCTCTGTACTGAGCATGGATCCTGCTTAGATTTGCTTTCTCCCTCTTCCCCTCCCCCTTCTCTAAAAAATAATAAACAAATAAAATTAAATTTAAAAATCCCTAAAGAGAACTCATCAACCTATGCATAATAAAATGGCTGAATGGAAGTGTCCAGCTGTCAGTGTAAGTTTTGGAACTCACTATGGAGCACTGGCACTAACATTTACTTCCTAGTGATAAATGGAACCTCTGGGACATCTCCTAAAAAAACATCAACATAAGTACATTTTATAATAACAGAGCAAGCTTCTCTATTAACCTTTATTTAGATAGATGAAGAAGTGTCAAGATTTTAGTTACTACTTTAAGAGTGACCCAGGCAATAGGCGCCTTCCATAATACCAGAGTCATAAGGTTCCCATTCACTGCAAGCCCAGTTATTTTATTTCAGGTGTAACAATTTACAGATAACTAAATTGCTTTAACTTAAAAATATTTGCTCATCAAATAGATAAAAAGAACACCTTTGAATGAAGCCATTTCTCTGTAAATTATGGGTGGATTATTTCAATCCAAGAGCAGCAGAAAGAGTTATCAAATAATACACAGGTTGGGAAAAAGAATACTGTTATGTTGAAGTCACTCTGTACCCCAGAAGTTAATGACTATCCCCAGTAGTTACTAGTAAGTTGACTTAAACAATACCAAAACCCAAAAGTGAAATGAATTTCATTATAAATTGGTGGCATGAACAGAAATTAATGTTGCACCTTAAAAGTTCTACACAGAGGATATATGGGAACCCTGTGCCTTCAGCTCAATTTTGCTCTGAACCTAAAACTGCTCTAAAAATAGTCTGTTTTAAAAAAGAAAGAAAGAAAAGTTGACCACATGTTAAGTTTTCACTTTGTCAAAATGTTACTTTGTTTTTGTTTTATTTTGTTTTGTTTTTTAAGATTTTATTTATTTATTTGACAGAGAGAGAGAGACAGCGAGAAAGAAAACACAAGAAGGGGAGAGGGAGGAGAGGGAGAAGCAGGCTTCCCGCTGAGCAGAGAGCCCGATATGGGGCTCAATTCCAGGACCCTGGGATCATGACCTGTGTGGAAGCAGACGACAACACTGCCCAGGTGCCTCCAAAATGTTACTTCGTATGTATGTATGTTACTTAGTATGGTGAATAAAATGTTCTCCAGCAATACAAACCATAGGATAGTTAACTATAATAAATCAGTTCTCTCTCTCCCATTTGAGGTCCTTAGATGCTTACATTCTACTTTCTAAGCTATAAAGAAAAACAAAACCATTCAAAATAATCTGTTTCAAGAACAGGCACCTTTTCTTATTTCTAGATCAGTACATCTTCATTTCCAAACAAGTGCACCCCAAAATCATCAAAAGAAACAAATGGCAATGCCTCTGAGACAGCACATCCATAGAGTTCTTCCAATGCCTCTCACTATTGTATCAAGACAACCTGTATCAGAATGAAAAATGGGCACCTGGCCCACAGCAGTGAGGTTCCTCAAAGCCTTCTTCAGTGAATCTCGTTGGAACATGAAAATTCTCAGGCAACTTGTTTACCACTTATGGGTAGACTCATACTGTTTATCTTTGGTGGAGAGTTGTGTAAGTGTGTACATGTATGTGCATGTGTGCATCTTGTTGAAAGAGTATACTTATCTACAAGACAATCAGAATAAATTCATGCCTTTGGGGAAATGTGGAGTATCTATTCTGGATCATTCTGTGGGACATGGAATGTCATGTCATGTTTGTTTGTTTTTAATGAAAAGATGCCCCTTAGCAATTTGGGAAATGTACTAGGTACATGGCTTTGCAAGTGATGCTTACACGGCCATTTTGATGTCTAGAAACCGAGTAAGGCAGCACGAGGGGCTCACTGATAACTACTGCAGAAGGCCCAACACTTGCGTCTGCAGCCAGAACCCCTCCTCCTTCAGCAAGGAGACGCACACGGTGCCCCTCACTGTACTAGTTCGGCCGGCTCCCAAGACCGTGTCAGCCACTATTTGAGAGAAGAGGAATGTTTATATTTTTAAGTCCATATATTTAAAATCCAAGATCAGAAAATTCTATATTCCCAAGATCACCAGTTGGAGATCCTAATGGAGTCCATTAAAAAGAAAAAGGTGAAATTGAAATATTTTTTGCCATTGTTTTACTTACTCATATAGACGTTCTTAATAGCTATAAGGCTGACATTCCTGTTATTATATAATGATTGGATGTATCTGAATCATAATAACTTAAAATGAACAAACCTGTAATCTTTACAGATTAAAGAAAACTGTTAGTAAAAGCTTCTTGAAGGTTTAGATTTCTATTATTTATTTTCGTTTTTGATGAAACGAAAGGAATGAACCTTGCCTGGTTCACTGGGTGGCAATGAACTCTCTTAGATGTTACCCTTTTCCAAATACTTCAGAGAAGGAGAAATGAACTGTTGGAGGAATCAGGAGGCCAATTGGTTCTGGTATGAAACCAGTTCCTAGGTTAGGAGAAGAGGTTTCCTTAAAGGTGTTTAGAGAAAAGGTACTCTCAAGAAAGAACTTAACAGAAGGGAGCAATAGAGAAAGGCACCCTCTGAAAGGCTGGATATCTTAGATGGTTCTCCTTGACCATGAAAAGTCCTATTTTAAAATATAGCTACCATTTTCTACTATCTACATGGAATTGGACACAGTTACCTGAATCATGAGTAAAGTAATAAACCACAGAGCTTGATATGATATTATCCTAGAGCAAGAAGGGCTTGTCTTTCCAAGGGAAACTTCATGGAGGCAGCAACTCACTGCAGGACTGTGTCTACACATTGCCAGAATGGGACCAACAGGGAAGGAAGAGGTGGCTGATCTAGGACTCAGAGGTGGCAAGGAATGGTACCTTGTGCCAATGAACAATAGTCTTCTAAAACTTCAGGACATAATGAGACCCTCCACCTAACATCCTTTGGCCACAGGTAGTATCAAAATATTGCAAAGCCAAGGCAAGATTTTCAGCTCAGATGCTGACAAGAAAGCAACTATGTTAACTAAAAGGAACATAACAAAGTCCTGCCCTTCATACCTGTCCTCCTCAGAGAATGCAGCTGACCCTGGGAACCTATATGCAGGACAGAGCCTTGAGGTAAGAAAGGGAGCAGCAAGGCCAGGCAAGGCGACCAGAGCTGTTCCTCTGCAGACAACAGAGCCATCAGCCAAGATTTTCAGAGCAGCTTAGAGAGAAATATGACATTTGGTGGAAATCAAGAAGTAAAGATTTTGTACTTGAGGGGAACACGATGTAAAATGAGGGACAACGAGTAAATAGTAGACCCAATACAAGAACACAGCCATACGGAGACTGTACTCTCAGGGGCCATCGGTCTCTTTTTTTGTAAATAATAACCCCAGTATTGGCTAAAACTAAACAAAACATGCTCCAGCCTTCATGAGAACAGACAGTTGTCATGTGACTAACTCTAAAGAATAAGATATAAATGGAAGTGTTGAGTAGAACCTCGAGGAAGACTGATTAAAAGTAGCTGCCCCAGGGTGCCTGGGTGGCTCAGTCAATTAGGCACCTTGGGCTCAGGTCATGATCCCAGGGTCCTGGGATTGAGCCCCCATAGGGCTCTCTGCTCAATGAAGAATCTGCTTGTCCCTCTGTGTATGCACTCTCTCTGTCTCAAAAAAATAAATAAATAATTTTTTAAAAATAAAAAGTAAATAAAATAAAAGTAGCTGCCTCCTTTGGAAGGAAAGTCCCTGTTACCATTCCTTGTTCCCTTCCTTTTTTCTGTGGCCTGTAACATGGACGTGATGGCTGGAACATCAAAACCCTTCTCAGACAATGGGGTGACCTTGAAAGTGGAAGCACATGCTAAGCATATGGGGAAACAGAAACTATAAAATGTCTGAGTCCCTAGTGACTATGGAGCCACCAAACCCGCCCTGGATTATCTCTGGATTTCATTGCCAAATAAACTGTGATTTAAGTAACCATTATCTTAGGTGTTCTATGATATTCGGCTGCACCTATCCTAAATGATACAATGACAGCCCCAGCAGAGAGCTTCTGGGCAATAATGCCAGAAGTGAATATTAGCGTCACTGGACAGAGCTGAGGAAAAGAACAACACAGACCAAAAAGTAAGCCATGAACTTGAGTGTATGTTGCTGTTAGTGAGACGCTTAGTCATTCTCCACAAATCCTCTGGTCACGTTTTAAAGTTTGGAGACAAAGAAACAGCAGTACTCTCAGAAACTGGGACTTTGCCTATCTTATATTATCAAGTGTCTGGAACCCATAGGAGAAAAACAGACCAACTGCACTCCTTATACAGTACAGATATTTACAGACTTCCTCCTAAGCGTGATGCAAGCTACTCGAGTGCCACAGACAACAACACAACGTAAAAAGTTATTACATTTAATAATGATTTATTGGGCATCTATGATTGCCTGGGTCCTAAACTAGGCACAAGAAGCAGAGGACAATAATACATATGGCCTGCCCTCAAGGACCTTTACTGTTTAAAAAGAGACCAGGATAAGTAAACAGTGTCATGGAAGGGAAGTGTCTCAGGATTCAAAGGAAGCAAATTGATTCAACCACAGAGAGGAAGAAAATGCATCTCACAAAGCATTACAAAAATACACATTAGCTTTCCAGGCAAAGATACATAGAAGTAGTGTAGTAGAAGTATTGCTTTAGCCAGGCAAGGAAAGTCATGTGCAAATGCAGGAATATTCAAGAGAACAATGTATGTTTAGGAATATTAAATGAGCTGCATTTGATAGGATACAAACAGAAATGTGCTTTCTCCCTTATTGCTGGGTCAATCACACTCCTTTGCATCTTCTCTGCATCCGGCCCCTTGAATGCCATCCTGGGCCAATCCTATAACATTTCAGTCATCTTCACCTTTAAAAATAGCTTCAGTTTCAGGTATTAAATATTCCAGAGCCATATACATCAAGACTTAATTCTCATAGCTCTCTACAACATCCACACACTGACCACTTCAGCATCTCCCTCTCCAGGCCTAGCTTCTCCCTTGAACTTCAACTGTCGGCATTGACATCGGCGTTCAGATGTCTAACGGACATCTCAGAATCAACTTGTCCCAACCTGCTCCTCTCCCAGGAGCACCTTCCTCAAGTAAAAAGAATTTCATCTCAGTGGCTCAAGTCAAAAATCCTGCTAGTCTGCCCTGTCTCTCATTCCCCACACCCAATCTTTAGCAAACCTGGTTGTCTTTATTGCTTGGCAAACATTCCTCATCTTTTCCACTCTGAACTCCCTCCCCACACTTCCTCTTCCCTTTCTTACTTTATTCATTTTTTTTCATAGCAAATATCATCGTTTACAAATTTTATTTAGTTACTATTCTGATTTGGCCATTTCTCCTCCTCTATTAGATTATACAGTCTGTAAAATTGAAATTCTTCCTATGCTTTGTTCACTGATGTATTATACCCTGTATCTAGAACAGTGGCAGGCATACAACAAATGCCCAATGAGTTAAGCACATCCTAGTCACACTTTCTTTCCTCTCCCCAGCTCACGCCTCCCAGACTTGCAGTGGGTAGGGACCTGCATCTGTTTCTTAGTTCTTCCTGCTCTATCCCCTCCACATGGCTGTAAGCCTCCCTAAGAGAGGGAGGGAGTAATAAGGGGAGGAGGGGCTTGAAAACAGAGGTCCTATCTGGCAGATGGGCTTATAGTTCTCTCTTGGCCGACTCCAATTGGATATCAGACCCTCAATTATGGTAAATGTTCTAATACTGGTTGTTTCATGAGATGCTAGAATGTTCTCTAGAGATTGTCCCTGGTCTCTACAAGGACCTCTGCACTGTATCTGTTCCAAAGACACAGCACACTTCCTCCACTGATATTTTTAAAGATCTATTTATTTTTTTGAGCGAGCGAGCGAGAGAGAAACCCAAGCAGACTCTGCACGGAGTCCAAGCAGGGCTCAGTCCTATGACCCTGAGATCACGACCTGAGCCAAAACCAAGAGTTGGACGCTCAACCTATAGCACCAGCCAGCTGCCCCACTCCTCCCCTGATTTTTGGCAAACTCTCTTAAGAAGTTTATAAATGACATATAGAGGGAGTTGGGTATTGCCTCCATGACATCAGCTTGGACTATGGGAAGCACCCACATCCTTGTCCTGAAAAATATTTCTTCTACCAGCTGTCACCTGGTCCCCTTTGTATTTTTACTCTTGGCTTCCCACTATTCAAATTCACATGTTTCCAATCCCCAGGGGAGGCTTCTCTCAACTCTCTGTTCCAGTACACACCAGAGGGCAATGCTACAGTACAGTACATAGACAGCAAGGTTGTGAGATGTGGTTCCCTCCTTCAGACATCCCCAACCTCTGATACTCTTAATGACTTCTTGCATGTCTTGTCTTGGGAAAGAGGATGTAGCTCCTCTGATTTCCATGGAGAGAGAGAGGGAAAATACTACAGCCTCATCTACTGCTAACAGTTCTCCTGTCATCCAACAAACTGTCTTTTGAATTTCTGATTATTTTCTTGTATAGGCTAGAGGAGAGTTAAGGAAAATGATAGTCACAAAGTCACACTGTTATCTTTCAGAAAGTTCTCTAGAAATGTCTAGAAGCTCTCTTTAGAAATTGTAGATACCTGGGGCACCTGGGTGGCTCAGTGGGTTAAAGCCTCTGCCTTCGGCTCAGGTCATGATCCCAGGGTCCTGGGATCGAGCCCCGCATTGGGCTCTCTGCTCAGCGGGGAGCCTGCTTCCCTTCCTCTCTCTCTGTCTGCCTCTCGGCCTACTTGTGATCTCTGTCTGTCAAATAAATAAATAAAATTTAAAAAAAAATTTTTTTTTTAATTGTAGATACCTATTACCTGCAACCTTTAACTCTGAGGCTTTAGCAGAAATTCTAAGACAAGAGTAAAAGTTCCACTCCACATTCACCAACAGGCAATATCTGTGTTCATCTCAGTATGGCAGGAGCTTAGAGTGGAATGTGGAAGGAGCTCCCAGATATTAATCTGGATAGCTAAGTGCATCAAAGGAGTCTGTATGCCATGCTAAAATTTTGGAAGTTATTTTTAAAGCATTTCCAAACCCAGACACCTGGGTGGCTCAGTCACTTAAGTGGTCAACTCTTGGTTTCAGCTCAGGTCATGGGCTATGGGATCCAGCCCTGCCCTGGCTCCATGCTCAGCAGAGGGTCTGCTCAAAGATTCCCCCTCTCACTCTGCCCCTCTTCCTGCTCACTCCCTTTCTCTCTCTCTCTTTAAAATAAATAAATAATTCTTTTAAAAAAAAAAAAGGCATTTCAAACTCAACTGAAAAATTTTAAGCAGGAAAGCAAAAAGGTCACATTTCCATTTTAGCTAATGTCATTCCAGCTGCATGAAGGCAAAGAGATTAAATGTGAACAGTGAGGGATCCTGACTGATTGTGGAAAGCTGTAGCAATAATCTAGGCAAGAGATGATGACACCTTCCGTTAAGGAAAAATGTCAACAAACGGTAGATGACAGAGATACTGTGGCATAAGACTTTGTGGTTACATTGAGGAGGCAGATGGGAGAGCCACCAATGATGACCAGGTTGTGCCTGAACACGTGTTTGGATGATTTTTCCATCATTTACCAAGACAAAGCCGTGGAAGAGGAACAGAGTTGGTGTAAAATTCAAACCATGAGCACACCAGCAATGTGAGAGGTAAATGACATGGGCCAAAGAAATGGCACAGTCCCCAAGGCCACAGGGGTTCAAAGGAAAAGTAGACTGCTTAGGTCTCATGTGGTCAGACGTGTCCTTGGAAGGAGAAGAGATTTGTCTTCTAAAATCAGAAAGGAAGGTAATAGAAAGAAAAGATGAGAACATTAAAAGTAGGGGAAGGAAATGAGCTAAGTCACAGAAGCCACAGAGAACCCAGATGTCATGGAAATGCTATTGCACAAATTGGGGGAGAATGTGGTACTTGGAAAACTAGCAGAAATTAGTTAATATCAGACTTTTAAAAAGCAGATGTATTCACAAAACACTGAGAAAGAGTGATAAAGAAACTAACCTCTCTCCTCTGGGTTGTAATTCGACATGAATAGCCTACAGAGGTATACAACACTTTCCCTTACCCTCCCCTTAAAACAAGGCAAGTCTCTCTTTCCTACCTTGTGAACGAATAATATCCTGCTAAAGAAAAGACACCAGCGTACACTTAAGTAGGAGCAACCTACTAACCGGGAAAGGCTATAAGGCTTTTAGAAAATACTCATGCCCAACCAACCTGCCATTATTCTTAAAAGGAAGGAAGAAGGAGAGCGGGATGAAGTACAGAAGAAGCAAACTAGTGAATAAATCCACATGTGAAAACAGAATTATCTGTAGTTTAATTTCTTTGGATTACTTAGAAGTCTTTGACAGCATTGCTTAACGAAGAATGCTTTGAGAATTTAACTTGATATGGATTTGTGATGCAAAAGATACTTTATCAGTAAGGGAAAATTTGTTTAATGTCAGGGAAAAGGTATAATGATAAATGGGCTCTCGCTCGCTCTCTCTCTCTCTCTCTCTCTCTCTCTCAGTACTGAGGACTATTCTGTTCCAGATCCTTAACATAAATTCATTTAATGTCATCAATTCAAGAACCTCATGAAGGAAAAGTTATTATTTGCCACTATTAAATGAGATATATGAATGTTCAAGACCAAAAGAAAACTTCTGATTAAATCTGGGAAGGATCACATTAACTTTATAAATCAAATAGAACTTTTATGGGAAAGTCGTTCTTAAAAACCATTTGTAAATCTGGAATTATGACCTGTGAAGACCGTGGAATGGTTTTACCAAAGAATGGTACATAGACGGTAATGTTACTTCTTCTCCAAATTCAATCTGATTCTCTTTGATTTCTGTACAAGGAATGTTAACCTATAAAGCACTGACTTTTTAAAAATATAACCGATATATATATTAGATAATATAATTTGAAGATGGGACTTTGAGCAGAGATATTTTATTGCCTTTTTCCTATGAACTTGCCACAAATTTAACTAAAAATAATTTTTTTTAAAAATCCTGCTGCCTAATCAAAAATTTGAAATCTTGCCGTTTGCAACAATATGGATGGAACTAGAGGGTATTATGCTGAGTGAAATAACTCAGTCAGAAAAAGAGAGTGATCATATGAGCTCTGTGATATGAGGAATTTGAGAGGCAGGGCCGGGGTGGGGGGGTTAGGGAAGGAAAAAGTAAAACACAATGGAATTGGGAGGGAGACAAACCATAAGAGACTCTTAATCTCACAAAACAAACAGGGTTGCTGGGGGAATGGGGGTATGTAGAGTGTGGTAGGTTATGGACATTGAGGAGGGCATGGGATATGGTGAGTGCTGTGATATATGTAAGCCAGATGATTCATAGACCTGTATCCCTGGGGCAAATAATACATTATATGTTAATAAAAATAATTAACAAAAGAAAGAATAAAGTTCTGTTGTTAAATGCAAAAAAAAAAAAAAAAATCCTGCTGGCTATATCCTGTGTCATGTTATGCTTTTTCACATGGCTACATAATGCTTTCAGTATGAATCCGCATTTTTCCATCAACATGGAATAATGAGGTAAACAGTGGAAGTCTATTACATGTATCTAAAAAGAAAGAAGCAGAGTTCTGATATAATACTGATATAGTAACTCCAGTAAATCCAATTACTTGAGACAATCAATTTCTAAATTGGCTATGAGGCCCAGCTAAGACTAAGAGTTTGTTGGCAGTCCTAGTTTTTAATGTTTTTTATCTAAAGTTCCCCACAGGGCATTCCTGTTAATGGAGCTAATCAAGCTTCCTAGGCCACAATGACAACAACATGTAGACAGAAATGTGTTTTTGCTTGCAGTCTCCATGTTACGTGAACTCAGTGAAAATAGCAATACCAGTTATAGCAGGTAATCCATATGTCTGGTACAAATACCACAATATATTCAGCATATCTGGTCTCAGATACATATACATTTTCTTGCTAAATAAACTTAGTCAACCCATTCATCTAACCACACTGGACCACATCTTTCCAACTTAAAAAATATAGATATTTAATACTAGTACGTGATATTTCATAAGAACTGAAAATTCTGGTTTTGGTTTTTGTTTTTTATTAACATATAATGTATTATTTGCCCCAGGGGTACAGGTCTGTGAATCATCAGTTTTACACAACTCACAGCACTCACCATAGCACCTACCCTCCCCAATGTCCATAACCCAGCCACCCTCTCCCTCTCCCCATGCCCCAGCAACCCTCAGTTTGTTTCCTGAGACCAAGAGTCTATTATGGTTTGTCTCCCTCCCCAGTCCCATCTTGTTTCATTTTGAAAATTCTGTTTTAAAAAAATTTCCAAACACCTAAAAGAAACCTTTATCAAGACAGCATAGAAAGAAAGAAGGTTACATGGCTTCCAGTTGTTGTTAAAAAACAGGTCTTATATGATGGCTCCAAATGCATTCAAATCCAAATATAATAACAACAACAAAATAATAAAAACAATGGGAGGTGATTATTACGACTATCTCAGATAGAAAATAAGTACATTAGATAGAGCTCCGTATTCCTCATTTTTGTTCCTTATAAAAAAGCCTCTTCCAAGCTACTTGCAATGAATAAGGCCATCACCCAAGGTCCAAAAGTCATACTAAAAAAAAGAAGCCCTAAAAAAATGAAATAAGATGGGGGCAGGGATGGAGACAAACCATAAGAGACTCTTAATCTCACAAAACAAACTGAGGGTTGTTGGGGGATGGGGAAAGGGATAGGGTGGCTTGGGTTATGTACTTTGGGGAAGGTATGCACTGTGGTGAGCACTGTGAATTGTGTAAGACTGATGATTCACAGACCTGTACCCATGAAGCAAATAGTACATTATATGCTAATGAAAAAAAGCCCTAAAGAGAAAATTACTTATACTACTTGAGCATCCAAAAAGAAGTAAATTGTTATATCCAGTCTCTCTGCTCTGTGTTTCTTTTCTCTGAGCCAACATGACTCACACATTTATGCACACGTTTACAGACATATATGCTTCTTTTAACTGTCCCAATACTATTAACCAAAAGCAATTTTATTTTAAGTAAAAATATACATTATGCCCTTTATTTATTCTATTTATTCTTCCCCTGTCTTGCAAAACTCTTCCACTGGGGGAATGAGAGTGGGTTGGGGTGTGTGAGGGGATGAATCTCAACCTGACAAAGGCACAAGGCAATCCAGTTTTTTTTTAAATTTAATTTAACTTCTTTTGTGTGTGTTCCAAAATTCATTGTTTATGCATCATACCCAGAGCTCCATGCAATATGCGCCCTCCCTAATACCCACACCAGACTCACCCAACCCCCCAGCCCCCTCCCTTCCAAAACCCTCAGTTTGTTTCTCAGAGTCCACAGTCTCTCATGGTTTATCTCCCCCTCCGATTTCCCCCAACTCACTTTTCCTCTGCATCCAGTCTTAAACAAACACTGGACACCAACACCAGCCCCCCACCCCCAGCACCGCTCCCTCTCCATTACAGTGAGCATAGCCACAGGCAAGGGGAAGTGAAGACAATCATCCGAAATATAAAGCACTTTCATAGTCATTACCTTGTTTCAGCCTCAAAGCAACTCTGTTAAGTCAGAAAGTCAGTAGTTTACATGTAACATTCCCATTTTACAAAAGAAAATGTAGTTAAGGAGCTTAAGTACTAATAGCTAGTAATCAGTGAATTCAGGTGCTCTCAGACAAATACAGTGCTCTTTTACCAAATTACAATGCTTCCCTAAACCATGTTACAAGAGAAAGGATCTTATCCTGGGATATCAAGAAGTGGACCTGGGGACTGACCGTATGTGGAGGGTGAGAGAAAGAGAAGAAACAAACAATCCAAAATTTTTTTTTACCCAAGTCATTTAACTGAAATGGAGAAAGCCAAAAGCAGAGCAGTTTTATTGGTAACATGAGAAATATATTGTACATCTTAATGATGGAGACTTCTATACTTTGATTTCCCACTGTTAATATCAACATTCAATTACATGTTTATGTACACATATTATATATACATACATGTGGATTTTTCTGGTTATACAGAACAAATTTCTAGAAATAAATTGTAGGTTTATAGTGTATTAGAAATATATTAAGGTTTTTGACACATGATGCCAAATTGAGTCCTAGAAATATAATAATCACAGTTCTACCAGAAATGTGTTAAGAATGTCCATTTTCTAAATTGGTGCCAACACTACCTATTATTATTTTTTTATCAATTTACAGATACAAAATAGAAATTTTTGCCTATTTGGGTTTCTGTAAAAACTATGGAGATTGAACATTTTTACTTGTGTTTTTAATGAAATTGTAATTTTTATATGTTTGTGTTTGCATGGATTGTTCATATTTTTAGCATTTTTATACTAATAGGGTATTAGTCTTTATTAAATTACAGGCTCTCTTCATATACTTAAAATAATAATGCTTCGTTCAACTCCCCCAAAAGAAACAATGTGACATGATCATGTAAAAGTACTCCTGTATCTGAAAATATATATAGTAGTCATCTTCTTTCCTTCCATATATTCATCTTTTAGGTAAATACTTTTTAAGCTACTGCTAATCAGTAAAAATATTTTCCAGGGAACAATTTCCATGCAAAGAATTCCTTATAGTACTGACAAGAGTACCTCATAGATATAAATATTTACAAATGAGGAAATGTATATAAAGCTGTATAAATATGTATATGATCACATAGCTAGCAAGCCTATGCTTCTGTCACTGCTAGAAATAAGGAAGAAATTCTTGGAAATTATAATTTATGTGAAGAGAGTGAACATTGTCAATCTTCCTACAGAAGGGGAATAACTTTGTATTCACTTCACTGTCTCATCTAGAGAAGTTCACATTGTTTGAATTTGACATCCACACTCGTTTGTTTGTTTGTTTTTTATTAACACATAATGTATTATTAGCCCCAGGGGTACAGGTCTGTGAATTACCAGGCTTACACAATTCACCGCACTCACCAGAGCAGATACCCTCCCCAATGTCCACCACTCAGCCACCCCATCCCTCCCCACCCTGCTCCCCTCCAGCAGGCATCCACGCTTGTTAAAAGCAGACCCACAAAATGTCTTAATTTCTGAGTTTTTAGAACAAGAAGCTACATATGTAAAAGATTTAAATATGGGAAACATTTTTAATCTGGCATCCATTTTTGAAATTACAGTATAAAGAAGCATATGTGCCAACTGTCCTTATTAAAATGAGAGAACATAAAACAGGAAAATATTCTTTAAATACTGAGAAATCTGGCAAAGATTCCTAGTGAGTCATAGACAACTGGGTGTGAATATTGCTGATGATTCATAAATGGTAAGTCTGGGGAATACAAAGCCAGATGGATAAATAAGTGGAAAGAAGAAAAACTGGCAGACCTTCAATGATAACTATGTCCAGGAGATGGAATCTTGCCCCAGAATCAAGAATTGGTAGATGTAGTGCTCATAACATTTTGGAGGAATCATCTCTTGAGATAAGTACCATAGGAGAAATTACATCAGCTAGAACTTGAGCATAGGCTCTAAAGCACATGGAATAACTGAAAGTTTAAAAGGAAATCCTCATAAAAGGAAAGCTGTGTAAGAACCTTTCTCAAGAAAATATCTGCCATCATACAAGTCAATGGTGCCCAAGGACTTTCTTAAAAAAAAAAAAAAAAAAAAAAAAAAATTCATGACTACCACTGTTTTAGAAACACAACATAAACACAAGAGCACCGGGTTTGTTCTAATGAGTTACTTTTACATACTAGACAACTGAGTTAAATGGATACCAGTGGAAAAACTTGAGACTGAGGGCCCAAACCCTAATGTAGCAACTTGTAGTGGTTCTAAGCAAGATCAAACATAACTTACTAAAAGAAGGCAAGAAATGTAAGAGGGTTTTCAAAGACAGTATTTAACATCATGGATGGTTTTCAGACAATCTAAAGAAAATGCCAGTCAACAGCTAGCCACACTATTCCAATTATTTAATGGATCAGAGAATAGGTAATGAGTAATTTTTTTTTTTTTAATTTTGGGAAGGGCACCTATGTGGCTCAGTCATTAAGCAGTTGCCTTCAGTTCAGGTCATGATCCCAGGGTCCTGGGATAGAGCCCCGCATTGTGCTCCCTGCTCAGCGGGAAGCCTGCTTCTCCTTCTCCCACTCCCCCTGCTTGTGTTCCTGCTCTGGCTATCTCTCTCTGTCAAATAAACAAATAAAAAATCTTTAAAAAATAAAAATAAATAAAAATTTTGGGAAGAATTAATATGTTCAGTATCACCCTACAAACTCTAAAAAATGAAATAAATTCATGGAATAATAAACTTTCTTATTTCTGCATATACTATTATAAACTTGTAGATTCAAGGAAATTTTCTTAACAAATTAAATGCCCAGTTTAAGAAAAAAAAAAAAAACCTATGTTATCATTTCTTTACCCTAGAAACTTAGTTCATTGAAGGCAGAGGTTCTTTTTCATCTCTGCATTCTGAAGTAGCTTGGACAGTATCTAATGAGTTGGTACTTGATTAATGCTTATTAAATGAGTAATTAAATCCTTTTCAATAGAGGCAATGATTTTATGTCATCTAGAAAGGTATGCTGATAATTCTACCAGTTTAGTTTCCTAAAGCATTTTCACAAACACGGTTTGGTTTTCACTAAAATATGACATGTCACCCAAAATCCATATTAATACAGGACTTTATTTGTGAGTATCTAGTAAGAACTTCCTTGTATGAAACACTCTTGTGGGTTCTAGGAATACAGAAGAAGAAAGACTTTGGTGGGACTTGGGTAGTTGCTGCTTCCAGAGCTCACATCCTAATGTGGACAACAATAAGAAGACAAAGAAGGAAGAGGAAAAGAAGAAAAATGAGAAACACGTACTATTCCAAGCACTGTTCTCCATGTGTTAAATCATTTAATCCTTGAAATCATCCCATGAGATAAACTGCCATAATTCTATTGTACAGATGAATGGACTGAGGGACAGAGAGCTTAAGCAACTTGCCCAAGATCTGGTAACAGTAAAATTAAATCTGGTGGTTTCTATCTCCAGAGGCCAGGTGCTTAACCATTCTGCTCTACTGCTTCTCAAACCCCTGAACAAATAATTTTGAAAGAGTATGGTATGTGCCATGGACAAGGCATTGGATGCTCAACAGCATATAAAAGTACCCTACCCTGAACTGAGGGATCAAGGAAGGCCCCCTGGAGAAGATAATATCTGCACTTAACCTTGAAAACTGCATCAAGTTTGCCATCCAGAGAGGATGGGGAAAGAAGGATATAGGCGTGATACACAGTAGAAAAAGCAAGGGTTCAGTTAGTTTATAAAGAGAAAATGAGACAATGCCTCCCTTTTTCTTTACCATCCACAAAAATATATAAATGTCCTATTCCCTCTAATTCAAGACACTACCAATTAAATAATACATCTAGATGTTTCATTATAAAATGTGGGGAAATGTGCATTTTTGAATCACTGACATGCAACAGGCAAACCTCTATTAACAATGAAAGCTCAAAGAAGCACAGGAATCCCCTGCTCTTGGAATCTAGCTGTTAGGCTCCAGCTTTGTGGACATAAAGAGAATGCTTTTAATGGAAAGCCTATTATGTTTCATATGTATATTTTGCTTATTTTGCTTATTTTTGTATTCACCCTTGTATAAAATGACCTGAGGAATTTTATTTTAAAAAATCTACCCTAAAAGATTTCCTAAAAATAGTGAGAATAAGATAAAAGGAAGATCTTTAAAAAGTGAGAAACAAATTGGGCTCTGAGATTGTTAATGATTGATCCGGAAAGAGAAATACAATTTGTTATTCAATAGTTTTCCTTACATGACAACAAGTAGTAACTGTCAAGAAGCAAAATTATCCACCCCCTACTAAGCCTTGGAAAGAGTCTCTCCCCTGAATTCTTATGAAGACTACATCTTGATAAAAAGTGAATTCTTAATGGTATTTCTTTTTTTATTTTTTTAAGATTTTATTTATTTATTTGACACAGAGAGAGAGAGATCACAAGTAGGCAGAGGCAGGCGGGGCGGGGGGGAAGCAGGCTCCCCACTGAGCAGAGAGCCTGATGTGGGGCTCGATCCCAGGACTCTGAGATCATGACCTGAGCCAAAGGCAGCGGCTTAACCCACTGAGACACCCAGGTGCCCCTTAATGTTATTTCTTAAAACCTCTTTCAGTGCAGACTAATGGTATACTACCAACTGCAATTTAGTAAAAGCAATTCAAGAAGGGGTTTAAAAGGACGCCTGGGTGGCTCAGTTGGTTAAGCCTCTGCCTTCAGCTCAGGTCATGGTCTCAGGATCCTGGGATAGAGGCCCTCATCAGGCTCTGGGCTCTCTGCTCGGCAGGGAGCTTGCCTCCTCCTCTCTCTCTCTGCCTGCCTCTCTGCCTGCCTCTCTGCCTACTTGTGATCTCTCTCTCTCTGTGTCAAATAAATAAATAAAATCTTAAAAAAAAAAAAAAAAAAAAGAAGGGGCTAAAAAATTTTCACTCTAAAGCACACACCACTTTGACAATCTGGCTTAATTCAGGGATAAACTCTCATGTCTAAAATGGGGAATGGATGGAGGGTTTAGAAGCAGCAGCATCCTTCCTGTTATCCCATGGCTAGAAAAATGGCCAGTCTCAACTTCCAAAAAGCATTGTGTAGGCGTAAAATCAAGGTAGGAGAAGAATCAATGAAACAAGATGGGATTGGGAGGGAGACAAACCATAAGTGACTCTTAATCTCACAAAACTAACTGAGGGTTGCTGGGGGGAGGGGGTTTGGGAGAAGGGGGTGGGATTATGGACATTGGGGAGGGTATGTGCTTTGGTGAGTGCTGTGAAGTGTGTAAACCTGGTGATTCACAGACCTGTACCCCTGGGGATAAAAATATATGTTTATAAAAAATAAAAAATTAAAAAAAAAAAAAGAAATACTCTGACAAATACCTGGACTGCACCTATCATATTTTTCCAATCAGTTCAATGAGTTTAAAGCTTAACACCATTCTTTTAATATGGAAAAGCTTAATCATACCTAATATGTATAAATAAGGGTGCTCTTAGAATATTTAGCCACAAATAGTATGTCATAAGACACCAACTGTAGTGTGGAATAGGTCCCAGCAGCCTCCTACTTAGCCAAAACTTAACCCTTAACTTGATGGGTAAGTATGGATAATTCTGAGATGAGCCGCTGACTCACAGGGGCAGCTGAAGCAGCAGACTCAGAGGGTTTAGAAGCAGCAGCTATAGGCTTTCATGCATGAAAGTGCTTAATGTTTTAACAACTACTCTCCCTGTATCAAAATATGCTTCTGAATTTCAGTACTCAGTATTTGTAAATTCCGCTTTGTAAGATTTGAAAACAGATAACAAAAAATCATAAAAAACCACAAACACTAAATTGAGATTATTCTTTTTCACTGATCATTCAGTCTTTCTCTGCAGCAATCGTAAGCATTCTCTGACTCCTTTGCCTCTCACTCTGTACATAGGATTCTTCTGATATTCCATATTCCATCTCTTGCTGACCCTCAAAATAATATTTTAAAAGATATTAAAGGAAATCAGTTAAGGTTATATTGCAGCCCAGAAAAGAAGATGCCGAGAAGAGCGTGGTCATCTTGAGTTCTTAGCTGTATTTTAAGCTGTGTATAGGCAGGGGAAAGCATAAGCCTTGGCAGAGAAGAGCTAGTGAAGTGTTTTGAGGTCACCTGATATTCTAGAGGACACACAAGAGGGAATTAGAAAACCAAGGAGAAAAGATTTTTAAAAAAGCAAAACATAGACTCAGGGATCTGTGGGAAAATATCAAGCAGAGTAATGTGAATGTAATTTTACTTTCAGAAGGAGGAAATAGGACAAAATAAATAATTGCTCATGCAACTGATCAATATGGATGGACTAAGGTCCATTTTCTTGCTTTTTCTTTTTCCATTTGCTCCATCTGTTCTTTGTTTCTTTTCCCTTCTTTTCCTGTTTTCTTTCAGATTAAGAAAGTTTAGTTTTTTATTCCCTTTTATCTTGGCTCCTTTTTTCAGCTTTACTTCTTTGTTATTTAGTTGGTGGCTCTAGAAATTACAATATTAATTTTTAACTTATCACAACCATATGCCTTTTCCTGCAAAGTGAAAGAAAATTTTAATGAGAAACTTCCATTTATCCCAATTAAAAATGGTCAAAAGGTTTATACAGACACTTCACAGAAGAAGTTATATCAACAGACAATAGGCACATTAAAATGTGTTCAACAGTGTTAGCCACCAGGGAAATGCAAAGTAAAAGTACAATGAGACATCACTACATACCCACTAAAATGGGGCAAAAAATTAGAGAATTTTGGTGCCAAATATTGATCAGGAGGTGGAACACCCAGAATTCTCAGCATTGCTGGTGGAAATATAAAACAGACAATAATTCTGCAAAACTGCTTAGCAATTTCTTGTAAAGTTAAATATATTCCCATCCTATGACACAGCAATTCTACTTTTAAGTATTTACCAATAGAATAAAAATATACACCCACAAAAAAATCTGTATAGGATTGTCCTTAGCAGTTCCATTCATAATGGTAGAAACCTGAAATATCCTATATTTTGATAACAGTGTGGTTACCATGGAGTATGCATTTGTCAAGTTCATTGAACTTATAATGTGTATTTCAATAAGTAAAGACTTATCATAATTTTAAAATAAAAAATGAACTGATAATAAAGATAATAGCTTAAAAAGATCAGCGTATTTATTACTCTCACTTAGAACCAAGTGAGCCGTGCTAAACTCGGGAATAGATGTTTATTAAATGTCTCTGATTATATCATTTTTTGATTTGGAGATTCTTTACCTATCCCAGAATTCAAATGCATTTACTTTTTCTAGTCCCAATCACCGAGTGCTTTCTTTGTTCTAAATTATATGAATAAATTCAAACACAAGTCAATTGGTAACCTCATCAACAAACTACAGCATGAGAATCCATATCTAAACATCATATGAAGACAAACTAGAAAAGTGGCTTTCACAACCCACTACAGTTAAAAATACTACTCAATCCTGAACCCTTACAACATGAGGAAGTGAAGTGCCTCTTAGCCATAGGTTATTTAATTTGAGGTGGGAAAAAATGAAATCATGATGGCAATCTTCATAGCATTTTACACATGAGCGATGATGACAATACTTCGATAATGTGCCACTTTCCATATTCTCTAATTACAAAACCCTGTGTAAGGCAAGAGGCATAAATATTCTCCACTTGCTCCTCCTGCCATTTTTTCCAGCCTCATCAGGGCTCAGGAATTCTGTATCCTGGTGAATGTGATTAGCAAGAACAGTAATATAATCTTTCTATTCTAATGGTGCAATCATGATCAGAAGCAGTGGTCTCCTTTCCAATAGTGAGTCTTTGTTACCTTAGACATCTTGGAGACTATTTCTTCCTCCTGGCTGTTGATGTTTGTACCATCCTTAACATAAACTAATGACAAAGAATGTCTTTTTTTTTTTTCAATAAGCAGAGATATAACAAATAGGATCTATCACAACTTTAAAATTCTTAAGCTATCTGTGTTGTAGAAAGCAGCCCAGAACTTCCCCTCCTAGGTCTTGTTGCAATAAAATAATTGATTCTACTTGGGAAATGTTTGTAGCTAGTGAACACACACAAAAAAAACACATTTTCTGCAGTCTTAAACTCTGTATCTTTAAAAGTAATTTAAAAACCGCCAAAAAGTTAATATTAATAAGAAATAGTGCACATTCTAAGAAGGTACCTAATGAAGTGGAATGTCACCAGAAAAGACAAGCAATTGCCAACAAAAGATTTCCAAGACGGTTGTTCTCTGTAGTAAGTTTACTGAAGGCATAAACTGTACCGAATACTTGCATTTGTGACCACAAAGGAAAATAATCAGGTTCTCAGAATCACACCAGAATAACGAAGATCTCAGATACTAAAATACCAATTTGTTCAAACTGGAACCTTCTTCCCCACAACCAAGCTAATAATAATACAAATTATCATAAATTTGTCTACCAAACATAGATGCAGAACAAGTGGGGTTAGTTGATAAGATCCAACTCTCAAGTGAAGTGATTTATCACCATTATTTCTTGAACTCATTTAGTGAATTTAGTGGGTCCCTACTATGGGTCAGTAAACAAAAAATGTACAGTTCCTGCTCTCACGAAGCTTATCTTAAGAAACACGTACCTAGTTGGACACTGCTTAGATGGGCTCTGTTAACGTGCGCTCCTCTAACGGTCCTACCTCAGAGCATCCAAGATCGATCGTCGTCTCATGGGCTCCATGGTGAGCATAAAATCACGGAGGAGGCTTCCTCTCCCCAGCTACTATTTCATTCCCCTAATTTCTCCTATAAATGACTCTGTCCACTTCACCTTTATTTGTGTTTTAATTGTCCCTTTACTCAGGTACGTATTTGCTCTTACAGTCACATATATTTGGACTTGATCAGCTTAACTCTCAGAAGACCAGCTAAATTTTCTAAGTGCTTGGGAGATAATTCATTAAGTTCCCCATATCCTGGCACCAAACACAAGGTTTGCTTTTCCACACTATGTAAATTAACCATGTGCTTGTGTCATATTTTGTCATTATCTTTATCAACCTTGACAAACATTAGACCACAGATTCTATTTTTTTTTAATTAAAAAAAGGCAGATTTCTCTTTTCAGAGAAAAAGAGAAATTAAACTATACACCACCTGGCCTAGTTCAGTTACAAAAGAACCATCATTCTTGGCTGATAGCTTCATTCTGAATCCTCTCTGTGCTCACTTTAGAGGTCGCAGCAGGAAGCAGAATGTCACTGAATCTGAAAACAGTTTCCATGTTAAGGGGCCTATAGCATGCCTGGAGAGTCTTGAAATCATCTCTTCTTGAATAATATTACTTGGTTATGGTTGGGAACTTTCATGCACTACTTCCCAAAGAGTGTTCATATGGGCAGGCATTTATACTGTGCAGCCTAATCACTACTGCTGGTTTGACGGCTCAGCAGACGGAGGTAATACACCTGTAATCACAGCCTGATCGCACCACCTTTCATTGCCTTCACAGCAGCACTCAGCACCGATTCATCATTTCCTTTTCAAAAGAGGGTCTTTGCTGCTTTGTTTTGATAGGATCTTGAAAGTCTGACTATTTTCCAACAGATCAGGAGTGGAGATTTGAATTATCCTTTTGATAATAAATGACAGGACCAGTCGTACAAATATGAAAGAGTTTTCTGCTTGAAAGAACTGTGCTTCCTCTCCATATTTAAAAAATTATTGTTCCTTTCTCCAAATCTCCTTCTTTGGCTGTATATTAAAGGAAAAGACACTGGAAAGTAAGATTAGGAAAGTTGTTTTCATCTGTGATCAGATACCTTAGGGAATACTTAGGGTCTTTCTTGGAAGAGGAAGGGAGGAATTTGGGGGGATAAAGGGAGAGGAGGAATTAATGGATCTCACTGGGGTTGGCCCCAGTCTCCAGTGTCAACCTGGGCAGCTTTGACTTTGGGGCGTATTTATCTTAAGATGATGAGGCTAAGCCTCAAAGACCCTCATTTGCAAAGACCCTTCCAAGACCCCTGACAATGTGTTCACATGGTCATATGTTTTGTAAAACATGAAAAAGTAAGAAAAAATTGACCATAATTAATTAAGGCCTCTGTCTCTTTCCATTCTCACTCCCCCTGGTGTTAAGTGGTAGTTAAGGAGTTATTAGTTAAGGAGTTATATAAAGTTAAGGAGAAATTTGGGGATAGATTTTGTTTAGATGTAGCAGGATATCTGTCTAAGCTTCAAGCCACCCCTGTGCGTGGTTTAGTTATTTCCAGCTATCCCAGTGTAGGGATAACTTCCAGGAAGGCTCCCGGCACCCAATGGTACCAAGTCACCTAGCATAATGACCCAAAGGTGTAAGGCCAGGGATGCTATAGTGAGATGTGCATGTCCTATAGAAAGCACAAAGTTTGAAATGCACAAAGCCAGAAATATTTTGTAGGAAATTTCTTCCATCAACAGCCATGTAAAAACATAAGTGGACTCCAGTTCTCATGCACATAGTCTAGAGCACAACCTCTACACTTGCAGGCAAGACAGGGAGGGAGAGAGAAAATCAATCATCAATCAATCAATCAATCAGTCTATAGATACAAAATCAGATAGGGACACTTCTATAAAAAATAAAGCAAGGATGAATAGGAGGGTTGAACTTTTTAAGTAGAATGATGTGAAAAATAAGGTACCATTTGCTCCAGCTTCATAACAATGACACGGAGTATGCCAAGTGTCAATATTGATTAAGTGCAGTGGGTTAGGCAATACTTAGACACAACTGTGAACTATGTATGAGTAATCCTTGTTCAAACAGAACTTCCAGTATAGAGGGTTATAAAGCCAGTAAACAAGCAGTTGTAATTAGGTGTGTCACGTACTATGGGGGCAGACAGTTTAAGAAACAACTTACTTGACTTAAAGGATAATGAGATTCTTCCTCACAGAAAAACTATTATGCCAAAATCTAAAGGATCCATAGGAGTTATCAAAAATGAGGTGAAAGGAAGGAAGGAGACTGCTTCAAGTATAATGAACAAGATGCAAATGCCCAGAGGCTGGAGAGAGTATGTCGTGTGCAGAGAACCGAAAATGTCTTAAGAAACAGTGTAAGACAAAAAATGAGATTAAGAGAAAAACAAGTTCCATTCAGATCAAAGCTTCATAAACCATGGAAAGGATTTTGGACTTCTGAAGGTTTTCAGCAGAGACAGACAGGGATATAATCATAAGTATCATATTTTGTATTGTTATTATTTCAGTATAGTTGGCATACAATGTTGTATTAGTTTCAGGTGTACAACATAGTGACTCAAGTATGCTATTTTGTTACAACAGGGTTCACCATGATAACTGTAGTTACCGTGTGTCACTGTACATTATTACAATATTATTGACTATATTCCCTACACTGTACTTTTAATCTCCATGATTTACTTATTTTATAACTGGAAGCTCGTACCTCTTAATCCCCTTCATCTATTTAATGCATCCTCCACCAACATCCCCTCTGGCAACTACTAGTCTGTTCTCTGTATTTATGAGTCTTTTTCTGCTTTTGCTTCTTTGTTCATTTGTTTTGTTTTTTTTAGATTCCACATATAAGTTAAATCATACAGAATTTGTCCTTCTCTGACTTATTTCACTTAGCATAATAACCTCTATGTCTATCTGTGTTGTCACAAATACCAAGATACTATTTTTTGTTATGGTTGAGTAATAATATTCCACTATATTCCACTATATATATATATATATATATATATACACATATACACATACATACACACACACACATACACATATATATATATACATATATGTATATATATGTATATAAAACCACTATATACCACCGTAAATATATATACACAGTAGTGGAGTTGTGGAGTTATGGCATCATATGGGGTTTCTATTTTTAATACAAGGATAAAAATTTATAAGAATTATATTTTTAAAGAAATTACCCTGGCTTTCATGTAGAAGAAAGAGAAGAATATAATACTAAAGGGAAAGAAATCAGAAAAAAATAATGATGGCTGAAAGTTGGGAAGCAACAGGTAAAATTCATAGGAGTGATAAATTTAACAGATATTTAGGAAATAGAAATCAGTGATGACTGCTGAAAGTGAGACGGTAAGTAGAGAGTAATAAAAGACAATGTCCAAATTTCTGGCTTGAGTTAACTGCTTGGTATCTGAATTATTTAGCCCCCAAAATTCATATGTTGAAGTTCCAACTCCCAGTACCTTAGAATGTGCTATATTTAAAGATACGGCCTTAACTAAAGCAAGTAAGTTAAAGTGAGGTTATTAGTGTGAGCTCTAATCTCCTATGACTAGTGTCCTTCTAAGAAGAGGAGATAAGGACACAGACACACAGAGCAAAAAGACCATGTAAGGACAAAGGAAGAAGACGGCCACTTATAAGCCAATGAGAGAAGCTTCACGAAGAGCCAACCCTACTGACACCTTGATCTTGGATGTCTAGCCTCCAGAACTTTGAGAAAATGAAGGCCTGTTGCTTGATGCACCCGGTCTACGGTACTTTGTTATGGGAAGCCCTAACAAGCCTGTAGTACCCTTCATTGAGAAAGGGAATACATAAAAGGAGAAGTTTGGGGTGAAGGAGATGATGGAATCTTCTTGGAGAAATTGACTTGTAAGTATCTACAAGACATCAAGATGAATTTGTCTACAAGGAATTTGGAGCCCTTGCAGAGGCAAAATTGGAACAATGATGGCATACTTCCATCATGTAGAATACTCTTGATTTCCAGGAAAAACGCTTCTCATGAAGACTAGCTCACAAGAGTTTAAACCACCCCTTTTTAAGGGTCATCTAAAGCAATGAAGGAATGTGCACTCAAAATGGAATGCAGTAATCTATAAAAGATAGGAATAGAAGCCATGAAGCAAAAACAGAGAGTAAAAAAATAGCAATAAATCTGGAAAAAAAAAATTTCATGCTAAAAGTGAAAATTACAGTCATTGAAATAAATACTTCAAGGGATAGGTTGAAAAGTTGATCAGGGGGCGCCTGGGTGGCTCAGTGGGTTAAGCCGCTGCCTTCGGCTCAGGTCATGATCTCAGGGTCCTGGGATCGAGTCCCGCATCGGGCTCTCTGCTCAGCAGGGAGCCTGCTTCCTCCTCTCTCTCTCTGCCTACTTGTGATCTCTCTCTGTCAAATAAATAAATAAAATCTTAAAAAAAAAAAAAAAGAAAAGTTGATCAGATACAGCTGGGGAAAAAAAATTAGTAAACTGAAATGGATTTAAAGTAGTTACCTAGAATACAAAACAGAGGGACAAGCAGATGAGAAGTATGAGAGGCTATCTGAGTGACATGGATGACAGAATCAATAGTTCTAAGATATGTATAATAGGAACCCCAATAGAAAGAATATAAATAATAGCAAAAAATTCTATTTAAAGAAGCAAATGAATTTTTTTCTGAATTAAAGGACAGGTACCATTCTCAGACTGAAGGACCACAAGTCTCAAGTAGGATAAACATAGAGTGAAATGTAGACTATCAGATATAAAGAGTACCTCCTATAAAATATCTAGAGAAAACAAAAATTATCTACAAAGGAACAACTATACTGACAGAAAATCTTAAGTTATAATACTTGCCAAAAGATAATTTCAAAGTGCTGAGGAAAAAAAACTATTAACCTATATTCAACTAACGTATCATTGACAGGTAAGAGTTAAATTAAAATACTTTCCTGCACAATAAGTCTGATATATTTGACACTTTGCTGAAATAACTAAGTACAGAATGCAATTATAAGAAAATTGAACCAAGGGGGTACCTGGGTAGTTCAGTCAGTTAAGCATTTGCCTTCAGCTCTGTCATGATCTCAGAGTCCTGGGATGGAGCCCCACATTAGGCTCTCTGCTCAGCAGGGAGTCTGCTTCTTCCTCTCACCCTCCCTCTCAAATAAATAAATAAAATCTTTATTTTTTTAATTTTTTATTTTTTATAAACATATATTTTTATCCCCAGGGGTACAGGTCTGTGAATCACCAGGTTTACACACTTCACAGCACTCACCAAAGCACATACCCTCCCCAATGTCCATAATCCCACCCCCTTCTCCCAAACCCCCTCCCCCCAGCAACCCTCAGTTTGTTTTGTGAGATTAAGAGTCACTTATGGTTTGTCTCCCTCCCAATCCCATCTTGTTTCATTTATTCTTCTCCTACCCACTTAAGCCCCCATGTTGCATCACCACTTCCTCATATCAGGGAGATCATATGATAGTTGTCTTTCTCTGCTTGACTTATTTCGCTAAGCATGATACGCTCTAGTTCCATCCATGTTGTCGCAAATGGTAAGATTTCATTTCTTTTGATGGCTGCATAGTATTCCAAAAGAAAGAGTCTCTCTGTCTTCCTCTGCCCCTCCTCCAACTTGTGCATGCTCTCTCTCTTGCTCTCAAATAAATAAATAAATAAATCTTTAAAAAAAGACGACAGAAAGAAAGAAAAAAAGAAAGAGAGAGAGAGAGAAAGAAAAGAAAAGAAAATTGGACCAAGAAGAAAAGCTTAGGATCACCAAGAGTAAATAAAGAAACTGCTAAATATGAGACACCTGCTCCGCTCAGTCAGTCAAACATCTGCCTTCAGCTCAGGTCATGATCTCAGGGTCCTGGCATCCAGCCCCATGGTGGGCTCCCTGCTCACCAGGGATCCTGCTTCTACCTCTCCCTCTACGCACTCTCATTCTCTCTCTTACTCTCACTTTCTCTCAAATAGATAAATAAAATCCTTCTTTTAAAACCTGCAAAATATGATATAAATTTAAATAAATGTTAATTGTTAAAATACTAATAATAATCATGGATGATAGGGATCAGAAAATAGGATACAACTAAAATCGGCAACAATGATAGAGCTGAAGTTGAAAGACAGAAGGTCAGAGTTAAAGCATTTAACTTCCTTACATTGGGAGAAGAGTAGAGCTCCTTGTCCACTTTCTCACTTATTGTATGTTTATGTTATAAAGTAAGAATGATCATGAACATAAAAGAAATTGAATGCCTGATTTTCCAACCAATCAATCAGTAAGAAAAGCTTCATCTGTAGAAGATGCAGGCAATATCTCCCCTGGGTTCTACAACCAGCTTGGGGAAGTTGCCCTTGACATTGCCCATTGTATGGCACCAAGTAGCAGCCCTACACTGTTGCATCCAATTTACAACCTCAAATCTTAATTTCATCAATGCTTTTTGAAAACCTAAACAAAAAGAGACAAAAAGAAAAAGAGGGAGAAAATCTTTTTAGCCATCTATATCTCTTCCCTAATGACCACCCTAATATAATCAATAACAAATGGTAAAGAGTCAAAAGATGGGTGGTGTAGATTAAATGAAAATGCAACAGAAGCAAAGGAACATTCCCCAAGGTGAGTAATACCTTAATGATGAAGAATTGATGACACTGTTTATTTTCATTGTCTGACAGCCACAGTAGCTACTACTGTCTTCATTTCATGAATGACTCAACTGAGGTAAAACAAGATCACACAATTTTCCTGGAATAGAAACAGAAACTTCATAATCTTTAAATCAGACTCATAATCTCTAAATTTATAATCTAGCTTTCTATCTTGAGCATAGCTTCGGTTATAAGATCTAAAAACACTGATTCATTCTTTCATTGCTCTGGATTTGTAAATTCAAACACTTCTTCTAAGTCAAATATTGGATTACATTCTAGGATTCCAAATTTTTTCAGTAAATGCTATTTTTGCTGTTAGGTTATCCAGACTTTTACATGAAGGAGTCCTTGAGTTAATGTAGCAAAAACTTTACATATTCCTTTTTTTTTTTTTTTAAGATTTATTTATTTTTTTTTTTTTTTTTAAAGACAGAGATCACAAGTAGGCAGAGAGGCAGGCAGAGAGAAAGGAAGAAGCAGGCTCCCCACTGAGCAGAGAGCCCAATGCGGGGCTCGATCCCAGGACACTGGGATCATGACCTGGGCCGAAGACAGAGGCTTTAACCCACTGAGCCACCCAGGTGCCCCATATTCTAAAGAAAACAAACAAAGCTGATCGTTGACTTACTCTTGCATTCTTCAATTCTTTCTACAATTGGCTATGTAATTACTGGGAGGCATAAGGAATTCTCAATGCTCCATTTGAGAGGTACAAAAGGAAAACTTAAAACTAGCTAAGACCAGTGTCCTAAAGACTTACCAAAACCTTCTACCTTGTTACAAAACAAACGACCTTATTCTGACCTCTTTACAAAAAATGACCAAACACAGCTCTCTAGCAGAAGTCACTTAATCGAGAGCAGACATGTAATCACATTAAAAAATGAAAGAACTGTTCCCTTACAACTTTCACCAGAACTTTTTAGAGTCCAAAATTGTTCTTTGTCATTTGATATATGAATCAATATGGATAGGACTTTGGTCAAACATTAAGACATTTATAAGACAGCCTCAAAAACTCTTTTAAAGAACTTTGATAACATATTATTACATATTTTAATTGCCTGTGTTCTTGTCTGTATCCCTTAAGTTCCAAGTTTCTCACTATTATATCACAAAGACTTAACACAATGTCTGGCATATAGATTGTCAGCAAATTAATTGCATGTGTTAAGACACAGTCTAGTAATGGCTTATAATTTAATGAGGAGTTTCACTTCTGCATTTATTTATGAGCTTAAAACTCTGATTATAAACTGTTATAATTCAACAAGCCTTTGTAGGAACAACAGAAATAACCAAACATTAAATAGGCATGTTTTAATGCACTGAAAAATAACAAAGAAATGGGACTGAAATTTGGCAAATATGAAGTGCTATTCCTATTAAAAGCTATTGAAAAAAAAAAGCTATTGAATACTCCATTTAGCTAGAAATAATCAAAAATATAATATTTAGATGAAGTATCTGCTAAAATAAAAGAGAACACAATGGTTGCTGTGGCAAATGTCAGTGAAGAAGCTTCCAGGTATTCTTTTTTTTCTTAAACACTTAAGTTGGTCTGGTTTGATGTTTGAACGCAGATATTCCTGCTAAGTATTATATTTCAATGGTTTGAATCTCTCCAATGATCAATATTTTTCCTAATACTTTAAAATTCACAAGTAATTTTATGTCATTTGAGTTGAGAAAATGAAACAAAGCCTAACATTCAAGCTGTGAAATTGGATAACCTTGTTCTTTTTTGCCCCAAATTTGAACCAAATCAATGTACTACACATTGCATTCTACATTTATAAGTTTTTCTGGCCCTTTAGGCTCAAATTTCATAATCTACTTCTTTTGAAATAGGAATAAATTGCTTATAATTCCATAAAGTCAGAAGAAAAACCTGTTATATGACCTTTTTTTTTCTATTGAATTACTTAATTGTTTTGAGCATATTTAATTATAAAACAAATTCCTAGCAAATAAAGTTGGGAGAAAAAAAGAATAATTAAATCTAGAAATTTCAGCTTCCATAACAGAATAGAAAACCCAGAAATAGACCTACAGCTATACAGCCACCTAATCTTTAACAGAGCAGGAAAGAATATCCAATGGAAAAAAAGTCTCTTCAACAAATGGCACTGGGAAAATTGGACAGCCACATGCAGAAGAATGAAACTGGAACACTTTCTTACACCACACACAAAAATAAATTCAAAATGGATGAAAGACCTAAATGTGAGATAGGAAACCATCAAAATCATAGGAAAATACAGGCAGCAACTCTTTGACCTCAGCCACAGTAACTTCTTACTAGACACATCACCAGAGGTAAGAGAAACAACAGCCAAAATAACTCTTGGGACTTCATCAAGATAAAAGACTTCTGCACAGAAAAGGAAACAAACAATAAAACTAAAATACAGCCAATGGGACAGAAGAAGATATTTGCAAATCATATTATCTGATAAAGGGTTAGTATCCAAAATCTATAAAGAACTTACCAAACTCAACACCCAAAAAACAAATAATCCAATTTAAAAATGGACAGGGGCACCTGAGTTGCTCAGCGGGTTAAAACCTCTGCCTTCGGCTCAGGTCATGGTCCCAGGGTCCTGGGATCGAGCCCCGCATCAGGCTCCCTGCTCAGCGGGGAGCCTGCTTCCCTTCCTCTCTCTCTGCCTGCCTCTGCGTACTTGTGATCTCTGTCAAACAAATTTAAAAAATCTTTAAAAATGGGCAGAAGACATGAATAGACATTTTTCCAAAGAAGACATCCAGATAACAGACACATGAAAAGATGCTTGACATCACGCATCATCAGGGAAATACAAATCAAAACTACAATGAGATGTCACCTCACACCAGTCAGAATGGCTAAAATTAACAACACAGAAAACAACAGATGTTGGCAAGGATATGGAGAAAGGGGAACCTTCTTAACACTGCTGGTGGGAATGCAAAATGGGCAGCCACTCTGGGAAACAGTATGGAGGTTCCTCCAAAAGTTCAAAATAGAGCTACCCTATGACCTAGCAATCGCACTACTAGATATTTACCCAAATTATACAAAAATACAGATTCAAAGGGGCACACCAACACAATGTTTATAACAGCATTATCATTATCAACGACAGCCAAACTATGGAAAGAGCCCAAGTGTCTATTGACAGATGAATGGATAAAGAAGAAATAGGGTATATGTAATGGAATATTACAAAAAGAATTAAATTTTTCTATTTGCAAAGATGTGGATGGAGCTAGAGGCTATTACTCTAAGCAAAATAAGTCAATCAGAGAAAGATAAATACCATTTTATTTCATTCATATGTGGAATTTAAGAAACAAAGCAGATGAACATGGGGGGGAGAAAAAAAAGAGGTAGACAAACCATAAGAGACCCTTAAAAATAGAGAACAGAGGGCTGATGGCAGGAAGTGGGTGGAGGATTGGCTATGTAGATGATGGATATTAAGGAGGGCACCTGTTACAATGAGCACCAGTGTTGTATATAAATGATGTAGCACTGAATTCTACTCCTAAAACCAATATTGTGCTGTATGTTAACTAAGTAGAATTTAAATAAAAATTTGAAAAGAAACATAAATAAATAAATAAACAATCATGCTGGAATTTTAAAAAGTTTAATCTTTCATAAAAAAACAAAATAGCAGTAAATCTGATTAGCCTTTATCTGAGGTTTCTCACTGGGAAAAGTTTATATTTGTAAGCTATATGTAAGAAAAGGTTATATTTGTAAGATATTTAAAGATAACTCATATACCAAAATATTTAACTCCATTACATTCTCATGATAATAACTTTAATCCAAAATATATGTGAAATTATTAAAGAAAAACTGTCAAAGATACATCTTTAAAATTTTTTTAAAAATCAAAAAACAAAAAAACAAAATAGAGGATCATAGCGGAAGAGAGGAAAAAATAAAACAAGACAAAACCAGAGAGGGAGATAAACCATATGAGACTCTTAATCTTGGGAGACAAACTGAGGGTTGTTGGGGGAGAGGGGTTTGGGGGGATGGGTTAACTGGGTGATGGACATTGAGGAGGGACCTTGATGTAATTAGCACTGGGTATTATATAAGACTGATGAATCACAGACCTCTACCTCTGAAACTAATAGTACACTATATGTTAATAAAATGAATTTAAATTTTAAAAATGTTTTAAAAATAAAATTACATTAAAATGTAAAATAGTTCACTAATAAAAATAACAAAAATAACAAAATTTTTAAAAAGTCTTTCATTCAATGGTGTCTGTATGTTCCATAGTGTCTTATGGAACATAATAAGCAACCTAATGGAATCTCATGCAAACACAACTCTTATGGTTTTTATGTTTATTGATCTGTATGTCTTTCTATGTGTATCTGTGTGTGTGTCTACCTGGACGTTTCCACAATAGATGTTCTCTTTCACATCAAACTTAGAGAAAAAAGTAACAAATGTAAGCAAACATTAATTATAATTTAAAGGCATGATAAAAAATCAGAATTTTCCTTTAAAAACTAAAAATTACTCAGTAAATGATGTTGGAAAAACTAATCCAACTATTAAAAAAGAGGAACATTGACTTTATACCATGTACAAAAATGGGCTCAAAATTAATCAAAGAACTAAAAGTAGGAAATGAAATCATAAAACTCTGAGAAAAAAAACAGAGAGGAAAACTTCATAGCACTGGATTTGACAATGATTTTTTGGAGATGACACCAAAAGCACAGTAACAAAGGAAAAAATAAGTAAATGGATTTCATCAAAATCGTAAATTTTTGTGCATCAACACAGTAAGAAGACAGCCCACAGAATTAAGAAAACATATGCAAATCAGGTATTTGTTAAGGGATTAACATCCAGAAAAATGAAGAATTCCTCCAATTCAAAACCAAAAAACAGCTCAATTCAAAAATGGGCAAAGGACTTAAATAAAGACATTTTTCCAAAGAAGATATACCATATGAGTAGCAATAAGCACATGAAAAAGTGTTCAACAGCATGTCAACAGTTTTGCAAACCAAAACCAAAATGACGTATGACTTTACATCCATTAGGATAGTTATTAGCCAAAACAAAACAAAACAAAACAAACGAACAAACAAAAAAACAACAGAAAATAATAAGTGTTGACAAGGATGTGCAGAAATTGGAAGCTTGCGCATTGCTAATGAGAAGGTAAAATGGTGCAGTCACTGTGGAAAATGATGTGATCGTTCCTCAAAAAATTAAAAATAGAACTACCATATAATCCAGAAACTCCCTTCTAGATATATACCCAAAGGAACCAAAAGCAGGTTAAATAAATATTTGTACACCCATATTCATAACAGAATTATTCAAAATAGCCAAAAGGTGAAAACAACCCCAGCGTCCATCATTAGATGAATGCATACATACAATATGGTATCGTCAGCCTTTAAAAGAAAGAAAATTCCGACACATGCTACAATGTGGATGAACCTGGAGGACATCATGCTAAGTGAAATAAGCCAGTCATAGCAGAATAAATATTATATGATTACACTTGTATGAGGTGCCTAGAGTAGTCAGATTTATAGAGACAAATTAGAATGGTGGTTGGAGGGATGAGAGGTGGGGGTTCAAGGGGGAGCGGGGAGGGAGGAATGGGGAGTATAGAGTTTCAGTCGGGGAAGATGAAAACCTTCTGGAAATGGATGGTGAAAATACCAATGTGAATATACTTAACGCCACAGAATCATACACTTAAACATGTACGGTTAAAATGATAAACTTTATGTTATGAATATTTAACCGCAATTTTTAAAAAATTAAAAAATGTTTACCCCTAGCAAAATCCTATCTGCAGTATTTTTAAGTCATGGATTTTCATTTCTGCTTTCATAGCTGAGATCACTAGGGCTATGACAAGGGACAAATCTATTCCTCTATCCCCATGCACATAAACTCTGCAAACTATGAAACCGTGCAATCTGAAAAACTGTTTAAAATAAAGGACGCTTACCTCTGCAGTCCCAGGATACATTCTCCCATGGTCCTTCAAAGTTTTAAAACCTTGCACACTATTCACCACCTCTCTCCATACATCCTGTTGTCATCTTTTCCCCCAAATGGAACAATTTCCATCTGTACCAGCTGAAGAACTTTCCTTCTCCTAAGAAATTGCATGATCGGCACTTGCAGCCTTTCTCCTCACTTTGATGTCCTGCAGATTCAAACAGGCCTGGAACTGAAGAAGCTGGGCGTAGCTTGTGGCAATTACCTCATAACCTCACTTTCACCATGTTTGGCCTTTAGCTCTTCTGGCAAACTCCGAGCCATCTTCTGAATTTACTTGAAGTTAAAGAACATTTAACTTTCATGCTGATCCTCTAGCTTCACAATCAAAAGTTTCTGAGGTCCCTGGATGGCTCAGTCAGTTAAGCGTCTGCCCTAGGCTCAGGTCATGATCCAGGGGTCCTGGGATCCAGCCCCATGTCGGGCTCCCTGCTCGGCGGGAAGCCTGCTTCTCCCTCTGCCCTTCACCCCGCTCATGCGCATGTGTGCTCACGTGCGCTCTCTCTAAAGTTTTCAGTTCTGGCAAACACTGTTCCTATTATCGCTGGAGTGGGCCCAGCCCTTTTCACAAATAGATGATCACTTCTCACTCTTAATGATTGCTTCCTGTAAGGACCTATTTAGCCAGAGCGATTCCATCTGGTTAAACAGTGATTTTGTTGTTTATGCAGTAAAACTTAAACAGACCCTGCCCCCGCTCAGGGAACTTACTTAAAAGCAAGTCCCAGAAACCAGTCCCAGGTCACAAAGCCCAAACACAAGGGCAGGTCAGGCCTGGTGGAGACATCCAATCAGTGGGGCAGGCATACTGTCTCCCTAGCTACCAAGGAGTGTGGGCCCTGCCTTTTGGGTGCCAATTCTGACCAAGGTGATAGACTAGTTCAAATAGCTACTATGCGGTGAACTGTAGTTCAATTGGCCACCCGTGTGTGACCTAGCATGACTGTGCAGCTTTCTCTGTGTGTTACAATCTCATTGGCCACCTGTGTGTGGCCAGGCTCAACCACATGGTCTTTGCCCTATAAAAGTTAGTCTGGGAGTCTGGGAGTCACTCACTCTCTCTGTAAGAGGCGGCCCCCAACAGTCAGTTTGATTCTAGATGCTTGGCGCGAAATAAAGCTTTGCTTGACCTTCGCTTTGTATCAGTCTCACTCCTTTGATCAGAGACCCATTATTGGGGGACCTAACACTTCCCCTGTGAAATGATTGATTCTATATACTGTATTTACATGAAATGGTTACCTTTTATCTTTTTTTTTTTTTCCACTTCGATCTTTACCACTTATCCCTGTTCTTAACAAGTACTTACACAGCCAATAAGACAAACTTAAATGTCATTAAATGCCAACCGGGTCCAGGCATTTAAAATGAATAGGCTATATGTAAAAAAGATTGCTGCAGTTTTATAGCAAAACCTTCAGGGACATGTTCACCTGAAAGGACACAAATGGAATAAAAGGAAAAATAAAAACACTGAGTTAGTGCTCACTTTGGCAGCCCATATAGTAAAATTGGAATTAGCCTGGTCCCTGCGTAAGGATGACACGCAAATTTGTGAAGCATTCCATATTTAAAAAAAAAAAAAAGTTTGCTGTCCAAGAGCCACCAATTAACAATCAATATCTTACAGGAAACCGTAAAAAACTGCCAAAACTAAAATGACTATGGACCAGTAGTAAAACTATTTGTTGATGGTGAGCAGAATGCAAACAGTTTGCTCTGCAACATAGTTCTGTTCATAACTACGGAAGCTGTAAATGGACTATGAATAAAAAATCATTGCAATAACATTACCACCACAAGGGAACAGGTTAAAAAAAAACAAAAACAAAAAGAAAAGCTTGGTAACTACAGAAAGGTGGTCAAAATGTTGTAGGCCAGCATATTTTTTTTTATAATTCTTAGGCCAATTTTATTCTAAACTGGATAATATATTTGTCTGGGAACATATTTTCAAGGTCTTTGACTTTCATATTATCAGACAAGAGAGGAAAGCAAAAAGTGCCTCACTTAAGAGCTTGGATTTCTTAGAGACTTACATTATATACAACATTAATGAGGAATTTATATATTGCATTTGCAAGCACCCACTAAATTGAAATCCTTCACACTGCTTTGCAGGTTAAAACTGCAGAATCTCCTTTCTAAATGGAGAATATAATTAAAACTGGGTTAACACTTCCCTGTAGTTAAGAGGCATTCCATGCTGATGCACTAATAAGATGAAACCGATGAATTGATACAAAAAAAAAAAAAACTTTCCAGACTGTGTTTAAATGCAAATTTGCCATCTGCCTTGCAGCCTTTGTTGAGCAATAGGTTGAATACACTGAGAAAACCTTGTTGAAAAAGATGCGTAAGGCGATCTTCTAAATGAGGAAGCTGTGCAGCGAAAGTGGGTGTTGCAGGAAGGTCAGCTTTGGAACAGAGAGTTTGGAAAGGTAATTCTCAGTTAAATCTGCTGATGCTTGTTTTGTGGCTTTTATTTGCATGTGTGCTTATTTTTTTTCTCTTTTTTTCATTCAATAACACGTAAATTGTGTGAGATTTGTATAATATCTGTTACCTACTCTCAAATCCCAAATGATCAGCTTTTCCCTCTTATGAAATTTCCATGCTCCCTAAACTGAGAGTTTGCAGCACAATTGGAATTCAAGGAATATGCCTAAAATTTTCCAATAAATAAATGTTCAACAATCCAGGAACAGGTGGAAGTAGTAAGGACTATCTCCAATTTTTTTAATGATTCAATTTTTGGAAAAGGTAAAGAAGTGCCAGGGTACTAATGAATATTCCACAAAACTGAGGGTCTCATTGTAAACCATAATCTGTCACATATGCATTTTTACTATAATATCATTTACCACACTTATATCAAAAATGCAAAAAAAAAGAATTAAGTGAGAATGTGTCATAGATTTAATTCTTCTTATTATTTTTTAATATCAGGATTATGACCTTAATTTGAAACATGCTCATTTGTCAAGTATAGATTGAACCCCATGAAAATGAAGGTTTCTACACAGTATGATATCAGAGTGATATCAGAAAAGCCACACGGAATCACTAACCTACATATCTTGCATAACACCTGAAATTCCCATGTTGCCATCAACCCCTGGGTTTATTTTTGCTTCCCAGAGGGAACCTGTAAAATACAATAATACAGAATTGTAGCAAGGCTTGTGTATACATCCTCTTTGATCATAGCATCTAGCTGCCGTTTTGGATAGTGAAGAAAGCACCCTGGCGAGAAGGGCGTGGGGCAGGTAGCTTTTGAGGATGGGAGTATGGGTGCAAAAACTGAAACCACCCAGAGCCTGAGCATATCACATGACCACAAGCTGACACAGTGAGACAGGAGCCCTGACAAAGCTTAAAAACCTTACAATTTTGCCCTTCTTGCATAGAGCTATCAAAGAAGGATTACTATAGCACACAACCTCCTCCTCCCACCATTAATAAGCACGATTTTTAGGACAAGTTTGTGGGTGTTTTTATTAAAGTCTCTATATGTAAGAGAAAGAACGAATCATTACATTCACCCACTCACGTTGCAGTCTTGAAAACTCAAAACACCCTTCAGTCATGTCCAAGCTGAGCAAAAACATAGCCGTGTTAATATAAGAAATTTGAAACCAAATGAATATCACCTTTAAGAATTTGGGTTTCTTACTTGTTTTGTTAGAAATGACCTTATTAGACCCAGAAATGCTAATTTAGCAGTATAAATACGCACAATCCAATGATACATTTTTCTTTAACTTTTTTTGGGGGGAGCCTTAAATATTGATTGCTGAACATAGAGGGTAATCATTTGTTTTATGACATAAGGGACACTACTACCCCATGTAGCGATTAAATATGGATCTTCTGCTGTTTTTCTGGCAGCAGAGACAAATGTGTACAAAGTTACACATAACACTCTCAGCTGAACTCTCCTTTAGCCAACAGTCTGTATTTACAATACCATCCAAGCAATTGAGGAGAAGAGAAACAGTGTGTGATTACATACCCTGGGGACACAAAATCAATACCCTGTATTTATTTACCAGTGTCAGTCAGCACTAAGAGAAGCTGTGGCTATTTGTGCGGCCTTCTCCAACTGTCATAGTTGAAGCAAATAATACTTCTTTTAAAAGATTTTATTTATTTGAGAGAGCTAGAGAACGAGTAGGGGGAGGGAGAGGGAGAAGCAGACTCCCCACTGAACAGGAGCCCAACGTGGGGCCCGATTCCAGGACCCCAGGATCATGACCTGAACTGAAGGCAGATGCTTAACCCACTGAGTCATCCAGGCTCCCCGAAACAAACAATACTTATATTAAAGATGGACAAGACTAAGAAGTGAAATCTTCTAAACTTACCAAAAAAAGGACCGAGATAATGAATTAATGACGAACTATGAAGGGTAATGCTATGTTAGTTTTGAAGCTCCTTCTTCAACACAAATGGATTGTTTTTTATTAAAAGACATAAAACATATTGTATTGTTAGATTTGTTTTATTTAAGTATAGCAGCTGTCCATTTTTATCTCCTTGTCAAGTACACAAGTGAAAGGAACTTGGGCAAAACCAACAGAGCCATCTATCTACCTTACCTGTCTATCTAGAAACATAGGATTTCTGTTCCTTGTGTGGGTATTTAACCACAGTGGAAAGCAGCACAGGAGTCTCTGACCATGGTTTATCATGTACTAGCAAACATTAAAAGTCAGGGCATGAAATCCCCTGGCTAAAATGTTCATGTAATTTAATTACCAAAGATAAAAAGATTTTTTTAAAGATACCAAAGATAAAAATGAATCACTCAGGAACTTAAACATCATCTATCAATCCAGTTCAGACATGTTTTTCATCTCACCTATTTACAAAATGATTTAGACCTTCTAAAGAAAAATATTTGAAAATACCTTTTCAGCAAAACTAGTTTCAAAAAATACTTTTTTTTTTTTTTTAGTTCCAAGAAAAGGAAAGGGTCATTCTATGGGAATGAGAGGAAAAAACTCTTAAGTCAAAGGCAGGGCTCCAGAAGGCCTTCACACATACAATATTATTTTTTCACATTCATTGAACTTAGTTCAGATAGCACTCCTACTGAAGCAGATGGGAGCTGAGTGTCCCAGGAAAATGTCAGGTCTCCTGGTTTTAGATGGAGAACAAAATATCTCTAGTGCTTCTCCTTTTCCCTCAAGGTCTTCTGATTTTGTGGATTTTAAGAATTAACTATTCTAACCCATCAGAAGCATCTCTTGGAAGAGCAATATGCTTTTTGATGTCTAATATCCACATCCTCAACACAGAAAGCTTCTTATAGAATCAGTGTTCTTACTAAACAAGGCGTACATGACCCTCAGCATCGGCAAGGCATTTTACATAAGACATAGCGAAGAGAACAGAAACAATGTCTAGAAAATAAATCACCCGTCTTTTCCAAAGTTAGATATTTTCCTTTATGACCCTTTTATTTATCTTTTCTATCTGTGAGATGTTCATTTAATTCCAGGGTAGTATCAAGAAACAACCAGAAGAGGACCAAGGGTCAAAGAATAGAGACCCAAAAATAGAAACACACAAATACAACCAACGAATTTTTTAAAAAGATGCAAAAGAAATTCAATGGAGGACATGTGCTCTTTTAACAAATGCTGCTACAGCATTTGGATGTCCGTGCATATGGACTGTGGTTCCTTGGTAATCTCTTGCGTCTCTGCCTTTACCGTAATGTAACATCGTTATAACCTGGCATTTCTCCTTTTATTCATTTCTGATATTGGTGATTTTTGTTGCCTTTCCTTTATTTTTGTCCGTCCTGCTACATTTGTACAAATTTTATTGAATTAACTTTTATTTTCATTCATTTTCTCTATTGCTTTTCCATTTTTAATTTCAATCATTTCTGCTTTTATTTTTTTTTCTTCTTGCTTTGGGTTTATTTGCTCTTATTTTCCAGGTTCTTGATAGGAGATATTAAATTATTGATCTGGACTTTTCCCCTTTTCTAACATCTGCTTTTAGTGCTATAAATTGCCCTTTTAACACTGCTTTAAAAAATTTTGATATGCTGTGTTTTCATTTTCATTCACTTCAGTGTACTTTTTCTACCTCCTTTGAGGTCTTCCTCTGTGACCCATGGATTATTTAGAAGTATGTTATTTAGTTTCCAAGGGTTTGGAGATTTTCCTAATATCTTTCCATTTGGTTTTATTTTGGTTAGAGAATACACTCTGCATGATTTCAATTATTTTAAATTTGTTGAAGTTTGTTTTATGACCAAGTTATTGTCTATCTTAGTGAATGTTCCATGGGCACTTGAAAAAAATGTATATTCTGCTGTTCCTGAATGAAATGTTCTATCAGTGTCAATTAGATCCTCTTAGGTGATACTGTTGTTGAGTTCTATAGCTCTGATGACTTTCTGTCCCATCTTCTCTATCAACTATTGCAAGACAGGGTCTTGAAGTCACCACTCACAATGGTGAATTTGTCTATTTCTCCTTTCAATTCTATCAGTTTTTAACTCTAATTTGCAGCTCTATTGTTTGCTACATCTTTCAAGTGGATAGACTCTCAGTTTCTAATAATTTTCTTTGTTCTAAGGTCTATTCTAACTGATACTAATATAGTTATTCCTGTTCTCCTTTGATTAATATTTTTCATGATGTATCTTTTCTTTCTTTTACTTTCAGCCTTTCTATGTCATATATACGAAGTGTTTATTCCTATATCATAAATTTGAAGTGAAACAGCACACACATTTGTAATTTTAACCCATTTTAACTAATGTCTCTTTTAACTGGTATAGTTACCATAATTTACCATAATGACTGAAATCTTAGGGATTTGGTCTACCATTTTATTTTTTTGTTGACTGTTCTCCCTGGTTTAAATTCTATGTTCACTTCTTCATAAAGTTCCATTGGTTATTTCAATTTTTTTTTAATTCTATTTTGATTTTTCCATAGTGTTTTTGAGTGTATATTTTTATATATGTTTTTACTGGTTTCCTCTAGATACTTTTATTTATGCATAGCTTATCACAGTCTACTGGTGTTATCATTATCTGTTTAAGTAAAGTATAGAAATATTATCCACATTTGCATTCCTTTGTTGCCCCTCATAATTATTTTAAGTATTTCTTCTACATATAATCAGAATCATATCAGTGTTATAACTTTTGCTTCAATCATAAACATAATTTAGAAAAGACAAAAGGACAGTCTATTGTACTTAACAATGTTCTTGCTCATCATGTGCTTTTATTCCTGTATGATCTTCTATGGTTCCTTATTTCATCCTTTCCTTTCTCTTCAGAGAACTTTTTTTTTTTAAGATTTTATTTATTTATTTGACAGAGAGATAGAGAGAGATCACAAGTAGGAAGAGAGGCAGGCAGAGTGAGAGGGGGAAGCAGGCTCCCTGCTGACAGTGAGCCCAATGCGGGGCTCGATCCCAGGACCCTGGGATCACAACCTGAGCCAAGGGCAGAGGCTTAACCCACTGAGACACCCAGGTGCACTTCAGAGAACTTCTTTAAGCCATTCTTTTGTTGTCCCCTCCATTCTGATGTTGAACCCATCCACTGAGTTTTGTTTTGTTTTGATCGGTTATCGTATTTTTCAATCCTAAAATTTCCACTTGGTTCTTTATATCTTCTATTTTTTATTTATTTTTTTTTTTTGGTGGCTAAGGTTTTCTGTATTTTTCATTAGTTTCAGATTTGTTTATAATTGCTTGTTAAAATATTCTATCATAGTAACTTTGTCGGACAATTCAACAACTCTGTCATCTCAGTATTAATATCTGTTGATTGTCTTCTTTCATTTACTTTGAGATCTTCTTGGCTTTTAATATGCTGAGAGTGGGTTTTTTTTTTAATTAAAACTTGAGTATTTTAATAATGTTACAAAACTCTGAATCTTATTTAAACTTTCCGCTTTAGCTTGGCAAGGGGGTGGGGAGTGGGAGGTGAGGAGATATTGCCTTATTATTGCCAGGTGGAGGCACACATCCATGTGCCTCACTCATCATTAACTGACATTAAGGGGGAGGAGGAAGGCTCCTCATTACTGCTAGGCAGAGGGGGAGTTCCAGCATCCCATATGGTCTACCTTAGCACTGCAATAGAGGTGACCTCATTACTTCTGGGCAATGATGAAAGTCCTGACTTCACTAGTCCTCCTCTGATATGGCCTCAGAAGGAAAGAGAGGGACACTTACTTGCTGTCAGATGGGAGTGGAAGTCCAGCCTCCCCACACAGGGTCTGTATTATTTTTTAAAACCAATGTTGCATTCATTGTCATCCAAGTTCACTGGGGTTTTTTTAAGGTTAATATTTATTGCTTGAAAATTGAAGCATGTATGAAAAGGATCAGGTCTACACAATGTCATAATTAAATTTTGAAGAAGTCATGTATGAGTATCATGTGATTTTTTTTTCCTTCATAAAAAAACATCAATAGCTCCCATTTCTTATGGGAAGAACAATTTCAGCAATGGCATGCAACCTCTTCTACAGTCTGGCCCCAAATACCACTGCAGTCTCATACCCTTCTATTCTTCTACATATTCTCTACATAGTCTCAAGAACATTTATTAAAATTATTCAGAGTATTATTTTCCTTACTATATTTCTTATGATCTCCAATGCCCTCAATTATAAGGCACTGCATTATTTTCTATAAACGAAGAAAGAAAAATGCTGGCCATTACATTTGTACAATACTGTGAATTTTAAGATTCAACTCAACTTCAGATGTATTAAATATGAAAAACCAGGCCTAAAAATTAATGAAATGTGATAATCATTGAGTATATACCAAGAAAAAAAAAACCCAATTTCTAATACATCTAAGGTATGAAGTTAAGAAGAATATACAACACTGTGATCTGAACGTACTGCAACATCTACCTGCCATATTTCATTCCCTGTCCTCATTTTAGAGGGAACACTATTTTGAATTTTAAAAGTCACTGCCTGCCTTTCTTATCATTTTACCATACATGTTTGTACTCTAAGCAATATGTCACTTATTTTAGCACATTTTAAGCTTTTACACAAATGTGTTCTTTCATCTTTCTGAAATGTACATTTTGTACTCAGGATAACCTTCCTGACATTTATCCAGACTGGCATTGTAACTCCTTCATTTTTATTGCCATAGTATTCTACTATGTACAGTTGACCCTTGAACAACACAGATTTGAACTGTATGGGTCCAGTTAAACACAGATTTTTTCAATAAATACATGTACAGTACTATAAATGTATTTTCCTCCCTTATGGTTGTCTTATAACATTTTCTTTTCTCTATTTTACTTTCTCGTAAGAATACAGTACGTAATACATATAGCATAAAAAATATATGTTAATCTACCATTCATGTTACCAGTTAAGTCTTCCAGTCAACAACAGGCTCTTAGTAGCTAAGTGTTGAGGAAGTAAAAAATTTCAACTGTGTGGGAGGTTAGAGAACCTAACCCACCCACCCGCCCCCCTTGTTCAAGGGTCAGCTGTACATTTACTACAAAGTTTCTGTCTCTCCTACTGTTCCTGCTGATAACAAACACTTAGGTGTTTGCTTTGTGTGTATGTGCTGTTACAAAGATGCTGCCATGAACATCCTTTTCCTTGTCTCCCTGGGCACATGTTCAAGAGTAATTCCAGGGAATAGACCCAGGAGTGAAACTGTCGTGTCTGAACAAGTGTTGAACCAATGCGATTTTATAAGACAGTAAGTAGAAAGCTCTTTTCCAAAGTTTTATAACTATGTACATGTAAGCATGTCAATATTCCAGCTACGCCCTTGAGTTCCAGCGATCACTGTTCACTTAGTTTTAAGGGATTTAATTTCCCATTCTGTCAAAAACAATAGTTCATCAATGCTCCAGCCATCTCTTCAAAAATCTGTAACATGGAGGGCGCCTGGGTGGCTCAGTGGGTTAAAGCCTCTGCCTTCGGCTCAGGTCATGATCCCAGGGTTCTGGGATCAAGGCCCGCATCGGGCTCTCTGCTCAGCTGGGAGCCTGCTTCCTCCTCTCTCTCTGCCTGCTTCTCTGCCTACGTGTGATCTCTGTCTGTTAAATAAATAAATAAAAATCTTTTAAAAAAAAAAAAAATCTGTAACATGGAACTTAAAGGTGGAGATTTTGGAGCCAGACTGTTCAAGAATGCAATGAAGATTCGATCAGTTAGTACATATAATGTGTTTAGACTGGTACCTTGGAAATAATAAGCACAAAATAATTATTAGGTATCACTGTTGTTGGTGTTGTTATATTTAATTATTTACAGAGCCCTGAACACACTTAGACCTGTAGTCTCGTGTATTGGTGTATTGTACACATTGCTTTCTTAGGCTGGCATGTCTTTTCCTCCATCCTCCATCCAAACGTCAGACTTCAAGAGCAATTCAGTAAATCACACTTAGATTCATACAAAGTTGATGAACCTCATGAGGGCTCCCACCACCTCTGACATATGACCTAGTGCACTGCCTGACAATCGTTTATTTATTTCCTGTCTCCCTTCCCGCAGTTTCAGTTTTATTGCAGGCATAACTTTTTGTGTTTATTCCTTATATCCTGGTCTTTAGTAGCCCCTTGGTAAATGTTTGATAAATAAATGAATAGACAAATGAATAACTATTAACAACTGCAACATCAGTAGGACCTGCCTACAGACATTTGTTTAGTTTTGCTAAATACACTGGAATAAATTCAACTGGGATAGAAAGAGTTAAAATATACATTCCACCTGTTCTCCTAACAGAATCTTATTAAAGGAATTCTATGGGGTTTTTTTCTTTAACATTTCAGGATTGAAGACTCTTTAGATGTGACCTTTTTATCTGTATGCAACCATAATAGCCTTTTCTACAGCCAACTTTGTAAATTAATATTCTCTTTATTTTCTTTTCCGGTAAGAATGTAACCCCATAGCCTAAGAAAATGTCCAGAGCATTGGAGCACAAAGCCATCTTATGAATCTACTTCCTCCTGTTTTAGTCTTTAAGTTGATTATATATATATATATATATATATATATATATATATATATATATATATATATAACAACACTTTGTTTCTTTTTCCTTTAGATTTAGAATAAAGAGATGATTTGTTGCTAGAACATTAATACATACCTGCAAACCTTATGCAAGCAATAAATAAAGTCCACTGCCATTAACAGGACTGCCTTCTGCTACTTCTCCTTTGTCCAGCCTGACTGTGAACAGCTCTAATTCACACAGGATAGCCCCCATTATTAGACAGTTACATTTCATGATGTATCAAGTCTTCTTCCCTAGTGTTGCTAAATAAGGGCTCAGTTTAACATCGGAACTGCACACTTCAAAGCAATCTTTCTCCTAACTGTAACTAAGTCCTTCAACTCTCTTGACTTGACATAGGATTAAACTTTTCTGGTTGACTGGTGCTTAAAATATAACACCCAGAATTGAACACGGTACTTTAGATGTGACCTGAAAAGTTTACAATGGATTCTCATTTATACATCTATTTATTTTACAAACGTGTACGCCATCTTTGTTTTATTGTATATCTGCATTAATACACCTTAAGAATACATTTGGGAGGTATCCAGGTCACACTATTAACAAACTTCAGGTTTTTCCATACAAATTTGTTTTTATTAAATTTCATCTCCAATTTTGTACCCTTGTTGCCATTTAAAATTCCTATTACTGAATCTAACAGAATTGTTACTTCATTTACATTTGAGTCACCTGAATATTTGTTGACACAGAATTTTTTAAGGGAATGTCTGACAGATAATTTCATTTGTGTGTTCAGAGTTTACCATAATGTCTGGTAACAACAGGTGTTCAATATAAATTGAATGAATTAATTCTTAAAAGAATGTATATTCTTTAGTACTAAAGCCATAAAAACAAAGTTCATCCACTTTCCTTAAATATCTTTATTTTTTCCCTATTTCTCTGTCTCATAAAATGACATAGCCCTATTTAAGATCATTCAAATTTTAAACCTTGGAGTCATTTAGGATTGTGACTTTTTTTTTCACTGCTAACATCCAATCATTCATTCACTAACTCCTCACACAGTGTCGATTGCATCACTCCTGCCCTTTCTATTCTAACGAGTGATGCTATTTCAGTCCTTCATTAAGAAGAGTGACATTAATAGCTTTTATTGCTAATGAGACACTTGTCTCATGATATTATATAATCCTCATTATGAATTATGTCTTGACTTACTGAAAGTACGCTATTTGCCGAGTATTCCCTTTTCCAGACAAACTATCACATCAGCAAGTATATTTGCTCAAACATCTGCACTTAGCAGGAAACACACACGCCATCACAACAGTGAACTGCTGACCATCTACTGATAGTCTTCTATGTTCAGGGAAGAAGTCAAGAGAATTGCATATAAATACACAAAATGTTTATGCTTGTTTACGTACACACCAAATGTTACATCCATTCCACATTCATTAACTGAGAACAAATTGGGCCAGGCTCGATGCTATTTGCAAAGATGAACAAGACACAATTCTTGCCCTCAAATTCATAGTCTTGCAAGATGGATAGATATGGGAGAGAAAAAAAAAAAACCCAAATATCCAACATTAGGTACCAAAGGTGGTAGAAATAGGTACAAAGCATAGAAATTATTGTACAGTTTCTGGGACCTTTGGGAATAACATTTTAGAAAAAGTATAGGAATGCAACTAATATTCATCATGTTCCTCTTCCATGTCAGGCTTTCTGCTATAAATTTGTTCAAATTGTTTTATACATATAGGAAATGTATGAATAAGCAATGCTAAAATTTTCTTGGCAAATAAGAAAATAATGCTAACGCCTTTCTGCAAGAAAACCTGCAAATACAGAATCAATGACTTCCAGTCAAGATGAAACAGCAAGATATACCACCCCTGCTCTAAATACATAGCAATGATGGATAAAATACGGAAAGATAATGCTAAAGAGACAGAACGAAAACAAGATAAATATCTGGAGTCCCTAGAAAGCATGGCCTTGAGCGAAGACTTACTACTTCATTAGATAGTACAATCCCAGGGAGCAAAAATGAAGGAAAAAAGGAATGAGACAGGGAAGAAAGTAAAACCAGTTCAAGGTACTAAGAATGACTGATTATCTCCTAAGACTGTCTTCTGAGACGTTATATGAAAGACTTTCTGACCCATGGAAGAAAGGCATACTTTATCAACAGGCTCCCATCTCCCATTGGTTAAAGCTTCGCTACACAAATCTATAACTCTCCTCCAAACTCCCTCATACACACACACACACACACACACACACACACACACACTTGCAGGTTGTACATGCGTGGGGCCATAGCATCCCGTGCCAGCTCCAATCAGGATGAAGACGCTAGAGATGACAGACAGGATGATGAGTGTTATTTAGTCACACCTGCATGAAGGTTGTTTGATTCTTCCAAAGAGAGCTGGCCAATGCAGCAGTGTCTGTGGCTAAAAAGAATGGCTGAAAGTCCCAAAGAGAAGTTATAACAGGAGGACTGGAAGTGTCTATGCCTAACAGGTGTCTGATTATAATTTCTATAGGCTTGAAATGTGAAATCACGAGCAGAACTAAAGTCATGGTCTACAGAGCTTGGACCTCAGCAGATCGTGACCTCCATCATACATGACAATGATTATCACAAAATACAGGATGGTGGTTATCCTCAGAGAAAGAGAGAAAGAAGGGAAACAGGATTAGAAGTTAGCAGAGATTCAACGGTTACCATCCTGTTTTGATCTTCACAAGAGTTTTAGGGGAAAATGGCAAAATACTGAAATTGTGTAAAACTGACTGCTGGGGACAGGGATAATTGCTATATTCTCTTAACTTTTTATATATTTGAAGGATAGCAAAATTAATAAAATTCAAGAAACTAAAATACATGTAATCATTAAACTGGTACTGATCATCTTAACAATACTAATTATTGGGGTACCTGAGTGGCTCAGTGGGTTAAGCCTCTACCTTCAGTTCAGGTCATGGTCTCAGAGTCCCTGCATCAGACTCTCTGCTTAGCGGGGAGCCTGTTTCCCCCTCTCCCTCTGCCTGCCTCTCTGCCTACTTGTGATCTCTCTCTCTCTCCCTCTCTGTCAAATAAATAAATAAATAAATAAATAAATAAATAAATAAATATCTTTAAAAAAATACGAATTATTTCCATTTGGAATGTATTGTAAGCATTTGAGTCCTAAAAGTGATGTGTTTTAGTTGAAGATATTGCCAAAAAAAGGAATCAGACTATCTTGCTGTAGTACATTTCAAGCTTGAGTCAGTCTTTAAGACGTCACTAAAAGTTTGAGAGACTCATGGCTGGTTTAGTCCAAAAAGCGTGTGACTCTTGATCTCAGGATCAAGATTGTGGGTGTAGCGATTACCAAATAAATAAATTAACCTTTAAAAGGTAGGGGGGAGTGGGCACCTGGGTGGCTCAGTGGGTTAAGCATCTGCCTTCAGCTCAGGTCATGATCTCAGGGTCCTCCGATCGAGTCCCGCATCAGGCTCTCTGCTTGGCAGGGAGACTGCTTCCCCCTCTCTCTCTCTCTCTCTCTGCCTACTTGTGGTCTCTGTCTGTCAAGTAAATAAATAAAATCTTTTAAAAAAGGGGGGGGTGGGCCTTTGAAAGGGTGTCTTGTCTAGATCCTAGTGCCCTGCCCTTCCATTTTTACCTAAATTGTATGTAGTTTGTCCTATTTATTCATGCATTTATTAGTACAGAAATGAAATGAGAACCCAGAACAACTCCAAGTCTCTGCATTAATATTTATAAACGAAAGACTGCATCTTCATTCATATCTCTCCAAGAGGGCTTTGATGTCATTCCATTCAGAAACAGAAGTACAGGTATGCAAAAGCCCCTCCAATCTTATACTTCTTCACTTCCATGCTGTACTCTAAATCTGTGGAGACCCATTTTTTCCCTTCTCCCTCAACTATACACTTCAAAAACAAGTTGTCAGCTTTGCTTACCAAGTAAAGAGCAAAGAAATGTTTGAACATCGCTGCTGTGCAGAACTCATGGTGTAGTGACCATTTAATCTGTCCCATCTTCTTTGGACAGCCCAAATCAGATTATCTTTCTCAGTAGAATACCCATCACACTTCCCCTAGCTTCGGACAAATCTATCCCACTGATCTCTTCAGGCTTTCTCTGCTAATCGTTGACCAGGTCTGAGGCAGGATTACTTTAAGTCTCTTTGACAACCCAGGAAAACCAGAACTGTCAATACAATTAGGACTTCTTCCTACGTTTTCTAGAAACGTTTCCTGCCCTCGGAGACTGGATGCGAGGGAGCAAGCAAAGCAGGAGAGCAGAACGGAGAATGGGGAATGGGCACCGTAAAGGAAAAAGTCTGAGTCCCACTGCAGTGACTTTCAACTGTTTTGGCAAAAGCAGTAGGGCTCTGTCACACCTGGATTATTTGGCACTAAGAGGAGGGCATTTTTCAACAATCCTCTACTTTCTACAACAAAATTAGTTTTGGTAATAGTCATGAAATAGAATGAGTAACAGCCAGAAAAGACACAAAGACAGCCAACTTTTCTTTTTATTCAATTTTGTGAATATAGGGGCGCCTGGGTGGCTCAGTGGGTTAAAGCCTCTGCCTTCGGCTCAGGTCATGATCCCAGGGTCCTGGGATCAAACCCCGCATTGAGCTCTCTGCTCAGCGGGGAGCCTGCTTCCTCCTCTCTCTCTGCCTGCTTCTCTGCCTGCTTGTGATCTGTCAAATAAATAAATAAAATCTTTAAAAAAAATTTTTGTGAATATATAATCATGTCTGTTTAAGTGAATGTTCATAAAACTAAAATGTCTACACCTACTAAATCACACTGATGCAATGTTGTATTTCCTTGATTCGTTCTTCAGTTTTAAAGCAATTTACAAATATAAAAAGAGAGCAAATTTCAATTTTGAAGACATTATTTGAATTCAATAAAATCTTTCATGTAAGAACTAAAATTTGCCATTGACAAACAAAAATACCCCATCTCTCAGTCTGCACTATTTTAGTGTTTATACTTTATTTGCAAATAAAAACTCCAAATTGTCACAAAGAATTACAAAGTTTAAATAATTCAAGTTTCAGTTCGTTATCTTTACACTGGCTGTGCCATCATTGTTTCTTTACAATCTATTACTTAAATGCTGGAATATGTATTCTCGCAGGGGCTGGAGACAAGCCATGCTCCAAGCAAGTTAGAAAAAAGTCAAACCTTCACAAGGAAACTCTGGAAACAAGGGATGTAGCTAATTTCACATATGTCAGAGGCCAGCTGTGTAAATGGGAATATTCCATGAAGACTACAACACAGAATACAATGCTAGTATTACTAAAGGATAAACATAAAAACATGATAACAAGAAATTCAGGATTTGGACCAAGAAAAAAAATATATTATTTATAAATAAAGAATATATTTATAAATATAAAAAAATAGATATATTTTTAGGCAGGAGTATTTCATCATTGACATTATTTTAGTTGTCAGTGTATGGCGATGATTTTAAAAATCAATTTTCATTTGGTTTTGTTATTGTTGTTAACTTTTCTACAAACCCTTCACCCCCCCTCCCCATTGCCTATTTCCAGATATTCCCACCGTTCCACCTCCATTCTCGGCCCACCACTACAAAGGGGTAGATATTCTGGGTTTGGGCTTTTGTTTTCTCTTGATAACAAGGAAAATTAAAACTGCAATGAAGATCAGACACCAATGGCTACACCTTCATCAATCCATCCTAATCTAACAAGAATAGAGCTTACTGTAGGCAAATATACTGACCAGTTTAGAGTTCTGAATAAACAACCAATATTAATATTAAACATATTATGTTCATTTATTTACATTGTATTTTCCCAAAGTTTTACAATGAACATATTACCTTCTTGATATTCATTTAAGATAAAAATAAGACTATAAATAAAACACCCAATTTGAAGTCCACCCAGCTCAGTCCACACTTTTAAGTCTCTTCTGGTTTCTCTTTCACATTTTGGGAAACATGGTAATGTTCTTTTCCTCATGAAGACAGAAGCTCTTCTCTCTGTCTCTACCTCCAGAATTCCCCCAGAGTTCTAGGGATTTCCAAAAGCCACACTACTGAGTGTAGCCAGGAAACCAGGACTCTGTTATAATTTGTATCATAACTTTTGCCGTTTTTTAAGATTTTATTTATTTGAAATAGAGAGAGAGTGAGAAAGATAGAGAGCATGAGCAGGGACCAGAAGGAGAAGGAGAAGGAGCCCAACTCGAGGTCTCAATCCCAGGACCCTGGGGTCATGACCTGAGCTGAAGGGAGATGCTTAAGTGCCTGAGCCACCCAGGTACCCCATAACTTTTGCTTTAGTAAAAATATGCAGATGTGCTCAAATTAAAGTATGGTAAAAACAGAAATGCGAACACAAATATAAATTAGGTATAGGAAAATCTTGTATAGGATTTCTATCACCCAAAAATAAATAAATAAATAAATAAGCTTGATGGCCTCTGGGAACATTCTTGAACTAGTTAGGGAACCCCTGGAGTAGGTATGAGTGGGACTGGTAGAGAGATGAGGTACTTAGCAGAATGTTCAAAGATACATATGCTTTATATATATCTATTATTTTATGCCACATGGATATCCTTTAAACAGTAGTTTTTAACCTTGGACACACATTGAAATCACCTGGGAGTCTTTAAAAATAATGATGCCTAGGCTCCCTGGAGCGATTCTGATTTCATTGGCTGGAGGTGCAGACTGGCCATAGGAAATGTTAACCATCACCTAATGTGCCCCAAGATTAAGAACCACTGCTCCAGAAAACTGCTTCTCTGTCCTTGGCTTTTAAATGGCTACTAGAAAATTTCTCTTTAGGATAAATTTGGATGAAGCAGGCTGGTGAAAGCAAAGAGACTTAGAAACGTGTCCTGAAGCTGTGTCTGCTTATCAACCTCCTACATTTACTGAAGTTATATTATTTGGAGATGACAAAGGGTATTATTTCAATTGGTGAGAAACAACTCCTGCCACTAACCCTGTAGAGAACTTTGGACTCAAGCAGATCTTGTCTTGAATCATGACTCTGGGTGGCCATTGTGGTGCACTGCTCAAGTCTCCCTGTAGAGAAGCCTTTCGTAAGATGGGAGTTGACTGGAAGCCTCTTGCTGTTCCCCCCGCTGGAGCTCACAGCATCCAAGCTCCCTGTAGGATGCTTCCAGCCAGTGATGGAATACAGCAGGAGTACCAGAGTACTCCTGGAGTACTGGGCCGTTTTCACCCAACGCAGGACTCTTGTAATGGGCATCCTTTGCTCCGGGATTCCCTAATGCACTGACCTGGATGAGACTGTCTCAGAACTCCATGCAATTTGAGGCTTTTCCTACTAAGACCTCTTTCCTTTTCTCTCCTTTCCCAAGTGTCAGACTGGCACTATTGTCTGAAGACTCTCCCGCTCCCTCCCTTTATCCTTCATAGCCATTCTCTCAATAAACCTCTTGCAAATTTAATCTCATCTTTGTGTTCACATATCAGAAAACCTGAACCAACACATGACTCTAATGTCACTCGATACGGAACAGCTAATGACCTTCCATGAGCTTCAGTTTCTTCATCTGTTAAAATGGGGAGTAAAAGGGGCACGTGGGTGGCTCAGTGGGTTAAGTGCCTGATTATTGATTTCTGCTCAGGTCATGATCTCAGGGTTGTGAAATCGAGCCCCATATTGGCTCCACACTGAGTGTAGAGCCTGCTTGAGATTCTCTCTCTCCCTCTCCCTCTGCCTCTCCCCCCACAACCCACACATACACGCATGCATGCTCTCTTTCTCTCAAAAAAAAAAAAAGTATAAACTATAAAAGATATTGTGATGATTGGATGAAATACATTATCAGTGAACAAGGTAGCCAACTGTCTGGAACACAGAAGGAAGTTAATAAACATTAATATCTCTTTTTAGCTCTTATGAATAGGTAGTATATTCCCCTCACATCATTGAACATTTTGTTCTATAATTTATGTTTCATGCAGTATGGTTGTGCATAGGGTCTGACACATGACGAATGGGATAAGGGGTATACAAAAGCAGAGGAGTTTCTAAAAAAAAAAGATAAATATGTGAAGTGATGAATGTGGTAATTAACTAGATGGGAGGAATCCTTTTACAACGTATACATATATAAAATCATCACGACATACGCTTTAAATCTCTTAAAATTGTATTTGTCAATTACACCTTAATAAAGTTAAAGAAAAAAAAGAGGTTTCTAAAGACAAATACAACAGTAAACATCATCGTAAAAGCATATGCCAGAAATGTGACATTAGTCACCTGGTCTGAGACAGAGGCACAAAACAAAAATAGAATCATGGGGAAAATGTTTTTACCTTATGTATATTTCATATGTGTATCTATTAGCTATATATTATATATAGAAGTTTTTGACTGCCAAACAAGGATGCATGACTGCCATCAATCAATATTTCTAAGGCTAAAGACAACTGCAGTTTTCTGTCTGGATTCAAGGTATGTAACTGCAAGAAATTGTTCAAGTCCAGGTAAATCCAAACTGGCCTGCTTCCCACAGAAACTAGCCAGCAGACGTTTTGTAGCAATCTTGCTACAAACTAACAGCACTGTCCAAAAAAGGTTGGGGGGATGGGGAAGAGGATAAATACAGGATTATACTACTTGGCACTCCAAAATATAAATAAAAATGAAAAACTGAATTTTAAATTTCATCAGTTCTGCTGGAACACAACATTTACATTCCTTAAAATGTCCATGCTATGCAAAACTGCACAATAAAAACTACAGGGCTTGTGAAAAAGTGAAGTTAGGGACATAACACTCAGATATTTCATCAGTGACACATTTTTTAAGAAGGTAGGATCCTAATTTAAAAAATGGTAGCACAGTTTTATACATGTGAAATGGTTACAAAATACATAAATACACAATACATACTCTGCTTTACCTTGAAACAGCTCCTTAGTTTGCAGAAGGGTTGCAACTTGTGAGTTGTGAAATGATGGAAGAGGGATTATCTGAAATGGGTCTGAAAATTTCAAACTTAGACATGGGTGGGTATGGCTTATAGTACACCCCGGGGAACAATAGATAGGGGAGGGCTGGGGAGAGGGGTGTTCCTATGAATTCCTGCAGCTGCTAGGTTCACTGGCTACAACTGACTACATTCACCTAGATCTTCTCACAAACAAAACTGAGCAGAAGCAAAGACAAAATGTGTGTTGTGACAAGTTCAAAGTTCTCTAATAAGTCACTTGTGTTAGAACAACTTCGTGTTTTCAAAAGCACTAAAGCAGAAGTTACTGTACTTTGTAAATTCCATAAAGAAGTTTTTTTCATTGAATGGGGTATTTCATTAAGACATTAGACAATGCATCACTGAACTAAACTTTCAAACTAAATGACAAAAAAGCATGTGTTAATTAGTCCTCTGGGTAAAATCTCTACATACTCTAAATACATGTAGAAGGAGGACACAGATTAGCACCTTTTGAATTATTGTTTTATCATTTCTTTTTCTAAGAAGCTATTACTAATCAATTTCCTTATATTATAAAGAAAAAGAAACAAAAGAGGGGGATTAATTCCTTGTAGGTTCCAAAATATATGTGTTTTTTTTCCATCATATCTAGAGTTGATTTTACTAACGTGTTTCTATGGTCAGGTTTTCATGGTCTCATGTGCCGGTGGCTTGCATTTCACCTAAAACTAGGCAAACACCAGCTTCTGGCACCAATTGTTAAGAGAACCAAACTATCTTCTGGTCCCACTTGGCCATTCATTAAATTGGTAATCATAGACTCTTAAGACTTAGATCACTTACTACTTAAGGCTTGTGTGTCTTTAAGAGAGAACAGAACTAGATTTCAAAGTACCTACCAAAATTCTTATGATAGGCACAGTAGACTTCAAATTGCAATCCATTCACGCAGAGTGTAATAGCTAGAATTTTATCTTCATATGGTATTTTTCAAGTTTGCCAAGAGCTTTCACAACTATTACCTCATTTAACTTAATATAATTACATCTCCCCATACCAATGTGCACTGTGAATCATTTTCCTATTCATTCCTTTTTTTTTTTTTTTTCCATTTGTGTTATTTGAAATCTTTCCAACCTACTTTGGGAAAACGAGACTTAACCAAGCATTTCCAGGAATGTGTTACAGTGAGTGTTTGAAGAGATCAGTTACAGCTAACATATGTAAAGCACCTGCAGAAACCTTCTGCAACGGAACTGAAATTGATGAGGCATCAGTTGAGCCATTCCACTGTTGAGCTTCTCAATTACTCAGAACACAGAGCATTTTGTGTTTATTTGTTTGGTTTGGGTTCTGGAGAGTGAAACGGGTTCCAAGAACAGGCTGTCAAAGGAGGCCACAGGGGGGCGATCCAATCAAGTCCTGTTAAGGGGGGATAGAACTTCTCCCGCCTCTGCTTTCCATGGGGAGAGATTTGCTCTAAATACCTATAGTTTCTTGGGCATGAAGTGGAGTGAGTTACCTGATTGGTAGTTCCAGAAAAGACCTGGATATGAGTTGTCCAGTTCCTTCTGCCTGCCCCTCCCTGGGATCCAGTTGAATACAGAATGTATTCCATTCTGTTCCTCCAGATCCCATGGTTTAGAGGGCAGACTCTGCCTCTGCCCACAATTCAGAAGTTCAAATCAAGGGAGTGTTAGGATATGCTGTCCTGCACCCAGAATATTCAGAAATAGAATACTGCATGGTGTGCATTTTAGGGAGCAAAAATAACATTGAATTCTGAGGCACTGGGTGGGATCATGCTGTGTCAGTTGTTGACTTTTGTGGTTTGCAGGGGCCTATCTTGCCCCCACGCAACTGGTTTTCACAGTTGTGTGCTGTGCTTATAATCAGCGCAGCCTGAGTGGCAGGTCTGGATTTTGGACTTTCAGGAGATCCATCACTATGGGATTTTGCATCTGGAGGGAAACTGCAGCTTTTGGTGGCGTGTCCACAGGTGTGTGGCTATTTTTATACAGCGAGAGGTTCTTTTTACACAGTCAGGACTCCCCAGGCCTTAAATAAAGTCACAGGGGCCACTAAGACCTCCAGAAGCTGGCTGCTACAGCACGACTTTGAACTACCTACTGTGTGGCGACAACAGGCCAAAGAGTTTTTGTTGGTTTTACTGTGTTTCTCAACCATGTATGTAGGCATTGTCTTTAAGTGCACAAGTGTCTATGTTTTAGGAGTGCTTTGGGGGCACACGTGTTTGAGGGCTTAGCTTTAAATTTTTTGTGCCAGCTAAAATTTTCTTGAAGAACAGAAAAAGATACCTGTCACTAAACTCCTCTAAAGATACAAGCTTTAAGAAATAAGGATGCCAGTGTGAGTTCAGAAATCTGAGGAAGATAGTTCTCAGCTGGAATGGGGGAAAGAGTCTTTAGGGCTAAGCAATTTCCTAGCAAGAGCAGGGGAACCACCCAACTTCTCACAGAGAGAGCAGGGACTTGTCACTGGACAAAATCCACACGAAATCACCATTAGCATGCCCCAACAAAAGACCCAATAGCATGCCCAATAAGACTGTAGAAACTCTTGTCAGTTCAGTAGCTGGGCCAGCGTGTCTCAAACATCTTTTTTTAACAGTAGCAACCTGTTCGCAGATGGGTTTTTCTCTCAAGATCCGGTAATTCCCGAAGGCCAAAGGTAATGTATTTATACGTGAATTCTCCCAATTGAATTCAAGTTTCCAAGTCATGCATTCTGAAAACAGGGCACAGATGGAGTGGCATCCTAATCAGATCAAAATCAAAACAGTCTATCCTGTTCTCAGATCTCACGGAGTCTCTTCCAGAATCTTTAACATCACTCAATATTGAGTTTAGAGAACACAATTTTCCCTGGAAAAGCCTCTAATGGGATTAGGTTTTTTCCTCAATTTGGTGGGAGTGGGGTCAGTGCCATAATAATCTTATGAGCCCCTTTTAAAAAAAAATAGGTACATCAGAAACTTGGCAATGAATTAATGCCATTTCTGAAGTTGTAAAGGAACTACACGCATTCCATGAGAAATAATCCAGGCTGTAGCTGCTAAAGGAAACTAACCTCTCCAGTCTTCACGAAATCTCTGTTGAAGCTGATGAGAATCAGAAATTGGCAAGGGTGATTTTTTTTTCACTAATTTCTTTGCAGCCACAAAGGTAAAATCATTTGATTCTGGGTTTTAATTCATTGTACTGTTTAAATTTGAGCTTTGATTTTTGTCGAGGAATTTTTAAATGGGCAGAGATTTATATTTAAATTTAGGATTCCAGGGTTTTTTTGGAAGTTATTATTGGAATACCTCCATGTGGTCATTTGATATCATTGCAAAATTTCTAATAAACCTGGGCAATGTAGGCGAATAATAATTTGGACTGGGACTAGAACGGGGAGAGAAATTTCAGCTTTAATACAGACTGACCTTTTTGAACCTTCTAGGGGAATAAAATGTCCCTTCTACCAGCGTCCCAAGCAGATTCACAGAAAGTCAGAGATCAGTGAGGGCAACGGCCTCATGATGGTAGGAGCCGACTGTCTTGGTGGGCTATGATTTTCTCCCCTAAGGCAATAGCACAGATCCTGCTTTCTATAAGCTTGATGCTTAAGCTCCACAAAGTAAGAAAACAGACCCATGGAGAATATTTTGAGGTACTTGGGGGGCGGGGGTTGGAGATTGGGAATATTCTCTCCTCCCCTCACCCTTCTATAATGGGGTTTTTCTAAGATTTCTCACCCGGGAAACTTAGAGTCAGTTAGCAGACTGATGAGTTTAGGAGAGGAACTAGCTAAGTGGAACTCGGCTTTCCCCACATCCTCAAGAAAGCCAGCTTCTCTGAGAATATATGCTCACAGCCTGCTTTCAAATGGAGTTTGGTATTAAGGGCCTATTGTTGCCATATCCCCAAGTCATATTCTACAACACTAATTTTATCAATCATAAAAGTTAAAGCAGAATTTTGACCTGTTGTCCATCTATCTTATCTCACACATATGGGTAAGACTGAAGTATCCATGTGTACATATATACATTATTATCTAGGCAAGGAAACCAACCCTGACCCTCACTGGGCTTCCTTAAGGATGAACAAGGGAAAGTAAGAGGACTCCCTGACAATATTCACTCCAGTGAGTGATAAACCGAGAGCCAATGAGTTATACCAAAGGAAGCTACATTTCAAATGAGAGCATCTGAATGAAAAATGAGAGCTTCAAGCATAGTCTTTCCAATTTCACATCCACTCTGTTTTTAAGTATGTAAAGGGAATCCCATGCAATTATTTGAGCACCTAAGTTTAAGAGACCAACAATACAATGTTCCTTAAAGCAGGAGTTGGGTCACATAAAAGTTATGAAGCAAGCAGAAGCAAGAGCACAGCTGTGGGGTGTTGGCTGTGATGCTGTATAGTACATGAGAAGATAGGAAACTATCTTTTTGGGGATGCCTGGGTGCTCAGTTGGTTCAGCATCTGCCTTTGGCTCAGGTCATGATTCCAGGGACGTGGGATCGAGTCCCACATCAGGCTCCCTGCCCAGGGGAGAGTCTGCTTCTCCCTCTGCCTGTTGCTCCCCCTGCTTGTGCACTCTCTCTCCCTGACAAATAAATAAGTAAAATCTTAAAAACAAACAAACAAACAAACAAACAAACAAACAGAAAAAACAACCACTAAATCTTAGTTATGTCCGTGGTTTACTCAGTGTAAAGCCATTTAGTCACAACTAGGACTGGCAGATCAGACTCAGAGGGCTTAAAAACTCCACCTTCCTTCTAATTCAACATTATTTTCTGTAATCCATGCACTCATACAGCTGGAAAATTAAAACAAAAATATTTTTCTGAGTAAAAACTCAGCCCAGTCTTGACAATTACCTTTCTGATATCCAGAGAAAGGTAAATTAGAGTTTCTTTACTCCCCTAATATGGACAATGAGATAACCCCATTCTATTTTATTCTTATCTTCAAATAAACTAGAATGAAAAGAAAGACATGATCTACATTAACGAAGAAGATGGAAAAAATCTGTTTCATAGTTTAGTGCCATCCAACTGTTGCTAGTCTCCAATTCTTTGTACAGGGTTTGAAGTATGGAACTAAAAATATCTCAATGGTGAATAATAGTCTGAGATTCCTAACTTCTCCCTCACTATCCCCAATAACCACCTAACTCAACAAAAACTGTTCCCAAAGATAAACAAGCTAAAGAAGCTGCATTAACACAAAAAATTAAAATAGGATAAGACTGAGTTCTTGACTGATGTGACCTCTTGAAGTCATAAGGAAGAGTATGTGTCCAGATTATTACACACACACACACACACACACACACACCATGAGCCAGTCCCCTGACTATGTTCCATTTAATCATCAAATCCAGTCCAGGCTGTTAAATAGCTTCCTTTACTAAGGGGATCTCAGAAGACCTGAGGAGCTGGGCTCTTCTAGATAATTTTGTCTGAAACTTTTTAGTTGTTCCTTTGACTTGTGCAAGCCAAATCAAAAACCCTTTCTTCCACTCATATTTTAGAAGTAATAAGTAGTGGGAAAACATCCCTCAGGAAGCTCACTCTTCTATCTATCAGGATCAAAAAGGTACACACCAAAAACCCCCAACTATTGTGTAGGGTCACTTCTATTTGAGAAATAGAATTCTTTTAGGTCTCCCCATGTATTTCTTCCTCTCATCCAATGACTGACAATCTTCTTCCATCTCTACCATTACCTCATGGCTGGTTGAAAGGACAGTAGTTAATCTGCAGAAATCTTTTGACCAAACCCTGTGCTGACTGTTCTGTCCTTAGATAATTGGCTCCACAAAGATGCACTTGCTGCTGAATATGAACTGTAGACGAAGGCTCTTATTCATAATTGGAGCTGACACTTCATACAACCTGTCACCAACATAACATTAACTTTAAACCTAGAGTAACGAAAATGAAGGTCACACACTTCGTTAATCTGCACCTCACCCCCCTGAATATATTTGTGACCTTTGGATCACTGAAATAGTATTTTTCAGAGGCCAAAAATAATACAAGAAGATCTTCACAGATCCTTATAATAAAAACTACCAAGGACAGAAGAAAATCCTTATACCAAACTTAAAGCAACAGATATCTAGTCAAAACACAACACACGTATCAAAGCCAGCGTATCTCTCATGAGAAAGTCATACAGCCTCACTATTTTGTTTGGTAAGAAATATTCACAGTTTTACCATACAGAATTGGTATAAACCTTGACTGAAAGAAAAGACTAGGATTTTATTTGAATCAACTTTTGTGGCTTACCTAAACTATTGCTATTTACTTCAGACATTAACGATAAATGAATAAATTGTATCCGGATACTCACAGCAGAGAGCTCAGTTCTGGCCCCTAACATCAGACGTGGCCGCGGCGGACTGAACGCTACTGCTGGGAGGTGCTTTTATTTTCCTAACAAAGTAGCACCCTCTAGTGGCTTTTCAAAATCATTCCAAAGTACAAGCCAAGCATGTGACATAATTTGTTTACTATCCAATTACGCAATGTCAAAACACTCAGGTGAGAACAAAAGCTTGCCCTGGGCATTACAGGAAGCAACCTCACCCTGCTTGCTCTCTAGGGATGATGGCTTTTAACAGAGAAGATGTTTAACCATCATTCCTATTTCACATCTATAGTGCGTCTCTGGGAAAAATATACCTTTCCTGGCTAATAGTTTATTGGTCAATGAAAATTATTACCATTATCCCCGTTATCACTAGTGCCACCACTGTGATTAATATTAATGGAAAAGTTGCCATATACTGAGCATTTGTTATATACCTGAAAATGTATTCATTGTTTTACATATTATATCTCACTTAAAACTCATTATAGATATAAACCCTAGGTTTATCCTCATCCTGTGTTATGGATGAAATAATTGAGGTCTAAATATGTAATGTAAGTTGCCCAAGGTCAACTACCTGAGTAGAGGTTAAAAAAAAGAAACAGAATCAAAACCATCTTTATATGTTTGCAAAAACTCTTACAATCCTGATTTCAATCAGCAGAAATTATCAGTAGCTTTCATATGTATCCAATGCCATGATAGTGTAAATTTAAAGGAATTACTCAATAACAATGAAAATAAAATTGAAAATTTGTGTAAAATGCTTTAAGTTCACGTTAGAAATATAAATATTTTCCGTAGTACATAAAAGTTAAATATCAAGTCTTGGATAGCAAAGCAACAGTCTTTACATATATTTCTTCATGTTTTAGTGCATGCATTACAAAAGGGTACAACATGTATTCAGTTATGATATTTTATAAAATCATGAGAGGTATATTTACTCAGCAAGGCATTCAACAAAACATTTAGTGAATGTGGGGCACCTGGGTGGCTCAGTTGGTTAGGCGTCTGCCTTCGGCTCAGGTCATGATCCCGGAGTGCTGCTTGCTGGGGAGCCTGCTTCTCTCTCTTCCTCTGCCTATACTTCCCCCTGCTTGTGCTCTCTCTCTCTCTGTGTCAAATAAATAAATAAAATCTTTTTTTAAAAAACTTAGTGAATGCCTCTAACATTACCTCTAGTTCTGATAGCCAAAGAACCAGTATCACTGTGCTAAGCAAGTTGCTGTGGGAATATCAAGAATTATCAGACAAGAAGACCCAAGAACTAAGAATTTTTTCATGACTGCAAGATTTAGCTATTCCATCTAATGTCATGTGTCTGATCCCCAGCAGATAAAACTCTTTTTGGTATTTATTTAAGGCTTGGAAGAGCCCAGAGAAGCAAACAGGAGAGAATGTTTATTGTGCATCTGCTAGGTTCTCATTAGTAGTCCATGCTTTTCACATATATCACTGTGTCAGACAATACTAATACTCCAAGCTTGTTTCCTTCTCTTCCCAGACATAGGTGACAGCACTTCCAGCTACACTGTACTTAAGTGTGACCATGCAACTGGATTCTAACCGTCGGATTGTGAGCAGAAGCAATATATACCATTTCCATGTCTACCACAGGAAAATCTCCCTCTTGAGATCCTCCATGTTCCTTTGTCCTTCTGGATAATTGGAGAGGAAATAGGAAACTTTGAACTTTGAAACTTTGCACTAGGAAATTTTGAACACCATACATTGCAGATAGCAGAGCCATAAGATGGAGGCTGAATCTTTGAATCAATGCTTAGAGAAAAAAAACATCTAACCATCAGGATCACCCATTTTGCAATTTATGTGAATAAGAAATAATTTTTTAAGAAATAAACTTCTTTTAATTTTAAGTCATTACTCATGTTTCCCTTTAATTGTTGGTTACAGCAGTAAGCATTACATCAACACCATTATTTAATCTTCACAGAAAAGTTAATAGTTGTAAGTGGGTTTATAGATGAGAAAAACTAAGGTTCACACAGTTTAATAACTAGCCCAAGTATTGACAACTCATAAAATTCCATCTTGGGTCAAACCCACATCTCTCTCATTCCAAAATATGTACTGTTTCCTTGATGTTATATTAACAGCCCATCCACCTACCTTTTAACAGTAATGAAACTACCGTATTCCTTTGTATTAGTCAGCTTACTTATCTGCTGCAGTAATGAATATCCCTGAAAATCTCACATTCTTACAATAATAATGTCACTTGTTTCTGTGTTAGCCTCAGTTCCTACTGAATGCTTTCTTCATCCTGGAACCCAGGCTGAAGGAATAGCCCTTATTTTGATCTCATAACAGAGAGATCAAATCATTATTCTTTTTCTTTAAAAAAGAATAATGGTAAAACTACATAATGGCTCTTGAATATTCCTCCATGCACACTCCATTGGTAGCAAATGAATTAACCAAATCTGAGATCAATGGAATCAAGAAGTATAACCCTCAAAAAGAAAAGGGAAGGACAAAAAAAAACTAAGAAAAAGAATGTATTTGACTACACCCTCACTTTTGAAAGCTAAAAGTTAAGAGAAGTGTTACGAGAATGTTATGACGAAGACAAAATGAATTGTAACCAAATTATGAAAAAGAACCAGAATATTAATGAGATTATATACTCTCCTTAGTCACTACCCCAAAAAAATAATAAAGCTACAAACTTAATTAAAATATATGCCTGAATCCAATTTGCACATCTGAAGAGAAATTAGATTTCTGCACCATCTCAATGACTATCTTAAACACACAAAGACATACACACACACACTTAGACATTTTAAGCTATAGGTTGAAGAATAACTTGTGTCTTCACGGAGAATATATTACTGACTGCAAAAAACAAGCAAGCCAAATATATGTTTGCCAATTAATAAAAGTGAAAAAGCAAAGAAAGAAGAAATAGAAACGAGGGTGGGGACACTGACTGAGAAAAACCATACAATTTTGCTTATAAAACCATAGACAAGGAAGTCACAGTTCTGTTCTGGCAGGTGACATTCTCTATTCGTTTCCTCATCTCATAGTCCTACCTGTGTTTTAAAGGAAATTACTCTTTAAAACTATGATTGAGCTGTCTCAGGTTATTAGTATCTTATTAGTATATTAAATCAGACATATTGATCTAAATATTTGATCTCAAATATTTGATCCAATTTTCAGTCAATAATGACCAAACATTGTCTAACTCTGATTAACTCACCTCTGTTGCCTTATAAAACAAATAGATAGATAGAGCATCTCTATCTTTTCTCAAATCATCTTGTACATTCTAGTCTCACTGAATATTTGATAAATGGAAGATTGAATGAATGGAATGGAAATTCTATGCTTCCCAGAATGATTTCATTTATGTATTTAATGCTTAGAAAGTTCTATAGTAAGACTCAATGTTGTACTCTTCTTTGGAACCCAGGAAAGAAAACAAAGATGACATATGTACAGGGAAAATAGTCATGAGCCAGCACGAAACATTAACTTTCAAGTGGGGAAAAAATAAAAAAATAAATAGACAACAGAATGGACAAAATAGTCAAATTCAACAATCATTTGCAGAACATCTATGGATTTAGTGCAATTGCATTTTTAATGTTGGTATTTGCCATTGGACTGAATCTCTATGAGAGCAAGACAGCCATGTTTGTTTTAATTGGTATATACTTAGAATTTAGCACAGAAGCTTATGTGAACGGAGCTCAGTAAGTACTCACCCGGATGAATGAGTATTAAGACAGTGCTATGATTGGGGTACCTGGGTGGCTCAGTCAATTAAGCGTCTAACTCTTGGTTTCGCTCAGAGTCATGACCTCAGTCAGGGTCGTGAGATCGAGCCCCACATGGGGCTCCATACTCAGCTCAGAATCTGCCTAAGCTTCTCTGCCTCTCCCTCTCCCTCCCTCTCTGTCTATCCCTCCCCCTACTTGTGTGAGCATGCACTCTCTCTCTCTCAAATAAATAAATAAAATCTTTTTAAAAATCTTTTAAATGGCTCTATGATTGATAAACTTCACATAAATTGTCTTTGTTAATCTTCAGAACATCCTGGGGCTGGGCTTATCACTGTGAATTTTACTAAAGAGGGAACTGAGACTCGAGAGGTAAGATGTGTTGCCCGAGTTCTCATAATTAACAAGAAGCTGAATCAAAGGGAAAAACATTCTTAGGTAAACATATAATTTATTCTGCCCAGAAAAAGTGCTTGGTAATTAATGAAATCAGTTTTTCGGGCTAGTTAAGTTGGAGGGCAAGATAAAGAACAACAACAAAAACAACAACAACAACAACAACAAAACAAAAAAAAAAACAGATTTATTCACACACACACAAAAAAATGGAGCCAAATATTCAGTGGATTTTTCCATGATAAACAAGAGAAACTAACATGAAATAGAAAGAATGGCAATGAGATTACAAACAGATTTATCAGCACTAAGAATGAATAAAGATGCAGGCAGAGGTCCTGATAATGCCAGAAATGATGGGAATAAGAGAATTAAATTTCTGTAGAAATGTAGAAATACAAACTTCATAATTAAAGATATTCCTTTAGCCTACAGAGCAATTCTGGCCCCTGAAATGTCATACGTATAAACCAACTACAACACACCTTGCAACGACAAGATGAGGCCCCTTAATTCTCGGGTATCTAGGTTTTTTATTTTTCCATTGTACTATGTCATTTCTCTGGTTTGTGTGTATCCTCTTGTGTAGATTAGTCAAGATGAGGGCTTGATAGTTGCCTCAAAATGATGAGATAAATAAAATGAGAAGGAAAAAATAAAATGGTTTTCTTGCCTTTACTATAGTTTTCCAGATTATTGAAGTAATCCATAAAAGGATGTTCTTCTTTATGAATAAATTCTAGCTAATAAATACAAGTAGAATGAAAGAATTAGAGCAGAACCCTTTTGCAACCCTGATGAAGTAATGAATCCAGGCAATAAGGGGCAAAGCCTGCCAAACCAGTCGATGAAGGGCAGCTGGGAAGTTATGACGGACAGATCAGCTGACAACACCTGAACTCACGGATCAGTTATCACAAAAAATGACAACCAGATATCATGAGCCTTCTCATGGGATTCAAGAAGAAATACATGAGACCACTAATCAAGTGGTCTTGCCACAATAGAAAACATGAGTCTGATAAAGGCTCTAGGCTTACCTGCTCTTTCACAGAAAACCCAGGAGTTGAAGGGAACACGGTAAATGACACCTCCTGGGACACAATCATCTAAAACCAGGATGTAGGGAATTCTGAAAACAGTGACCTGTTTTCTTCAATAAGGAAAAGGCAAGTGAAAAAAGGGGTGAAAAAAAAAAAGGAAGGAAATTTAGAAGTCTTGATGTGCACCGTAAGCATAGAAAGACACATACCATGTATTGTGGACCTTGTTTGGGACCTGATTCAAATAGTACCAACTATAAACAAACATTTATGAGATAATCAGGATACTGAGTAGACATTTAGTGATAGTAAGAATTGTTGTTTGTTAATTTGGGAAATGTAATAATACTGAAATAGTCCTCATTTTTTTACAATGCACACTAAACTCTAACATAAAATAATATGCCATCTGAAGTTTGCTTCAACATGATCTATTAGGGGAAGGGGAATACAAAAATTACAGTTGAAATAAAATTGGCCATATGCTGGTAATTCTTGGAACTGGATGATCAGTTTTTTACATTATTCTCTCTTCTATTTTTATATTAAATTTTCCATAACGAATGATAAAGACAAAGATCACCTGATAGAGTACCTAAAGAACCTGGTATTTCCTTATCATAAAATGAACTTTCAAGGCATTGTAAGGAGCCCGGTGTAACACCATAGCAATCAGTTAAGTCCCAATCCCTAGACATCTAGACTTAGACTCATGTGCGGTATGGCTGGAAGAGCAAAAGAAATTTCTTTCTGGAGTAACGTTTTATAACACTGTTAGTTTCTCTTGTCTCTAATACACTGGCTGATTCTGGTCTTGTGAAACTTTGTCTCCCAGCTGAAAAGCTTCCATCTGTGCTGGGGTTGGGCGTAGAAAAGCGGCTGCTCCATCTGCCACAAACCCATGACCTGCTGTCACCCACAAGCCTGCACACCAGTAGGAAACTAAACACTGTAAATCCATAGCAACCCCCTTGGTAACCTCCAGACTTGCAGGAAGCTCTAGGAAACTTGCGCTAATACGGGTCACCGTGATTCATGACCAACCCGGCAATGTTTCACACACTGCCTACCTCACTCACTTCTTCTGCACGTAGTTCTAGTGACTCCAACAGGATCGATACGAAGATAAAGATACCCCTAATAATTTGGTCTCTGTTTTCCCAAGAATGTGCATTTTAGTATGGCTGGAAATGTACTTTAGTTGAAAAACCTCCCCCTCCCCACCACTTTGGGGAAAGGCTGCCATGCACCTGTTTGCATTCCTCATGTGCAGTAGAGAGGATCTGGGAGAAACCGTCAGCCAGTTTGGCAGCCAGCATTAGTCAGGGCTTCTTTTGGTGCAATCCTCAGAAGGGAAACTTTTTTTTAATTTGGCAAATACTTGAATGCTGGATACAGCTACAAACAGTCTTTGAGAGATGAGTCATCTAGATAACAGGGAATAAGATAATACGCGGTATGCCATAAAATTAGAAAGGAAATCATAGGAAGTTGGTTGTTTTCAATCAAGTATTATGAAAATCTGGAAAACACCTGCCAGATTCAAGAATTCTTAGATTGGTAGTCAAAGAGGAGATGAAAAAGCCACAAAGAAAAAAGCGGAAATGTATTCCTCTGGTTATAGGTCAGGTGGTGTTTTTCCTGGATAGAAACATTTACAAATGATGAGCTATTTAGGGAGAAATATTGTGTGACTTTCTACTATATTATAAATTATAACTATATACAATATTTGCATTTTTTTCTCAAAGTCAATGTCATATTAATACAGGGCCAGAGCATTACTAAATAGTAAAAATATATTTAGAAATCAAAATACATGTCTACTTGCTCTTAATATATACCTTTAAAACAGCATTAAACCACAGTAAGGAACTGCCTTTAAAAATTAATTAATTCCACAGGAGCATCACAGTGCTGGCCCGGGCTCCACACAGGCTATGGTGCACACCTCTAAAACGCCAGTCTTTGAGATCCACTGGTTGTAAAAACTCACAGTAATCAGCTTCTCTAGTTTTCTCAGGTGATGGTTTGGGGAAAGTGTGTTTCTTGTGCAATCCCCTGTGTACTGCTCTCTCAATCTTGTGCCCCCTCTCTCTCTCTCTCTGATCAGGGCTCTCACCCCTCTGCAGGACCTGTGATCCTTTTCTCCCCCACGTCATGTCTCCACACATCTTACCTTCCATAATGTGGCCTCTTCCCTCCCTCTACTTGGACAGTTTGTTCTCTCAGTTCTCAGATCGATTTCTTGGGTGTTCAGAATGATTTATTTCTCTAGTTGTGTTCAAGGGACAAGGCAAACCTAAGATCCTCCTACTATTCTGCCATCTCAGCAAAGCAGGGAAGAATATCCCATGGAAAAAATTCTCCCCCACCAAGGGAGTTGGGAAACCTGGACAGCAACGTGCAGAATGACACAGGACCACTTTCTTACACCACACATAAAAACATTTTTTTGTTTTGTTTTTATGATGTTTTATGATGAAACAGATAAATGGATGAAAGACCTAAATGTGAGACCGGAAACCATCAAAATCCTCGAGAAGAACACAGCAGTGACCTCTTTCACCTTGACCAGAGCAACTTCTTACTAGACTTGTCTCCAGGGACAAGGAAAGCAAAAGCAAAAATGAACTATGGGGACTTCATCAAGATAAAAAAGCTTCTGCCCAGGCACCTGGGTGGCTCAGTCATTAAGCATCTGCCTTCCACTCTGGTCATGTTCCTGGGGTCCTGGGATCAAGCCCCACATCAAGCTCCCCGCTCTGCAGGAAGCCTGCTTCTCCATCTCCACTTCCTCTTCTTGTGTTCCCTTTCTCATTGTGTCTATCCCTGTCAAATAAATAAATAAAATCTTAAAAAAAAAAAAAAGCTTCTACACAGCAAAGGAAATGACAACAAAATTAAAGGCAGTCTATGGAATGGGAGAAGATATTTGCAAATGACATAGCTGACAAGGGGTTAGTACCCAAAATCTATAAAGAAATTATCAAACTCAACACCCAAAAAACAAATGATTCAGTTAAGAAATGGGCAGAAGACATGAATAGACATTTCTCCAAAGACCAACAGACATGAAAAGATGCTCAGCATCACTCATCATCAGGGAAATACAAATCAAAACCACAATGAGATATCACCTCACACCTGTCAGAATGGCTAAAATTAACAAGTCAGGAAACAACAGATGTTTATGAGGAAGCAGAGAAAGGGGAACCCTCTTACATTTACACTGTTGGTGGGAATGCAAACTAGTTCACTCACTCTGGAAAACAGTATGGAGGTTCCTCAAAAAGTTAAAAATAGAGCTACCTTATAACTCAGCAATTTCACTACTAGGTATTTACCCAAAGTAAAAAATAGTGATTTGAAGGGGCATCTACACCCCAATGTTTATAGCAGAAATGTGGAAAGAGCCCAGATATCCATCCATGGATGAATGGATAGAGAAGATGTGGATCTATACATACAATGGAGTATTACTCAGCCAAAAAGAATGAAATCTTGCCATTTCCAATGATGTCAATGGAACACAGTGTTCCATGACATAGTGTCATAGTGTTATTATGCTAAGCAAAATAAGTCAGTCAGAGAAAGACAAATAACCTATGATTGCACTCATATGTGGAATTTAAGAAATGCAACATATGAACATAGAGGTTAAAAAAGAGAGAGAGACAAACCATAATCCAGACTCTTAACTACAGGGAACGAACTGAGGGTTGCTGGAGGGGAGGGGTGCAGGGAGGAGGGCAGGTTAAATGGGTGTTGGGCATTAAGGAGGCCATTTGTTGTGATGAGCCTTTGGTGTGTATGTAAGTGAGGAGCCACTAAATTCTACTACTGAAACTAATATTACACTATATGTTAACTAGAATTTAAATTTAAAAAGAAAATAATTCCAAAGACACAACTGGAAATTGAGATTTGCTATCAAACCCTAGAAACTACAATTTGCCCAATTCTGGAGGAATAGTATCTCAAACTGAAAACATGGCCAGGAAGTTATAAAGTAATACAGAACAAGTTTTTTGTCTTTTTAAGATTTATGTATTTATTTGAGAAAGAGAGCATGTGTGCAAGTGAAGGGGAGGGGCAGAGGGAGAGAATCTCAAGCAGACTCTGTGCTCGGAGTCCTAACCAGGGCTCAATCCCATGACCCTGAGATATGATCTGAGCCAAAACCAAGCATCAGACTCTTATAAACTAAACCACACAGCGCTCCTGTAGAACTATTCTCTACTGACAGTCAAGGGACTGATCTCTAGCCCTGATTCAATAGCATATTAGTGTGAGACTAGATGAGTCACTTAGCATTTCTGAGCCTCCGTTCTGTTGTGTATGAGATGAGGGATTTATAAAACCACAGTGAGATACCACCTCACGCCAGTCAGAATGGCTAAAATTAACCAGCCAGAAAATGACAGGTGTTGACGAGGATGCAGAGAAAGGGGAACCTTCCTCCACTGTTGGTGGGAATGCAGCTGGTGCAGCCACTCTGGAAAACAGTATGGAGGTTCCTCAAAAAGTTGAAAATAGAGCTACCCTATGACCCAGCAATCACACTACTGGATATTTACCCTAAAGATACAAACAAAGTGATCTGAAGGGGCATGTGCACCCAAATTTTCATAGCAGTAATGTCCACAATAGCCAAATTATGGAAAGAGCCCAGATGTCCAGCAACAGATGAATGGATAAAGAAGATGTGATATTACACACACACACACACACACACACACACACACACACACACACACAGGAATACTATGCAGCCATCAAAAAAGGAAATCTTGCCATTTGCAATGACATGGATCGAACTAGAGGTTATTATCCTAAGCAAAATAAGTCAATCAGAGAGGGACAATTATTACATGATATCACTAATATGAGAAATTTGAGAAACAAGACAGAGGATCATAAGGGAAGGGAGGGAAAAACAAAACAAGATGAAACCAGAGACGGAGACAAACAATAGGAGACTCAATCTCAGGAAACTGACTGAGGATTGCTTGAGGGGACAGGGGGTTGGAAGGGTGGGATGATGGGTGATGGACATTGGAGAGGATATGTGCTATGATGAGTGCTGTGAGTTGTGTAAGACTGATGATTCACAGACCTGTACCCCTGAAGCAAATAATATATTATATTGTTAATTTAAAAAAAAAAAAAAGATGAGGGATTTGTATTTTCTGCTCCCAAAACCTTGCATGACTTAAATTAAAAACATCATAAAACTAAGAATACTAGTTTTAAAAATTCCAAGGTAGAAACGTGACCATCTAAAAAAGATAAATGGATTATGCGTTACAAGATTTCTGAAAGAAACTAATTGCTAGATTGGGACATCATTATTGATGTTGTTTCCCAGGGAGAATAATTTTTTGAAAAAGAACAAATTCATCAGCAAAAACAGCCTTATACCTGGAAATAAATTTAAATAGGAATTAAGTAATCTCCTGCCTATAGTAGAGAATCTGGCAAACATTGTAAAAGTTTGTCATTTAATCAATTATGGCTTTTAAAGGGCACAGAAATGTCACTCAAGTGCAGGTTTCAATTACAAATCCTCTCCATAAAGACAGAGCAAAGCATAAAGGGATACTAGGATGAGAAACTGTGGCTTAGGAATGTAGTTCCCTGATGACTTCACCAAAGAACGGAAAGAATTTTTTCTCAAATAGCAGATGCAAAGCAGGTTCGTAGTCAGCATGAATTGCTTCCTCAACCTCATTTGTATTGCTTCTAGGCTGTGATGTTAACTGAGGTCCAAAACACATGCTTGAGACATCGGAGAATTAGAAGCAAATTCTTCATTTTCTTGTGGAGAATGCAGCAGCCTGACTGGTATTCTGCCAAGGTAGGAGGCTAACCTGCTCTGTGTGTACAGTAATAGACACGTCCCAAAGTGAGCAAATTAAACAAGGATTTGAAAACTTCCCAAACACCCCTGCATGTTAATTGTCTAGTGTGGAGCACCTACACATGCAAAAACATATAGGAATCTTTTTATTTTAGGGATATAACCCTTGATCTCTGATTTCTATTATTGCCCTTTCCAACTATCATTTGTATTTGCACTTTGTGGTCTTTTGTCGTATTAACTTATCTTTATAGGATGAAATATATCATTCTTTTCCTTTATGTTCCTAGGTTTCTGTCTTATTTTCTATCATATTTCCTAGTATCTTTAATATTTTCTTTTCTTCAATTTTGATCTATCTAGAATTTATTTTAATGAATTATGTAAGGAAGGGATCTAACTTTGTTTTCTTACAGGCAGGTTGCCAATTAGGACAGCATCTTTATTCAATAAACCTGGTTTGGGATTTTATTTTAAACATAAGAAAGGATGTATGCTACTGATTTTTTTTTTTTTTTTTTTTTTTTTTGTATTTGGTGTTAAGTTTTTCCCTGGGAGAATTAGTGGCCGAGGCATCTAGGTGCTCCTTGAAACATATTCTACTTAGACAATAAAATGATGTCATAACCTTAAATAAAGATGATTATCTTTATGCTTATTATAATCTAAGACCCTTAGAGACAGAAACCCTACCTTATTCATTCCATATCATACAACAGTTTGTGGGTTACTTTGCATGCCACTTAGGTGTTCAATAATACTTATTTAAATTAACACTATGGTTGTAGAACATGCATCCAATTTATCCAAGAGACTTGAGGATATTTTGAAAAGAAGAGAGGCTCAAGCTTAACCGTCACTATTGAAGATTCATTTTGTAGGATATGAGAACACATCTACCAATTGCAATTAACTGGAAAATTCCCACAGGGTTAGTGTGATTATAGTATTTGAAGGAAGGAGGCCACAATGTAATTGATCATGATAGCAAATACAGAGATAGCTAAGTGTAGCAAATATTGTTGATCATATACCCAACAAGCAGGCCCCTTCTTCCTTGATAACAAATCTGACTTCTGATGGGGCTTTATCCTCTTATGTAAGAAGGTTAATTCTCTGAGGTGAACTATGACTGTTGTCATAATTATGACATGACGTCCCATTTCCCTTGATAGTGATTGGTTCAGGCATGGACATGTGACCCAATTCTGGTTGATGAGACTACAGGCAAATCTGATGGAGGAGTTCTTAGAAAATTTTTCTCTGCTAATAACATGGAAGGCAAGAGAGGAGTCCCTCTTCTTTTTCTCTGGCTGCTGCTGATCTGTCTTGCAATTACAAATGGCTAAAAATTTGCAAAGACCTGGGTCCTTAAGGACATTGTTGAGCCACTAAATCAACCAACCCAGAAACTTTCTCTAATTCCAGCCTTAATCATTACATGGAGAATTAAACCCCTCGTGTTTAAGAGGGATACTTGCAGTTAGATTTTCTTTACTTAACCGTTGAAAGCATTGTAACTGCTACACAGCAAGCAGTGAATAACAGCACAGACTTTGGATCAAAGGCCAGCTTCCCTATCCACTACTTTGTATTTTGAGATCGAAGCAAACTTTTATCTAGTTTCTTCTACCTTGTTTTGTTCTACGCAACTGAAACTAATCCCAATTGAGTTTGTTAATTGCAGAATAAATAAGTAGTCTCAGTATGCATTCACATACTTTAATCAGTTGCTTAACCATATCCATCTAATCCTACATTAGATGGAATTCTAATCTGATTTTAACTGGAATTCTTCAAACTGATATGGTTTTTCTAAATGCTTTTTTTGGTTTGCTTTTGGTGGTGGTGGTTGTTGTTCTCTCTCTCTCTCTCTCTCTCTCTCTGACACACACACACACACACAATTGCCTGCAATCCTTTTTAAAGTAGCATTTTATAGTCAATTAATTTTAAAATGTTGACATCTTAAATGAGCTTTTCTGTGTAGTATATCTTTTTTTATTCTTATTTGCTACAGGCAGTAATTTTTTCACTTACAAATTTATTAATATTTCAACCCAATATTTTCAGAAGATTGCCTTCTTGCCCACTTTGGGGCATCTTTCTTCAGTAAATATTTTTAAAAGACAAAGCTTGTCTGATGAGCCATCTGCTTACTGCATATGCATCCCACACCCTAGAGAAGGGGCTGCAGCAGAAGATCCCAGGACCACATAGAAGTCTAACCCATTCGAACTCACTTTAATGCAGACTTACTTTAATGCAAATAGTAATGATAACGTTTTGTTTCAAGAAAAATGTGCAGTTGGGTGTGGGATACTGGGTCTCCAACCATGAAGCAAATAGTTCCACACAAGCCAGCCTACCTATGAGGCAATGTCTGTGATTTCAGTATGAGGTTTTTTAAGCAGGGTAAAAAGTTAAATACTTGCCAAGTATCTAAATTTATAATTTTCTTCTACAACTCCTGAATTGTAGCATTTTAAAATTTTTTCAAGTTCAATTTAGTTAACATATAATGTATTATTAGTTTCAGGGGTGAAATTTAGTGGTTCATCAGTTACATATAACACTCAGTGGTCAGTCCATCAAGTGCCCTCCTTACTGCCCATCACCCCACCCCCTTACCCACCTCCCTTCCAGCAAAACTTGTTTGTTTCCCATAGTTTAGAGTCTCTTATGGTTTGCCTCTCTCTGTTTTTCTTACTTTATTTTTACTTCCCTTCTCCTGTGTTCACCTGTTTTGTTTCTTAATTTCCACATATGAGTACTCAGTTCAGTTTTCATAGGCACAACTACTATCTTATTACACTCCTACAGATTTTCATAATTTTAATTGAAGTATGAACTTTCAAAACATAAGCCTAACCAGCATAAGCAGGTGTGGGACCAAATGCAATTAATCTTGGTCATCATTGTCAAATCAGAATAGTGTAAGCCTCCTGGGGCACCTAGATGGCACAGTCAGTTAAGGATCTGACTTGGTTTTGGCTCAGGTCCCAAACTCAGGGTCATGGGATCAAGCCCTGTATTGGGCTCCGCACTCAGCATGGAGTCTGCTTAAGACTCCTTCTTCTTCTACCCCCTTCTCATACTCTTTCTTTCTAATAAATAAATAAATCTTTAAAAAACAAAGAATAGTTTAAGCCCCCCTTGTGATAGGAAATACGAAAAGAGAAATGTGTCTCCCCTTTAAGAAGAGAATTAGCTTTAAAGAAAAATTATAAAGCAATTACTGGATTGTTTTTCAGGAGTAGTGAAACAAATTACTCCTGCTTTGGAATATCCATTATACCTTGCGATGTGTAAAACTTCTTGCTTGTTAGGCTAGGACCAAAGGTTCTGATATATATTATGTTTTGCTATATTCTATTAAGTCTCATACTCCTAATATTTCCTGACACTAAATGCCGAAGAAGAGAAAAGTCTTCAAATATATGTATTATATTTTAAAATAAAAATTCTGGAGTGCATGGTTGACAGACTGGACTGAGCATCTGACTCTTGGCTTCTGCGATCTTGGGGATCTTGGGGTTGTGAGATCGAGCCCCGCTCTGGGCTCCGTTCTCAATACGGAGTCTGCTTGTGTTTCTTTCTCCCTCTCCCTCTGCTCCTCCCCACTGCATTCTCTTTCAAATAAGTAAAGTAAATCTTAAAAAAAGAAAATATAAATCCTAACTCCTCTTCTTATATATGTTTCAAGTTTTAAAAAATTATGGAAATTGCATGTGCACATCAGCCTAACTAGTAAAGCAAAAACGGGATGATTATGAACTTTCGTTCACTACAACTTAAAGGAAGAATGAATAATTTGCAGTGAAACAACTGGGTATTTTTAAAAATTTCTTCCTTTCTGTTTTATTCTGAGTCTTCCATTTTCCAATAACACAGAAATTCAATGTAATATCTATATGAGTCCATACTGATGTGAATATACTATTGCACAAATAAATTAGAGAGAACAGACATACGTCTCATGCAGAAGAATTCCAAATGATTTATACAGATACCCTCCTCTTAAAAAAAGTAGAGTATAGCTCCCCACTCTTTTAAGTGTGGACAACACACACTGATTTTCTTCAAAGAGTGTAGTATAGGAAGGTGGAGGGCAGGTAAGTAACTTTACAGGACAGAAACCTGACAAATACCGCCTTACTGATGTAATCAAGGCCAACATCAACAGTGATAAGTCATGCTGATAAGAACAACTCTGATATGATGTAATGAAAATGGCACTTTACCTCTGTGATCTTCCTCCAAACAAAACAAAATAAAACAAAACAAACAAACAAACAAACAAAAAACATAACCCCAGTCTAATCTTCGTATGTAAAACAGTTTGGAAAAGTTTTGATTTTTAATGACAACATACTTACCTTAATAATAATTTCCTCAGGGGCGCCTGGGTGGCTCAGTGGGTTAAAGCCTCTGCCTTCGGCTCAGGTCATGATCCCAGGGTCCTGGGATGGAGCCCCACATTGGGCTCTCTGCTCAGCAGGGAGCCTGCTTCTCCCTCTCTCTCTCTGCCTGCCTCTCTGCCTACTTCTGATCTCTGTCTGTCAAATAAATAAATAAAATATTTAATAAATAATAATAATAGTTTCCTCAAACTTTTGAACGGTCATCTAACAGACAGATCAGTTTATAATTCAGGACATATACCTACATAATTCAGACCTTCTTTTCTGAATTATAAAATCATTTTCTCCAGGATTGAAGCCAATTATTCGGTATAGATTCTAAGCCTTGTTTGTAGCAAGAGAGCTTCTCACGGGGACGTGTTCAATTTTAAAGGCACACTATGGAGGGGTGTGTGTGGTGGGGGGGGCGGTGTTGAATAAACACCTTCTACTAGGTGGGAAGGTCCTTAGAATAAAAAAAAGAAGATATTAATTCTAGAGAAGTATAAATACTTCTCTTAATCTTCTCATCCAGCCACGTTACAAAAGATCACGATAGCTAAGCCCAAAGCTTTTTTGAAGACCCATTATAAGCCACTTGGAATTTTGTTACTGCTTTCCGCTTTTTCTTGGGGAAGAAAGTAAAGATGAGCAGTGCTTTCCCAGATCAGGGTGAAGTGATGATGATAGTGATAAAGATGATGCATGCTAATGATAACAGACAGCAGTATCGAACCACGAAGCATGTAATTTAGTAAGGGCACCTGGGTGGCTGAGTGAGTTAAGCCTTCAGCTCAGGTCACGTCTCAGGGTCCTGGGATCGAGCCCCGCATCAGGCTCCTTGCTCAGTGGGGAGCCTGCTTCTCTCTCTCTCCCTGTGCTGGCCACTCACCCTGCTTGTGTTCTCTGTCTCTCTAATAAATAAATAAAATCTTTAAAAATACATATATTTATATATGTATTTATATACATAATTTAGTAAAGAATATATGACAAATATAAATATATATATTCCTTATTAAATTATATAGTATATATTTAGTAAAGAATATATATAACAAATATAAATATATATAATATATATGTTCCTTACTAAATTATATAGATATATTATAAAGATATAATTTAGTAAAAACTTTTCTGTCCCAACCACTAATACTTGATGCTATACATTTAACAGCTCATGTAATACAATAAATTTGTGGGAAAAAAATTATTCCCATCTTAAATATGAAAAAAATTGAAGTGTGAGGTAATTATTAAAACCCATACTAACAATAAGCAACTTGAATGTCTGGACCTTCTCCACTCTATGGTACTGCCTCTGAAGAATATGAATTTATTTCTGATATATGAGTAATCCATGTTTGAATGATCAGCAGACATGCATTAAAATTGCTTAGAACTGTCTAGTTGTTGGAACAAGACTGGGGGAAAGTTGTTCTTTTCCTATAGGCCAGGGGAGCCCTGATGTTAATTCTTGGACAACAACTAAAAATACAATTACTAACCCACTCTCACTTCCTCAATTTTTTTTTTTTTAACTGGAAGTCTTGAAAGAAAAGTGAAATTTCAGAGATGAAAAATCTTCTCATCTCACTCCTATTGCTCTATTGTCAGACAAGAACACTGATGATCAATATCTTTCCCTTTGATCCCCAGCTCTGGGAATGTCATTAAGGACACTGACAGGCTTACAGAGGATACTCTCACTTGAGACTTTGTGGCTATCGAGGAATAGACATGGTCAGAATTAGTCAGAGGTAGAACAATAGTCACTGCAGTAAGTGTGATGAGCATTTCACTATTTCAGAGGTAAGATAAGAGAACTGAAGTGGAGGTTACCAAAATCACTCATTGAGCACAGGTTCTGCCTGGACTGAGTGATAGGAAATGAGGGTCAGCCTGAGAAACAAGAATCACTAACTAGAAAGAAACTTGAAAAAAAAATTACACAAATACAGTGAGAGAAAATCCCAAATTACAAGTATGTCATAGGGCACTGGGCTAAGAGATACAGTAACTAGAAACTTCGAGTGTCAAATATCATCAGTTAAACTTGTGCTTGAGAAACAGTCTCTATTTCTCAGTGTTTTGTTTGCCTTTCAAGTATGTCACACACACGCTGAAGTTAGTGTTCTTCCTGTCCTTACAAAAACATGTAAATAATATCAGGAGAAGCTCTTCAAATTGCTCCGAATTGCAGACATTAAGAAATTCCCTTACAGAACATTGCATCTTTGGACAGGAGAGGTAGCAGCCTTCGTGATTTCATGGAACTCATAAAGGGGCTCTAACCTGTAAACTGTGCTTTGGTTGTCATAGCAAATTTGTATTCAACTATAGTATATTATATCCTTGGGTAGCGTGACGGTCATCATCCTAAGGCCTTGTTGGGAACATTTCCAAAAACAAGAACCTTCAGTTTTGTTTTCACATTCACAGAAGGGAATTAAAAAGAACCAACTGTAAAAGTCCTGGCCTAATAATAAGTGGACCATTTATTAAAGCCATTCTAAAAGTAAAAGAGTATAAAAACAAACAAAAATGAATAAATTCTGTGAGATATCCCACCCTCACCTAAGTAACTTTCAAGAGAGAATTGCAATTATTTGTTGTATCTTTATATTAATCTTCTAAAAATAACTGAGGATGCTAAGAGATTATGTTGAGTAGCACCACTGATTCTAATAAATAGAGTAATAATAGAAAATATTTAGTGTATTACTACATGTAGGTTAAATCACTTGCTTAACATCTTACAGCTGTTAACACACATAGTTAGGTTACAGAATCTGGACTAACTCTGAATGTCATGAAATTAAAGTGTTCTAAGACTCCCTCCCAGGTATTCTGAGGCCAGATTCCTATTTTTTTGTAAGGAAACCCCTACTGATTTTTTTTTTTTTTAACTTATCTCTAGGCCCAACATAGGCTTGAACTCATGACCACAAGTTCAGGAGTCACCAGCTTTACTGACTAAGTCAGCCAGACACCCCAAGGAAATCTTACTGATTTTAAATGTAGGATTGTCAAATATTCCCTGAAATACTCAGACTAATCTGAGGATCTCATGGGAAGAACAAGGGTGAAGAGAACAGCCATACTTTTGGGGAAAAAGCATTATCCACTGGGCTTTTTAACCTTGGAACTTCTTTAAAAGATAGAAGCAAATTAGTGTAAAGTAGATATTATAAAAACAGACTCATGGGATTTGAATAGACGGCAGCCCAATCTGGTCCAACAGTATAGCACCTAAGGCTAAATTCTATTTAACCCATATTTCAAGCACACCTGGGAAGTCCATTCTGTACTTTCTTGGGCAATACAAGAAGTAAAATATGTCATAATTGACAAAGTCACACAGTAGATAAGATGAGAGCCTTGGGCAAAGAGTCTCTGAAATCTTGCCTGATATTCCTTCATATGCTGACAACTCCCTGGAATTCTCCTCTAAGGTGGATGATGGCTAATAAATAGGGACAGGGGCAACAAACAGAACACCTGTTGGCTGAGGCACAATTATTCAAATGTACCACCTTCTCTTCCCTTCTCAAACTTGGATACGCAGCACTTTTATCTCAGCTTCAAACAGATGAGCTCTAAAAACCCTGAGAATGATGACATCCTGAGCCTTCGTGGGAAGAAAACAGTGATGACAAACAAACAGGAGAAAAAGCCCCCTTATTTTTTCAATAAATGTAACTAAATATGATAAATCATCTTCAAAGCTATATACCTATTAGAAATATATTTCTTTTTTTTTTTAAGATTTTATTTATTTGACAGACCGAGATCACAAGTAGACAGAGAGGCAGACAGAGAAAGAGGAGGAAGCAGGCTCCCTGAGGAGCAGAGGAGCCCGATGCGGGGCTCGATCCCAGAACCCTGGGATCATGACCTGAGCCGAAGGCAGAGGCTTTAACCCACTGAGCCACCCAGGCACCCCTCGAAATATATTTCTTGTTTAAAAATAAAGTATGTGTTTAGGAGGAGTTAAGACGACAAAGAAGTAGGAGGACCCTGGGCTTGCCTCCTCGTTTGAACACAGTGGTATTGAGATCTGATCACTTGGAACACCCAGGAAATCAATCTGAGCATCAGAGGAAGGATCTCTGCAGTTGGAGGGAGAAAGCTGGCAGGTGCAAGGTGTGTGGAAGTGAACTGGAAGAGAAAAGAGATGCCCTGTTTTGGAAGGGAGGGAACCCCTTCCATGGGGAAAGAAAAAGAAGAGAGGGAGAGAGGGATTGAGAGAATGTGGCATCGGGTCGCACAAGAAAAAACCTCTCTGATCACAGACTAAGGAGACGGGGACCTGAGTGGCACAGGTTTTTTGCCAACAGTGAGTGGAACGACTTAAGCTCTGAGGTTCTGGAAGTGCATGACTGTACCCAAGCAGAGCTGCAATGTCCCCTCCTGAGGAGAAGGAGGGCTCTGGCCAGGAGCACACACAAAGTGGTGTGGGGATCTCCTGGTTTGCACTGGGAGAGATCAGTCCCCTTCCTGGAGTACATTTGGAAGAGGGCCTGCATCCTCTCCAAGGACAAAAGACCCTGCAGGTGCCAGCAACCAGACTCTATGCACAGTGGACAAAGTGCATAGAGAGAGTGGATAACCTGCTCACTGCTTCTCACTGTGACTCACCATAGATTTTGCACACTGCTCAGGCAGCGGACTGTTTTTCTGGGACAAAGGGCACTAATCAGAGTGCAGGGAAGCACTAATCTGGAAGAGGGGGTGGATCTGAGTGGTGCTGGCTCCTTTAAGATTCGGAGTTTTGAATCCCAGCCTTGGGCCAAAGCTAAAATGCTGGAGTGCTGGGCAACGGGAGTGCTGAAGGCCCTCGCTTTTCTGCATGGTCTTTCTGAACAGCAGGGGATGAGATCTCCTGTCCTAGGACTAGAGAGTGGAGTGTCATCATTTTATCCCCGTTACCAACACAGTGGGCCATCAGAGAGCAACACAGCAACCCCCAGTGGAGGTGGGAGCTGCTAACATCAAACCCTACCCCCACACTCACACCCACCCCATGCTTGACAGGGCTTTTTTTTTTTAATGTATTTGACAGACAGAGATCACAAGTAGGCAGAGAGGCAGGCAGAGAGAGAGAGAGAGGGAAGCAGGCTCCCTGCCGAGCAGAGAGCCCGATGTGGGGCATGATCCCAGGACTCTGGGATCAAGACCCAAGCCGAAGGCAGAGGCTTAACCCACTGAGCCACCCAGGCGCCCTTGACAGGGCTTTTTTAACTGGGGCAGGATTGACTCTGAGCCAGCACTGCAGTGGAGGAAGGGAGGTTCTGCCCGAGAGGAGCAACACAGGCAGCCCATCCCCCATACCAGATCTACTGATCATACAGTGTGTCAGTGCGTCCCCTTCAGTTCTGGTGGAAGTAGGACCAGGCTGTATTTTTTTTTTCTTCTTCTTTTTCTCCCTTTGGAATCAGGCTTTTGCTTCTTTCTTAATTTTTTTGTTTGTTTCCTTTTCTCTTTTTTGGATCAGTCTTCTTTTTTTCTTTCATTCTTTCTTTCTTTTTTTTTTTTTTTCCTTTCTATGTCTTTGGAATCAGGCTTACAGGTTTTTTTTGTTTTGTTTTGTTTTGTCTTAGATTTTTATTTATTTATTTGACAGACAGAGATCACAAGTAGGCAGAGAGGCAGGCAGAGAGAGAGAAGGAAGCAGGCTCCCCACGGAGCAGAGAGCCCGATGTGGGGCTCGATCCCAAGACCCTGGGTCATGACCTGAGCTGAAGAGAGAGGTTTACAGTTTTTTAATCGGGTTTGTTGTTTTTGTTGTTATTCATTTTCCTTTTGTCTTTTTTTTTTTTTTTGAAGCAGGCATTTTCCCCTCCTCTTCCCCCCCACCCATTTTCTTTCTTTCTTTCCCTTTTTCCAGGCTTTTTTCAACAAACAAATCAAAGCACACCTAGTTAAAGGTCCAAATACTCCCCACCTACAAGCAAGCAGGACCTCTATAGAGGGTAGACCAGTAGGAAAGAGCACCAAAATACAACAGCACAATGCATACAGCATATGCCAGAAACACTTCCTGAAGTCCTAAAGTGCCAGGCCCTGAACAGTGTAAGATCTCTTCTTCTTTTTTTTTTTTTTTAATTTTATTTCTTTTCAGTGTTCCAAAATTCAGCGTTTATGCACCACACCCAGTGCTCCATGCAATATGTGCCCTCCGTAATATACCCCAGGCTCACCCCCCACTCCCCTCCCCTCCAAAACCCTCAGTTTGTTTCTCAGAGTCCACAGTCTCTCATGGTTCATCTCCCCCTCCGATTTCCCCCAACTCACTTCTCCTCTCCTTCTCCCAATGTCTTCTGTGTTATTCCTTATGCTCCACAAGTAAGTGAAACCATATGATAATTGACTCTCTCTAAGGACCTCTTCTTAATAGAGCATTACTCTGAGGTGCAGGAAACATAACAAGGTTTCATAACACATAAAAGATAAAACTTAGCCAAAATGGCAAGGCGAAGCAATTCTCCCCAGGAGGTCAGGAAGATATCATAGCCAGGGACTTGCTGAAAATAGATAAAAGCAATATACCTGAACAAGAATTTAGATCAACAGTTATAACTACCAGCTGAACTTGGAAAAAAGCCTATAAAACACCAGAGAAACCCTTATTGCAAAGACAAAAGACCTAAAACTAGGGAGGTTGAAATAAAAAATGTTATAACTGAGAAGCAAAACAGACTGGGTATAATCACAAAGAGGACTGAAGAAGCAGAGAAGAAAATAGGTGATATAGAAGATAAAATTATAGAAAATAATGAAGCTGAAAAGAAAGAAAACTATTAGATCACAAAGACAGACTTAGAGAACTCAGTAATTCCTTAATGTGAAATAATACCAATATCATAGGAAACCCAGAAGGAGAAGAGCAGGAAAAAGGGACAGACGGTTTCTAAGAACAGATTATAGCTGAGAAGTTCCCTAATCTGGGGAAGGAAGCAGGCATTCAAGTCCAAGAGGCACAAAGAATTCCCTTCAAAAATCAACAAAAACAGGGCAACACCCTGTCACATCATAGTGAAACTTGCAAAATACAAAGATAGAGAATTCTGAAAGCAGCGAGGGAAAAAAGTTCCTTAACCTACAAAGGTAGATACATAAAGTTAGCGGCTGAACTGTCCAGAGACCCAGCAGGCCAGGTATGTAGGTGAGGGAATGGGATAACGGGGTGATGGGCATTGAGGAGAGCACTTGATGGAATGAGCACTGGGTGTTTTTGTTCGCAACTGGTGAACCACTGAATTCTACACCTACACCACTGAAACTAACAATACACTATATGTTAACTAATTTGAACTTAAATAAAATAAAATCCATAAAATAAAATAAGTATGTGTACAAATATATGACAGAATCTTTTCCCTTTGAGAAATATGATGGTATAGTTTCAACTTACATGAGTTAGAGGTCTCCTAATAAGCCCACACTTTTCAACAGTTCTTAAAGAAACAGGTGAAGAGATTGTCAACACTTAAAAGGCCCCATATCACACCTCTGTGACATTCTCTAACACACTTATCTAGTAGGTAACTCAGAGCCCTGAAGAGTCACTCCTTGGCCAGCTGACTTTCCTTCTACTTCCACAATAACTTCTTTAGAAGTGGACAGTCAACATTCATACCTGCTCCCTTCAAAACCTTCCAACAGAGGTATCCAAACACTATAAAACCTAAAAGCTAAAACCTAAAAAGCTGTGTTATTTTTATGGAGAAAAATATCACCAACAGAGATGAAGAAATATGTTTTGTTTTTTTTAAAGGACCTGTAATCCTCACTGGCCACTAACCAGAAACCTTCTCTGATAGAAAAGACATTTGCCTGCCACACTGAAAGACCATCACAGCACAAGAAAAGGGCAGAAGTGAACCTTTTCTCCGTGTCTAGCACGAAGGACAGAAGTGCAGACAGGCACCTCGCTTTGCAGGCTAAGTGAGTCCAGGGCTTGTTAAAAGCAATAGAGAAATGGAGAGAGAGTACAAGTAGACAGAGAGGCAGGCAGAGGGAGAGGGAGAAGCAGGCTCTCTGCTGAGTAGGGAACCCAAAGCGGGGCTCCATCCCAGGACCCCGGGATCATGACCTGATCTGAAGTCAGACACTTAACTGACTGAGCCACACAGGTGCCCCAAAGCAAGAATTTTAGATAAAACAAAGAAACCAAACCAAACTGAAATCTCATATTAATAATTTAGGTCGGGGGTGGGGGTGCTGGGGTGGCTCAGTCGGTTAAGCAGTTGCCTTTGGCTCAGGTCATGATCCCAGGGTCCTTGGGATCGAGCCCCGCTTCCGGATCCCTGCTTCTCCCTTACCCTGCTTGTTCACACAAGCGCTTTCTCTCTCTCCCAAATAAATAAAATAGAATACATTTAAAAATAAATAAATAATAATAATTTAGGTCAGGACCAGGCATTCTTTCTTCATTTCTCTTATCATGTTGCTAAACCATGTTTTCTCCACCTTTCATTTCAACTAATCTTCTGGACACCCAGTTCAGTTCAACTTGTTTGATTTGGCTCGTCATTCTCTCCGGCCCTAGTTCTCTGCTGCTCAGCTGCCCAGCCCCCACCACAGCTTTGGGCTGTCGGTAGCGATGCTGTGGCTATTCTGACAGGGTGCATTTTATTTATGCTCTAGGACTGAGTTCCTCGGAACACTCCAAACAAAATGCAGATGTCATAAAAATACAACCTTTCAAAGTGCAACTGTAAGTAATGCTTAAGTGTTGGCAATGGAATCAGAACATCGGTACAGCCGCTCAAGATCTGTGCTTTGATTTGTTGTTGTTGTTTTGGTTTTTGTTGTTGTTGTTGTTGTCATTTTTCTCTCCCAGGTTTAGTGAGAAATAACTGGCAAATAACTCTGCGTAAGGTCAAGGTATACAGGTGATTATTTGATGCACATGTATATTATAAATGACTGCCATCATAACATTAGTGAACACAAGATTTGAGCTTTTGAATGCATTTACAGTCAGATTTGCCTTAAATTTATTCAGACTAACACATATGTCTCACTTATTGATACACCAATCAATGCATCATTATTAAAAGACAATCTACTCAGTACAGTACAGTATAGAGTAACTGTGAAGTCTAATACTATATAAGTAAAAAATTAATAAATAACAAACAAGATCCTTGTTTGAGCCCAGCCTCAGTCGTAACAAAGGCTGTTACCATTTGGACTCAACCCCGGAGGTGAAGTCAGCCACTGGTTATGAGCTCAGCCACCAGGCATGAAACACGGCACATATAATGAGGAGACAGGCTGGGAGGGCAGGGCGGGGGCACAGCTAATGGAGGATTTAAGAGAAGGTCATTTACAAGAGAGTCTCAGTTAAAGAGATGAAAGCAGCAATGTAAAGTTAGGCAGGAATCAGAGCTGAAGACTGAGCAGGTAATCACAGGAAGAATGAGACAGAATGTTGAGCCATCCTGAATTCCGTGATAGAAACAACCAGCCGTTCAGGAACCTAATCCACCAAAACTAATTAAGGAAAACAGCAGAGCATGTTGAGGTCACTAGCTCTTTAGTACCCGACATGTTCCAGTAATTTACCTGAAATGGGAAGACCTGATGTCACACTGGTTATGACAATACAAGAGCCCCCCAGGGACAAGGAATCCTGTAGGCCCTGGAAGCCCCAGCACGCCTGCTGAAGTCAGGAAGCAAGGCCACCTGGTACAAACGTACCCACAATGGTCACACCTTCAGTGGAGTGATTCCTGACAGACACTCATACAATTTTAAATTAAGAGGAAAAAAGAATCATATGACATTAATTGTAATAATATTTTTATTAAATTATAGCTCCAAAAAGTATCACTTAAACACATAATCAATTAAATCACTATATCACTAAAACATTAGATATTTTACACCTTTTTTATACTAAGTCTTAAAATGCTGGGTGCATTTACATTTATGGCCTGTGTCATTTGAACTAGTTGCATTGCAAGTGTTTGTTAGCTAATGTGGGTTGTACCACACTGGACAGTGCAGAGCTGAACTACCTTCAAATATGCCTATTATAGCCTTTAAATGATATATAAATAAAAAGGGCAACTATCACTTGGAAATCACATTACAATCTAAAGAATGCTTTCACCATTTATCTCCTAGAATTCAAAACAATAACCAATGGGGTCGGTATGCCAAATATTATTATCTACCTCTAAATGGCAGATTAGGGAACTTTAAACTTAAGATCTTCATAAGACCTTAAGATCTTCACAATCCTAGTAATAAATTTGAATCCAAGTCTTCTTCTATCCAGAAGTTAGGGTACCTCAGAGACATTAAATGAATTGCCAAAGGCTAGCAGCATGTCAGTTGCAGAATATGAAATCTGGGCCATTTACTCCCAAACCAGTGCTCTCACCACTGCAACAACACTGCAGATGCCCTCATACCTATAGATACAATTCTCAAGACTCATTTTCCCTGCAGTTGGTCTGCAAGTCAATACTAATCACATTACTAAATCTTATGTTCTTACTTGAACTACTGACCAGGGCCTATTGAAAAGAGAGAGAGAATTCTTCAGCCCTCCCTCTCCATTTATATGACAAAATTGTCTCAGGAGTGTTTTAAAGGTTTTTTTTTGTTTTGTTTTGTTTTGTTTTGTTTCACAGCAAGAGCAGGAACCTGCAATTTAGAGAAGAAGCATTTGAAACAAATTGCTAAAAGTATCCTGTTAAATAGTGAAATGCAGGGTGCCTAGGTGTTCGAGTCGGTTAAGGGTCTGTCTTCAGCTCAGGTCATGATCTCAGGGTCCTGGCATTGAGCCCCACGGGCTCCATGCTCAGTGAGGAGCCTGCTTCTCCCTCTCCTCCCTGTTCCTGCTCTCTCTCACTATTTCTGTCAAATTAAAATAAAAGCCTTAAAAAAAATAGTGAAATGCACAAACCTAAGCATACTGTGATTTTGTACCACATTTTGTGATTGTGTGATTGCATCACATTATGTGATGTGCAAAACACATAATGTGTTTTGCAAAACAATCAATGACAAAGTATCCTTCTATAACTTTATATTTAAATACATGTAACGTGTTTTGTAGGTCTTTATAATTATAATATGTACAGAAGAAAAATGCAGGAGAAGACAAAGCAGATGGTTACTTTGAGGCTAGAACTGTATACTAATAGGTGAAGATAAGGAGGGAAGGGAAAGGCAAATAAAAAATAACAAAGTGGGACGCCTGGGTGGCTCAGTGGGTTATGTCTCTGCCTTTGGCTCAGGTCATGATCTCAGGGTCCTGGAATCAAGTCCCACATCAGGCTCTCTGTTCAGCAGGGAGCCTGCTTCCCCCGCACCCTACCTGCCTCTCTGCCTACCTGTGATCTCTGTCAAATAAATAAATAAAATCTTTAAAAAAAAAAAAGACAAAAAATTTATAATAATAACAAAGGGGAAAAAACTGTATCTACAATATGACCCTGTTTAAGTAAAATAGTAATATTGTGTGTACATATATATACTCTATGTGCATATAAGTGTATATATTTTGTGTTTAATATTATATAAATACACAAATGTTACATTTTTAAATGATCTCTTTACAGTCATGTCATGTGACTAGTTCATAGCTAAACACTGAAACAGAAGTAAAGAAATACTTAGAAACAGGTTCCAGGACACTATTGCTTTCTAAAAATACAAATTGATGTAATTTGCAATTATACATACCACCACCAACAAAAACAACAATTAAAAAAGAACCAGACCTCCTAAACCACAAGGCTGATCTTCTCCAATAGGAATTCTGGGAGGGGGGGACAGCTCAGTTAACCATCTGTCTTTGGCTCAGGTCATGATCTCAGGGTCCTGGGATCGAGTCCCACATTAGGCAGGAGTATGCTTCTCCCTCTGCCTTCAGCTCCCCCCGCTTGCTGTATATTTCTGACAAATAAATAAATAAAATCTTAAAAAAAGAAAAAAAAAGAATTCTGAGAGGAAACTGGTCTGGATGGTGAATAAATCATGTAATTTCTCCAGCCTATATCTATTATGACACATTTGCTGCTCATTTCCTAGACATAGATTACTGCTTATATCTAAAATCTCTAAATTCTCAAATGTAAAATAAATATCAAAAGCCTGTTAAATTTGAGGAGGAGGCAGCAAAAAAGAAAATAGAATAAGCAGCCAAAAAAAAAAAAAAAAAAAAAAAAAACGCCAGACAGAAGGGGGCACCTAGGCTCTTGACTTTGGCTCAGTTGGTGATCTTGAGGTTCTGGAATGGAGTCCTCTCCGGGTCTCTGCCACTCATTGGGAAGTCTGCTTGAGGATCCTCTCTCTGCCTCTGCCCTCCACCTGCTCTCCCACCTCTCTCTCTCATTAATAAGTAAATCTTTTTAAAAACCCCAGAAAGATGTGGTATACATATTTTGATTAAGCAAATAATTTCCTTTAATAAAAAGTTAAATTGACCATTAATTCTGTTATTTTAAGTGATATAATGAGAGTTCCTATATTTATGTTGAACAAATTAGTTTTCCAAATGTAAAGGTCGTCATTTCAACAGCTGGATTTTCTGACTTTTCTCAATTACCAGAACAACGCATGCGGAAAATAAGAAATAATAAAATCCCATTATTGTAATGTTACAACGTATCATAGGAAAAGCAAGAAAGAAGTCTCATGGGAAAGTCAATAAATAGCTTAATTAAATATTACAGTTGTGTTACTGTGTAGGCAATATATTTTTTATTTTTTATTGTTTCAGTGTTTTTTTTTATTATGTTATTTGGAAATGGGAAAATACCTCTAAAGACAGTTTATTTTCCAAAGATTTTACTCAACGATTGCCAAATAATTAAGCCTACAGTGCCATAAGCTCATCCAAACGTTCTTAAAGGTGGAGAGCCCCACTATCTGTCCTACACACCATTTGGAATCAAAATGGCTCTTTGGGAATCATGATGACCACATGCTGCTAGGCTGCCCTCTTCATCAGGCAGATGGATGACTCCATGGATCACAAAGGACCTGAAACGCTTAATACAATCAACAGTTTGGGAGTATGCTCACGTTGTAATACACATGCACTGAGTTTTTCATATAAACAGAACTCTAAAGGAAATTTACTGAAAACATATGTCAATATTTAGTGCTAGGAATATTATTCTCTTAGAGCAGTAAACAAACATGTTTCTCTTAAGTCAAGTATTGTTTTTGGTTTTGGTTTTGGTTTTAGGATTTCTTTGCTTTATTTGAGAGAGAGCAGAGGGAAGGGGCAGAGAGACTCTGAAACAGGCTCCACGTTCAGCATGGGACTTGATCCCACGACTCTGAGATCACAACCCTGAGATGCACCTGAACCAAAACCAAGAGTCGGAGGCTTAACCAGCTGCATCATCCAGGAGCCCCCTCATAAGTCAAGTTTGCTACAGCTCAGGCAATACCCAGTTCAAAAGCCATGGCCACATATGACATGAAACAAACTGGAGTATATTCCTTGTTTAAAAAGGCAAGGAGTTTACAATACTCTAAAGGAGAGAGAGAAAATCCAAATAGTTATAAAATCATGTGATTACAGTAGACTAGGCATTCTGTAACCCTGTATTATCTTAACTGCTCTTTAGTGGGTCTTTATTGCTGGGTCAGAAAAACTGAAGAGAATAATGAATGTGAATTGACTATCAAAAAGGCAGAACCCATCTGAGTTGTGGAAAATGTAGGGTATTTAAAGTTTACATCCTCAAAGTACCTAAGTGCAATCAGGACGCCCATGAATGTGAACTGGACTTAAAAAGCCAGTCACTATCACACTTTCTTTCCATCCCTGTCGTAATCAGACAAGCATTAGCTAAACCTACCTCTGTTTTCTCTTCCCCTTCTCTCCATGGCTGCATGTGGCCAACGTGTTTCCATGATCTCCTGTGTCCAGTGCCCACCACTGCTTATTTGAATCCAGCTCTCAGGACTCCATCTCCAAATTCGAGACTTGACTTGGCTCAGATGTCCATCCATGGTCTAGTCAGCCATAGTGTGGAGCATGAAGTCATGTGATACAGAAGACCCTTCTGGGAACTAGAGGAAAGCAGATTCCCTAAGGAAAAGCTGTGTGAGGGGAAGGAATGACTGTCATCCCTACCACAGAGGCATTCATTCTTCACCATCCCACATGTCCTAGTCTTTGCCCTCATTCTGAGCGCAGCACACCACAGCATCTGTCAATGATCAGCTCAAAGGTGAACACAGTGGTACCAATCAGCCTTGGCATTGCCTTAGGAGTGTAAGTTATAACACACCTCCATCATAAGACTGTGTTTTAGTTGGGATGTGTGAGGTCATAGAAGGCTCTCTTTTAGGGACGCCTGGGTGGCTCAGTGGGTTACAGCCTCTGCTTTCAGCTCAGGTCATGAGCCCAGGGTCCTGGGATTGAACTTCACATCAGGCTCTCTGCTCAGCAGGGAGCCTGCTTCCTCCTCTCTCTCAATCTCTCTCTCTCTCTCTGCCTGCCTTTCTGCCTACTTTGTGATCTCTGTCTGTCAAATAAAAAAAAATTTTTTTTAAGAAAGAAGGCTTTCTTTTAGATTACTGGTATGAAATTCTTACCATATCCCCTATAATCATCTCAGTGGGAAATCAAGTATCCCACATTCTCGTCAGCCTTCCTAAAAGCAAAAAGAAAAAAATAAAAAGCTCTGCTACAAGCAGAAAAAATTACACAGTTACCTATACGCAGAATAAAAACAAATAGGTGTGTGTCAATCAGTATATTCTATTCCTATACTCTAGTTAGTATACTGCCTCTGAATATCTCTGTCCAGCCACCTGAGGTCAATTTTTCTTCTGTCATTCTGAAGTCTGCACGCCCTCAGGACTCCCAATACTTCTATTCTACATCTGATGTGAGCTGACTTTCTCTTTCCTGTCCTTCTTGATCTCTGCTGTTTTTGACAATTCTGACTGAGGTCTTTTCTAATTTCCAGGTCCTCATACAGATCCTTGAGTTCTCCTTGAGCCACTACTCCTAAGATCCAGAGCCATCTTCCTCCACTGCATAAACTAATCAGCTTGTTCCCTTATTTACTACAACTACTATTCACTGGCGGCAATAAACACTTTATTACCAGTAGTAACACTGGGAGTAACTGAGCACCTGATCACTGGTCCGCAGAAAAACTACAATGGAGAAATTCAGATTTTGTCTTTAATTTATCAGTACCTCTTGTTATAAGGCAACATCACCATAAACGGCTCTGAAAACATTTTGTTATAACAAATGTGAGGGAAGCCTGGGTGGCTTAGTCAGATAAGTGACTGCCTGCAGCTTAGGCCATGATTCTGGAGTCTTATGATGAAGTCCTGCATCAGGCTCCCTGCTCAGCAAGGAGTCTGCCTCTCCCTCTGACCCTCCCTCCTGCCGCCCATGCTCTTTCTCTCTCTCAAATAAATAAATAAAATATTTGAAAAACAAATGTGAGCTTCATATTCTACTCTTCCTAAACATTCAAGCAACAAAATTCTTTAAACTACTAGACCAAATAAGAGAATAAGAAGACAAAATATCTTTTTTTTTCTAAATAGAGACAATTCAAGAAAAAAATCTGAGATCAAATAATAGGTATGGTATCAAGAAATGGCAACTAAGAAAATAAGTTACTTCCATATGTCAAAGCAATGCCATTATATTTGGCACATCCAATAATTGTGATTTAAAACAGAGCAGAGTCTATTTATTCATAAACACCATTTATAATGCCTGCCTTATGCAGATGCTGTGCAGGACAAATTAAAATTAAAATCATAGCCCTTCGGAACTCGAACGTCTAATTGAGAATTGAATGCATAATAAACAGAAAGGGTCACTCACCACTTTTTTATCCTGAATACATTCTATCACATTTTAACCAGCTAAAAGCATTATGACTTTTTCTCCCTGACTTGATTGATAGCTTAGCTGAGCACAGAATTCCAGATTGGAAATCGTTTTGATCAGAATTTTGAATATTTCACTCCATTATCTTCTGGTATTCAAGGTGGCTCATGAGAAAATGTGTAAAGTTTTGAATCTTGGTCAGTTTTCCTCTTCCTCAGAGACTTTTCTCTTTGTCAATTTTCTGCAATTTGATGATAATATACCACCGTGAGGATCCTTTTCTTATCCTATGTTCTGTGCTCCCTCAGGGGTCCCTATCAGTCTGTCCATCTGTAACCTTCAGATATGGTATAATTCTTCCCCATTTTTATCCCCTTCTGTGTTTATTCTCTCTGCTTATTCTATTTTCTTCATAGGAGAACTCTAGAACTTACTTTCTGTTGCCTTTAATTAAACTTCATATAGAGAACATATTCTTCTACGATCATAATACTGAAATGTCAGTGAACAAAACAGATAATTATTTGGCAAATGCCTAGTAAAGGATGTCAGCCAAGTTCATCCACGGCGCTGAGCAGCAGCATCTACATGGCCAGGGCGTGGTCAGTGTTTGGGGACGGAGGTAAACATCCACAATCCGTGCATCCCTTTGATTTCTTCTTTCAGTGCCTGCTTTACCATCTGGGGCTGCTGGACAGTTTTCTTCTCCTTAAGCTCTTCTGTCTTGATCTGGATTTCATACATCGCCCCACAGCCTCCTGAAATGTCGGTGACGTTGGTAGTTGTAGCTCCGGAAAACCTTGAGAATTTGGGTCACTTTGGGCTTCCCCTCAGTTTTCGAGGCAAACATCCGCTGAGCACAGCGGAGAAGAGGAAGCCCGCGGATCCCATGCGGCAGCCGAGCTCCACACCACCACACCTATCTTTCCTCAACTTTTGCACCTCTTTGGTTGTTTTACTTGTAAAGTTTCCTCAAATATATCTTTCAGAGGGTCTATTAAATGTTTGATTTCCAGTCCCATAGTTTTCATTTCCAGGAATTCTACTTTGTTTATTCAATGTGATTCAACAGTTTTTATTTCTAAGAATTTTAGTTTATTTGATGGCCTTTTTTGATTCATTTATAAAATATATTTTATAGTCTACTTAGTGATATTAATTACAGTGTTCATTATTTGACTTCGTTCTTTATATTTTTCACCTACCGTCTGTTCTTTATTTCTACAGATTTGGTTTACATTCCAAAAGAAACTGCCTTAAATATCTATGGGTCCTTGGTTGCTGATTTTTAAGAATGAGGCACTAAAAAACTGAGTAAATGCTGTATGTGTAGACAGGACTTACTGACTGCCGCATTGACGTGGATCTGATGAGGTCATCTCACTGGACCCCTAATGGCCCACATCTGCAGACATTTTCTCTTAGATGTAAAATCAAGAGAGAATTCCCCCAGCTCTTACCTAGGAGTCTGTCAGTATCACGAGAGCTCACTTAGGAAATGACTGGAAGAGAATTTCATGGTACAATATGTAGATTTTAATTTAATACCTTTGTTTTCTCTATGTTAGTCTTGCTTTCAGTTGTGCTCACGTCCAAAGTCTGCTTGATGAACCTCTCTAGAAATTAAACCTCCATCTTCTATCAGCATGGAGAAGAACTTCAGCAAACTGTGAAAGTGAATCAGAAGACCTAACTGCTTTTATACAGACTTTCAACCCATCCTTATTTTTTGGCCCTACTTGTACCACCTCCCTCTTTTCAGAAGTACCTGCAATTGCTAAGCCTAATTTTCTAGGGCTCTGAGGCAGACTCAGCTGACCTCTGTGTTTCTCTCACTGCTAGCCTGAGTTTCAGATTCCTCGCTCTAAGTCTGTTACTATCCATATAGATAGGCAATAAAGATGGCCATAATTTTTTTGGCCCATTCGTTCTATTGAAACTACTACTTTGACTAATAAAATACGGCAGAAATGGAGCTGCACCAACTGTAAGACCCAGGCCCTGAGGGAGAGCCTCCATATCCCAGCTCCTGTAGGGGATTCACTGTAGGGGCCCTGAGCTCCTACCAACCACCCTGCAGGACAGACAACATGTAGGACCCTAACTGAGACTACGTGGAAAGTGAAGGAGATCCAGGTGGGCTCAGACTCCAGCCCCCTGCTCAGGTTCATGAGTAAAGCCATCCTGGACACACTACATCAGCCCAACTGCCAGATAAACAGCCCTCAGGGATCATAGTCAACGCCATGTGAAGTGTAGGAATTGCCCATCTGAACCCTGACCAAAGTTTTTGTAGAGTTTGATAAAATATTTGCTTTAATCCATGAACTTTTGGGGTAATTAATGATGTTAGCCATAGATTACTGGAAGAATCTGTTTTTCCTTTCCAAATTATGTTGTATTCTTCTCCCCTCCTGAACTTTCTGTCCTTAAGACTTATGGCTTTTTTTTTTTAATCTCTACATTGTTATTTTAGGGAGTGTTCAGTGGCGGTGGTATAGAACACGCATATGCTGTCCACCATGCCTAATGAGAAGTCCCCTCAGTTATTCTTTCATCTCTTTTGTATTCTGAAGTATGATTTGTTTTTGGTATATTTTATTGTTAGGTTTTTGTCAGATTTTCAAAACATAAATGGAAAAGCCTGATGGCATAAGCTATCTCTTCCATTAATTATACCTCCACAAACCAAAGTCATTCTGATAAAACAATTACATTCCTTCTGGTCTACCAACACATTTGCGATATTAAGATTGAGTCATATTTCTAACAAAGTTTAGCATTCATTATTCTTCCCAGAAAAGCCAATGACAGATAACAGCAATGAATTTAATGCCACATGTCAACTCATTTTACAGAACTAAAGAGACTGTCGTTCGTTTCAATCTTTTTTTTTAAATAGTTAAGGAAATGTCTAATCTCATCTTTTAGCCTGATTCCTGACAGGACTTGGTAAAAACTGGATCAAATTAATGCTTTCTGGCATGCATTAGCAGCCAGCAAGGTCGTTCATTAGTGTGTGAAATAAACCCAGCATTTTAAAGAGACAAAGGTGCCATATGAGAAAAGAACACACTAGAGCTTCATCCCAATCACCTCTGCACCCCAACCTAAGTTGTCACACATGAGCCTCTTCAGGAATGTGGTATTAGGTGGGAGCATAACCAACAACAGGCACTCTGATACTTCCTGACATATGGCTAAACAGCCATTACAGTGACTTAGGGATTTACATGAGTCTGTGACTCCTGCTACCAAAAGCCGGATTATAACTGAGAATTAGGGAGTGGGGGAGGATGAAGGAAAGGTAACCCTAAAAATGCCTGTATTTCAAAGCAAGTGCTCAAAAGACATTAGTTTCCTGACCCGTTTTCTTGTCCCCTGTGGAACTATCTGATGAACATTGCATGTGGCCCCACCTCAGGAGAAGGGAAAGAAAAGGGATTCTGGAGATTGGGATGTATAATGTGCTATTGTCCAGTGCTTCTCAGGCTACTGTGCATACAAATTATTGAAAACATTGTTAAAATGTTAAAATGCAGATTCTTTTTTTCTAATTTTTTTTAAAAGATTTTATTTATTTATTTGACAGAGAGAGATGACAAGCAGGCAGAGAGGCAGGCAGAGAGAGAGGAGGAAGCAGGCTCCCTGCTGAGCAGAGAGTCCGATGTGGGGCCCGATCCCAGGACACTGAGATCATGACCCGAGCCGAAGGCACCGGCTCAACCCACTGAGCCACCCAGGCGCCCCTAAAATGCAGATTCTGATTCACTAGGCCTTGTTAGTGCTGAGAGTCTGCCTTACTAATAAGATCCAAAGACTTCTGGTCCACAGAACACACTCAAGAAGTGAGACTACAATCAGATGTTGATATATTTCTCTTCTCTCATTAAATTTCATACCTCATCCTCCTAGTATACCAACAAAATTGAGAAAAGTTTTTACCAAGGGTATAGGGCAAAAGAGCCCAACATAGCCACTTAAAAATTAGGCCTATTATGTACCCTTACATACCTCACTCTTTAAGTATGCTTTTTTTTTTTTTTGCTTTATAAAAAAATGTTATCATCTATAATCTTCTGAGACTTACTTTTTTTCATCATGTTTCTAAAATTTACCTATAAAGTTGCAGCTTCAACAATAATGTTCTGATTCTTACCCAGGAGGTGTGTTCATTAAGTGTTCATTTTACTACTATGCTTCAAGATTAAACATCACTATATATTCCTTTATATGTATCAAGTGTTAAATTCTTTTTTAATTTTTTAACTTATTTATTTGAGAGACAGAAAGCAAGCAAGCAAGAGAGAGGGAGAAAACATGTGCACAAACTAAGGGAGGGGCCAAGGGAGAAGCAGACTACCCACCAAGCAAGGAGCACAACATGGGACCCAATTCCAGAACCCCGGGATCATGACCTGAGCCGAAGGCAGATGCCCAAATGACTGCCCTCCAGCCACCCCCCAAGTATTACATTCTAAAACCATTTCAACTAAATATTTGCCATCTCTGCTCTTCAAGTTCCTAGACCCACTGACACCACCAGCAGCACCTTAGTTCTGACCATCTATTCCATGGAGCCCAAAGACCATATCCCTCAACTCCAACCCTCCTCCCTCATTTGCTTTCCTCTAATTGACGCTCTTAATCCTTCAATCCCTATACTGATCTTTCTACCTGTATTACTCAACTTGAATTTGTGACAGACCACTGCAGTGTCTCAGCAATTTTATTCAATAATATAATATTCCTGCTGATGTAAAACCCAGAGCTGAAGTTCCTGACCAGGAGATCTTGCAGGCAGTTCTTCTAAGTGCTCAACTCTGGACTCGGGATATTTCCATTGTGTGTTCTGCCATATCACAAGCCTTCCGTTACTGCTGTGTGGTTAGAGGGGAAAGCACAAGGAAGATTGCACAAGGGCTTTCTATGGCCCAGAAGTGGCATATGCCACCTCCACTCACCTTCCACTGGAAGAGCTCAGTAACACTGTCCACTGGACACAAAGGGATACTGGGAAATATATTTTCCCCTGTGTGCCCAGGAGAAAAATAAAGTAATTTTATAAACAAAGACAAAAAAACAAAACTTACCCACTCTCCCTGCCGCCATACACAGTGCCTTAAAAACTAAATACTGGGTAACATTCATAAAATGAATTGGCAGGGATAGTTCCTTACCCATGTAGAGGGATATAATCTGACTGCGTACCCCTGGTTCCTTGAGTAACTGCTAAATATTTTGAAGCTCCATTTTCTTTTATTGGTTAAAAAATATGTTCCTATATAATTGAAAATCAAAAAAATATTCTTTGAGAACTACCTTAGGACCAGATTTTAAATTACAGTCCCTGTTCTCCGAAGGCTTACAATCGAGTTAGGAAAAAAAGATACTAGCTGTGGAATAATATAGACTGTAGATATCAATTTTAAAATAACACAAGACCAGTTGCCAAATGGTTGTTGCCAACTCTATAGAATATAAATTTTGATAAGATGTAATAAAGTATGGCTGGGGAAATCTAGAATCCTTTGAAAATATAGATGATAGGTGATTGACTGTTTGATGATAGATAAATAGGTAGATAGATAGATAGGATAGAACCTTTTCTCCAAAAGGTACAAGACATTCTCGTGATGCACAGAAAAGTACAAATAGAATTTAGTGTACTTTATTAGCTTGACCTATGCTGAAATAGGCCCATTTATCCTATAGCTCAGTTCCTAGTATAGTTTATGTCCCAGTAAAAATAAGATACTATAATGTTCTACTCTGTTATGATTCCATTTTATATTAAACTTTCCCTTGGTAATAAGGAAACAGGCAGGTTCATTCATCCCACAGGGCCTCTAAATTCAGTAGACAACATCCTGTATTGCCCTTAAAATTAATCACATCCCAGAGTGCCTCAAAATGAACTTTAGCAAATAATGCAACTGTGATAAAATTTGCATATCAGATTTACAGTGTGTTCAAGGCTTCAATTTTCCCCCATCTCAGCATTTCTACCTTAAATGAAATTGCACATAACTAGTAAGAGCAAAGATGAAGTGTGCTGCGAGAAATGTCAACCTTTCTAAAAGAAGCAGATACGTGTGACTTGTGCTCTGGAACCACAGTAACAGTGTTTAAGCAAATGGCAAAGCTACATGTAGATTTGCAGTTGTGGCTTGGAGCGGGACACACAGGTTATCTAGCAAATAAGATCTTCTCATACTGGCAGTTTCATAACAGGAAGTGGAGCCATTTAGAATTATTAAAGGGAATGGTTGTCGCTCACATTAACGAGTGTGGGAAATACACCCGGCATTTCAAAAAGATAGAGGAGCCATCCCAACCCCTCTTGCACCCCAATCCAAGTTGTAAGACATAATCCTCTTCAGAAGCATGGCATTAGGTGGGAGTGTAACCAATAACAAGAGGTCCAAGGGATATTTTCCTAGAAGTCAGCCAGCTACTGACATATGACCAATTATAGAAACTTAGGAATTTATATGAGTCATATAAATTCACTTATAAGAATTCTCACATGTCCAGAACAAGCCAAAGGAAAAATCAAAAGAGATTCTCACCCTAAACTTCCATTCCCATGGCAAACTTTTCTCTCCTGCCCCTACTACAGACTCCTGATGGCCTCCAGCTCTCTCCCTCCATCAAAACATTCTTTTAGAAAGAGATCTGCTACCAGCAAGCTGCCTATCAGTACCCTAGGGCTGTACTTCTCAAATAAGCATGGAGAAGGTGGAGCCCCTGCCAGGGAGCTGTGTTCCTCTGGGCACACAACATCTCAGAGTAAAACGGGCCATGCATTGAGAAAGTCAGCTTGATCCAAGGTAGAAAAATGTTCTGTTGTTAAAAAACACACGGGATGCCTGGGTGGCTCAGTAGCTTCTGTCTTCAGGTCAGGTCATGATCCCAGAGTTCTGGGATCGAGCCCTACATCGGGTTCTCTGCTCAGCAGGGAGCCTACTTCCTCCTCTCTCTCTGCCTGCCTCTCTGCCTACTTGTGATCTCTCTCTGTGTCAAATAAATAAATAAAATCTTTAAAAAAAAAAAAACACTCACAGACCACTAGGGTTAAATTTATGTTTAAATTAATTCTAAAGATAAACTCTCCGTTTGTGGCAGGTTGGCTTCCTAATTCATATGGATCTCAGGTCCAGACCTACATATTCACCTTCTTCTGCCCTGATGGATAATTGGGAGGAAAATTTTGAGAAACACTGTCTCCACACTTGTACTATGTTTAGATCTACTTTAATTTTCAACCCAGTCTTGTTACTTTCCAATGAGTCGGGAGTTATACCGGTAGAGGAAGCTTTCTTATCCACTTTTTCCTGCATGAAAATACCTGAGGATAAGATACGCTAGGATGGCTAAGACAGAGAGTGATGTTCAACAGAGTATGAGAATCTTGGCAAAAAGCTGATTATGATCCTTCTCTCAGGAGGGGATACTCTATTACCTCACCCCATACTTCTACCTTATTCATTGAGCCAATAAACATTTAAAGTCAGTTCTCTGTAAGTCAAATGCTATGCAATAATTAAGAAACTTACATATGATTGAGGCTGGGGATAGGGAAGGTCAGGAAACTTTGTTGTAACATACTGCAACGATCGAAACTCAGGGACCTTCAAAATGACCTTAGACCTTAGAAATGTATCTAAAAATCAGGAGAGTAAGAGAATAGCAACCAAAGTGAACCCAGGGATGATGCAGATGTTGAAGTTAGCACTTAAGTCCCCTTCCATTCTTCACTGTTGCCTCTCTTTTTCTCAACTCAGTCATGAGCAAGTCCAGGAGACCAGGACATACAACCTTCAGGACTCAGACACCAGCATACAATACAGAGCAGCATATGCCTGAGGAGGAATCTGAGGACAGACTGTCCCAGGATTGACACAGAAATCATACAGAATGATGACTGCAGAATGGTTACTAAGTTTGGCAAATATAAAGCCAATGATGACTAATCTTTGAGATAACTAAGAAGTACTTAGAAAAAGTTTGTGAGTAAGAAAACAGAGTAAATCATACAATACTAGAGCAGATAGCAGATTTAAGAATACAAATTTAAAAACTAACCTTGGTCGTGAGCATATGGAGAAAGAGGAACCCTCCTACACTGTTGGTGGGAATGCAAGCTGGTGCAACCACTCTGGAAAACAGCATGGAGGTTCCTTAAAAAGTTGAAAACAGAGCTACTCTATGACCCAGCAATTGCACTACTGGGTATTTACCTCAAAGATACAAATACAGTGATCCAAGGGGTACCTGCACCCCAATGTTTATAGCAGCAATGTACACAATAGCCAAACTATGGAAAGAGCCCAGATGTCCATCAACAGATGAATAGATAAAGAAGATGTGGTGTGTATATATATATATATATATATATATACAATGGAATACTATGCAGCCATCAAAAAATCTTGCCATTTGCAACGACATGGATGGAACTAGAGGTTATTATGCTAAGCGAAATAAGTCAATCCGAGAAAGACAATTATCATATGATCTCTCTGATATGAGGAATTTGAGAAACAAGACAGAGGATCATAGAGGAAGAGAGGGAAAAATGAAACAATGAACTAGAGAGGGAGAAAAACCGTAAGAGACTCTTAATCTCAGGAAACAAACTGAGGGTTGCTGGAGGCGGGGCTTGGAGGGATGGAGTGATTGGATGATGGACACTGGGGAGGGTATGTGGTATGTGCTATGAATGGAGGGGTGTGCTGTGAATTGTATAAAACTGATGATTCACAGACCAGTACCCCTGAAACAAATAATACATTATATGTTAACAATTTTTAAAAAGAAGTAAAAGAAAAACATTTAGAACAACACAAATGTAAACTAAATTTAAAAATACATTAATAAAGATTTTAAAATAATTAAATAAAAGACTAAACTTGGGAGAGCGCCTGGCTACAGCATGTGACTCTTCGATCTCAGATTCATGAGTTCAAGCCCCATATTGGGTCATGGGTTTAAATCTTACTTTAAAAAAAATTAAGTGGGAAGAGAGCACCTGGGTAGCTCAGTGAGTTAGATGTCTGATTCTTTATTTCAGGTCAGGTCATGATCTCAGTGTTGTGAAATCAAGCCCCACCTCAGGCAGGCTCAGTGCTGGGCATGGAGCCTGTTATTGATTTTCTCTCTCCCTCTCCCTGTGTCCCTCCCCCCACCCCCGCTTGCTTGCTTTTTCACTCTGTCTCCCCCCCCCAAAAAAAAAAAGATTAATCTTGGGTGACAAGTATCAAGATTTGCACCCTCCTACTCAAATGTTCAAATAAATATTTTAATGTAAATTTACTTTTATAACTAACTTCATTCTGTTTTGAGGCCTCATTCCTGTATAGTAGCAAAACAAAACAAAACAAACACTCTCATTTGTCCATTTACAGTATCTCGTCTTTTCTTTAAAATTAATTCAGGCTCAGGCCTCTGGGTGGCTCTGTTGGTTAAGCATCTGCTTTTGGCTCTGGTCATGATCTCGAGGTCCTGGGATCAAGTCCCGCATCATGTTCCTCAGGCAGCAGGGAGTCTTCGTCTCCCTCTCATATTCCCTTCGTGCTTTCCCTCTGTCTCTCTCTCTCTCTGTCTCAAATAAATAAATAAAATCTTTTTTTTTTTTAAGGAATCTTAAAAAAAAGATTAACTCAGGCTCTTTTAGATTACTCTTTGTGGGCATAATCTCAGGGATCCCTTACTTAGGTTCTCTGTTTCCTGCTTGACCTAAATCCTGGGGCGCTTACTTATCACTGTGGCAGCAGTGTAAGGGATGTCCGGGGTACATCTGGCCCTCTTTTTCAAATATTCATCACCTTCTTGAATATGTCACTCATTTCACATGCTCCCCTGTGACTGCCATGAGCCCAAAACACAACGAAAAAATAGAACACAGACAATGTGACTGAGGCCCAGGTAGGAATGCATTATTGCCACTAACATGCCATGCCCCCACCCCCACAGAATAATGGCTTCAGCAGAAGAGAAGGGCTTGAGGTTTCCTGTCTCCTCTGAACTGGTGTTCTTAAATTCCCCATAGGCAGCACTGACGACAGGATCTGGGCAGTAGCTCCTTAACGAACAAGGGAGACATCTCATAACTGCGTAGGTTCACTTACGTACTTTCCTGATGGACATCATTTACACACTTGCTTACTAGGCAACCACAGTGAAAGCAACTTTGAGCCATTTCCAGTTCATCATTCTGGCGAGTCTTTAGCTGATGGCGACTCTTATAGCTTGCCTAGCTCAGCTTCTCCTGCCCCTGACCCTCTGCCACTCCTTCTTCACCTTGCCCCTTAGCTTTCTTCCTCCTTAAAACTTCAACTTCTCAAATAAGAACTCTTCCCCTGAACTGTATCTTGCAATTTCCTTCCTGGCTTGCCCTGATCCCTGCCAGGACAAATTTTCCCTTAGATAACATCCCCCAGCCTCTCCTCCCCCCGGTTTCCTAGCCTCAAAGGCAGTGCAGGCCACCTTTCTAAAGTCGTTTGTATCAAAAGAAAAATAATTATGCAATCAACCACCTTAAACTAAATTTCAGGAATTTCTGGCCTCAGCATGTTACAAATCAGGCTATGCTTGCAATATTCCCTTATTCTACCAGTGTGTATAACTACTGTTGTTAGTTGCCTATGACCACTGTGACCCCAAACGTGGTAGCTAAAAACAACATGAATTTATTCTCTTACAGTTTTGGAGAAAGTCAGTTTCACAGTTTCACTGTGACCCCAAACGTGGTAGCTGAAAACAACATGAATTTATTCTCTTACAGTTTTGGAGAAAGTCAGTTTTGGAGAAAGTGAAGCTGTTGGCAGCACTGATTCCTTCTGGAGCTCTGGAGAGAATTCATTTTCTTGTTTTTTTTTTCCCAGCTTCTAGAGGCTATCTGCATTCCTTTGCTCTGGACAACTTCTCGGCATCACTTTAATCTCTTGCTACCATCATCTTCACGAAACTCCCTTCACGAAACATCATCTTCCTTTTATGAGGTCTCTTGTGATTACATTTAGGGCCTCCCCAGATAATACAGGATAATCTTCTCATCTCTGGATCCCTTTTGCCATAGAAGATAATAGTCACAGGTTCTAGAGATTAGAACACAGATGTGTTTGGCAGAGCCACTATCTAGGCCATCACAACTATGAATATATAATAAAAGAAAAATGCCAAATGTCAATACCACCATGGAAATAGAAGAGAATACTTCAGTAACAATAGGAAAAAATAACTTTTGTAACAAAACAATTATTAGTGGTAACTAGATGGCTCAGTCATTTAAGCGTCTGCCTTCATCTCAGGTCATGATCCCAGGGTCCTTGGATCAAGCCCCGCATTGGGCTCCTTAGCAGGGAGACTTTTTTTCCCTCTCCCTCTGCCCCGCCCCCTGCTTATGCTCTTGCTCTCTCTTTCTTTCTCTCAAATAAATAAATAAAATCTTTAAAAAGAAAACAATTACTATAATAGTCATTTTTTTAAAAAACTTTCATAGTATTATCAAGGGCTTTCCATTTGAATAATTTAAAGAGCTTCAAAATTTATCATTCAACACCCAAGTGAGATGGGCTTCATAAAGAAATCATTTTTCTCTTCACTCTTAAAAAAAAACCTAAGCTCACTCACAAAAGGATTAATGCAACAATTTCTACGTAGACCAGGTATAATTCAAATAAAACCATGACGAAATAACAGTAGGTCAATACATATTGTCCAGCATCCTAAAGTTTAAACCTTTTTCTTTTCCTGCTTTTTGATTATTATATAAATAAAGTGGATACGTCAATAACAAAATAAGGTGGATATTATCAAAGTAAGGGTCATCAAGTAGCAAGGAAAAGTAAATAAAGTGCTTTAAATATCATTCAAAGATGTCTTTCAGAAAATTCTGTGCTTAGGTAGACACATTTTGTTTTTAAATTACATATTTATCTTTATAGTGGGTCAGCTTGTCAGTAAAATGTTAAGTACAAACTTTCATCACAGCATTAAAAGACATATTTCATGAACAATATTACCTGGGCTCCTACGGGTATAAATATGTACTCTTCCTTAACAACTTGCCAAACACTGTGAATAACAGTCCTTCCTCAAGATTCATGGTGCATATTCTGACCTAAGAGCAGTACAACCATTAATTTCTCTGTGCTCCAGTTTCTTCATCAACGGTACCTAGTGCTTAGGGTTGTTGCACAGATTAGATAATACAATACTAGATAATACTAGAGGAGTACCTGGCAGACAAGTTCCCACTCCATTTCAGCAAATTCCATTTTCTCAGCTTTTAGATTCACTGCTTTAATTATTAAAAACAAGAACAATCTAGAATGACCATAAATTAGTGATCTTAAAAATAAATTATAATGAGGTACCCAGGTGGCTCACTGGGTTGAGCGTCTGACTCTTGATTTTTGGCTCAGGTCATGATCTCCAGGCTGTGGGATCTAACCCCTTAATGGTCTCTACACTTAACGGGAGTCTACTTAAGAGTCTCTCTCCTTTTCCCTCTGCCCTTTCCCCCTCCCACGTGCATGCATGTTCTCTCTCTTTCTCACTCTCTCATAAATCAATAAATTAAATAAATAAATAATGAATCCATGCAAAGTACATACACTCATCAAATTAGATCACAAAAAGAGACTACCTTAATAATAAACAGATCAATGAAACAAAATAAAGAACCCAAAATGGACCCACGTAAATATGTTTCACTGACTTTTGAAAAAGCTACAAAACAGTTCAATGAAGGAAAGATGGCCTTTTCAACAAATGATGATGCAGCAATTGGACATTCATAGGCAAAAAAATAAATAAACCTTGATTTAAATCTTACAGTGTGTACAAAAATGAACTCACCATAGATCACAGACTTAAATATAAATCCTAAAACTGTGAAACTGTTAGGAAGAAAAATACACAGGGGAAATTATTTGGAATCTAGAGCTAGGAAGAATTTTTAGAATTGACACCAAAAGCAAAAGCCATAAAAAGAGAAACTGATAAATTGGGCCTCATCAGAATTTAAAATTTTGCTCTATGAAAGCCCATATGAAGAGGATATACATACAGATGGCAAATGAGCTCATGAAAAGATGTTCAACATCACCAGCCATCAAAGAAATACAAATTAAGATTGCAGTGTGATTTCAGTACACACCTATCAGAATGGCTAAAATAAAAAAGGGCCAGCACCGAAGGCTGGCAAGGCTGTGTTTAGAAACTGGATCATTCTTTTACAGCTGATGAAATTGTAAAACAATACAGCCATTCTAGAAAACAGTTTGGCAGTTTCTTATAAAACTAAATACTCCACTACTATACAACCCACAGTTGTACTCCTGGGCCTTTATCCCACAGAAAAGGAAATTTACATTCACACAAAAACCTGTACATGAGGGGCTCCTGGGTGGATCAGTCGTTAAGCGCTGCCTTCGGCTCAGGTCAGGATTCCCAGGTCCTGGGATCGAGCCCCACATCAGGCATCCTGCTCAGCGGGAAGCCGGCTTCTCCCTCTCCCAACCCCCCTGCTTGTGTTCCCTCTCTCACTGTCTCTCTGTCAATTAAATAAATAAATAAAATCTTTAAAAAAAAAAAAGAAGAAGAAAAACTGTACAGGAAGATACCCAACAGCTTTAACCATAATAACCAAAAACTGGCACCAATCCAGATGTCCTTCAACAGGTGCAAGGTTAAACAGATCGCAGTACACCCACAGCATGGGATACAACGGCAACTGAAAGAAGAACGTACCCATACACACAAACCTGGATGAATCTCCAGGGAATTATACTGTGTGGAAAAAAGCCAGTTTGGAAACCCAGCTGAGCTACGTATGGTTCCAACAACATAACATTCTGGAAAAGGCAGAACTATGGAGACAGTGAAAAGATCCATGGTTGTAGGGGTTGAGGGGAGGAAGGGCTGAACAGGCAGAGCCCAGAGGATTTTTAGGATAGTGAAACTATTTTGCATGATAATGTAATGGTAGATATATGTTACCATAAGTTCATGCAAACCCATGGAAAGTAAAACACCCAAAGTGAACTATGGACTTTGGGTGATAATGTGGTGTCACTGCGGGTTCATCAATTTTAATATATGTAGTTTGCTGGGGGTGGTGGGGGAGGCCATGCATGTTTTAGAGCAGAGGGGTATGGGAACTCTGTATTTTCTGTTCCTCTTTGTTGTGAACTGAAAGCTGCTCTCAAAAAATAAGGTCCATTTTTTAAAAAAGGTTACCTCAGGCATGATTCTTTTTATACAGCTTTATTGACATGGCAAAATGTAGCAATAGGAAACAGATTAGTGGCTGGTTAAGGAAAATGTGGAAGCAGGAGGAAGGTAGGTATGGTTATAAAAGGATAACACGGGAGATCTTTCTGCTATCAGACCTGTTTAGAATCTTGACTGTAGTAGTGGATATAAGAACCTCAATGATGATAAGACTGAATAGAACTTAACATATACCCCTACATACAATATGCACACATACACGCATGCATGAGTGTACAAGTAAAACTGGGGAAATAGGAATAAAATATGTTGGATTGCATCCATGTCAATATCCTGGTTGTTTTCACACAATAGTTGTTATCACTGTGGGAAACTAAGCATCGGGTACAAGAGATCGCTCTGTATTATATATTACACTGGTATGTGAATTATAATTTTTTCCATTTTAAAACTGAACTTCCTATCCAGCAGGTTTTGAAGATTTCCTAGAAACTTGCTGTACCCTTCTTACTTTTGCCATTTATAGCCAAAGTTCACACCCACTATGGTCATCAGCAAATGAATGTAACATGCTTCCTCTCTTTAAGAACTGAAAGCTAGTCTAGCCTTAGAAATTGTCCAGTGTTGTGGCATTGGAGGCTTGTCTCCCCTGCCTGTGAGGTTATGCAGCCCTGCCTTCCAGAGATTAAAGGAACCAGGGTCCATGGAGTTAGGCCCTGACAGTGTTCAGTAGCTCACGGGCTTTGTCAACATCACTGAAACATCTGTGAAAATGATCTGCTCAAATGGATTAAAATGGCAACTTACTGGCCTGGGAAGAAGAAATTTATGCCACAGAAAATTATATTATAAAGATGTAGCCCGCCACCAACAAAAATATTATGGCAGAAGGCAGTGGGCAATGAGAATATTGGAAAGACCTACAAAGAGAACTTCCTCCTCTTCAGCAACCATCAGGGTATACTTCTGGCATTTTCTCCAAAATAAAGAGGATCAAACTAGGTGCCTGTAAGCTTATCACTGCTCAAAACTTAATTTCATTTGAACCATGAAATCTGTATCTTCTGTGTAAAGTTTAAAATGCAAAGATGTTGTTGGGTTCTAATTGATACCATCTGATAAGAAATATCAGATTTTGATACCAAGAGAAGTAAATGTTAAATATTAAACAAAAAAACATCAGAGTCAGAATACTGAAAGACCACATATTGAGCAAGGAATGAAAGCAGACCCGGAGACTGGTTTACTGTTTGCTTTTAATTTTTTTTTTCTTTTTTTGCCTTTCCTTTTTCTTCTCCTCTTCTTCTTATTGTTTGTTTTGTTGCATTTTTTTAAAGATTTTTCACTCAACTTGATCTCCCAGGTTCTAAGTAGTTCATTTCTGGGTTTCTGACATGTCTGAATTTTTCTGATGGGCTTAGGAAAAGGGGTGGAGGAGGGAATATAGAAATACATTTGTATTCAGAACTGAGAAGCAAACCCGTCAGGAAAGAATGTATCCAAAGAATATAAATAACTTGGCCAAATGACCTTAGTCACCAACAAAGAGAAAGCAAAGTGTTTATCATAAGCCATCTGTCCTGACCCATTCATTCAATCCTAGTTAGGTTTAAATCACTATATATATATATATGTGTGTGATCTTTTCACTAAAATCTAAGGCATCCAAACAAGGCAGCACTGGTTTGGTATTTTTATGACAAAGCAAAACTCAGCATGGGAGAGGGACACCCTCCTACCTCTGCAGGGAGGGGGGCCGGTGTGGTCCATGTTTCACTGAAGGTCCCACACAGCATGGGACTGCGTTAGGACATCCAAAGGCAGCACTGGCACTGGATGGTGGTGCCCAGTGGCTGTGTGTACTAGAAAGCTGTGGACACCAGAAGAAGCTAGGAAAAGCCTTTACATAGCAACTAAAAAGACATCTTTGTAAGAGCACAGGAGACAACACTACAGATGCCCAGAAATGTGTAGAAGAGATATAAAGGATAATAGGCTAATAGAAGTAATGAAATAGTAGATGGTTTTTAAAAAATCCAGAAAAAGAAAAACACAGTTTACTATAATTAATAAAAGTACATTTTTAGCCTTAAATTGGTATAGCTCGGGGAAATCCAAGTTTCGTGTACATACAGTTTGCTGTCATTTAACAAAGAAAGTACTCAATTGGAATCAATTGATTTCTGGTCTTCTCTCAGATCTACCTGAGTAGACTCTATGTATGTCTTTTTATTCTTTATATAATTAGTTAAATACAACTTTCTCCAGTGACAAGTTTTTCTTTGAGATGTTATTTATTTATTTATTTGAGAGAAAGAGAGTGCACAGGTGTACATGAGCTGGAAGTGGGGGGAGGCAGAGGGAGAAGGAGCAGCAGGCTCCCACTGAGCTGGGAGCCCAACACAGGGCTCTGAGATCATGACCTGAGCCAAAGGCAGACACTTAACCAACTGAGAAACCCAGACACCCTCCAATGACAAGTTTTTACACCAGAATATAAATAATTGAAAAAATGATCATTATCATTAGCTGTCAGGGAGATTCAAATCAAAACCACATTGAGGTTACCACCTTACACAAGTTAGAATGGCAAAAATTGACAAGGCAAGAAGAAACAAGTGCTGGAGAGAATGTGGAGAAAGGGGAACCCTCTTGCCCTGTTGGTGGGAATGCAAGTTGGTGCAGCCACTTTGGAAAACAGTGTGGAGATTCCTTAATAAATTAAAAATAGAGCTACCCCATGACCCTACAATTGCACTACTGGGTATTTACCCCAAAGATACAAATGTAGGGAAAAGACACTACATTGTCACTGGGCTATCTATACCCCAATGTTCATAGCAGCAATGGCCACAATCGCTAAACTGTGGAAGAGCCAAGTTACCCATCAACAGACGAATGGATAAAGAAGGTATGGTCCATATATACAATGGAGTATTATGCCCCCATCAGAAAGGATGAATACCCAACTTTTGTATCAACATGGACGGGACTGGAGGAGATTATGCTGAGTGAAGTAACACAAGCTGAGAGAGTCAAGTATCATATGGTTTCACTTACTTATGAAGCATAAGGAATAACATGGAGGACATGGGGAAATGGAGAGGAGAAGTGAGTTGGGGGAAATCAGAGGGGGAGACAAACCATGAGAGAAACTGTGGACTCTGAGAAACAAACTGAGGGTTTTGGAGGGGAGGGGGCTGGGAGGTTGGTGGGCCTGGTGGTGGGTATTAAGGAGGGCATGTATTGCATGGAGCACTGGGTGTGGTGCCTAAATAACGAATCTTGGAACTGAAAAAATTAAATTAAAAAACAAAAAAATTACAATGAAGATTTGATCATTGCAGAGAATGTTTAATATGTAGTTAAACATTATGAAATAAAAATGCTAACACGTGAAATGCCGAAAAAATACTTGTAAATAAAAATTTCAAAAAGCAATTTCATGTATACAACAATTGATTGTCATCAATGAACTAAATGCAGCATATAACATACTATCAACCGCCCAATAGATGTGATCATTTACCTCTAAGCAAGCTAACTTTAACATATACTCCAAGATATAAAATAAAAGTTCTTCATGAAGGAACATCTAGGTCACACTTGCAACACATTTCAATTTGTTCTGTGATTTTTACCTAATATCTAATAAATTCCTTCTTCCTAAATGGAAAATTCCATGGCCACCTTTGGTCATTATTTCCACATCTGAACTTCATTCTCTCAATAATATGCTTTAAGCGTCAGTCCCTTCTTTGTTCTATTTCATGCCCTCTTGCTTTTGAACTATTATATCCTTGAAGAGTTTCCTTTCATATATCTTTTTTGTCTTCCAAACTTTATCTGCATTCGTCACGTTCACCTTTCATTTCCCTCTCAAGAATAAGCACTGACCTCATATTTTTAGTCTCCACAAGGATCTATGACCTAAAGATCCTTTATCATCACAGCTGTCTTTATTGATGCTTCATTACCATTCCTGTCATACGAGGTTCAGAATCACGCATAAAGCTCCAAGTGGGGTGGATTCCCATCCTTTGAAATGCTTTTATAATGATGTGAACCTGAGTCCCATTAGCTTTCCTGAATATTAAGATGCTATTGCTCTCATTTTGTTTCATCTCAGCCATAAGTCTTGTTACTAATATACCCTTTAAAAATGTTATTCTACCATATATTACTTTGCAAGCCTTGGCCTAATTCTTTTCTCCATTTTTCTAAAATTCTTCTGTGTGGTTTCTTTTTTTTTTTTTTTTTTTTAAGATTTTATTTATTTAGGGGCACCTGGATGGCTTAGTGGGTTAAAGCCTCTGCCTTCGGCTCAGGTCACGATCCCAGGGTCCTGGGATTGAGCCCCACATTGGGCTCTCTGCTCAGCAGGGAGCCTGCTTCCCCATCTCTCTCTCTGCCTGTATCTCTGACTACTTGTAATCTCTGTCTGTCAAATAAATAAATAAAATATTTAAAAAAAAAAGATTTTATTTATTTATTTGACAGACAGAGACCACAAGTAGGCAGAGAGAGGCAGGCAGAGAGGGAGGGGGAAGCAGGCTCCCTGCTGAGCAGAGAGCCCGATGAGGGGTTCAATCCCAGGACCCTGAGATCGTGACCTGAGCCGAAGGCAGAGGCTTTAACCCACTGAGCCACCCAGGCACCCCACTTCTGTGTGGTTTCTAATATGACATACAAGCTTTGTGCAGTGGCAGTATCATAGCTAATGAGGTTTATCTAAGGTGTGATTACTGTTAATTAAAAAATCTTCCAATATGATGTACAACAGGTGCCATGACAAACACATTCTTTAGTACAAAAATCAATAGAGTAAATGTGTTTTCCTAATTAAATCAATTTACATGAATATTTTATCTCACCAAAATACCACTTAATGGTCTCTACATGGTATTTGTCACAAAAGGAAAGGAAGCCAGGTGAAGAGATGAATGGAAAGAGTAGTATAGAATTAATTATTCCTGCCACTGAAAGAGGAACCGAAGAACGTGTATTACCTATTGTGGACTAGTTGAGTCAACTGTTTATGAAGAGCATATTTTTGTGGAATTTTCTGGAAGTATTTACATGACTTGAAAGTATTTACAAGCACATAAAAGACAAAACTTTCAATTAAAAAATAACCTAAAAACTCAGAAAACCTATACTTTTTTTCAGCTTTGGTTTTTGCTACTTTGATTGACTCCATTTTGTTTTTCTTTTATTGTATAATTCTGAGATTGGGTTGTAGAAAAAATGCCCAAGGACCAATTTGTTCAAGTCACCTACAAAATGATTATACAACTGGAATGAGGGGACAGAGCAGCCACGTTTACACTGCAGATAATCTTTTGCCTTATTACCTTACAACACTCTGCATTTTTTTCTTTCCCTATTTCACAATCCAGGAAAAATGACAATTAGTGAACTCTGAGATGTGCCACTTCCTTTTTCCTTCCTCACCAATTTCCCAGAAACTAACATGTTCAAATGTGTCTATCACATCCACATCTTATCTGCAGTGTCCAGAGCAGAGGAAAAAGAAATCCTTTGATACTGTCCCAGAAAATAGAAATAGGCCACCAGTATCGGTAAAATAGGAATAAATCAGCAAATGGTCAAAACAATCCCTCTCCCTCCTTGCTTTCTTATATAAATAATTCTCTTTTTTACTTACATTTTCTGCCCCAAACTGTTTACCTGAGAAAGTTCTTCCAGAGATGTACGTCTGTTCAACGGAACCCACGTCTACCATTCTGGGAAACTTTGTGCTAGACTCCAGAACTGAGAATTGGAGGAAGGAGAGCATGTCTAACTCATATTTTTTCCCGCTGCATGTAGCAAAATACTTACCACATAATCTGTACTCAGAAATGTCAAATAAAGAAAATATAATGTGAGCATGCTATACTTTACTTCTGGATTGTGCATACATTTGAGATCTCACTGCCAAACTATAACAAATGATACCAAATATATTATGATTTCTCATTTCTCCCCTCAGAGTTGACTATCATGTTTTATCATTAAGGTTTTGATCACTTGGGAGACAACAAACTCCAGAGAAACACAAGCTGAATTATGCATGGTCTTTTGGTTAAAAAGACTGACTCTGGAGCCAGGCTGTCTGGATTCAAATTCCTCCTCCACCACTTACCAGCTGCTGACATTAGGCAACTTAATTAATGATTCCATGTCTCAGTTAATCAACCTGTTATAACACTACCTACACTTCATCAGGTTGTGGAAGTATTAAATGAGCTAATATTTTAAACCTCTTAAAATAGTGTCTGGCACATGATAAGGATTATATAAATGTTTGTTTTGAAAAAGTTGTCTTCTAGGATACTACCGTCAGTTGGTCAACTAAGAATAATTTACTATTATAGGAAAAAAATGGTGGTCTATATCTCTGAAAATATTCCCTGCTAGATGTAATATTTTAATTAATAAAGCCAATCAAGACCTCAGAATAAAACTGATTGCATAATGATGATCTAAGTCATAAAAAATAAACTTTTCTTTTGCATCTTCCTCTCACTGTTCATATGTCCCAAAAAATTTTAGAGTAATATTCTCTCTCCAAATCTGGAAATCTTTAAAGCACATTGTTTCTCCTTGACAGATGGAGGAGGCTTTGGCCTCTGGCAATACAGAGGACAAGTATCCTGAAAAATCCTTCCAGACAAAACACCAATGTGAGATGGCTTGCATTAAAGAATAAAAACTCTTTAATAAATAGCTAAAAATATGAAAAGTAAGAAGTCCTCAGGGGCCACAGAATGAAGAAGAAGCAGGAGTCAGTGTGATAAATAGGTACTCAAATGACTCCTGCCTAAAGGCACGTGCTGGCTCCTGGAAACTAGAGTCTTCCAGCTTAAGGCTACATTGGATGGATCAGACGGAAAACTCGCCACAAGACAGCAACACTTACTATAAAGCTAGAATAAGTGTGACTGTTTAGTCATGCTTCAGGTATAGAAAACCAGATCAATGGAACAGAAAAGAGTGGCCAGAAATAATACACACATATGAATATGTGATACATGACAGAGGAATTATTACAAATGAAGGGAAAAGGGGAGTTGTTATAGATTATAAATAGATGATCTAGGGTAATTGAGTATTTTCATCTTTTTTTTTTAAGACTTTATTTTAGAGAAAGCAAGCACATGAGCTGTGGGGCAGGTGAGGGGGAGAGAGAGAGAGAGAACCTCAAGTAGACTCCCCATTGAGCACAGAGCCCGATGTGGGGCTTGATCTCATGACCCTGAGATCATGAACCAAGCTGAAATCACGAGTCAGACATTTAACCAACTGAGCCACCCAGGAGTCCCAGGTAACTTCATTTTTAAAAAAGCCCTGCCTCCTGCCACAGAATAATGTCCCTTCAAAGTAAATTAAAGACCTATAAGAAGAGCAAACCATAAAGCTTTCGTAAGAGAATATAGGAAAATACCTTCAAGATTTCAGGGGAGGGAAAAAAGATATTTGATATGTAAAAATTACTAACCATAAGGAAAAAATGATAAATTTAACTACATTAAAATTAACTGTTCATCAGAAGACACCTTAGAGAAGGAAATGAGCATCAAAGTGGAAAACGACATTTGTGACACATATAATTGACAAAGAACTAATACAGAGAAGATATAAAGAACTGTTACCTTTGCACCCCTCCCAGGTTGCCAAAATAGTTGAAGCCAAACAATACCAAGTGTTGGTGAGGATGGAAAGCAAAGAAAATTGTCATGCACTACTGATAGGAGTACAAATGGTAAAGCCATTTTGGAAAACAGTTTGTTATTGGCTAGAAAAGTGATGATGTATATACTATAGATGAAGGGAAAGAGGAATCTTTTTTTTAAGATTTATTTATTTGTTAGAGAGAGGGGTGGGGAGAGAGCACAAGTGGGAAGGGCAGAGGAAGAGGGACAGAGAGAATCTCACGCAGATTCCCTGCTGAGGGAGAAGCCCAGCGCCATTCTTGATCTCTCAACTCTGAGGTCACGACCCTGAGATCATGATGTGAGACGAAACCAAGAATCAGTTGCTCAAACTACTGTGCCACCAAGGCACCCCGGGGAAGTGGAATCTTAAAAAACTTTTACCTCCTCAGAATGGCATTGAAAGTATAGATTGCTCTAGGCAGTATAGACATTTTAACAATGTTTATTCTTCCAATCCAAGAGCATGGAATGGTCTTCCATCTTTTTGTGTCTTCTTCAGTTTCTTTCATGAGTGTTCTGTAGTTCCTCAAGTACAGATCCTTTACCTCTTTTGTTAGGTTTATTCCCAGGTATCTTATGGTTCTTGGTGCTATAGTAAATGGAATCAATTCTCTAATTTCCCTTTCTGTATTTTCATTATTAGTGTATAAGAAAGCCACTGATTTCTGCACATTGACTTTGTATCCTGCCACGTTGCTGAATTGCTGTATGAGTTCTAGTAGTTTGGGGGTGGAGTCTTTTGGATTTTCCATACAAAGAATCTTATCATCTGCGAATAGAGAGAGTTTGACTTCTTCATTGCCAATCTGGATACCTTTTATTTCTCTTTGTTGTCTGATTGCTGTTGCTAGGACTTGTAATACTATGTTGAGCAAGGGTGGTGAAAGTGGGCATCCTCGTCTTATTCCTGATCTCAACGGCAAGCTTTTTCCCATTGAGGATGATATTTGCTGTGGGTCTTTCATAGATAGATTTGATGAGGTTCAGGAATGTTCCCTCTATCCCTATACTTTGAAGCGTTTTAATCAGGAACAGATGCTGGATTTTGTCAAATGCTTTTTCTGCATCAATTGAGAGGACCATATGGTTCTTCTCTCTTCTATCGGAAGAATAAACATTGTTAAAATGTCTGTACTGCATAGAGAAATCTATACTTTCAATGCCATTCCGATCAAAATTCCACTGGTATTCTTCAAAGAGCTGGAGCAAATAATCCAAAAATTTGTATGGAATCAGAAGAGACCCCGAATTGCTAAGGAAATGTTGAAAAACAATAATAAAACTGTGGGCATCACGTTACCTGATTTCAAGCTTTATTACAAAGCTGTGATCACCAAGACAGCATGGTACTGGCACAAAAACAGACACATAGACCAGTGGAACAGAGTAGAGAGCCCAGATATGGACCCTCAACTCTATGGTCAATTAATCTTCGACAAAACAGGAAAAAATATATAGTGGAAAAAAGACAGTCTCTTCAATAAATGGTGCTGGGAAAACTGGTCAGCTATATGTAGAAGAATGAAACTCGACCATTCTCTTACACCGTACACAAAGATAATCTCAAAATGGATAAAAGACCTCAACGTGAGACAGGAATCCATCAGATTCCTAGAGGAGAACATAGGCAGTAATCTCTTCGATATCAGCCATAGCAACTTCTTTCAAGATATGTCTCCAAAGGCAAAGGAAACAAAAGCGAAAATAAACTTTTGGAACTTCATCAAAATCAAAAGCTTCTGCACAGCAAAGGAAACAGTCAAGAAAACAAAGAGGCAACCCACGGAATGGGAGAAAATATTTGCAAATGACAGTACAGACAAAAGGTTGATATCCAGGATCTATAAAGAACTCCTCAAACTCAACACACACAAAACAGATAATCATATTAAAAAAATGGGCAGAAGATATGAACAGACACTTCTCCAATGAAGACATACAAATGGCTATCAGACACATGAAAAAATGTTCATCATCACTAGCCCTCAGGGAGATTCAAATTAAAACCACATTGAGATATCACCTTACACCAGTTAGAATGGCCAAAAATAACAAAACAGGAAACAACATGTGTTGGAGAGGATGTGGAGAAAGGGGAACCCTCTTCCACTGCTGGTGGGAATGCAAGTTGGTGCAGCCTCTTTGGAGAACAGTGTGGAGATTCCTCAAGAAATTAAAAATAGAACTTCCCTATGACCCTGCAATTGCACTCCTGGGTATTTACCCCAAAGATATAGATGTCGTGAAAAGAAGGGCCATCTGTACTCCAATGTTTATAGCAGCAATGGCCACGGATGCCAAACTGTGGAAAGAACCAAGATGCCCTTCAATGGACGAATGGATAAGGAAGATGTGGTCCATATACACTATGGAGTATTATGCCTCCATCAGAAAGGACGAATACCCAACTTTTGTAGCAACATGGACAGGACCGGAAGAGATTATGCTGAGTGACATAAGTCAAGCAGAGAGAGTCAATTATCATATGGTTTCACTTATTTGTGGAGCATAACAAATATCATGGAGGACAAGGAGTGTTAGAGAGGAGAAGGGAGTTGGGGTAAATTGGAAGGAGAGGTGAATCATGAGAGACTATGGACTCTGAAAAACAATCTGAGGGTTTTGAAGGGGCGGGGGGTAGGAGATTGGGGTACCAGGTGGTGGGTATTATAGAGGGCACGGATTGCATGGAGCACTGGGTGTGGTGAAAAAAATAATGAATACTGTTTTTCTGAAAATAAATAAATCAATTTAATTTAAAAAAAAAAAAACAAAAACAAAAAAAACCTTTTACCTCCTCAAAAGAAGGTACAAAAGTAGGAAAAAATCATATATAAGGACAAAATAAAAACTGTAAAATAAGGTGGAGGAACTAAACACAAACATGACATAAACCGCATTAAGTATAAAATTCAAATTTAAATATTTAAATTTACCAATAAAGAAATATTATCCTATTGGATTTATAAAAAGTATTCAGCTACATACTACTTACAAGAACATCTATATGATACAAAGATAATACAAAGATACAAAGTTTATATTAATAAAAATATATAGCAGATAAAAACCACACAAAAATAAGTGTGAAGGCCAAAAGAATGATCAAGATTCACTATAACAATAAAATTTTTCATTTAAAACATTTCCAAATATGTATCCTCCTAAGGACACAGTTTCTTAGGGCAGACAAGCCAGCTAGTCACCAAACATGGGACTGAAGTTAGGCTATATCTCTTATCCTCCCCTTAAGCAAGACTATTTACCTAGATCTCACCAGTGGAATATGAGTGTTCAGTTTCCATATCAAAGGGATGGTCCTATACATACACAATCATTTACTTAGTAATTCACATTTATTCAATGATGATTTTGATTGTTTAGAGATACTGAGCTATTAAGACAAAGTCCCGGGACACCTGGGTGGCTCAGTCACTTAAGCGTCTGCCTTCAGCTCAGGTCACAATCCCAGGACACTGGGATCGAACCCCACATCAGGCTTCCTACTCACGGGGAGCCTGCTTCTCTCTCTTCTTTTCCCACTGCTCGTGTTCTCTCTCAAACAAATCCATAAAATCTTTAAAAAAATAAAAAATGGACAAAGTCCCAACTCTCAAAGAGTTTCAAGATTCTGAGGACACAAGTATAGAAAGAAGCTATAATGTATTGGAAATATGTACAAAATACTAAAGAGAAAGGAGTGCTGAGTTTACTGGGGAAGTCAATCACGGCTTCCCATCACAGAGGGACTGACACAAGCTGACTAAGGAAGGCAAGTACCATGGCTAGTCTGAAAAAAAGCAAGGAATTCAACATGACCAGAGCACATGACCGTGTGGGGAAATGATCCAATCTAGGGCAGTGGCAAACAGTACGGAAAGGAGAGACTGTTCAGCAATATTGAAGAAGTACGTAAAAATGGATGACTTACTGAGCAGTAGGGAGAAGGTGACAGGCGGGATCTCTCACAAGTAGACTGCAGTGGCATTACCTGAAAAGGAGATCAGAAAAGTGGTTTATGAAGCAGTTGGGTTTGAATCGGACAAGAATGTTTCAACTGAGGATCATTTATATATATTTGGAAGCCAGGAAAATGGGCTTACATAAATTTCCTGGAGATTGTTAAAAGTAAAAAATACAGCATGAAGGATAGTCTAGTTTTTCCCCAGATGCTTAGTGACCTGGTGTTAAATACCAGGAGAATTTGAGGGTTAGGGTTAGGTGACCAAAATTCCAATTATTTGTAAAATTTCTCCTCAGTAAACTAGTGAGCAGTCTGAAGAGGTAAAGCATTTCTAAATCTTTGCTACCAGAGTCTCTGGGACATGTTAACCTTTTCTCATAGAACAATCTGGACCAGGAAAAAAGAAAACGCATTTTCTGTTTTAATTTTTACTTAAGACCCAGTGTAGCAGAACTGTCTACTCTATGCAGAATATTGAACTGTGCTTGGGCTCCATCCTTTGTGGAACCTTCCAAATCAAGCCTGGAAGATGTCCTGGCCAAGTTCCTCCTCACTTCAACCCCTCTCGTGGCCCATGTTCTTCTCCTCAGAGGAAAGTGCCAGAACCATTTTGCATGGAAAGAAAAAAAGAACTAACCTATCAGGGAGCTCAAACAGCTCTGTCACCTGAGCAAGCTTGAGATATAAAATCTAAATCTGAGGCAGGCCTCAGTTTATCTTTTAATGGTTCTTCTGTCAGAAGAAGGAACTAAAGGAGGCCCTCTGACAGCTTCCAGGAGCAATGAGCCCCCAAATGAAGGTACGTGGTGAACTTCTTGAGCTCCCTGCTTTCTCACTGTCTCGGAGGTGGTGGGCAAGTCCCTTTCAGAGTCCAGCTGCAGCTTTTGAGTTATGAGCTTTCAGACTTGATTTGACCATTTCTTTTTTCGGACTGGGTCCAGAAATTGGCCTGAGTCACACTAGGTCTGGCTTCCACCTGGACTAGGCACAGGGTCCGAGTGGGAAACTGTACTGAGTCTGAGGTGGGACTAGGTCTCACTTAAGCCAGCAGTGTAAGGCCTCGGGTGAATTAAAAAAAAAAAAAAAAAAAAAATTAGGGCGCCTGGGTGGCTCAGTGGGTTAAGCCGCTGCCTTCGGCTCAGGTCATGATCTCGGGGTCCTGGGATCGAGTCCCGCATCAGGCTCTCTGCTCAGCAGGAGCCTGCTTCCTCCTATCTCTCTCTCTGCCTGCCTTTCTGCCTACTCGTGATCTCTCTCTGTCAAATAAATAAATAAAATCTTTAAAAAAAAAAAATTAAGGCTGAATAAGGTTACTCTTATCATAGATAATCTTGAATTGCAATGACCACCTGGAGAACCTTTAACCTAGATAAGCTTATCCATTTATGAGGAGTCCTAGAGAAAAGGGAGTCTCAGCCAAGCACTCTCCATAAAGGGTAGAGGGAAAATTACATCCCCCCCCAGCTTCTGTTGACCAGCATGAGATCTACTGGAGGACCCCACTTGCTCCAGAGCCTGCAGACAGGATCCTGGGAAAAACGGCAAAAGCCAGAAAGAGGTGAGAATTCTTACCCTATTTAGCTCTCCCAGATCTCTGTCTGTAGGGCCTGGTTGAGAGGGGAAAGTAAAATTTTGCATTTTTCCTTTTGCACTTTGTAATTCACAGTGCCAGGCCAAGAAACATTTGTAAGAATTCTGCCTTTGAACTGTGACTTGTAAATTTGCTTTTGGCTACCCATTGGTTGCTGATCCTTACTCTCCCAGGGCCTGCTATTGCCTTCTTATTTGTCTCATGTTGTGTGCGAAGACCTTGGCTTGGCAACCCTCAGGCTGGGGCCCCAAAACATAGTTAAATAGAAATGCAGGTTGCACCCCATTTGGCGGGACAGAAATGTGGGCTGTACTCCATTGGCTCCTGGTATCCCACCACCATTGCCTGCTCTCAGGGCAATTGTCTCAGTCTGTCCTTCTTTGGTTATCTCTGGGAGTGGCTCTGGTTCTTCCAGGGGGAGTATCTTTTGCACCCTCTTTGGGGATGCCTCTTGAGTCCAGGGGGTTTTGTTCCATTGCTGCCAGGAGTATTTACTATTGTTAGTGGAAGCCTGACCAAGACACTTGAAAAAATTTTTCTGTTTTTGTTTTTTAGGTGAAGTAACTCTATGGTCAGAAGTTGGCCAAATTGGAAGCTGATATTCAGAGCCTAATGGGAATTTATTTTAGACCTTTTCCCCTAAACTAAAATGAAACTACATACCCAGCGGGAAACATTCTAAAACCCTTGTGGAAGGATTTATCAAAACATTCCAAGACACACAACTCTAAATCTAGAACATAGGATCTTTCACTTCTCCATTAATATAAAGAAGCAAACTGAAGATAATATAGTTGGATGGGTGCTGGGTCAGCCTCTGGAGATCCTTCCGTTGGCAATCCAGTACTTCGAGGAACTAAAAACAACTGTACTTGTCTTAACAAATCTAGTCTTTATAGGAACAGAAATGTGACTCCAGAAAGAACTCAAAGCCCACATGTCCTATTCACCAATCTCAACTCCCCACCAACAGTTCAGTTCAAAAGGCCCAAAGATACTGTAAAAACTCTATACTTAGGGAACAAAAATCATCTTGGTGGAACTTGCTTCTTTCTCTGTGCTTTTTGAGATGGAAGTACTCTATTGATTTTCCTAGAAAGCAAGGTAATTCTTATCAGAAGGAGAAAAAAAGAAAAAAGAAAAAGTAAGGTGGTTTTAACAATGAGGGCTGTAAATAGTCTTAAAAATCTCTTACACAGATACTAGTAAAAATCTTTAGCCATCTGTCATCTGAGGGAGTAAACATAACTTATTCCATCTGCCAGAAACACAATTTGAATCCAACTGTTCTTTAAAAAAAAAAAAAAGAGTATTGCATTATTGAAGCTGTCTCATGGCTGAAATTTTAAAATAAAAGCTATATCTGTTTGCATTTGTTTGTATGTTCACATATGTATGTATGTTATAAACACGGTTTTTTTTCAACCTCCAGATTGTGTTGCCAAAATTGATTTGTAAAGACCTCTATTTCCTTGGCTTAAATACAAACAGGTATTTATATAAATCAAGTATATTCTCAGAAATATGGAAATTAACCAAAATATTTTCCAATTTCATTTGAGGATAATTTTCAATTAAAAAAAAATTTAACTTCATTAGTTTAACTAAAACAGGCATGTTATTAGCATTAATAATAAATTTTTTCCTACCTAGGTTTACTAAAAGTCAAATAAGCTCATTATCTCTGCTACAGACTTTGTCAACAAGAGAGATAATTTAAAATAATGGTTAGCTATTAAATGTCTCATAAAATTTTCATGACTAATCTAAACATAATTGTTAAGAACAAGTGAATTAAATAGAAATTAAGATAAAAGCTTATAAATGAACTTTCCAATGATAATTATGTTCTATGGTATACCAACTTAAAAAGTTTCCATAATTTTTTTGGTAACTTGAAACTGTAAAGTTATACTGAGAGAAGTTAAATGATGGATATTTATTGAATATCTAGATCATTTCCAAATAAGATAAAGTACTGAAGCATTAATTATTGAATACAAATTTATATTCTTTGGGTTTCTTATTACAAAGGAACTAAAGATATTTGGGTCAATCTGTTAACATATCTTGTGCTACACTCAGTAATTTGAGAGAGAATATAATTCTAGAAATTATGAAATGTATTTATAAATACACCAATCCAGAGAATGCTAGTGTAACAGACCTCTGCAATTGCTTATTTTTTAGTTTTCACTAAAAATAAAGGATTCTAAGTGTAAGGAATTATAATTCACATATGTAATTAGAACTACTTAGAAATAAGTGTGAAAGGAAAAAATGTGTATGAAAAGTAGGTAAAGATAGTAAAATGAATGATTGCTTCAGAATGATAAAAAAAAACTACAATAAATCTGAATGGATATAAATAGTCATAGAAATTTTGTTGGGAAAAGAATTGTGCGTGTGGTCAAGCTGGCTAAGATTAAAATGGACTTAGTTAAGTTTTAAAATGAGTTTTTAATATCAAAAGTACACTGGTGCAAAATTAGGATTTGGTTTTCTCTCTGTTAGAAAGACAGTTTTTATTATTATTATTATTATTGGTCTGCTCTTGATAAGAGATTGTGAAAGGTTTTGTTTTGTTGTTTTATGGGTGCACATTATTGATAATAAATATTCTAAAAAATTGTATGAAATTCCTAAAAATCTGATATGCCCTGATATAATGTTAACAGTAATATTACAGTTATTATCTTAAAATATTATATATCAAAGAAATAATCAAATTTCCTTGTCAATTCCCTTTTAATGAACTCTTGTTACATCTTTAACCCTGGGCATTTAAAAATCTTTCATCATTTATAGTTCTTATTTTACTCTGATACTATCGTTTTTTTTTTTATTAATTTCTTTTCAGCGTAACAGAATTCATTGTTTATGCACCACACCCAGTGCTCCATATGTGCCCTCCATAATACCCACCACCTGGCTCCCCCAACCTCCCACTCCCGGCCCCTTCAAAACTCTCAGATTGTTTTTCAGAGTCTATAGTCTCTCATGGTTCATCTCCCCTTCCAATTTCCCTTAACTCCCTTTTTTAAGTGACATTCATAGAAAGGACCCTACCAAGGACACCTGACCACTGACAATGCTGCCAAATTACAAGGTGTCAAAAGTCGGGTCAATATTTCACTACTGGGTGGCTCAGTCCATGAAGCGTCTGCCCTCTGCTCAGGTCATGATCCCCAGGGTCCTTGGATCAAGTCCCCCATCTGGCTTCTTGCTCAGCGGAGAGCCTGCTTCTCCCTCTGCCAGCCGCTCCCCCTGCTTGTGCCCTCTCTATCTCTCTCTGTCAAAATAAATAAATACCATCTTAACAAAAATATTTCACTACTGAAGGACGCTCCAATTGACATCTGGTCTTATGCAAATGCTGAAGACCTCAAAATCAAACTCACCAGGGAGAGGAACAGCGGACCTCGATGCAGACTTCTTCCTCGCAAGATGTGGAACAAGAACATCTCTTCCTAGTACTCCTTTCCTCTCTGACCACCCTTTTCCCAATTCTTATACAGGAGGATCATTATGATTCTTTTGTCTACCTTTTCCTTGCTCTGGCCTGGGAAGAGAATGCCACTGTTCGCGTATCTTGGGCCATTTGCAAAACGGGATAATCCAACTTCGAGACGAAGTTGGATTCGCCACAGTGCTGGTGATCCGGTAGTTCTGCCCATCACAAACTTCTCCCTGATTTCCAATACTTCAGTTTCTCCAGAACAAACTCAGACCCTTCTCTACCATGTCCAGCTCCCTAACCCCTGGGTCCATTTCCTTATCTGTAGTTAACAATCTCAAACCTGAGAAACTTGGCATCCAGGATCTATACAATGAAAGGGACACAAGGCAAGGGTGGTCTACAGCCCCTTATATTTTACAGGCCTCCACCGCCATCTCCTTTTCAGTAGTGAACCACAGATCCAAATGGGAATGGCCAGGAGACATTTATGATCAAAATCCCTTTTTTTTTTTTTTTTCCAGAACTGTACTGCCTGGCTAGAGTAAGTGCAAATGAAGCTAAATGATCAGGAACTCAAAGATGTTGCAGAATCTGCTGCTGAAGAAAGAGCAGCCCAACAAAAATCCCCACACTCCGGCCAAAGTTGTTCATGATAATAGGATAGCCCTTAATTGTCTCTTAGCTAAGCAAGGAGATGCCTGCTGTGACCAACATTTCTGGGGAAGTTGATACCCAGCTCCATAAGATCACTGACCAAACCAGTTGGCCTAAAAAAAGTGACTCCTTCAAAAAGGTTTTTCTTTGATTTATCTGAGTCTGATTGGTTTGGGTCCTGGGGACCATGGCTGTAAAGTGCACTCCACACACTAGGAATGATCCTGCCCATAATAAACATAGTGGTCTCCGTGGTGCACTGTATTCTCTCAAAAGACTCAAATGAACGCTCACAGCTGCTAACCACCAAACACATGACCTCCCCAAGAATAGAATATCATAAAAGGAACAAAGAGAATGACCAACTTAAAGAATGTGAACCCAACAGTGTGACCTGGCAGTGACACAGATTTAGCAGAAAGCGCAAGAACTCCAGAGTGGTAGCTGAGAATCGAGCTAAGACCTTAGGTTTTTATCAAGTCTCAGGCTGAGTCCAGTCAAAGGTATGGAATTATTTAAAAAAAAAAAAAGTCCCAAAATAGAATTGTTTATGTTAAGCCCCACATCACCATACTAAGACTTAATTACAGTTTTGGCTCTTCCAGAAATGGCATTTTAAACCGGTCCATCAGGAGTCACCTGATCAGCACCAGGCAGGTTATCTGCCAGACAGATCCTTGCCATTCCCTAAAGGAAAGGAACCTTGCAATAATCAACCTGGTTTTCACCGAGTATAACCTGCTGTTGCCTTCTGCCTACAAGTCTTACACTTTGTAAAGCTCCTCGGAGTTTCTCTATTGGCTATGTTGTACGTTGTCTGATACGAATCAATTTTTGCTCAAATAAGCACTTAAAAACTTTAACATGCCTCAATTCATCTCTTAACTGAAACACATACACCACCACCACCTTGAGCTGCCTGGAGCTTTAAATTTGTAGTGACTTCATTCTTCTACTTAGCTCCGCAGCTCTTCACGGGAAGCACTTGCCACGCAGCCCCATAGCAAGGGGTGGTAATAGTCTCCCCCTTGTTAATAGTCCCAAGGGGGTTCCCTACCCCCCGCCCCCACCAGTGAATGTTCTCTCCACCTTCCCCACTACATATACCTTGTGTTTCCTGCTCAGATCTTGAGCAATAGAACCTGTGTGAAAATGTACTTCACCAAAGAGAATGAAACAAAGCTGAACTAGGTCTCTGTTCATGAACGGGCATGGTTCATTTTCTTGACCAGCCAGTGTATAGAAAGAACTCAAGCTTCTGACTCCAAGAGGATGAGATACAGAATAGGCATGTTTTGATGAATGCATAAGTAAAATGAGTTTGCTGAGTGCTCACGGTGGTGAACCTGGAACAGCCGGGGATAGCAAGAAGAGCAGCAGCTGGGAGAAGGGACTTCCCAAAAGCAAATGGGAAAGTAGAGAACCATTTATTTTGACTCCCGCAGAATACCAAAGACAGGAATTAATTCATCACTCTGCAGTTTTGCCTGGGGCTAAATTTATTTATCCCTTAACACTTCTTAACTTTTAAAAAAGATTTATTTATTTATTTATTTATTTATTTATTTATTTATTTGAGAGAGAGCACTGGGACTGAGGACAGAAAGAGAAGCAGACTCCCTGTGCTGAATAGGGACCCCAAGTCGGGTGTTTGATCCCAGAACCCTAAGATCATGCCCTAAGCTGAAGGCAGACACTTAACCTACTGAGACACCCAGATGCCCCTCCACTAATTTTTTAACTCAGTATCCAATGATTTCAATTAATAAAAATTATTGTTTTTTTTTAATTAACATATAGTGTATTATTTGCCCCAGGGGTACAGGTCTGTGAATCACCAGGTTTACACACTTCCCAGCGCTCACCATAGCACATACCTTCCCCAAAGTCCATAACCCTATCACCCTATCCCTACTCCCCAACCCCCCAGCAACCCTCAGTTTGTTTTGTGGGATTAAGAGTCTCTAATGGTTTGTCTCCCTCCCAATCCCATCTTCTTTCATTTTTTCCCTCCCTACCCCCTATGACCCCCCGCCCTGCCTCTCAAATTCATCATATCAGAGAGATCATATAATAGTCTTTCTCTGACTGACTTAAAAGTATTGCTCTTTTTAAACTACTTTATTTTTTTCTTAAACTAAGAGCTTAATGTTTTATTATATGTATTTCCTAAGTAAAGATGAAAATTCACATTCTCCCCAGTGAGTGTTTCCCAGATTAATATACCTACATAGAAAAGTAAGCTAGGGTATAGGTATAGATCAGCTATTACACATTCTAGCTGATAAACTATTTTCAACTTGCATCTCATGCCACCTAGTGTTATAATTTGGTTTTACAACTTGACACTACTAAGGATTAGGATTTCACGTCTGAAAAACACAACTTCAAATTTTTGGATTCCTATTTAATGATTCTAAGGAAATTTCTCATACTATACCATCATGTGGCAAAAGTCTTCCACAGAGTGGTACTGGATGAATATCTGCATTTTGTTTCTGTTTTGTTTTGTTTTAAGAATTAAAGCTTATTAGGGGTGCCTGGGTGGCTCAGTCGTCGTGGATCTGCCTTCAGCTCAGGTCAATCCTTCAGCTGCCTTCAGTTCAATCCCAGGGTCCTGGGATTGAGCCCCTCCTCAGGCTATCTACTCAGCGGGAAGCATGTTTCTCCCTCTTCCACTCCCCCTGCTTGTATTCCCTCTCTCTCTCTCTCTGTGTGTGTGTCAAATAAGTAAATAAATAAATATCTTTTTAAAAAGGAATTAAAGCTAATTAAAAGTAAATGAAAAATAAAAACATTTGTGGAGCGCATGCGTCGCTCAGTCAGTTAACCTTCTGCCTTAGGCTCAGGTCATGATCCTAGGGTCCTGGGACTGAGTCTCACATTGGGCTCCCTGCTCAGCAGGGAGTCTGCTTCTCCCTCTGCTCCCTACTCACGCTCTCTCTCTCTCGCTCTCTGTCTCTCTCTGTCCCTCAAATAAATATCTTTTTTAAAACTTCCATTAAATTTTAAAAAAATTTTTCATTAATAAAGCAAAAACTTTTGTCCTAGGACTCTATCTACCTCCTTTCTTCCCTTAGTGCAAGACCAAGAGCCATTCAAGTAAACTGAAAGCAAACTTGTTTGAAATAATTATTACAAATGTCTCTGAGCTGCCTCTACCACAATTTTCTTGTAACAGTGAAGAATTCTCCAGGTCTCCTGACAAACTATTATCAGCCCCCCTTTCATTTAATAAATTACTAAAAAGGTCTAAATCTGATTCTTTGATTGAGAGCAGAAGCCCACATTTTCTTTTTCTATGTACAACAACAATTTTTGAAATTTAACAAATACTTATTTTGTGCAAGGTACTGTTCTAGTTAATGAATTCAGATGGAAAAACAGACACAATTTCTGCCTTAAGTTATTAATTATATTCTTGAATACTCTTAGAATTATAGACTGGTGGGGCGGGCTCAACCACTACCATCTGCCTTTGGCTCACGTCATGATCCCTCAATCCAGGGATCCAGCCCTACATAGGGTTCCCTGCTGGGCTGGAAGCCTGCTTCTCCACTCACACTACCCCTGTTTGCGTTCCCTCTCATTCTCTCTCTCTCTCTCCCTCTGTCAAATAGATAAATAATATCCTTACAAAAAGAAGAAAAAAAGACTTGTATAGCTGGAAGATATCTTAGAGATAAGTTCTTCCAACCGAGTTGTTTCATTTGTAGTTCATTACTTAACAAACAGGAAGACATACGCACAACTGGTGAAAATAGAAATGCACAAAAGCCTATCTCTGAGTAGTCACAATGCTTTGAGTTTATAACAAAATTATACTTTTAACCATATCTGGTCCTTATTATACAAGAATAAACCCTGAATGTGGACTCCAAGCCACAGACTGCCAATTCCCATCCCTGCCTTACACTGGTCCCATCTGTATTGGACTCCTGCCAGCCACCAGCCTAGGCTCTTCCCTGTGAATCTATATACTTTCCTAATCTGTCCCCAGCACTAGGTATTATGCTAAAAACCAACCTGCCTGAGTAGGGCCCCAATGTCCCCGTGATTCCTGCTAGTCTTCCCATAGTTGTGGGGTCAGATTCTGCTTCCTACGACTTAAGGGGATCTCCTGATGAGCCAAGAAGAATTCCTGCAACTCTTGAGTTTGAATGATACTGACCTACTCAGCTTGTGAATCCATTTACCAGATCCTGATACTGATACTTCACAAACCACACTGTTTCTTCAGTTTTCCCCATCAAGACCAGCCGTTGCACTTAGAGCAGTAATTTTGATTCCATTTAATTTTCCATTGGCTTTTCAGTGTAATTTAGCTCAATCATATCATGAGATTTGCAAGGCATCGGCATATAGGTGATAACAGAAGTTAAAACAGTGAACACCATAGCCCAGGGATACAATGTAAAGAAACAGGAAGAGAAAATGCTCAGCATCTCTTTGGGAGCCCATCCTTCTCCCATTCTCAGGCCACGTGCTTCAGAAAGGGATAACGTCCAAAATCCCAATTCCGGGAGTGGGTATGTGAGCCAGGCCCGGTGATTCGAAGTCCTCCCTTCCCTTGGTGGTAGTGATTGATTCAAGGATGATGACAGAACCCAGGCAAGCCAGTAAAGTATACCTCAGACATCTACAAAGCGCTCAGAAGAGGGGCATTCTTTTTTCCCCAGGCTTGCTAGCCAAAATGATAATGTAAGCCTAAAACTGTGAGTGGTCAACTTTGCATCTACATGGGACCTCCCCTATGGGGGAATATAGGGCTGACAGAGTCTACTGAAAAGATTAACGGCTATGTTCTTGTTACTGCTTATATTGGTATGAGTTGGGTTTTGGTTCCTAGGAACTGAGTACAGAAGCTCAATTAGCACCCATTTTGTTGCTGTTGTTGTTACATATGAAAAACAAGAATCAATGAAATAAATAACATAGGAATGGCCAAAAATATGTAAAGAAAAGCAAGGAAGCTAAAGGAAGCTAAGAAAAATGAGATAGGGTTATGAAATATAGGATGGATCAGCAAAGTCAAATGTCAAAGAAAGGTCATGAGGTCATATGGTATGAAGGTAAAGAAAAATTATTGGATATGATAATGAGAAGATAACAGGTTACTTCTGAGATAAAAGAGCTATGGAGATGAGACAGTAGGAGAAGGGTTCAGAGCTCTCCTTCTCTGCTATAAGAGAAAAAAAAAGTTTACATAAAAAGTAAATACAATTTGGGGCACATGGGAGGCTCAGTTGGTTAAACGTCTGACTCTTGATTTTGGCTCAGGTCATGATCCTGGGATCCAGCCCCAAGTCAGTCTCTACACTCAGTGGGGAGTCTGCCCGTGATTCTCTCCTTCTTCCTCTACCCCTCTGCTCCCCCACTAGTGCATTCTCTCTCTCTCTAAAATAAATGAATAAGGGGCGCCTGGGTGGCTCAGTGGTTTAGAGCCTCTGCCTTCAGCTCAGGTCATGGTCTCAGGGGCCTAGGATCGAGCCCCACATCAGGCTCTCTGCTCAGCAGGGAGCCTGCTTGCTCCTCTCTCTCTGCCTGCTTGTGATCTCTGTCTGTCAAATAAATAAAATCTTTAAAAAATAAAAATAAAAATAAAATAAAATAAATGAATAAATCTCTTAAAAAATTAAATACAATTTGAAGTTTAAAAAAAAAACACAGAGAACATGAGAGAATTTACATTTAAGAGGGCCTATATGTTCAGTGAATGAATCAGAAAATATTCTACTAATTAAAGAGCATGTTGGATGTGAAAGAATTCACAAATATATGGGTTTGATGCATTGATCATGGTTAATGAAAGAGGAAACAAAAGAGAAGATCATTAGAGATTATGAAAAGAACATAATTGCATGTCCTTAAATTCAAAAGATATTTTAATGAATCAAAACCCATTGGAGCAAAATCTAGTATCTTGCATAAGAATAAAAAGGGAGAGCAGGTTGTGAAGACATTGACCTGCCGAGCAAACAAACAGGGGCAGACTCAACATTCAAAAAAAATTAGCACAGGGGTGCCTGGGTGGCTCAGTGGGTTAAGCATCTGCCTTCAGCTCAGGTCATGAGCCCAGGGTTTTGGGATCGAGCCCTGCATTGGGCTCCCTGCCCAGTGGGAAGCCTGCTTCTCCCTCTCCCACTCCCCATGTTTGTCTTCCTTCTCTCGCTGCATGTCTCTTTCTGTCAAATAAATAAATAAACAAATCTTTTTTTAAAAATCCATATTCACACAAAAAGTTGGTCTAAAGAGCCTACTATATGCTAAATACTATAGATAACTGGGGATTCAACAGAAAACCAACTAGAAACATCCTTACTCATTCGGAACTTTCATTCTAGCAGGGGAAACAAACCATAAGGCATACAAGGCAATATCTAATGTAATGTCAGGTACCAAGAATCCTGGAGTTCAAGGATGAAAACCACAAATGGGTAAGAGGATAAAAAGTGTCAGAAAAGGGCGCTCAGTGGGTTAAGCCGCTGCCTTCGGCTCAGGTCATGATCTCAGGGTCCTGGGATCGAGTCCCGAGTCGGGCTCTCTGCTCAGCAGGGAGCCTGCTTCCTCCTCTCTCTCTGCCTGCCTCTCTGCCTACTTGTAATCTCTCTCTGTCAAATAAATAAATAAAATCTTTAAAAAAAAAAAAAAAAGTGTCAGAAAAAGGGAAAGTTTCTCCAAGATGGCAAAGGAGTAGCTAACTCAATAAGTAAGGTAGAGGACCATGTGAAACCTGGCAAATGTGCAGTCTATACAGAACAAACAGCAAATATGAAAAGTGCAGAAATAGGGAGGGACTTGGAATGTTTGAGATACAGCTAAAAAGTCATGTGGCTGAAGTACCTAGAAAAAGAGGTTGAAAACGTAGCCAGAGCCCAGGTCACAAAGAACCTTATAGGTGAGAAGTTTACTCTCTGTATCATACGGAGGGTTCCAAACAGAAAAATGGCATAGTATCCATCATGTGTCAAAAGGCTTGAGCTGCTATATGTATGTAGAGGTAGGAGATACATGGAAAATCTCTGTCTCTTCCACTCAATTTTGCCATGAACCTAAAATTTAAAAAAAAAAAAAAAAGTCTATTTAAATGTTTAGAAATATATAAAAATATATATACATTTTTATATATGCATAAATATATATAATATACTTCATATTATATATATATATATAAGTGTATATATATAGATCTAAGATATAAAGTAAAATAAAGACAGAACAGGGGTGCCTGGGTGGCTCAGTAGGTTAAGTGTCTGCCTTCTGCTCAGGTCATGATCCCAGGGTCCTGTGATCAAACCCTGAGTCAGGTTCCCTGCTGACCCAGAAAATCTGCTTCTCCCTCTCCCCCTGACCCTGCCCCTGTTCCTGTTCTCTCCCTCTCCCTCTCTTTCCCTGTATCTCTCATGTGCATGCTCTTTCTAATAAATAAATAATTTTTTAAAAAAATAAATAAAGTAAAATAAAGGGAGAATTAACATCCTAGAAAACAAAAACAGGAATGGATTTCCCTGGTCACAGCGTGAAGAAAGGACACCAATGAGGAGATTGCTACAGAAACTGAGGCAGAAATGGAGGTTTGATATGTGGATGTGAACCCAGGCAATAAGCAGCAATGGGATATAGACATCATTACCATAGAGATGATGTTGAAAACCATGGGACTGGGTTGAGAAAGTGTAGAGGGAGAGAAGGTCTGAGGACTGGGTTGGGGTAGTCCATCATCTGAGAAGAAGACCTCTGAAAGTAACAAAGGATTAAACAAAGATGGGGAGGTGGGGAGGGAATGCAAAAGGAATTCAAATAATTCTGAGTCTTTTATTTCCAATTAGCAAGTCTCTTAAGAAAACCAGCAGTTGACTTTATACGCTATCGCAATCATATTATCACTGGCAGAAAACCATTGGGATCTTGTCTATGACAGTGGTTATAAAAGTTCAAATGAGCTATATGGTAAGAAGTGATGTATAATTGACTTGTGCCAACTACGCCATTAACCACAGTTCTTTGCAGTTGCTTCTCTCTATTTGTTTTAAAAGTCCTCTTTCACACCTCCAGCTGTTTATTCACCATAGTACTGACAGGTGTTTATTATATGTCATTATCCCTGATGTGAAAACTTAAATGGATCCACTGCCCTTAGGAATAATGGACTCTTCAAAATCGTTTCATGATATAAACAGATAAATAATCCCCTTCACAATTAGTTCTATTCACAATGACCAAGAGGTGGAATCAAGCCAAATGTTCATTGACAGATGAATGGATAAGTAAAATACAATATATATAAATATATATGTATTATGCAGCCTTAAAAAGATAAGAAAATTTTGTTACATGCTCTAAAATGGGTAAACCTTGGGGCATTATGTCAAGCCAAATAAGCCAGTCACAAAAGAACAAATATTATAGGGATGCCTGGGGGGCTCATTCAGTTAAGCGTCTGCCTTTGGCTCAGGTCATGATCTCTGGGTCCTGGGATCAAATCCCACATTGGGCTCCTTGCTCAGCAGGGAATCTGCCTCTCTCGCTCTCTGCCTGCCCCTCCCCCTGCTTGTGCTTTCTATCTCTCTCTCTCTCTCTCTGGCAAATAAATAAATAAAAGACTTTTTTTTAAAGAACAAATATTGTATAATTCCACTCATACAAAGTGTCTAAAATAGTCAAAATCATATAAACAGAAAGTAGAAAGTTGGTTGCCAAAAAGCTGGGAAGAAGAAGAAGGAAAAATTAGTGCATAGTAGGTGTACAGTTTCAGATTTGCAAGATGAAGAAGTTCTACAAATCTGTTGCACAGTGATGTGAATGAATGTACTTAACACTACTAAACCATACACTTAAAAAGGGTTAAGATGGTTAATTTAACATTATGTATTTTTGCAACAATGAAAAGTAATAATAACCCCCTTCACGCTGGCATTGGTTCTTAGAATAAAACAAGATTACAGGTTTCCTTGCTTCCAACATTGACAGGTAAATTTTTTTATCCATCGGCCCCTGTATTAGTCTAACCAGGCTGCTATATCAAAATACCACACATCAGGTGGCATTAAAAAAAAAAAAAACAAATTTATTTCTCACAGTTCTGGAGACTAGGAAGTTTGAGATCAAAGTTCCTGGGGATTTGGTTCCTGGTGAGATCCCTCTTTCTGGATTGCAAAGAGCCACCTTCTCACTAAGTCCTCACATGGCAGAGAGAGGAAGAGAATGAGATTTCTGGTGTCTACTAAGAAATAAGGACACTAAACCTATTGGATTTAGGCCCCAACTTTATGACCTCATTTAACCATAATAACGTCTTTATCCCAAATAGAGTCACACTGAAGGTTAAAGCCTCAACATATGAATTTTGGGGAGACACAACCAGTCCACAGCAGCCCCATTGATTGTTACATAAAATTCTCTTAGAGGTGTGTACACACACACACGTGTAGTTCTTTGAGTATATGGTTACAGAACAAATATAATTCCTGGAGCTGAGGTTTTAAATTTGCTGATACAAACACCAACAAAATTTATCATACAATCACAGATAAACTAATTCATGACCATAATTTTAATGTGACAAAGAACTGAAAATGGGGCTCCTGGGTGGCTCAGTCAGTTAAGTGTCTGGCTCTTGATTTCCACTCAGGTCATGATCTTGGGGTCGTGAGATGGAGCCCTACGTCAGGCTCCATGCTGGGTGTGGAACTGGCTTAAGATTCACTCCATCCCTCTCCCCACCTCTCCACTTTCTCTCTTTTTAAAAATAGTAATAATAATGTTAAAGAAAAAAGTAAGATACACCAGTTTGACCCTTCCCTTTAGAAAATGAAGTTCAAGAGGCACCTGGGTGGCTCAGTGGGTTAAAGCCTCTGCCTTCGGCGCAGGTCATGATCCCAGGGTCCTGGGATATAGCCCCACGTCAGACTCTCTGCCGGTGGGGAGCCTGCTTCCCCCTCTCTCTGTCTCTGCCTGCCTCTCTGCCTACTTGTGATTTCTGTCAGATAAATAAATTAAAAAAAAAAAAAGAAAGAAAGAAAATGAAGTTCAAGTCAATAGCCACAGAAGATAAGACCTTAGATAAATAACAAAAGAAATAAGCAAAAAACTTCATTTCATTCAATAATTTGTCATCATCTTTTCTATGGACTTCCACTTCTCTTTGAAGAAAATGGCTAATCTTCCCAACAAAACTGTTTTTAAGAAGGTATAGTGAATGCTTATCACAGCCATATTTTGAGTTTTCTCTGGTCCATCCACTAAACTTTCAATAAACCACAAAATGGACAGTGTTTGAAGGAAAACGGAATTCACAAGACTGTATAGTCTTCAAAAGAAAGGATAAGTCTTGTTTAGCACTGTTGTATTTCCATGGCTAGCAGCATGCCTAGCAGATGATGGTAGATCATCTATCAACTATGTATCTATACATACCTACATACATGTATTTATTTATGACATCAATTAAGGAATGAAAAAAATGAAGGAGTTTCTGATAACTGATTCATACTGGTAACTCATTAATTAGATAATCTACCTCTGTTTGAAATTCAACTATGATATGGCATCACAATTATAGGACCATATTTTATAAAGGTTATATCTGTTAACTCTCATTTGTTGTTATATTTTTACTTTGTTCTAAAATGTACCCATGACATACCAAAGATAACAACATGGTGAATTAGAGCTGAAAAACATCAGGTGATGAGAGGTTATTTACAAATCTCCCAGTTTCTCAAGGATTCTGAGTGCATTGAAATGTCCCGTGTTCCCAGGAAACTATTAGCATCACAAGAATTAAAGCACTAATCTGTGACATTTGACCCTCCCTAACTCTAGTCCATCAATGCCAAGATGCATCAAAATGCTTTAATTGAGCCCAGAGTGCTCTAGAAAATAATAGACTCTTCCTTGCTCAGGGGCTTAGGAAATATAAACTGATCTACTTCGGAGTTTTACAATGCCTGTTTGCATAATAAAAACTTTAAGAAATCCCAAATTAATTTTTTAACCTATGTTTAATTTTGTTAACTCCTGTAATTCAGATTATCTGTTAGCAACTCAGTACCATGCCTTGCTCTCTTGTGGAGCAGGGACTAAGAACCTGGGAATACTACTACCGGAATCTCTATAATCTACCAGGGAAGGGCACTCACATGAGACTGGCAAGGCAAAAGAGAGACAGAAGTAACTGTCTTGCTCCATGATCAGTGTGGGCAGATGCATGAGCACTGAAGATATAAATCCCTAAGACTTTCACTACAAATCACCCATTTCTCTTTGAGGGCCTCAGGCAGTAGTAAAAGGAAACATCATCATCATCATCATCACATAAAACATTTATGAGTTCACTATGTACCATCATTTTCTAAAGATTTTATAAGCACTAACTCATTTAACCCTCACAATAACCCTTTGGGGTAGGTCTTATTATTTAGTTGATAGCTACTAATATTTATTATAATGGAAATTAAAACTGAGAATTTCATTCATTTTAGAATGAATGTTTTAAGAAATTCATGTAAAAAATGATAAAGTTAATAAATATAAACACAGGGGCACCTGGGTGGCTCAGTCAGTTGAGCATCTGCCTTGGGCTTAGGTCATGATTCTGAGGAAGTTCTAGAATATAGGTGAGGTTCAGCGGGGTAAGTTCCAGAGCCGATGACCAAGAAAGAATTCTTAAGACATCTTTGGTGCAAAATGGTGGCTTATTAAAGCACAGGGACAGGACCCATAGGCAGAAAGAGCTGCTACCCCGGGTTGTGAGGGGTAGCAGGTTAGGTACCACGCGGGTGGGGGAAGTAAGGAAAAGGGAGGTTTCAAGAACTTTCATATGCTAAAGAGGACCTACAAGATACTGGATACCAGAGGCCTTGCCATTGCCAAGGTCACTTCACCCTCTAGCAAGGTATTAACGTTAAGATAGTTGGGAGAGTCCTAAAGAATGTCACATAAGTCCCACTCAGGAGTAGGGGTGGTGGAAGATTGTAGGGTGTTAGCTTTTGCTTTGTCTTCAGCCAGCCTTCTGTACCCTCACCAAGTCCAGGTTCCTGGGATCAGCCCACATGCAGCTCCTGCTTAGTGGGAGTCTGCTTCTCCCTCTACCCCTCTGGACTTAACCCCACCACAACTCATGCTCTCTCAAATAAACCAAATATTTTTAATAATAAATACATAAACACAAATTATACACAATGTATAACCATAATTACATTTTCCAAACAAACAAAAATGTAGTGAGGTGAGTGCTATTGTTTCACGTTTTTTACAAATCTCTATAGCAGATGACTTAGTAAAAGAGAGTTATAGCCTCACATCTATTTCTGCATTCAATCTGTTGCAATATGGTGTTAAGATTGAAGTACATGAAGAAAATCCAGCCTCACACAGATATGTAGTTTGAAAAAGGGAGTACTTTAACAGCCTTTTCAGATAATTATGGATACTTTTCCTTAATATTACCAGCAAAGCACAACCAGTTTATTTCTTTTCTTTTTTTTTCTTTTTTTTTTTTAAACTGAAGGTTAATCTTGAACAATATGGATTCTGAAACCATATCAGTGATTTTTCTGAATATAGGTACATTAATTTCCATTGGATTGTCTCAAAATTTGAATGGATTTTCTTTTTACATCTGCATTATTTTGTAACATCATATATTGTTTACTTGGAAAGTATTACTTCAATGAGTTATACAGATCTTCCAGATGTTGACAAATTTCATCCTATTAAAAAAAAAACTCATTTCTTTGTATTAGTACTGATCTCATCAGAAATATCTCTAAGTATTGGAAATCCATCAACCTCACTGTGGCAGATATAAATTTTCCAAAATTCTAATGATCATCTGAATGCTCAAATTTTGTCATTGGCGACCATACTGTTAGTTGTTTCTTGTGAAATAAAAGACTCACTTTGTTTTTGATCAGATTTACTTTATTTTTTCCAGCTTTACTAAAGCATAATTGCAAAAATAAACATGGTACAGATTTAAGGCATATAACATGATGTTTTTATACACACACACACACACACACACACACACATTATGAAATTGTTTTTCCAATGAAGCTAAGTAACCTGTTCATCACCTCTCATATTTACTTTTTGTATCTGTTGGGTGAGACCACTTGAGATTTACTGTCTTGGTGAATTTCAAGTACATAATACAATATTATTAACTACAGTCACCATGCTATATATTAGATCTCCAGGATCATTTGTTTCTGAGAACATGTCTATCAAACACTTAATCTGAATGACCACAAATAAAAATGATGTTTCATTTATTTTTTAAAGTGGCTAGGTCAGATTAGTACAAAATAAGGGCACTTCCTTGAAAAAAACCATATTTCAATATGTAAAAGAGTGTTTTATGCATACTTCCCATTTTGTCACAAAGAACACTAAAAAGATGTGTACTCAAGGGTTGAGATTTAACAAAATTAAACCTTATTACCACCTCATACGGACATTCTTTTTTTTTTTTTTTAAGATTTTTATTTATTTCTTTGAAAATGAGAGAGCACAAGTTTGGGGTAAGAGAAAGAGGAAGAAGCAGACTCCCCACTGAGCAGGAAGCCTGACAGGGATCCCGGATCCCAGGACTCCAGGATCCTGACCTGAGCTGAAAGCAGATGCTTAAGGAACTGAGTCACCCAGGTTCCCCTTTAGGGACATTCTTAAGCAAAACTGGCCCTGCAAATGTGTGGTGATAATCTGACTTCTAGTTCAGTGCTGCCACTTTGATTCACAAAGAGGCCAATAGTTTCACCACCATTGCTTTATATCATCAATGCAAATATCAACATGGTGAACCAGGTAAATAATATTTAAGCATTATTATGAAAATAGTTTTGACCTCACAGGTCCTGAAAAAGATGTGGGGGATGCCCAAGAGCCTGTGGACCCTACTTTGAAAACCACGGCTCTATTCTTCCTGTCTGTTACAATTACATTTTCCTAAATGATTGTTTTTCCCCAGGTGGGTAGTTCTCCATCACCTACAGCACAGAACCCAAGCTTCGGAGCCAGGTTTTAAAGGACATATTCTCTAGCATCCGTCTACTTTTCCAATGACACCTCCCCAAATCCCTCCACAGCCACCAAACCTTACTCTAAAAGCAGGTCTGATCTATTCCCTAGATTTCTACTTTCCTTCACTTTAATCTTGGCCACACTATTTGCTTTTGTGAAACATCCCACTCCTTCCTCACTGGCCATAAACCCACAACCAGCTCGAGTGTCTTCCTCAATAATGGTGCCCCTCTGACTGCTCCTCCCCACAGTAATTAGTTCATCCTGTGTACGCAGCATTTATGTTCTATATCATTCCTTCAGCACTTTCTGCATTGCTTTGGTTGAAGATATTCTTTGTGGTTCCTTTTCACAAATCAGTCACACTTTTACAGGCTGAATCCTTGGTTCCCCAGGTCCCTCAGGGTGAGACCCTGTGTAACAAATCTTTGTACCTAGCACAAAGGGAGCTATCTAGGCCCCAAAATAGGTTTTAGGTGAAAAGCTGTGGTTGCCCAGTTAGTCTACTGATAGCCAACTCCTGACCGTCTTCAAGAAATAATCAATGACTATCTTTCATGGAATGTCAAAATAGAAAAAAAAAAAAAAAAGGATCATAAACTTCAGCTACAATTTTGTAGACTCCTCTAGTGGGGTCCTTAGGGCTACACTAGTTGAGAGAAACATTTCTTTAAAATTGTAAGCTTGACAAAAAAACATGCACACGTTAATGAAATTTCCAGTGGCCAATCCTCTTGATGACAATTTGTATTGTCCCCGCACAATGGGGAAAAAGAAAGAGACTAATTGGTGCTGATTGTGGTTTGTGTGCTCTTGACTACAGATCTTGTTACTAACTGGATGTCTAAAAACTCTGTTTCTGGGTACAGGCTGACAGCTTCCCCTCTGTCTGAAGGTTTATTGTAGAAGAAACAAAGAAAAGGATGCTCCAGCTACTGAGTGCTGGAAATGTTTTGTCTCTCACTTTCCAGGTGACAGGATTGCATAGTGGATTAAGCAAATTCTAATGAGAGGCCTGGAATACTTGGAGGTTCTCATCATGGCTATTACACTGAACACTGGAAGTATGTTTTTGAGTCATCAGGAAAATGTTTTAGGGGCACCTAGGAGGCTCAGTAGGTTAAAGCCTCTATCTTCAGCTCAGGTCCTGCTGGGATCGAGCCCCGCATCAGGCTCTCTGCTCAGTGGGGAGCCTGCTTCTCCCTCTCTCTCTGCCTGCCTCTCTGTCTACTTGTGATCTCTATCCGTCAAATAAATAAACAAAATCTTAAAAAAAAAAAAAAAAAAAAAAAGCTTTTATAAGCCTAGGTCACAAAGTGAGCAATTGAGGCAGAGATAAACATTCTCCAAGCTGATTTTCATTTCTCATAAATGAGCATTAGAAAATCACCATGACGGGGCGCCTGGGAGGCTTAGTGGGTTAAGCCACTGCCTTCAGTTCAGGTCATGATCTCAGGGTCCTGGAATCAAGTCCCGCATCAGGCTTTCTGTTCAGCAGGGAGCCTGCTTCCCTCTCTCTCTCTGCCTGACTCTCTGCCTACTTGTGATCTCTCTGTCAAATACATGATTTTTAAAAAAAAAATTTTTTTAAATCTTAAAATAAGAAAATCACCATGACAAAGGTTTATAATCTCCATGCAAGATCTAGAATCCTGTGAGTGAGCAAGACTGAGTGCATGGAAGACCTGAATGGGTATTGAGGGTAATAGAAGGGAAAGTATTGAGACAAATCTGGAGATGCAAACTTTACATCTGTCTGAATGTAATTTAATTTCCCCAGTAAAGTATATACACATATCCATACCCTCTTTTGTATAGCTACTATGAAACAGACAGTGGTTGGTGGTGTCAGCAAATCTTTACCTAGGCTTTTAGTCTTATGTGTAAGAAGCTCCTGACACAGAATTGAGTTTGGCCCACTTCTTAATGTCATGATCAATTCTGAAGGATGGATTATCCAATTAAATAAAAATATCCCATTTAAATATATGCATTTATCTGTTATTTAAAGACATACTTTAATAAGGTTAATATATAAAGGTTAATATATAAATCTTAAAGAAATTATATTAATCTGCAAAGAAACCTAAAAGCCCTCATAGATTATTTACTCCAAACCATGTGATTTCATAAAGGGAAAACCAGAAGTTCAAAGAGGTTGTGATTTTCCAAAGCCATATAGGTGATTATAAATAGAGGTAGGGCTAAATCCCAGGCTCATGGTTCTTGGTCCAGGACTCTCCAGCACACGGTCTCTATCATATCACATTTGCATAACCACATATGCCCAGGGGTGATGGTTATTACAAATGCCAATATTTATTTTTATGCCCGAGATTTCACGTCCAAGAGACCACCAAGGAGCCAAGTACGGATGCAATCACACAACGGTTTATTCCACAAGCTTAAGTTTGGGCCCAAGTACAACCGACACAGCAGAGTAGGGACTTGGACCCTGAGCTTAGTTAAGGCAGGGGTATTTGGGGGTTCCTGTTACTAAAGCAGGGTGGGGGTTTCTGGAACCAAAGCAGGGTGGGGCTTCCTGGAACTAAAGTAGGGTGGGGGTCTTTAGAATTAAAGTAGGGTGGGGTTTCCTGGGACTAAAGTAAAGTAAGGAAAATTCAGCCCTTGGGCACAGGGGTCTGGGATGGCTGTACTTATGCTAAGGCTAAACCTGAGGTGGGATGGCCTTGATTTTTCTCGGCCTCTACATTATTAACCACATTCTCAGTATTTCCTAAATGAATACAAATTTCAAAAATGGGACTACTGCAAAATGAGGAAATATCTCTCCTCTTTAGCAAAGTGATACCTAAATTAGACTAAACTGGAAGAAATATTTGTCTGAATTAATAAAATTCTGAATTATGAAGTATTTTGTTTACAATATGTCTCATTCCACACAGCATTTGGGGCTTTTTGTAGAAGTATAACCACTTAATATGAATAAAAATTTATCATCAGAACCAGAGAGAGATGGGCCAGAAAAACAATTACAGACTCTGGTGGTGTGGAGGAAGGGGGTGTGAAAGAATTAGAGTATTTATGGTAATGAATTTCTGACTATTGCTTAGCTATCGATTTGATGCAAAGCCGCCTGACTGAGAAAATGGAAAGAAAAGCATGGTCAGTTACACATTTGACATTAAGCACTGGGATAAAATATTCTAATCCTCCAGGGAAAGCAAACATACCCTACTCGTGCTAAAATTCACTTCTTACATGGATCCTATATCTCACCTATACCAAGAAATAGCTAAGGTTATCCTTAAGTTTGTAATTTTCGTAGTAATTAATATAATTAGATTGAGTTTGTAGTACTAGTAAATGTCACATATATAAAATCTAAAAATGAGTGTTTCTCAAAATGTGGTTGAGGCACCACCATCCTCAGAACCACATGTTTGTCAAAAACACAGATTTCTAAGCATGTACCTAAATTAAAGAATCTGAATTTCTCCAGGTAGCATCAGGAAACTACCTCTGACAAGTTCTAAAGTTGTTTCAAACGTACTCTAGAGTTGAAGAAACACTGACCTATTCATGGGGGGAAGGGAGGGAAAAATGAAATAAGATCAGACCAGTGAGGGAGACAAAGCATAAGAGACTCTTAATCTCAGGAAACAAACTGAGGGTTGCGGGGGAGGGTAGAGGGATAGGGTGGCTGGGTGATGGACTCTGGGGAGGGTATGTGCTATGGCGAGCACTGTGAATTGTGTAAGACTGATGATTCACAAACCTGTAACCATGGAGCAAATAATACATTATATGTTAATAAAATAAAAATAAAATAAAATAAAATAATTTAAAAAAAGAACCACTGACCTAAACCACCTAAAGCTTTGATGAGCAACTCTCATTCCATAGGAGTTCATGGAGAATCCCCAGCATGAGCATATGGCTGCTAGCTCATTCCAAATGTGATTTTCATGTCATTAAAAATACAAGAATCTGAAATCAACTATTGATCAGAGTTTGCCAATGGGAAAATAGCAGATTACCACTGTAGTTCAAACAATACCTCTATCAACTGGGGTTTGAGAAAGTGTTGCAAAGTAGACCATTCTAGGCTATAGAATGTACATTCATAAAAGCAGCAATGTTGTTTGGTTGACTGCTACTCCCTCCTTCCCATGGAAGACACTGTGAATATTTGTTCATTCATTTTTTTGTCAAGGACCCAGCCAGTAAGTATTCAAGGTTGTCAAATGTATACTTTAGCAATCAATTCCCTTTTAGAAAATATTCATTTTTACAAAATGGGATTGGGAGGGAGACAAACCATAAGAGACTCTTAATTTCACAAAACAAACTAAGGATTGGAGGTAGGGGCAGGGAGAGGGGGGTGGGGTATGTGCTATGGGGGAGGGTATGTGCTATGGTGAGTGCTATGAAGTGTGCAAACCTGACGATTCACAGACCTATACCCCGGGGCTAATAATACATTGTATGTTTAAAAAAAATTATAAAATTAAAAAAATATATTCATTTTTCTTTTAGGAAATTCTAGCACCGCCATGTGAAGCCAAAATAGAATCCCTTACAGTGAAACTGTTTCTATTTGAGAACATGAAGTAGAGAAATGAAGGTTAAAAGCAATGATGATTTGTAATAATGATTTGTAATCAGCATTTTAAGGTCATCAGCATAACAAGTAGATATTTCTAATTTTATCCTTATAATGTTTACATTAAAATTGATCCTAAAACAATGTATTGCCTTAGATAAATACCTCATTATGATCTTGTTTTAGCCTAACATTTTATAGCTACCACAAAGGTCAAATTACAAGAGATCTTAGGGGTGAATTGTGAAACAAATATATCGCATATAAATTACTGAGTTTTTTTCTCATAGTTTCTCTTTTATGTCAGAACAAAATAATGCTAATTAGATGCCTAGGGTTTGTTATGAAACCCCTTGACAAAATAATGATGACTGCTGATACTAATGTTATTATCATTTAGTTGAAAAACATTTTGTTTTCCCATGGAGATAATGTTAAATCCTCTCAGTTAAAACAAGAAATTAAAGCAATACATAAACCACGATACCATTTTGGAGCATTATAAAAGTTACAAGCAAATTCTAAAAGGTACTGTCGCAATGTACCAATGGCAACATGTCTTCTGCCACCTCTAAACATCCCAGCTAAAATACTCTGCAGGTCACATACGGAAATAAAAAAAAAAAAAAAGGAATCATTCACAGGAGCTATTCCTATTACTGTTAAGTGTAATCCTGAGTGATTGCAACCTTTATAAACTGATGTCTGGACATAACTCCAGTTTACATTCCAAAATGCACTGTTCATGGCCACAGAAACACAAGCAGCTCCATCAGGCTAACAGACACATGTATGGGAGCAGTCAAGGACAAAGCAACCATCACTAAAATCACAGATCGAAAGAAAATGTCAGCTGCTGGGCGCCTGGGTGGCTCAGTTGGTTAAGCAACTGCCTTTGGCTTAGGTCATGGTCCCAGAGTCCTCGGATGGAGTCTCACATTGGGCTCCCAGCTTCATGGGGAGTCTGCTTCTCCCTCTGACCTCCCCTCTCATGCTCTCTCTCACTCTGTCTCTCTCTCAAAATAAATAAATAAAAATCTTAAAAAAAAAAAAAAAAGAAAGGAAAAGAAGAAAAGAAAATGTCAGCTGCTCATGAAACCAAATGAGGTAGAGCAACTACTAATGACCAACAAAAATGGGTAACATCCCAGAAAACTCCATCTCAGTAATGGTAGACTTTATCCATCATCACTATTACGGTAAGATTACAATCAGAAAGTAGCCCTGATAGATGATGATAAACAATTAACACAATTCTCTAAGATTTAGGACTGTTTTAAAACTAGTTGTTAGAAGATGTACTAACTACTATTGAATTGACGGACAAATCTTGGCCAACACACAAAGAGTTCTGGGATTTAGTAAAATAGATATGAAAAGCATTGCTCTAGTTCCCCCACATAGCCTAGCTATAACAAGTGAAAAATAATAATCTCTAAAGTAGGTTTGGAACTGAGTATTTATCATCTTTAAGCAAAAAGTCAAAGCTGTTATCTGGAGATTTCTTTCATTTTCATCTGGAGATTTCTTTCCCAACTACAGATTATTGAAGTGTGTTAAGGTATTAAGAATTAAAATAACTTAACCAAAGCAATCCTGAGAAAGAATAGCAAACAATCACAGGGAGATATCACAATCCCAGATTTCAAGGTATATTACAAATCTGTAATAATCAAAACTGTATGGCACTGGCACAAACAGACCACATATTATTGGAAGAGAATAGAGAACCCAGAAATAAACCCACAGTTATAAAACCAGTTAATCTATGACAAAGGAGGCAAGTCTATGCTATGCAATGGGGAAGACAGTCTTTCCTATAACTGGTGTTGGGAACACGACACAGCTACATGCAAAAGAATGAAACTGGACCACTTTCTCAATACCAGGCATAAAAAATAAGCCCAAAATGGATTAAAGACCTAATTGTGACCTGAAATCACAAAACTCCTTGAAGAAAACATGGGCATTAATCTCTTAGACATCAGTCAAAGCAAAGGTATGTCTCCTTGGGCAAGAAAAAGAAAAGCAAAAATAAAATACTGGAACTAAACCATAACAAAAAGTGTTTTCACAATGAAGGAAACTATCAACAAAACAAAAAGACAACCCACTGAATAGAAGAATGTATTTTCAAATGATACATCCAATAAGGGGTTAATATCCAAAATACATAAAGAACTTATGCAACTCAATACCAAAAAAAAAACAACAAATAATCTGCTCAAGAAATGGTCAGAGCACCTGTAGACATTTTTTCCAAAGGAGACACACAGACCACAGACACATGAAAAGGTGATGAACCTCACTAATCACCAGGGAAATGCAAATCAAAACCACGATGAAATAGGACCTTACACCTAGCAGACTGACTACAATAAAAAAGGCAAGAAATAATAAATGTTGGTAAGGATATGGAGAAAAGGGAACTTAGAGAAACTGTTCCTGGAGTGTTCTCGTAAATTGCATTTTGAGAGGAGAGTAGCTAAGTTGACTATGCACCAAATATTTTGTGAGGCACCTTCCATGTTTTTCTGGACGTTAGTCCTGAGAGGTAGGTGATGATTACACCACCTTATATAAACTAGCTCTGAAACCTTCAGAAACGATAAGTTCAGTGCTTTCTCCATTGACCTGCTTCTTCTCAAACTTTAATCCCCACAGTGCCCCTGAGGATAGAAGAGAGGAAACATGAACCCTGAGGTCTAAGGTCCCAGTTTACCTTTCCAGCCTTATCTCTTTCCACTCCACCATCATTAGAACCCACATACAATCTAGGTTACATCCCACAAGGACACAGCAGGTCAACACACCAGATACTGGAAGCTGTTCAGATAGACCAAGTCCATACATACTCAGGTCATCTCATAACTCTGTGGTTCTGACCTCCAATCCCTTCTGCCCAGTGCACTATTTGTTACTTCATTCCCCCCAAATTTCTTACTCCTCCCCTCAAAACCCAAATTAAATGTCATCTCCTGAATAAATCTTGAAAGTTTTTTTGACTCCAATAAACAGTGACCTATACATTTTGTTCACACACATATAAGAACATTTACTGTGGACTTACTTCCTCCCTTTCATGTCACTAGATTTGAGTTCTCCAAAGATGGAGATCTCTTTGATTCATTCTGATATCTTTAGTGCCAGTCACAGTTTCTGGGACAAGACAAACTGTCAATACATTTTTGCTGAATAAAATGTCCCTCATTAGAAGATGAAGTAGAAAATCCTTTTAACCACCAAGTTGTTTAATGCAGATATGCTTCCAAATTACTTCTAGGTAGACAATGAGTGAATAGTTAAAAACTGCATTCTCATTATTTTTTTTGAAACATTCTTTCTACAGTCTTGTTTTCTCAACCTGTTTACTATACCATTGATTTAAGACCTGGTTAGAAGGTTCCACTCAACTATATGTAAACTATAACATACTGCCAATTAATATCATCCAAATTAATGAGTTACGGTTTTTCTAAAGGGAAAAAGATACTAAAAATTGGAGTGCCCCAAAACACATAAGTAGCTATTTTCTTATAATAATCAGAACAATTAGGGGTTCCTGTAAGGGTCTGCCTTCGGTTCAGGTCATGATCCCAGGGTCCTGGGATCGAGTCCTGCATTGGGCTGCCGGCTTGGCGGGGAGCCTGCTTCTCCCTCTCGTTCTGCTGCTCTCCCTGCTTGTGCTCTCACTCTCTTCAACAAATAAATAAATAAAATATTTTCTAAAAAAGATTAAAAAATAATAATAATCAAAAAAATCAGATTTAAGTAAACTATTCAATTTTTTTATCCTGTTACCATGGAAATACGTTCGAATAGTCTTGCTCAAGTAGAAGCCCTGATGTCATTGAAATAAATTTTTATAAAAAGTTTAAAAAGTGGATGTTTTTAAAATTCCAAACATCAGTGTGTATCTTTTACAAATTTTTAACAAAACATACCCAGAAAAAATAAAACAAAACAAAAACCATATCAAGTAAAACTTCATTAAAAGGAAGAAAGCGTGATCACTGCTCTCTCATCCTCCTTTATCTCTGCTAGCCTTAGGAAAATATGCATTCTCATGGAAATTACACACATTTTCAAAAACTACAAAGCAATGACAAGGTAACAAGATAAAAAAAGTTTCTCTCCTCTACTGAAATCAAAGAGCAGTTGATTGCCTATACTTTCATAATTTTTCTACCTGAGATCATTGCTCTAATAATTTCAACAAAGACAACAGCATTAATAATGTGTTTCAAGAGGTGGTATTCTTTCTGGAGACTGGTTTTATTAGAAGGCTCCCCACACCAAGAGCAGCAAATGATCTCCGACCACCCCTAAAACAATCGCAGTTTAGAACCAGTCAGCAAGGACCACGGGGGCTCAGGTGGAATTGATGTTTTTTGCAGGCTTCGTTTGGCCCTTGCCGTCACTTTTACGACAGTAGATGTGCAAACATGAAGAACCAACCACCATCAAACCCATGAAGCCTGCAGGAAATGTTGCAAACTAGTCAGAGAAAATACTTACTGAGTCCTGAGCGTGTGTGGCTAAAAGCAATGGCCACCAGCCCTGGTAGAGAGGCTTTTGTGAAGGCGGAGGGAAGGGGTCAACATGATGGGCATTGACTAGCAAAATACAAAGGACAGGAGAATGGGAAAAAGCAGCCCCCCTGGAATTAATTACAGTAGAAATAGCATCTAGTCTCCAGCTTATGAAATGATTCCTGTAACCCACCTGCTGATTCCCCTCCCTTCCCCTGTCAAAGGATGGGAAAGCAGCCAATCAGAAGCAGTTACAAGAGGCCACCCACCCCATGTCCGGCGGTTGTATGTTGGCAAGAGAACCAACCCCCCTCTCCTGACTTTGAAGTCGGGGTTAATACTGATCATTATTTGGTCACTGGCCGAGTCTTATAATTGCTACCTCCTCCTTCTCTCTCACATTTGCATTTCAATTGCCTTCATCCTAACACTGATTTGGCCTAGCTTTGTGTTGCCTGACCTTGCGCAGATAACACGCACTTCATAGTCAGTCGTTACCTACCATCTGGGTCTTCCTCAGAGGCTGCCTGGGTAATGTCCTCCTCTCCTGACAGATGTTCTAAAAATAATCAGGTGATTTTTTTTCTCGGATAAGCATGAGTGCTTATAATATCTACATACAAAATACAGTATCTACATATATGATATCTATAATATCAACATGTAATATCAACACGCAAATATATACGAATATCTACTATAACATACATGCGAATATATATGGGTATATACATATATGCCTGCAATCTGATTATATGTGCCTTTTCTTTCAAGCTGTTTGGTTGGTGATCATTCAGCTTTAAATGACTTTACCAACAGCATATTCTCATTTTGACTAAAGAAGAGAATGTTAGTTCCATCTGTAAAGAAAGCTCTCAAACTGCAGCATATTTATATGTCGAGGCCGATAGCTGGGAAAGTCAAAGTGTGGGCTTCACGAACAAATGTGATTTGCCAAGTACTTTCACAATATTTGAGACACTAAATCAGGCACTTCCTTCAGCCAGAGAAATGGCAGTCTTTTTCCTTATTGGGCTTATAGTCTAACAGATATCACCATCTGCTATTTAGTCTTTATTTTGAACACGGTATCACAGAGACACAACAAGTTTTAATGAATTTGTAAGATAGTTAACTTATTCCAATCCAGGGAGCTGGGAAATTTTTAGAGAAAACAAGATATTTCAAAAATCCACTTTTCTTGGAAGATATTCTCTCACTTGCACTGGGGATTAAGAGCATAGACTCTGAAAGCAGATGGTCTGAGTTCAAATTCTACCTAGCTCTACCTCTTGATGGCTGTGGTAGCACCCTACTTAACTCTCATCTCTTACTTAACTCTTTGTGGGTAAGTTCCCTTATACACAAAAGGAAATAATAGCTGTCACTACTGCTCAGAGTCCAAGTTAAGGGTTAAAGAAAGAATACATACAAGGAACTAAATTCAGGGGCACCTGGGTGTCTCCCTTGGTGAAGCATCTGACTTTGGCTCAGGTCATGATCTCAGGGCCCTAGGATCAAGCCCCGTATCGGGCTCTTAGGGAAGAAAAAAAAAAAAGAGCATCCTACTTTTGGTTTTGACTCAGGTCATGGTCTCATGGTTGTGGGGTCAGGACCCGTGTCAGGCTCTGCACTCAGTGCGAAGTGTACTTCAGATTCTCTCTCCCTCACTCACTCTCTCTCAAACAAATAAATAAAATCTTTAAAAAAATAAAATAAAATAAACAAAGGACCAGATTCACAGTAAATACCTGACCAACATTAATCATTGTCCCCGTGCTGGGAAGCCACCCAAATGGTGTATCTTCTAAATCCAATGTTCAGGTCTCCATATCCACCATTTCTGTATATTTTTATTTACAATATACAAAAATTACAATTGCAAGCCTAATGTAAGCGTGTGTACAGCAACATGTCCTGAGCACACGTTGTGTGTGCCTTTCCCACTCCAACAGCTAGTTGCCTATCCAAAATCTAACCCCTACTTTTTCTTTCCAGCCTAATCCTCTTCACTTTTGGTGATAGAAGAGATAACTCTATTTAGAGGAGGTTCATGTGACACCATTCTGGCCAATGAGATACACGTGGAAAGTTTTGGTCAAGACAGAAACCCCCTGAAAGGGAAGCAAATCACTCTCACGGAAGATTTGCTTATACTCGTCTCCTTCTTCCCACCTGGAGAGCAGATGCAGTAGCTGGAGCTCCAGCACCCACCAGGTAACCACAATAAAAGGTACACTCCAAGGCTGACTTAAAAAAAAAAGGACAGAAACAGCCTAGGTCCTGATTTCATAGATCTGCCACACAGCTCTGAATGACTTCTCTTTCAAGCATCTTCTCATTAGGCAGTGAGAGAGAAACCCTTGTCCTATTTGAATTGAAAGTGACCTTTGTACAATGTCGGGGGCTTAGGGATACCACCCCCACTCCCATGTTGTTCATGGATCGACTGAACTCCTATGTGGGTTTTCTATGCATACCTCCAAACATACATCCCTGATGTATCCACTAATGTAAGTGGGCATAACTGTCTCCATTCACAGATAAGGTTAGGGAATGTCATGTGATGCCACATCCTGGAGAGGACAAAACTGGATTTGGAACCTAGGCAGTCTGGGTCTTAATTACACACTGTATATCTCTCCAAAGAATACCAGTATGATTAGGTTTGGGAAAGAAAAACGGACTTTTCCTCGCATCTGTACAAGCCCTTTTCTCGATCCAATTCGTTTCTTTGGACGACCAACAACCACTTAATCTATTAAGTGCCAAGCACAATAGGCAGGCACTGGAAACTCCTCACGGAAAAAGCAGACAAGATCCCTCCCCTCACAGAGCCTACATCTGTGGGGGGATATAGATAAGAACACTTAAGCACTATAAGCCCAATTTTGTGGGTGATACAAGGCACTGTAAGAAAACAAAGGAGGTGGCCTAATCAGACCAACTTTCTCTCCCTTCCCCAAAATACTCAGTTGCTGAAGTGCAGGGAAAATTCCACAATGGTCAACCAGTATACCTGAGTAGTCTCAGACGTGATTTTCTACCCAAGGGGAGGAGGGCAGGCTGAAGTACTTTCCCCTTGCGCCATCTTGACTTGACATGGGGATCCTAAGGCATTTTCCACCCTAACTCGGCATTCACCCTTTCTCTTACTTAGGATCGTTCTTACTCCTGACGTGCAAAGGTAAGAAATGTCTCCCTGTTCTCCCACACGTCCATTAAATGGGCTGTTACTCTGTTACAGGTTAGTTGTGTGCACATCTGTCCACAAGCTTTGTTCTTTTTTTTTTTTTTAAGATTTTATTTATTTATTTGACAGACAGAGATTACAAGTAGGCAGAGAGAGAGAAAGGGAAACAGGATCCCCTCTGAGCAGAGAACCCAATGCGGGGCTCGATCCCAGGACCCTGGGATCATGACACGAGCCGAAGGCAGAGACCTTAACCCACTGAGCCACCCAGGCGCCCCCCACATGCTCTGTTCTTGCCAGCACTCAGAGGACATCCCTTCTAGTCTGTCACAGATCACTCACCACTACACTTGCCTTTGATCATTCCTGTCATTCCCCAACCGGATGGCAATTAAAATGGAACAGTGAGGACCTGCCTTTTAAATCTTCAGTGTCAAATCCAAAGAAAATAATTCCCTTCTCTGAATCATAGAGCCTGAGCTTTTCTTCTGATTCCTGAGATCTCAGGCTTCGCCTAGGGTTCACATACATAATCTAGAAAGACCTCCCTTTGTTAATCATCACGTTGGGAAATCAATTAATATAATAAACTAGTCTCTTTTGTTCTCACCTTCAATGTCCTTCTCTCTAAAGAAAGCAATATATCTCCTAAGATTCTAAAAAGAAAGGCAGAATGACATTGTTAAAACCTCGACTGTGTTTTGATCTTATTTTATTGGTTAATTATCCACTCACCATGTGCCCTCTGAGTAGGAAGCATGAAAACATGGAACACCACGGGAACACCAAGCCCTATCTAGGTCGTTTCTATCAATGACAAGAGCTACTGTGGAATCACTTGACAAACCTAAAAGCAAAGTCAGTGTCCAGGCAGTACAGGCAGCACAAATAACAATAATGAAAAAGGCAAATAGGTATTTATTTTACTGGTCCTTAGTGGCTTAAAAGCATGGCACAATCCGTGTTTGTTGTCTCTATAATGGCCCCTTTGGCCTTTCAGCTTTTTGCATCGACAGACTTCTATGCTTGCCTCACTTCTTAACACATTATCCCTGGTCATTCTATTTGTCTCTATAATTATGTGACTCGAAGGGCAACAATCTGGTGAAACAAGGACGGTGACGTCTCGTCCTAAGCCAATCACTTCTCCTGTGACCTTGTAGAATTACCCAAGCTCCACATTCTCATTGTGAGAATGGCAATGACAATAACCCACCTCACAGGTTTATGTAAAAACAAGTAGATTTTTCAAATTATGATAAAACATTTCATAAACAAAGGGCTTTGAGGCGGCATTATCATTCTCAGACTTGGGCTGCATTTCCAATTACGGAGTGAGTCAGTTACTGATTAATCATGACTGAAGCCATAGTCCCTTTCCATCAAGTACAGCCACAGGGCAGAAGAGTGTCAAGATAAAATATGCATTCAAACATTGCTCTCACAACTTTGGATATCAAAAGATGCCATCAGATTTTTTTCATTGTCACACAAAGCACTGGAGTTCTTTGCGTCCTCACACAAAACTGAACCTGGGGAGGCTCCAGAGAGGGGAGTCAAGGATGAGAACATTGATTTCCATCATTTATCCTTGCCACCTTGGAGGAGAATCCATAATGAGCATGAAATCAAGGCGGCTCTCTTCCAGTCTACTCACCTGTGCTCAATGTCTGACAGTAGCTAGGTTTAGCATGTCAGACAGAAAATGCAGATTCAGGGGACAAAATTGTGCTCCTCACAAAACCCTGGTTTGCCAACCCTTTTGAATCTCCTTGTCCCCTCCTTCCAGCATCCCTGGTCCATTCATGACTCACTGACTAAATTTTTATACACTGTAATTCTTTTTTTTTTTTTTTTAAGATTTTATTTATGACAGAGAGCGCAAGTAAGCAGAGCGGCAGGCAGAGGGAAAGAGAGAAGCAGGCTCTCCACTAAGCAGGGAGCCCGATGCGGGGCTCGATCCCAGGACCCTGGAATCATGACCTGAGCTGAAGGCAGCATTCAACCAACTAAGCCATCCAGGCGCCCCTGTACACTGTAATTCTTGCTCAGCTCCCAGGTATTGAGCCTTTTCCCTAGCCCCAGAGCTCCAGGAGACACTTCCACTTAGAAGAGCTTTCTTTATGGTAAATATTTACATTTATTCAAGGCAAAAGATAGTAGCAGCCATTAAACTTAAAACTCCGTTGGAATACTCAGAATTTTTCTGTGCTTTCTGCCTCAATATTTCCTGTTTGTTCTGACCCTGCCCACTTCTGTGAGCTCCATTCACTTCTCTCTTGATTTGTAATCCCTTCAGAGTCTCGAGCGAGAGCTTGGGGTAGGCTGGACAAATTAGGAGCATGAAGGACAAATGCCAAGCTCATGTGTCCTTGGTTCCATACTTGGCCACCCCCTGCTTCATACTTTTCTCCATGACGCCACTAGGGAAAGGCATATTAGTACTGACTTCACAGCCTTCCTGTGAGGCATAAGAACATGTTCTATGTAAAGCAGTTAGAGCAATGCCTGACATTTACTAGGTACTCAGTGAATATTAGCTGTTCACAACAGCTGAAGTATGGAAAGGTCTCTAGTAATTGTCATTAATGGGGCCATAGTCATCTCTATTCTTAACCTGCATCTACTGTAGTGCCAGTTCTTAGAAGAACTGGCATCACTGATATTTTTATTATATTTCAAGAAAGCTTTTTAAAGCTTTTTTTTACAACATCCCATTTCAACTAAACAAACTCAGAAAAGCATAAAATCCATATGTACAAATTATTTCAGAGTAAATATATTCCTTGGATACATTTTGCAAACCTTTGATTTGAAAAAATAGAGATAAAAAAGGAGGAGGCTCTTTCTGGGAGAAGTTCTCATATCTGAGCTGTATATAGCAGGCAATGGGAAAGAGGCAATGTGGGGATAAGGGTGTTACTTGAAGTCGGTCTCCTTGAGAAGGTAATATTTTAGCAAAAAACTTAAAGAAGGGGCAGGTGAGTGACTCAGTCAGTTAAGCATCTGCCTTCCACTCAGGTCATGATCCCAGGATTCTGGGGTCGAGCCCCTATGAGGAGCTCTGCGTTCAGCAGGGAGTCTGCTTCTCCCTCTCCTGCTCACCTCCCATCCTGCTCACTCATGACCCTGATTGTGCACATTCTTTCTCTCTCTCAAATAAATCTTAAAAAACAAACAACAACAAAAAGGACCTTTTAAAGAAACCAGCTGAACATCTGAAAGAAGACAACTCTAGAGAAAGAGAATAGTTTAAAAAAGCCTCTTGTATAGAAAGATGCCTGGTATGTTGGGAGGACATCAAGAATGCTAGCATGGCTTTCTTCATGGAGTGGAATGGGACAGTAGGAGTGTGGGTGGGTCAGGATGGTAACAGAGCCCAGAGTGCTTAGGGCCTCGCAGACTATTATAAGGACTCTGGGTCCTAGGTATATTTGAAAGCAGAGCCGAAAGATATCTTAATGGGCTGGATATAAACTCCCATAGCAAAACAAAGTCAAAGATTATTTCAAGAATTTGGGTCTGAGCGTCAAAGCCTGAGGGCAGAATTTCCATCAACCTAAATGGAAAGGATGAGGGATTAGTAGTTTAGTCTTTAACATGATGATTTTTAGATGTCCAATAGACATCCAAATGAAGATGTCTAGTAGGAGGTTGTCAATATGAATCTGGATTTCAGAAGGAAAGTCTGGACTTAGGAACCATGGGCTTGATACTAGATGACAGCATTGACTGAGTATAGATAGAAAAAAGAAGATCAAGGAATGAAGAAAAGTACTCAATCCTAGAGCACTCTAACATGGCAAGCTCAGAGAGAAGAGTAAAACTGAGAAGGAGTTAACAGTGAGGTACAAGGAAAACCAAAAGAGGATGATGTCATGGAAGCCAAAAATTCAAAGAAAATGGTGTGATCAACTATGTCAAATAGGCTGATAGATATGAATCACCATATTATACACCCCCCCAAAAAAATGTGTTGATAGATAAAATAAGATGGGGGCTAGGCATTAGCCACCAGATGTAGTAAGTAGTAGTAAGAATATCATTGGTTACCCTGACAGGGGTCAGTTTTTTAGAGTGCTGAGGAGTCATCCTAATTGGAATGAGTTGAGGAGAAAATGAGAGAAGAGAAATTGTATATAACCAACACAGACAACTCTTCGCAGGAGTTTTTCACTAATGGGGATTAAAGGAAAAGGTAACTAGTGAGAGAATAGGCCAAGAGAAGACTTTATTTGGGAAAAAGTACAGTATGTTTGCATGTTGATCAGAAAGATCTAGTAGAGAGCAAAAAATATATGTAGATGATAGAAGAACTGCTAAATGAATGCCTGTGTAGCAAGAGGGAAAGGGATCAAGTGCACAGGAGGAAAGATTGACTCCAGACAGAACATGGATAGCTAATTCGTACCAACAGGCAGAGAGATGGAGTAACAGTGTTTAAATATGGGTAGATATGGTGATGGATATTCCAGGGAAGTTCTCTTTCCATTGGTTCAATTTTTTTGGTGAGGAAATTAAGAGTGATGACAAGGAAGAAAGGATTATGGGTTTGAGGGTAGAGGAGAAATGTTAAGTAGTTGTAAAGGACAATGGGAGACTGAATGGGTCACTATGACAGCCTGGCATCGGTAAGGGCCCACTTGAGGTTTATATATTGAATTTAAATGAGACCAGTCAGTATGGCTCCAAGTTCTTCTCCAGCAATACTCAGCTGCATGGTTGTAACCTAGCAAATGAAGAACTAAACTGAGCTGTAGTTTCATGAAGCAGTACAATGAAAGGAGAGGTGGAGCAAGAGAGTCAAGAGTGAACATCGAGAAGATGATTATGATTGTGCATGAATGAGACTGGTTAAGAAGCATTAATGAAGATGTCACAAAGAGAGGGACAGTTTAATATGGTAGTGAATGAAATGTAGGTCCCAGCAGAGGTTAAAGGTTGGCTGGAGGGGACCTGAGGGGAGGCACTGGTTAAAGAGTAGGATATAAGAAGTTAAGATTATGCAATATGATACACCACATTAATAAAAGAATGGATAAGAACCATATGACCCTCTCAATAGATGCAGGAAAAGCATCTGACAACATAAAGCATGCATTCTTTTTTTTTTTTTTTAAGATTTTATTTATTTGACAGACAGAGATCACAAGTAGGCAGAGAGGCAGGCAGAGAGAAAAGGGGAAGCAGGCTCCCCGCTGAGCAGAGAGCCAGATGCGGGGCTCGATCCCAGAACCCTGGGATCATGACCTCAGCCGAAGGCAGAGGCTTTAACCCATTGAATCACCCAGGCGCCCCTATAGCATGCATTCTTGATAAAAAACCCTCAACGAAGTAGATATACATGGAACATACCTCAACATCATAATGGCCATATACAGAAGACCCACAGTTAAAAGCATCCTCAACGGGAAAAAACTAAAAGATTTTCCTTTCCAGTCAGGAAGAAGACAGGCATGTCCACACTCACCGTACTATTTAATATAGTACTGACATGTTAGCATCAGCAATCACACAACAAAAAGAAATAAAAGGCATCCAATTGGCAAGAAAGAAGTCAAACTTAGTCACTATTTGCAGATGACATGATACTCTAAGTAGAAAACCCAAAAGGCTCCACCAAAAAATTGCTAGAACTAATACATGAAATCAGCAAAGTCTCAGGATATAAAATCAAAGTACAGAAATCTGTGGCATTTCTATACACCAATAATGAAGTAGCAGGAAAAGAAATCAAGGAATTGATTCCATTTACGATAACACCAAAAATATCAGATATCTAGGAATAAACCTAACCAAAGAGGTAAAAGATCTGTACTCTGAAAACTATGAAAATCTGATGAAAGAAATTGAAGAGGACACAAAGAAATGGGAAGACATTCCATGCTCATAGATTGGAAGAACAACCATTGCCCAAAGCAATTTATACATTTAATGCAATCCTTATGAAATTGCTATCAACATGTTTCACAGAGCTAGAACAAACAATCCTAAAATTTGTGTGGAACTCCAAAAGATCCCAAATAGCCAAAGCAATCCTGAAAAAGAAAAGCAAAGCTGGAGGCCTCACAATTCCAGACTTCAAGCTACATTACAAAGCTGTAGTCATCAAGACACTATGGAACCAGTGCAAAAACAGACACATAGATCAATAGAACAGAACAGAAAACCCAGAAATGGACTCACAACTATATGGTCAACTAATTTTCAACAAAGCAGGAGAGAATATCCAATGGCAAAAAGTATCTTCGACAAATGGTGTTGGAAATATTGGGCAGCAACATGCAAAAGAATGAAATGGACCACTTTGTTACACCATAGACAAAAATGAATTCAAAAAGGGTAAAAGATCTAAAGATGAGATAGGAAACCATCAAAATCCTAGAGGAGAACACAGGCAGCTACCTCTCTGATCTTGACCTGAGCAACTCCTTACTAAACACATCACTGGAACAAGGGAAACAAAAGCAAAAATGAACTATTATGACTTCATCAAGATAAACTTCTGCACAGCAAAGGAAACAATAAAAAGAAAAGGCAGTCCACAGAATGGGAGAAGACATTTGAAAATAGCTGAAAAAGGATTAGTATCCAAAAATCTATAAAGAACTTATCAAACTCAATACCCAAGGGACAAATAATCCAGTCAAAGAAATGGGCAGAAGACATGAATAGACATTTTTCCAAAGATATCCAGATGCTTAACAGACACATGAAAAGATATTCAACATCACTCATCATCAGGGAAATGCACATCAAAACCACAATGAGATATCACCTCACACCTGTCAGAATGACTAAAATGAACAATACAGACAACAACAGATTTTGGCAAGGGTATGGAGAAAGGGGAGCCTCTTTAACTATTGGTAGAAATGCAAACTGGTGCAGCAAACTCTGGAAAACAGTAAGGACATTCCTCCCAAAGTTAAAAACAGGACTACCCTATGACCCAGCAATTGCACTACTAGGTATTAACCCAAAGGATACAAAAATACAGATTCAAAGGGGCACATGCACCCCAATGTTTATAGCAGTATTAACAACAACAGCCAATCTATGGAAAGAGCCCAAATGTCCACTGACTGGTGAATGGATAAAGAAGAGGTGGTAGAGATACATGTAATAGAATATTACTCAGCCATCAAAAAGAAAGAAATCTTGGGTGTTATGCTCAGTAAAATAAGTCAGTCAGAGAAAGATAAATACCACATGATTTCACTCACATGTGGAATTTAAGGAAAAAAATATGAATTATATGGGAGAAAAAGAGAGAGAGAAGCAAAACATAAAGACTTGATAGAGAACACACTGAGAGTTGATGGAAGGAAGCGGATGGGGGATGGGCTAAATGGGTGATGGGCATTAAGAAGGGCACTTGTGATGAGCACTGGGTGTTATATGTAAGTGATGAATCACTAAATCTACTCCTGAAATCAATATTACAGTATATGTTAACTAACCAGAATTTAAATAAATTTTGAAAAGAAAAAAAAGAAATTGAGATTACGGAATTAAGACTAATGACAAAGTCTAGGATATAACCATGAGACTAAGGGGTTACACTATGCTAGAGTCAAGCTGATTGAAGAAGAGTTCAGGGAACTAACAGGTCAGGATGATGGAAGGATTCTTTGTATCTGTATTAAAATTATCAAGAATTATGAGTATATTGGAGAAAACAGAAATGAACCACAAAACCATAGAAAATAAGAAGAAACACCTAGAGAATCAGTAAATGATGACAACAATAAGGGACAATGACAGATATATAATGAAAGCATGAGCATCAGTACTGAGAGGTCATAGATAGGGAAAAGGGAGAATGGTCGGGAAGCAGCAATAAGGTACAGGGAGACCTTCTCCACTCTTCAGCCCAGTGTGGAGAAAGCTGTCGAACAAAAATAGCCATCACTTGAGACAGATGTCAGGAAAGTAGAAACTTTGGGAGAGAGTCCGGTTTCTTTCAGAGCAAGAAGATGAAAAGAATATTCTAAGAATAGGTTGAAGAACAGGAGATTTTACTTCTAATAGAACTCAAATTCCAAAGGGCATCGTGGAAGAATTTTAGAAGTTAGATAAAGGCAGGGAAAAGAACACAATGGGGGTATTTGGAACTCAACGGGGATTAGAGTGTAGGAGTCAAGAGGTGACCTGAATGTCTGGAGACTCCTTTGGAGGCTGACATAAATAGGCATAAATGGAATAATAGAGTAGTCCATGGAGATATGATGCTATGCTGATAGGCTGTATCAACACATAGAGAAAAATGGATTTCTTGGGCTTCCTAACAATGAAAATAAAAAGTCAGAAATAGGTGCACCTGGGTGGCTCAGTCTGTTAAGAGTCTGCCTTCGGCTCAGGTCATGATCCTGAGATCCTGGGATGGAGCCCCTGTTGGGCTACCTGCTCAGCGGGTAGTCTGCTTCTCCCTCTCTCTATGACCCTCCCCTACCTCTGTTCTTGCTCTCGCTCTGTGTCTCTCAAATAAATAAATAAAATCTTAAAAAAAAAAAAAAACTTAGAAGTAAAATGGTCTGAATCTAATGTACCATCTCTCTCTTAGCTTCTTCTGTTGGGGAAGGAGTATACGTGATTCGTCTCAACCCCTACCAATGGACTCAAGGATTTTGGAGTATTTACCACACCAGGCTGTACCTGGTCCCCCTCCTCCCTTCCTCCACTTCATTATCTTACCAAAGTAATGACTTGAATAAAGAGAATTTTGAGAGAGTTAGAAAACAATGTCATGACAGACTAGCAAGGGTAGAAGTTTAGACCAGAGAGAGTAGCCTTGTGGTCCTTCGGTCCTTTGTGACTATGCACTGAACTTTCTGGTAGGATGAACCCTGACTTATCCTTCTATATAAAGCCTCTGGGACCCGTTACATCTTCTCAAGATGCATAAATTCCACTCTACTTATTATTTCCCTAAATTAACGTAAGAATACAAATCCAGTGTGTATCTTGCCCTTTAAAATGTGTGTATATTTATGTATATTGTTAATTATGGCAGATGCAATAATTAAATTTTTCAGCTAAAGTTTTCAACATAAATGACATTATGTTCTATAGATAGTAACAATAAACTTTGAAGGTACAAAAAGCTGACAAGCATCAACCCAAAATCTCCTAAAACTGAAATACCCCTCCTTCTGAATGAAAAGTTATCTAACTAATCAGTTATTTACTTAGTTTTATTCAAGATCAATAAGATGCTTAAAAAAATATATCCTATAATACTCAGTTTGAAGTAAATTCTCTAAATGCACTCACATTCAGTTGATTAACTTCTTAAAGGCAGGTTGCTAATAGAGGCCCAACAAGATAGGCAAAAATGCAACTTGAGCTCCAAACATAATTTTGGGTCACCTTATGCTTAGTCCATGCTTCAATAGCACCTATATTCTTTTTTTTTTTTTTTTTAGATTTCATTTATTTATTTAACAAGAGAGACACCACGAGAGAGGGAACACAAGCAGGGGGAGTGGGAGAGGGAAAAGCAGGCCTCCCGTTGAGCAGGGAGCCTGATATGGGGTTCCATCCCAGGACCCTGAGATCATGACCTGAGCCTAAGGCAGACATTTAACAACTGAGCCACCCAGACATCCCAGGACCTATATTCTGATTCTGATTCATCTATATTCCCAACTACCAGTCATAACAGGAGATTAAGCAAAAGTATTGATCTCTGAATGCAAATATTCATCTACCAAGAAGAAGATGATGTGGGGGCCTGTATCAGCCTGGTTACTCATAGACACAAAATAGCACCCCCAAAATGAGTGTTGAAAAGAGCTTAAGATGCAGATAATTTACAAAAGTGTGGTCAGTGATAAGGGGAATCCAGTAAGAAATAAGGAGCCACCCTGAGTCTAGGAACCATGGGAAGCAACTACTATCCCTAAGTGTGAAAGGGCAAGAATAGGAGCAGTTCCAAGAACCTACTCATTAAGCTTTATCAACATTTGTTAAGCCCAGCAGGAGCTGTGATTCTCTGTAGAGAATTTCAACCACTGCCCAGGCATGGCTCAGCAGGGAGGTTTCCATAGGAATAAATACATCAATTTTACCTGCCTCCCACCTTCCAATATGATGCCTTCCATTGTTTAAACCCAACTACTGGAAGCGAGAGGGCAGAGAAAGCATATTTTTGTAGTCCATAAAAGCACCCTCCTGGGGATGAAGGGTGGAAGTGTATCCAGAGAGACAAATGGAGATTATCCAGCACAGAAGCCAACACAATGAGACAGAAACAGGGGGCTTAGGAAACAAAGATCTTAAACTGGCAAAGGAGAATGGAGACCTCTAAGAGGGAGGTCTCTAAGAAAAAGGGATGGAGAGGGAATTCAATATAATATTTGGTATGGATGAGGGCTTGAAAACCTCAGGACTGCGTGTATTTCTGCTCAATGATGAAACTAAACAAAGAATGAGAGACCAAACAACACTTACTGGAGAAAAAGAAACAGAAAACGCTGTTGAAGAAAGGCAGCTTAAATTTGACGTAAGCTAAAACACAGCATGAGTTTGGGTAAATGACAAAAAAATTCTCTGAACTTGACACTGCGATTATCCTTTTTCAGATGACACCAAATCCTGACTGTAAACGTAAAAGAAGGGCATATCCTCACAGGGCATTATTTGGCTCAATAAGCAATTTTTTAACAGTGTGGAATATGAATGCTATTTGTTGTCCTTCAATGTTAAGAATTCACCTATATGTGATTCATTCTAGTTTACAGATTAGATTGTAAATTTTATCAAATTAAAAAAAAATTGGGGGGGTGGTGCCTGGGTGGCTCCATGGGTTAAGCCGCTGCCTTCGGCTCAGGTCATGATCTCAGAGTCCTGGGATCCAGCCCCGCATCAGGCTCTCTGCTCGGCAGGGAGCCTGCTTCCCTCTCTCTCTCTGCCTGCCTCTCTGCCTACTTGTGATCTCTCTGTCAAATAAATAAATGAAATCTTTAAAAAAAAAAAAAAATGGGGGGGAGGGGGTAGAGGGAGAGACAGGATCTTAAGAGATCTTTTAAGATCTCTCTGAGATCATGACCTGAGCTGAAATCAAGAATCAGACACTTAACCTACTGGGGTACCCGGCGAGCTCAGTCGGAGTGTGGGACTCTTCATCTCGGGGTGGTGAGTTCCAGTCCCATGCTGGGTACAGAAATTACTAAAATAAATAAATAAAAACGTTTTAAAAAATTAAAATAAAAAATACAGTTAAGAAAATAAAAGCAGAACCGATACATATAGGGAGACGAAAATGGGGTGAACAGGTGACGCAAAGGAGGAAAGGGGTAGTGTTCTCACCTTACAGAGTTGTTGACCAAATATATATATGTGTGTGTTCTTTAGGCACAAGAATAAAAAATAGGGATTAGGTATGTAATTTGAAGTTGCAGGGTGACCAGTAGAGGAACTTAGAGAGATACTAGTTTCAAGGAGAGAAGGAAGGGATGACAGGAGAGAGGAACGGAAGTGAATCAGATAGTACAAAAATGCCCTTAGTCATCCTTTATCTTAGAACAGCCAAAAGGAAATCAGGAAAATTAAAACAAAAAATAATTAAAAGTAGTAAAAACAGGGGTATTTGACAGGCTTAGTTGGAGGAGCATGTGATTCTTTTTTTTTTTTTCAAGATTTTTATTTATTTATTTGACAGAGGTCACAAGTAGGCAGAGAGACAGGCAGAGAGAGAGAGATGGGGAAGCACGCTCCCCATTGAGCAGACTGCCAGATGTGGGGCTTGATCCCAGGACCCTGAGATCATGACCTGAGCCCAAGGCAGAGGCTTTAACCCACTGAGCCACACAGGCAGTCCTTGATCTTGGGGTTTCTTGGGGATTCTTGATCTTGTGATTCTTGATCTTGGGGTCATGAGGTTGAGTCCCACATTGGGTGTGGAGATGACTTAAAAATAAAATCTTAAAAAATTGTTTTAAATTAAAAAATAGTAAAAACAAAAAGTAGTGAGAAGCTGTTGCCTCTGGAGAATGGCATGAGGTCTGTGAAGGGGTAAAAAGATGACTGTATCAGCTAGACTTCAATCAGGACAAACACTCTAGTAATTTGAAGATGGCAAGTTAAAGTGCTACTAACTACAACATAGGGTTGGAGTAATAAAAGACTGACTGGTAAGAACTCGAGAGTATTCTAAAGAACAAAGGACTAGAAGATGAAAAAGAGCAGCCATGATGTCTAGGGCTGAGCTAGAGTACCTAAGGAAAGTGCATGCCACAGAGCTGAGATCCAGACCTAGCAAAAGAGGGCACAGCTGTGGCTCACCAGATGACAGAGGAGTCACTATGGGGCCATGCCATGGAATTTTCTGGAAATCCATCATCTGGAGTTGGCTAGAAATCCACCCTCTGATATGTCAGAAAAGCCATTCATAGGAAAATCATTTACAGAGAGACACCAAATCTAGGAACTTGCTACAAAGCTGCCAAAAGAGACATCCAAGGAAGCTGTGGGCCCCTGTGTGCTGCAGGAGCCGTGTACAGCCCCTAAGTCAGCAGCTGGGGAAGGCGCTTCTGCAGTTAGCTCTGGCCCCGATAGAAGCCATCCAGGCTGCAGGAGCTGACTGTAGCATACAGGTATCAGTAAGCGAAATCTCTTCCTCTTCCAGTGCCCTTCCAGCACTCTCTAATGGGAAAGCTTGACAGGGTCCTTGCTCCAAAGCGGAAATGCTCAGAGGGTCCATGCCCATTCTTGCAGAGCAGGCATTGAGAGTGTACTTGGAAATGAGAGTCAATACACTGGTAACTGCTCCACCATAATCGTGATTTTTCTTTATACAATTTGATGTTGTTAACTATGGGTGCTGTCTTATTCTGATAAAATTTTATTTTCCAAAATCCTGCAACTATAATGTAATTCCTTGATTTTCAGGCCTACCTATAGAGTATTTCCTTTTAGATATCCAAAAAAAATGTTAAATTCAGACATGAGCCATCCTCTCCCACTGCTCCCCTCCAGAAATCCTGTTTCTGCTTCTCTTCCCATCCCCCTTATCTCCCCTAGGAGCCCTATGGCATAAAAATAGGGGTTAATTTAGACACCCCCTAGAGAGTTACACACACTGCCCCCCATACACAAATATACCCACCCTACACAGCCAGTTTGTCACTAAGTGAAGTCCTTCAGTGTTCTCTCTCTAAACTGTTGCCTTCTTTGCTTTACTACTACCTTACTTCAAGTCCTCATTATCCTAATAGCCTCTTAATGGTCCCTCTCTCATCACCCCCACACACCAATCTGTATTTCACACTGCGGCCGGGGTGGGGGCTTTGCTAAATTCACATCTTATGCTATCGCTCAGCCTTCCCTGAAATTCATTAATCCATCACCCTGTCTTGGTTGCAGAATGAAATCCAAATCCCTTAGAGCTTGGAACACAAAGGCCTCCAAGGATATGCCTTCATGTCCAGCCTCATTCTCAACATACCCTTATGTCTAATCACACCAAATTTCAGGCTTTTCTCCAACAGAGCAAGCTTTATACATGGCAATCAGACATAATCCAATCAATTAATTATGAAACCTGCTTTTACCGTGTAAACTACTATTGATCATAAATCAATCTCTCCCGGGAATTAATAGCTCACTAATAGAGGGAGAAAAAAAAATTCATGCAGACAAAGCATGTTAACACTACTTTGAGCACATGGTTGGATGCTCTGCCAACATTTTCCTTTGGACCTGTAATCCTGGGCTCTCTTCCTCACCTTTGACACCTGTGACAAACGTAAAGTCAGGACTCCACATCAGAAGGAACTGAGGCTGCCTGGACCAAAGGGTAAAGAAGAAAATGTTGAGTTTTGATTTTGCTTATTTTGATGTTGTTGTTGTTTATAATACAAAAAAAATAAAAATTAAACCTATAACAATAGAGATATCTTTGTCATTAAAATTTCTGCATAAGAAAAAAAACTCCCATTACAATCTTGTAGCCCTCTAGCCTCTTCCCTGTCTTTCCCTATTGAAGCATATCATGTTTTATATTGTGACTTTTTAATAATAGGATGTTTTTTAGGAGGGCGACCAAACAGACTATGTTTCCCTCTGTCTGGCTAACTCTGCTGGTCCTTCCTGACTTAACAAAAATATCATCATTTTTGGAAAGTTTTTTTCTGCTTCTTTAAGCCTAAATCCAATGTTCTTTATTCTTGCTGCCATGGTACTCTACACAATATTTCTTCTGTTGAACTTAGCACTCTATGTCCCAGTTGTTCCTTTAACGCTCTTTCTCTCCTGCCTGTTTAAAGTGGGAGCTTGAGAGCAGAAGCCTTCCTTCATCTGCGTATCACTGTGGCCCTAATTGGTGCTTCATGCACAGTATGTTGACAATACATGTTTGTTAAAAAGAAGTGACTGATTGTATGATAGCTATTAACTGATTGTACAATTGCTATTCTTCTTTATTTACAAATTATAAATGGTTCAAGAGCCCCTTCCTGAAAATCTTCCCAAGGGCTTCAAATTTCCAAGCTATAATAATTTTCTCCCAACACTTACTACTATAACTGACGTGCAAATTGGGACACCATCGTATGGAATTTTCTATTTATTTCCCATCCAGGAAGCTGGACTACACTTAAATTATTATCCACCCTACCTAATAAAAAGGATTAGCTGGCACTGTTTGCTAAGATCTGATTCTCTTGCCAAACTGGGAAGACATTTAGAAATCAATAACTCATAAAACAGGCTAATAGCTTCAAATAAGCTTCTTTAGAACTGTACAATTAGTGCAAGTCCCTGGATAATGTGTACTCTATCCAGCCTCTCTCTCCCACACACATCAAACTTTAAATCACCAACAGTGTATATCTATTCATTCATTTGCTTACTTGTGACTCATACTTCAACTTCCTTAAAATAATGTTATAAGAGTGATTAGCTAGGAATATCACTAATAGCTATATTTCAAGGACCTTATGATTCATGGGTGTGTGGCAGTAGCTAATAGAAGCTTGGGTCTAAAAAAAAAAAAAGGAAGCTTGGGTCTAAATCAGTAGCTTAGTTTTATGTTTGCTTCCCCTGACCTTTATATCAGCAATTTTTCAAGAACAGTTTGTGAATCAAGAATATTCTGGTATCACATAGCTGCATGTAGAAAGTATGGAGTGACTCTGCGTGAGTTTGTATGCACACAAAACAAAGAGAATTCATTCACTGCTTTCCTATATGACCAAATGACTAGTAAGAGCGTTCAAGAGCAAAACATTATAGAGACAGTAGTTTTACTTTGTGAAAATCAATGGCTCTAGAAAACTGCACACTTAAAATGAATGCATTATCTTGTATGTAAATTATGCCTCAGTAACTCGAAAAAAAAATCAATATCTGTAGTGACAGGAAGTAGATTCGTGGTTTCATAGGGCTAGGGAGGTGAGGATGTGATAAAGGGGCATGTTCTATATTTTGACTGTGGCTGATGATTATTTGGGCGGATATATTGCCAAAACTTACCAATATAAAAAAGGGTTTATTTAATTTCATGTAACTTATACCTCAATAAAGTTGAGTTAAAAAAAAATTAATGGCTAAGCAAAAAAAATTGTTTTTTATTCAAGCTGCACTAAATTCCTATCTTAAAGATTTATAATAAGTTAATAGTAAGTACTATGTCTTTATGGTGACTTTTCTTTGCCAGATAGCTCACACACAAAAATTATTCATGCAGATCTCATTAAATGAGTAACACCATAAAATGTCTTTCTCTGAGAAGAGTAATTATTAAATTTCAATAAAGTAAGGTGAGTGAATTACACATGTATATTAAAATGTTTATAACGTTCCATATATATAACGACTTACCATCTAATTCTTAGGCCTGCTCAAAAAGAAATGCAAACAGCTGATAAACTCATGAATTCACAAATACAGTTCACCCTATGGTATATTTACATGGAGAACCTGTTACTTCAGAATGGAAGAATTTGACAGCAGCTGCCATTGGTTAGATGCTCTCTGAAGAAGAAACCTCACCCCCATCCCCCAGGTGATGGCGAAGTGCCATCATTGCTGGGTATACACAGCACATTATAGTGGAGATCTCTCATGCATGGTCTCCTACCACCTTTGGAATATCTTCCACATTTTATGAGCTTCTCCACTGTAAGCTTTAGCTTCCCAAGAGAAAATCCAGAAAACCCATTCCACCCCCACTATCCTTGGCAACTGGGATGCAAGCAGATAACCTTGGTTCCAGCAATCATGTGCACCCATGTGAGGTTCAGTTCACAGCATGAGCAAATAGGCTAAGTGTTGAGTATCTACCTTCCCAGTACAAGTGGCAGCTGAGAATCTTGCTTTACTGGGGGAGCTGCAGAAGATGCAATAAAGTCGGGTGCTTGGCATCTAGAGCAATTTGAGAGAAGCTGAGTTCCTGGCACCTGAAGCTGGCTTGTGACAACAGTGACAGTGATGGTTCCCACACGGGCAAGTCCTGCAGCATGCCTCTACGGTCTGGATGTGCTTCCTGCTGATTTCACCTGATAACAAGTATTTGGTGAGCTACCTGATATTCTCCACTAAAATCTTTGCCATCTTAAATGAGCTGGAATGGATTCTGTTTGCCACTCTGACCAGTATGCACACTTACATAGAGGTTTGAGTACTCCCAGTCTTGGCAGCTTCCTGGGAAGTTAAGATCATATGGAGAAAATTCTACTCCAGTTTATTCTGAAAAGTCAACTTTACTATAGTGGCCAGAGTGGAAATGATCTCACAAGCTCTTCCAGGGAGATATCTGCCCTATCCCTCAGTGGGCAGTCTTAGTGTTTATTCATCAGGCTAGATTATTTTTATTGGTAGATTATCCCAGTATTCTGGAGCACACATCGAACCCCAATGCTATGTGTAATGATTATAAATTATGTCCTTCATGACTTGCCCAATTCTATTCTCTCTCTCTCTGAATGATCCCATCAAGGCCCAGGGTTTTAAATATTATCTATACACTGGTGACTTGCATTTCTATCCAATGTGATCTCTCCTTTCAAGTTCAGATTCACAAACAACTGACTACCTGCTATCTTCGTTTGGATATCGAATAGGTAACTAAAATTTAACCTGGCCATTTCTTAGATAGGACTCTAAAAGCAAAAGTGACTGAAGAAGAAAACAAATTAGGCTATGTCAAAATTAAAATCTTTGGGCGCCTGGGTGGCTCAGTGGGTTAAAGCCTCTGCCTTCAGCTCAGGTCGTGATCTCAGGATCCTGGGATCGAGGTCCGCATCGGGCTCTCTGCTCAGCAGGGAGCCTGCTTCTCTCTCTCTCTCTCTCTGCCTGCCTCTCTGTCTACTTATGATCTCTCTCTGTTAAATAAATAAATAAAATCTCAAAAAAAATTAAAATCTTTGTGTTGCTAACAATACCATCATGAAAGTGAAAATCCAGTCCAAAGAAAGAGAAAAAAATATCTGCAAATCATTATCTGACAAGGAACAAGGGGTTTATATCTGGAATATATAAAGAAGCAACACAACTCAACAATAAAAGGAACAATACGGCACCTGGGTGGCTCAGTCAGTTACGCATCTGCCTTCAGCTTGGGTCTGATGCCAGGGTCGTGGGATCAAGTCCTGCATCAGGCACCCTGCTTGGCGGGGCGCGCTCAAATGCAAGCACCTGCACGCACACATGCTCTTTCTCTCTCTCTTGCTCTCAAATAAATAAATAAATAATATTTTAAAACAAGATTTTAAAAAAGGGAACAATATTCCAACTTAAAAATGGGCAAAAGATTTGAACAGACATGTCTCCAAAGATATACAAATAGGCAATAAGCACATGAAAAGACACTGATCATTCTTAGCAATTAGGAAAACACAGACTCAAGCCACAGTGAGGTGACACTTCATACTCATGAGGATGGCTACAATGAAAAAGATGGCAAAGACCATAGCATGGGTTGACAAGGGTATAGTGGAATTAGAACCCTTATTCATTGCTGGTGGGAATGAAGTACAACCACTTTCAAAGACAGTTTGGCAGCTTCTCAAAATAGACATAGAGTTACTCCATAACCCAGCAATTCCACTCTTGGTTATATGCTAAAGAGAAATGAAAATATATGTCCCAATAAAAACGTACATATATTCATAGCTGCATTGTTCATAATAGCCAAAATGTAGAAACAAATGTTCATAAGCTGATGAATGAATAAACGAAGTGTGGTATATCTCTATAGTGGAATATTATTTAGCAATAAAAAGAATTAAAGTACTGATGGGTAAGATTAAGTTAAATAAAAGAATCCACTCAAAAAAGACAACATGTTGTAGCATTCCTTAACATGAAATGTGAAGAGTGGAGAAATCTATAGAAACAGAAAGTAGGTTAGTGGTTGCTTAGGGCCAGGAAAATAGATACAGGTTTCTTTTTGAAGTGACAAAATGTTCTTAATTTAGATTATGATGATGATTGCCTGGCTCTGTGAATATACTAAAAAAATCCTTGAATTGAACACTTTTAAGTGTGTGAATTTTATGCTATGTGAATCATATCTTGATTCAGATGTTAAAAACAAAACAAAATACTGGGGCACCTGGGTGGCTCAGTTGTTAAGTGTCTGCCTTCAGCTCAGGTCATGATCCCAGGGTCCTAGGATGGAGCCCAGAATCCTGCTCCCTGCTCAGCAGGGGGCCTGCTTCTCCCTCTCCCACTCCCCCTGCTCGTGTTCCCTCTCTCACTGTGTCCCTCTCTGTCTACAAATAAATAAAATCCTTAAAACAGAAACAAAACAAAATCTAACAGAGCTAAAGCTAAACTTGTAACTTCTTACTTTCTCAAACCCAAACTTGATTCTCTCCCAATTTTACCCCCTATGTTTGTCCAGGCCAAAACATAGAAGTCATCTTTAACTCTTCTTTATACATTTGCTACATTCAATCTATCCACAAATCCACTTGTCATTACTGCAAAATCTATCCCAATTCTGACAACTTCACTCCTTCCCCGCTCTCATCCAGGTCACCATCATCTGTGTTCCAGTGAAAATGTGTTCTAACTGGTGTTTCAGTTTCTATATTTACCTCTCTGTGTTTCCTCATTATAGCTACCCGACTTTTTTAAAACTGTGAATCTCCTTCTGCACAGCAAGGGAAACAATCAACGAAACTAAAAGGCAGTCTATGGAATGAGAGAGGATATTTGCAAATGACATATCTGATAAAGGGTTAGTATCCAAAGTCTATAAAGACCTTATCAAACTCAATACCCCCCAAAATAAATAATCCAGTGAAGAAATGGGCAGAAGACATGATTAGACTTTTCCCCAAAGAAAACATACAGATGGCTAACAGACCCATGAAAAATGTTCAACATCACTCATCATCAGGGAAATGCAAATAAAAACTACAATGAGATACCACTGCACACTCTCCGAATGGCTAACAACACAGAAACACAGATATTGGCAAGAATGTAGAGAAAGAGGAACCCTCTTACACTGTTGGTGGGAATGCAAACTGGTTCAGCGACCCTGGAAAACAGTATGGAGGTTCCTCCAAAAGTTAAAACTGGAACTATCCTATGACACAGCAATTACACCACTAGGTATACACCCAAAGGATACAAAAATGCAGATTCAAAGAGGTACAAGGTTTTAGCAGCATTAGCAACAATAGCCATGTTATGGAAAGAGCCTAAATGCCCATTGACAGATGAATGGATAAAGAAAAAGTGCGATGTATATACAATGGGATATTACGCAGCCATCGAAAAAGAAATCTTGCCATTTGCAATGGCATGGGTGGAACTAGAGGGTATTATGCTAAGCAAAATAAGTCAGAGAAAGACAAAAATACCATATGCCTTCACTCATATGTGGAATTCAAGAAACAAAACAGATAGACATATGGGAAAGGAAAAAAAGAGAGAGAGAGGCAAAACACAATAGAGATTCTTAACTATAGAGGGTTGCTGGAGGAAGGTGCTCAGGGAGATGAATCAGTGGTTGATGGGTATTGAGGAGGGCACTTGCTGTGATGAACACTGGGTGTTATATGTAAGTGATGAATCACTAAATTCTTCTCCTGAAACCAATGTTACACTAGATGTTAATTAACTAGAATTTAAGTAAAAACTTTGGGTGCTTGGGTGGCTTAGTAGGTTAAGTGTCTGACTCCTGGTTTCGGCTTAGGTCATGATCTCCCTGTCGGGGGAACTGAGCCCCGCATGAAGCTTTACATGCAGGCAGAAGTCTGCTTGTCCCTCTCTCTCTCTCTCTGCCCCTTACCCACTCGTGGCATTCACATGCATGCACTCTCTCTGTCTCCTCTCAAATGAGTAAAATATTTAAAAAATAAAAATGTGAGGGATACCTGGGTGGCTTAGTTGGTTGAGTATCTGCCTTCAGCTCAGGTTATGATCCCAGGATCCTGGGATCAAATCCTGCATCAGGCTCCCTGCTCCGTGGGGAGTCTGCTTTCCCTCTGCCTTCTTCTCCCCCTGCTTATGGGCCGTCTCTCTCTCTCTGGCAAATAAATAAACAAGTAAAGTTTTGGGACACCTGGGTGGCTCAGTCGGTTAAGTGTCTGCCTTCAGCTCAGGTCATGATCCTGGGGTCCTGGGATCGAGTCCTGTATCAGGCTCCTTGATCAGCAGGGAGCCTACTTCTCTCTCTGCCTGCCACTCCCCCTGCTTGTGCTCTGTCTCTCTCTCTCTCTGACAAATTAATAAATTAAAAAAATTTTTTAAGTAAAAAATAAAAACTTGAAACATAAAAAAACAAAAATAAATAAAAATAAAAACTGTGACTCAGATCCTATCATCCACTATTTAAAACTCCAAAGACTATCTATCGTAATTGAATAAAATTTAATCTCCTTTCCAAAGCCCACCCATCCCTACAGAATCTGCCTGCCTTCATCAGCAAATTAACTGATGCCCTCTGAATTGCTTTCTTCTCCTTTATGTAGGACAGATTTGTTTCTGTCTCATGACCCTTGCACTTACTATTCCTTCAGACTCTCATGACTAATTGACAACATCTGTCTGCTCTCAGCTCAAGAGCCGCTTCCTCGGAGGGGCTTTCTAAACTAGCATTGCTTTGAAGTAACTCTGATGTTTTTCTGCTTTATTTTCTTAATAGCACTTACAATTATTTGAGATTAACTCAACAATTTCTGTTACTCATTGTGGTAAAAAGCACATAAAATTTACTATCTTAACCATTTTTAAGTGAATAGCACAAAAGTGTTAACTACATGTACATTGTTGCATAACAGACCTCTAGAACATTTTCGTCTTGGGAAACTGAAACTCTATACTCATTGAATAACAACTTCCCTTTTCCCCTCTCCCCAACCCCTGGCAACTGCCATCCTGCTACTGAATTTGACTACCCTGAGTACCTCATATAAATGGAAGAATGCCATATTCCTCTTACTGTGATTGACTTATTTCACTTAGCATCATGTCCTCAAGTTTCTTTCATTTCGTAACACATTACCATATCCCCTTCCTTTTTAAGGCCGAGTGATATTTCATTGTGTATATATATACACCAAATTGTGTTTATTTCTTTGCTCATCTGGTTATTGCAGTCTACAAGCTTACAAGCTTCATGAGAGCAGAGACATTATCTACTTTGTCCATTGCCATATCCCCTGCACATAGAACAGTTACAGAAAGTTCCACAGAAGTGGCAAGACAGGAGTTGAAACCTGGGGCATATGATTAAATAGGGAAGCAGTAGTCCCCAAGAACAAAGAGCAGGGAAGTTGACAAAGATGTTGAAGTGAATATGGCCTATTTGCGGACAAAGAGATTTGTGTGATTTAATAATAGAGATTAGTGGAAAATAATTTGATATGGGTAATTACAGCTAAACTCTCAGGATCTGGAATATCAGTTTGAGTCTCTAGATTTTATCCTGGAGACGATACAACAATGAAAAGTTTTGCAGGGAAACGCATTAGTAAATATCATTTACTAAGCATCTAGTATATGCTACATACTCTTGCATACATTAATTCTTTTAAAACTTACAACCCTACAACAACCCTACTATTACCTTTATTTCCCTGAAGAATATTTTAGCTAAGTAATTAATTAGTGAGGACAATTCAGACAAGAGTAGTAAGAGTACAAGTCTTTAACTATTTAACTTTAATTTTTAAGTATTTAATTTTTCCTTTTTTTTTTTTAAGGTTTTATGTATTTATTTCACAGAAAGAACAAGAGAGCATAAGCGGGGGATGAGGGTGGGAAGGGAGAAGCAGGCTCCCTGCTGGGCAGGGAGGCCAATGTAGGCCTTGATCCCAGGACCCTGGGATTATGACCTGAGCAGAAAGCAGAGACTTAACCATCTGAGCCACTCAGGCACCCCTATATATTTAACTTTTCAAAGGAAAATTACTAAGACAAGATAACAGACTGTGAACAAAAAAAGAAACAGAAGGGAAAATCATTCCAAAATTTATTACCAGGATGTCCGTTGACTGGGAGGTTGCAAAGTTGGTTGGTGGAAGAGAGGAAAAATTTGGCAGAACATCTAAGTAGAGAAGCTTGTAGATATGCAAAAACTGTGGCCAAAAAAAAAAAAAATTGTATTCACAAAAGATCAAAGCTGGAGATGGAGAATTTGAATATTTTCCTCCCACAGGATGGTGAGATCTTAAAACTGAATAAATGACTTAACAATATTAAAATGTTGCCTTCTTCTTGTTTGATTTTTATAACAAAAGCAAACTCCACCATACTCAAAATGATTCCACAAAATTCTAAGTGAGGTTTAACTTAAGGCTCAGCCTCCTAAGCCAACTGGTGTGAGACACCCACCGAGGAGGGAACTTATCCAGAGTGAGATCACATAATTGTGGAGGAAGTAGGAGAAGGATGGTATGGTTTTGTGTTTTTTTTTTAAGATTTTATTTATTTATTGGGGGGGCAGCAAGCACAGGCAGACAGAATGGCAGGCAGAGGCAGAGGGAGAAGCAGGCTCCCTGCTGAGCAAGGAGCCCGATGTGGGACTCGATCCCAGGCCACTAGGATCATGACCTGAGCCAAAGGCAGCCGCTTAACCAACTGAGCCACCCAGGCGTCCCGGATGGTATGGTTTTAAATTACTCTTTTACAAAGCCATGCTCTCCCATTAGCCCCAAGATTGAAATTTCCAAAACCAAACAAAGCAGAAATGTTCAGGTGTCCCACAAGCCATTCTGTTACTGACACCTTCAGTGGTATTTCAAAAACTCCAGACCTTGAAGTCTAAAAAGAATTATCTTTTTATTATTTTGATCATCATTACTTTTCTTCATTAAGTCTTATTTGTATCTACTACCACTGGAGCATTGTTTCATGCTTGCATTCACATCCAGTTAAATGCTAATTATTCTTCAATACCATCTTTCCAATTTTCTTCCCTAAATTATTATAGTACTACACTAGAGAATGTGAGATTTTAAGGAAGCTGTCAAAAGGCTTAACAGCATTCAATAAAGATAAAGAACAATCTTTGTTGAATTTGGCTTCCCACTGGGTTTTTCCCAAGTTAAACCTTGAGTTGTATGTGAATATATTTGAATACATTGAACTTTCAATATTTCTTGCCTATTTATCATTTACTGTATAATCAGTGTGAGTGTGTACATACACACACACATAATGTACACTTTTTATTCACTCTTTAATTAATTTATTCAACATTTCTGGAATCCCTTTCTGTGCACTCGGCACTCCATTAAATGTTATTCCAGAAACTTTGTTCTTCTTTATATTATTATCTAATTTAGAGTTAATCATTCTTCAATATTCCTACATATTTTCTTCCCAAACCTAGTTTTGCTACTAAAAATAAGAATGTTAAGACATTAACCCATCTGTGATTCTTAGGGATATTCTATTAAAATTTTGTTGTCTTGCCAGAGTTGATTTCCCTTCCATCTAACAAGCACTTACCAAGTGCCTAGGGCAGACTAATTTCAAAGTGTGGGGTATCCAACAGCTGAAAGCAACACTATTCCAACAATGTGTTCATATAGGCCATATTACAGGCTGGCTCCAATCTACCTTTTCTACTACATCTTTATCCTCTACACACACAGGGACCTCTATTTCAACCATAGAGAACTATTTCCCAAATTGAGTTCATAGGAGACTTAAAGCTTTAAATCTTATATTCAAGCTCAAAAGGGACAAGCCCTTTAAATCTTGTATTTAAGACTGTCTCTATTTCTTTTCTTTTCTAAGAAAGCTTTTTGCCTAATGTAGGGCTCAAACTCACAACCCTGAGAATCAGGTTCTACATATTGAGCCAGCCTGGGGCCCCTCTATTTCTAATTCAAATTAAATGAAAGTTAATGTCTAAGGTCTATCATGTATTCCAGAAAAAAAATACAGAAAAATCCCAGAATGATAATTTTGTATAGATATTTAAGCAGGAAAACTGTAGAAATTTCTTCTCAGTAGAGGAAAAAATAAAAATTTTAATTATTTTTCACAAGTTTAATATCCAAATAGTACCACACTTACAACGAGTTCTAATGAATAGCATATAATCATGATGCAAATATTTGGGAGAACATTTGTCCAGCATAACAATATTTTTGTAACAGAACCACATATTTAAACTAGATAAATTATTGCATACTGATATATATGGCAGAACAGGATAGCAAATAGGAAGGCTGGCTCTGGAGTGTGACAGTCCTGAGAAAGAATCTCTGGCTGTTACTTACTATGACCTCCAAAATCTTAACATCTTAAAGTCCCAGTTTCCTAATCTTTAAAGGTTAGCCATATAGTGCTTAAGAAAATTAAATACGAGTGTGATAGGATGAATAGCACATACAAAATATTTCATCAATGTTACCAAGTATTTTGTTTTTGTGTCTTCACTGAGAGTACTGAAGTTTAATCAAGTTAACCTGATAACTCGCTTTCAGGGAGAATGTTCCTTATAAATGAGCAGTGTCAGCGTTGAGCTTTAGGGAAGAAATGGAACAGTGTCAATACTGAGCAGGAGAGACTTGTTTCTTCTCTCTAAAATGGGGTATATTAAAACCTCATATACCAGGATTGCAAACTCTTCATTAGGTATATTTGACATGCCATTGACTTTTTATCCCTAGATATAATAGCACTTTTTTGTCAGATTTGACCCTGGGTAGAGGGAAGGAGTTCAACTGTACATGTTATAGTATTTTCAGGGTGTTTGTGTTATGGTTCAGAGCTTACTGTGCTTATTTGTGTTGGGTGCTGTTATTCAGATGACATCTAGAGTAAAGATGGCTGGCCTGCAATGAAAGAACCTTCTTGGCATGCCTGGGGTGGGAGGGGGCTCAGTTGATTAAACATCTGCCTTTCACTCATGATCGCAGGGTCCTGGGATCGAATACCACATGAGGCTCCTTGCTCAGCAAGGAATCTGCTTCTCCCTCTTCTTCTCCATCTGCCCCTCCTCCTCCCTCATGTTTGCTTTCTGTTTCTTCTCTCAAATGAATAAATTCTGGAAAGAAAGGAAGGAAGGAACAAATGAAAGAAGGAAGGAAGGAAGAAAGAAAAGGAAAGGAAAAGAAAGAAAGAGGGAGGGAGGAAGGGAAGAAATCGAGAGGGAAAAGGAGAGAAAGAAAGAAAGAAAGGAAGGAAGGAAGGAAGGAAGGAAGGAAGGGGGAGGGAGGGAGGAAGGGAGGGAGACGGAGGGAAAGAGGGAAAGAGAGAAAGAGAAAGAGGAAGGGGGGAAGGGAGGGTCTTTTCTTTACCTTTTTGCCCCACCCTTATCTATCCCTCCTCCCCTCATCAGATTGCATGTTTACTGTCTGGTCCATCACAGGTTTACCAACTGGTCCATTACTCAGGATGAAATTTCTACTAACCCCATATGCTTTCTAATCCTCTTTTTCTCTGAAGAAAGCAAGACCTTTTGTTAAAAGAGTAAACATTCAAGATTCTGGTTTGGGTTTAGAGGTAAAAACAGATAGAGTCTACTTTAAGTCTACTTTAGTATACCTGGTATGACAGTCCACAAATACTAAAAAATATTTATTGAATGTAGATCATTAAAATGACATCATGGTAATCTTTGCGAGGACATGTAAATACCCATACCTGCCTTAGTCCACCTTTCAAACTCCCATAATAAGCCTCAAGTTTCTAGATTAGACAAAGTAGAAAACTCCTCTCTACCCTAGATATGCCTAAGGAACTCTGAAATAGAAGGTGTGCTCTGTTATTTTCACTCCAAAGCCAAGTTTAATACCCAGATCTCATTTTGTCAATACTATATAGAAATCCAGAAAAGGGAGGATGAGAACATGCTATCCCATCTACCCGACCAGACATAGGTTCCACTCCTAAAATAGCTTGGATGATGTCGTGATAAATCCCATTCAACACCTCCCCTCCCTGGAGTGGAGTAGAGAAGGGTAGCATGGGCAGTGGGAACTGGGAGATTAAGAAAATGTTCCCAGGACACCTAGTGGCTCTGTTGGTTGAGCATCCGACTCTTGATTTGGGCTCAGGTCATGATCTCAGAGTCCTGGGGTCACGCCCCAAGTCGAGCTTCAGATTCTCTCCCTCTCCTTCTGCTCCTTTCCCCACTCATGCTCCATCTCTCTAAAATAAATTAAGTAAAATCTTCAAAAAAGAAAAGAAAATGTTCCGCCCAAAAGTCAACAAGAAATTTTTTTTTCATAACTTAAGGTGTTTAATGAAATAAAATTACGAGGACCTACAAGCATCAGCATACGTGAACTAATTTTAATATGTTTATGATCACTGCATTTATCAGAAAAAAAATATAGAAACACTATTATCTCTATATGATCTACAACAGACAGTAAAACTCAGGCCTCTAGGACTATTGATGTTAAGTATCAATAAAAATAAAGTCAACTTGCTAGAGTAAAGAACTCACTGAAACCTTTCTATACCCATAGTCATAATAATCTCATGACTTACTACTGTGTATTACACAGTCAAGCATGCTGGAAATGACTTGGAAGTTAATTGACAGCCTTTTCCAAAGCAAAGAATAGTAGGGTTAGTGGGGAAAAACTGAATACAATGTTTCTCTTTAAAGAGAAGAAGAGCCAGTTCATATGTCATATATAAGACCTAAACTAGGTCATCACTGACTGGCCTAATGTGAGTTCCTTTTCCAAATACCCTTGTGGGCTTTTATAATAAAATATTCCTATACCTAACACTTCACTTAAATACCAAGATAAAGCTTAATAAAGTTTTTCTTCTCATCATGTAATTTTTTCTTGCCAATAATGTTCCAAAATTTTCTGATACCCTGATCTGATAATCAATACTTTTTGAAGGAAAAATGACAAGAACCAGTATGAAAATGATCTGTTCAACTAAAGAATTACAGATGGTAAAAATTAATCTTACTGACTGAAATGGGAAGACCAAGCAGGAAGATTTCAGTGAAAACCATAGACTTTTAGAAATCAGCAGCTATTAAGTTGTTTCTGAAGAGAGCCCAGATCTTCAGCTTCATCAATACAATTACATTAAAACAAAAGTAACTTTTGAAAAGGAGTAGAAACATGGGAGAGGAGTTAAAGCCCATTTCAGGGCAGAGGCAAGGATAAATGAGATGCGTGTGAAGTCGCTTTTTAAAGTTCTAAACAGGTGCTACTTACCCATCTTTCACATTAGACATGCACAATTAAAGTTTTTTGAATGGCTGATTGCTAGTTAATGAAATAATTCATTAAAATCAATGTTTAGTGAACTGGGGACATTAAAAATAAGAAGTTACTACACCACAGAATGATTTATGTGACTCAATCAGTTTTTCTCTTTTCCTAGGATACATAAGATCATGATTCCCATTCTACCTGATTTTCAGCACAGCTCTCTTGACAACATTACTTTTATGCTCATAATATGACCTAAATCAACTAAGTCAGAAAAGCCAAAAAGCTATATTAATACTTTCCATTAATCAGAGGGAAACTTAATTGACTAGAAAATATAAGGCAGCATAGCAACACCTCTTTTGGAATATTTGTCACTCGAGGATCTCAAGTCACTTTATAAAACGTTGGTGAGACCTATCTCCTCTCTACTTCAAATGGTAAAAAGCAGGGGCACACTTCATTTTAATGAAAATTTTCCAATGAAAAAACACCTTTGCTATGAATTTAACACATTAGAATGCAGCTGACCCTAGTATTTCAAGTTAGTATTAAATGAAACATTGACAATAACGAAAAACTTTTCTTTGGAAGGTACAACACATTCTTCCCGCTGAACAGTATACTTCAGAGAGAAGCAGAGAGAAAATTTCCCCAAAAATCTTGTGAAGAGCAAGAGCAGATCTGGGTTTAAATGGCAGGACTGACCCTTATGGACTGTGTCATTAGGACAAGTTACTTAACTCTGCAAGTCTCATTTTCCTTCTCTAGACAAATGAAGATCGTAGCAGTAGTTCCTTAATAGGGTCAATGTGAGGATTAAAGAGTGTAAACTGGGTGGCGCAGGGCCTGGCACATGGTAAGCATTCAATATAGTGTACACATCATCATCATTATCATCATCATCATGACCATCAACACCATCATCACATCATGACCATCATCATCATCACCATCACCATCATCATCACCATCACCATCATCACCATATTCACCATCATCACCATCATCATCATCACCATCATCACCATCATCATCATCATCACCATCATCATCACCATCATCATCATCATCACCATCACCACCATCATCACCATCATCATCATCATCATCATCATCAACACCATCAGCTCTAAGCACCTCTCACCAGTGATGGTTAATGTTATGTGTCAGCTTGAGGCTATTTTGGGGTGAGATTAACATTTAAACCAGTGAACTGTGAGTAAACAGATTGCCCTCCAATTGGCTTCATCTAATCTAAATAGAACAA